>NC_133511.1:68575000-69200000 GCF_049354715.1 Callithrix jacchus
TGGTAACAGTAAACAAGTCGCCCAGCCGGGGATGCCGCTGGCTGCTTATAAGTAACTGTTATAAACATTGGGTGTCTGGGGCTGTCAGAAATGCAAGCAAGCATTTTGAATGCCTCTTATATGTACAATTAAAACAATAAAACATGGCAGAATCGCAGCCAGAGCAGGTCATAAATCAGCTTCTCTTCTCAGCTCCAAGTGGCAGCTGAATAAAGAGGAGTCTCACAGAAGCTGGGTTGGCATAGGGCCCTTCTGAGGGTAGAGGGACTTGGACCAACCCCACCAGCCTGAGTGCCCCCTTCCCACAGCTCCAGGGCCTGCAGGGCCTGGCCTGCTCCAGCTGACCTCCCCATCTCTGTGTCTTCAGATGGGGGACAGGACGGTGCAAGCTGGCGCATCACAAACCAGTGGACAAGTGCCTTGGAGTTCAGGAAGTGGCTAGGACTCCCTGCTGGCGGTAATGGAACTGCTCTGTTTAATATTTCTCCCCCTCCCCAGGATATGCCAAGGATGGTCTCATCTGACTATCTCTTCTACTCAGTTTAAGTTAACTACCCAGCACCCACTGTGTACCCAGCCTAACTCAAGCATAGCAGAGGGGAGAATGTATGCCCTTGGAGAGCACAAACTCAGATGAGAATAATAAGGTTAAGGAAATAAGAATCTCCTAGAAAGCTTGTTAAAACACTGGTTCCTAGACTCTACCTTCAGAAATTCTGATTGATTAGGTCTGGGGTGGGAGCCGAGGTTTTGCATTTCTAATAGGCTCCTACCCCTTTTGGAGCGTGATTCTACAGGTATTAGTTGTGGTCTTGTGCTTGAACTGCTTAGAAAACTCATCTAGGCCTTCACCTCCCTACAAGAGATCTTATTTTGCCACTTTAAGCTTCACTCCCCTAGAGAGGCTGTGTGTTTAAGCCCCATGGTATTTTACATGTACAGAGCATTAATGGCTCTGACACCTGGAGCAATTTTCTATACCTCTCAGAGGCTCTGTCTCCTTATTTGTAAAATAAAGGTTATTGGGAGAGTTAGAGATGGTATATTATCCCTAATCTAAAATCTAGAACATAGAAGAAGTTCTGTGAACGTAAACCTCTGTTTCTACATCCTCCTCCTCATTAAACTCTTACGGAACGTCAGTCAGTCTTTGACACAGCCTTCCAAATGTTTTTCTCTGGTAGCAAACTGTTATCCTCAAAGAGCCAAATATTATTTAGAGTCAAAGGAATGGCTTAGCCATTACCTAACTGTGTGACTTTGGCAATTCTTTTACTCTCTCTGAGCTTGATTTTCTCATGTGTAGAGAATAGTATTTCCTGCACCATAGGCTTATTATAAAGCCCAAATTGGAGTACTTATGAAAGCACTTGAGAAAATGCAAGGCATTGTGCAAATGTAAGATGCTTGCAAGAACAGTAATTAGTACTAATAAAGACTGAAGACATTACCAAGACAATAGTTGACAAAGGGTCCAGTAAGAGGTACAGATAACAAGGACTCTCAGAGCAAAGAGAAGAGAATCTCTGGCTGAAGAGGTCAAGGAAATAAATGACATTTAAGCCTCAAAATATAGAAAGATTTTGGACAGCTGTATGGAGGGCTGACAGGTGGGTGCAATTGAGTGTGAGTAGAGAAGGGGTATACTATATTCAAAACATACAGAGTGGTCAAGCGTAGTGGCTCATGCCTATAATCCCAAGACTTTGGGAGGCTGAAGCAGGAGGATTGCTTGAGCCCAGGAGTTCAAGACCAACCTAGGCAACATTGTGAGACCCCGTCTCTACAAAAATTTATTTTATTTTTTTTTCAAGACACAGTCTTGCTCTGTCGCCCAGGCTAGAATACAGTGGCACAATCTCACCTCACTGCAACCTCTGCCTCCTGGGCTCAAGCAATTCCCATGCCTCACCTTTCTGAGTAGTTGGGATTACAGGCACATGCCACCATGCCTGGCACATTTTTTGTATTTTAGTAGAGACAGGGTTTAACTGTGTTGCCCAGGCTGGTCTTGAACTCCTGAGCTCAGGCAATCCACCTCCCTCAGCCTCCCAAAGTGCTAGGATTAGTTGTGAGCCACCACACCCTGCCAACATTTTTTTCTTTTTCTTTTTCTTTTCTTTTTTTTTTGAGATGGAGTCTCACTCTGTCGCCAAGGCTGGAGTGCAGTGGTGCAATCTCAGCTCACTGCAACCTCTGCCTCCCAGGTTCAAGCGATTCTCCTGCCTCAGCCTCCTGAGTAGCTGGGACTACAGGCGCCCACCACCACACCCAGCTAATTTTTGTATTTTCAGTGGTGGCACAGTTTCCCCATATTGGTCAGGCTGATCTCAAACTCCTGACCTGTGATCTGCCTGCCTTGGCCTCCCAAAGTACTGGGATTATAGGTATGAGCCACCATGCCCGGCCTAATTTTTTTTTAATTAGCCAGGTATAGTAGGTTGTGCCTGTGGTCCTGAGACAGGAGGATTGCCTGAGCCCAGGAGGCCAAGGCTGCAGTAAGCCATGATCACACCACTGCGCTACAGCCTGGGTGACAGAGTAAGACCTTGTCTCAAAAAAACAAAACACTCAGATGTGGGAAACAGAAAAATTACATTTCACCCTGGGAGATGAACATGTGTTAGGGTGAAGCATGCACGCAGCAGAAGATTCATTTTAGACAGTGATGTGCAATAAAGATGCAGTATTAGTAGACTAGGGCCAGATCAAGACACCTGGACTTTATCCTTTAGACAGAGAAGAGGCTTGAAGGTCCTAAAGGAGAGGGCACTGCAGGAACTGATTCCTTCCAGGGTTGAGAAGCAGAAGGAGGTGATAATGAGATGACAGCGATGATGATAGCTGCAGGGTAACATATAACATTGATTGATACTTACTATGTATTTACAGCAACCCTATGATGCAGGTACTAAAGGAAACTGAGGCAGAGTGAGGATGTCAAATGCTGCTCTTTTCTAAGCCCCAGCAACCATATCAGCCTACACATGCCCCACACTTAGCTCAGATCTCTGGCTTGTCCGAAGGCTTGGGAACCTGCCAGGCCAAAAGCTGTGTGGGCAAGTTGTTATTTTTAATAATGTCACAGCCCTCCTCATCCTTGTCCAGGCTCACTCAGAGACTTGTCACGCTCCATGGCCAATGTTTCTACCTGTCATTTCTCCATAGTTCTGGTTCTGGCCACCATAGAGTTACCAGGATACATTTTGGCCAACTGCATGATTAAATAAATCAGCCAGTTAGGTTAATTGTTTCCATCCTTTTAGCCCTCCAAACTCACTCTCTCTCAATCCCTGTGTGTGTGTACATGTGTGTGTGTCTGTGTCCTAGGAGAGTATGATAGACTAGTTGACATGTTTTATTAAACAGAATAAATTCGATGCATTTATAAAAATAAGAAAAAATAGGATTGGGTGGCAAAGAACTAGTCTTATGATTTTTAACTGATTTACATATTTTGTGTATAAATATTTTTTCATCAAAAGGTCCAAATCAGGGATGGGTCCCACACACCACACAAAATATATTAGAGACATTTATATGGATAGCAGGAAGGGAGACAGAGGGCTGAAATTTTCCAGGCACCTAGTGATTGATAGGGGCTGAGGCTCCCCCTGACGCTTTATTGAGTTTCCGATGATTATCTCTCGCTGAGACATTTTTTACAGATGACGGTCGAGCTGTCACAATGGACCATGGGGGAAAAAAACCCAACAATAATAACACTTTAATCTTTTTACTGCACTGCTCCCTAGTATCTCAGATTCATCTTCCCTGACGCACGCAGTTCATTATTCTGCCCCTCCCTGGATGGGAAATAAAGGAAAATAAATATATATGTAGACACACTTACCCACATACATACACACAGAGAGACTATATAAAAGAGACCAACTCAGAACCAGAGAGGGGCAGAATTTATTGTTCTTTTTGCAAGTGTTGAGGTTTATTAGTAGAGATGCTGGGTTGGCTTGGAATTGGCTATTAATTACAGCATTTTGTATTTGTTTTTTATTGCGAGTTTTTAACATCTTGAAGAAAAGGCAGAGGAAAGGCAAGCAGGTGTAGAGATGGGGAACACAGAGGAACCAAATGTGACCAACCAAGTAGCTGCCAAGAGGCAAAGAGGGCAGCCACCTTCTTCTTGTTGCCAGCCCTGCCCCAGAGGATCCCTGGAGTGGGAAGAACACTGCTTTGGATAGGATGGGGCTGGGGGAGGAGGGGGAAGAGGGTGACCTCAGGGTCCTTATAGGACACATCTAAGGGAATCTAGATACTTGTGAACATGTCACTACTTTGTTAGGAGAGGTGGGAAGTACAGGAGGTTAAAACAGAGTTTTGATGGGTCTATAGATAACCGAGTAACAGATTCTTAAGAGTTTGCCCCACCTTATAAATTTGGTGATGTGAAGGTGAGATGTAGGGTCTGGAAAGCACTCCCTAGGTCTGCATTAAAAGAAAGGGTCCTGAACCAGAGAGGGTGCCGCGGTGACTGTCATGGGCGACAGGCAGGGACAGTAGCCTGTCTTCTTCAAGTTCCTTGCCATCTTTCCTGGTCTCCCCCTTCCCTTTCATGGAGGTGAGAGAAAATGGGCTTGGGGTCCCTGTGGGAAGGCTGCCCTTGAGGTGTCTCCAGTGGAATATGTGTTGACCCAGTCTTTAATTCATCAAATCTATTCTGAGCCCCCCTGCTATACTAGGATGGGGTGATAATGAGGTGAGGTCCTATTCCTAAGGAGAAAAAGCATGATGTCTGTGAGAACCATTTTCAAGCAGGGGCTGGTCCTCCAGCCGTCGGCTAGCCTAGGTGACCATGAGTGCCTTCTCTATATAAAAGATAAAGAGATGTTGAAGACACAGTGTCTGTCCATCAAGAACCTGTTTCCTGCTTGGGAAGACCGAGGCTGGAGGATCACTGGAGGTCAGGAGTTCAGGACCGGCCTGGCTAACATGACAAAACCCCGTCTCTACTAAAAATACAAAAATTAGCCACATGTGGTGGCACGCGCCTGTAGTCCCAGCTACTCAGGAGGCTGAAGCACGAGAATCAGTTGAACCCAGGAGGCAGAGGTTGCAGTGAGCCAAGATCATGTCACTTCACTCTAGCCTGGGCGACAGAGCGAGACTCCATCTCAAAAAAAAAAAAAAAAAAAAAAAAAAAAAAAAAAGTAAATAAGTGAGAACATGCAGTATTTGGTTTTCTGTTCTTGTGTTAATTTGCTTAGGATGATGGCTTCTAGCTGCATTCATGTTGCTGCAGAGGACATGATTTCATTCTTTTTATGGCTGTGTAATATTCCATGGTATCATACCATGGTGTAATACCACATTCCATGGTATAGTACCAATGAATAATAAAGTTATTATCATTTACTACCCTGGTATAGTACTATGGTGTAGTATTCCATGGTATACTACCACCATTCCATGGTGTAGTACCATGTTTTCCTTATTCCATCCACCATTGATGGGCACCTAGATTGATTCTGTGTCTTTGGTATTGTGAATAGTGTTCTGACAAACATATGAATGCATGTGTCTCTTTGGTAGAACAATTTGTTTTCTTTTGGATATATACCCAGCAATGAGATTGTCTCTTTGGTAGAATAATTTGTTTTCTTTTGGATATATACCCAGTAATGGGTTGAATGGTAGTTATAAATTCTCTGAGAAATTGCCAAACGGCTTTCCACAGTGGCTGAACTAATTTACATTCCCTCCAACAGTGTATAAGTATTCTCTTTTCTCTGCACCCTCACCAATAACAGCCATTGTGACTAGTGGGAGATGGTATCTCATTGTGGTTTTGATTTGCGTTTCTCTGATGATTAGTGATGTTAAACATTTTTTCATGTGGTTGTTGGTTGCTTGTATGGCTTCTTTTAAGAAATGTCCTTGTCTTTTGCTCATTTTTTAATGGGATTTGTTTTTCACTTGTCCAGTAAAAGAATCTTTAAGTTCCTTGTAGATTATTGATCAGGTATGGTGGCTCATGCCTGTAATCCCAGCACTTTGGGAGGCCAAGGTGGGTAGACCACCTGCGGTCAGGAGTTCGAGACCGGCCTGGCCAACATGGTAAAACCCTGTCTCTACTAAAAATATTTGCCAAAAATTAGCCAGGTGTGGTGGTGCATGCCTGTAATCCCAGCTACATGGGAGGCTGAGGGAGAAGAATCGCTTGAACCTGGGAGGCAGAAGTTGCAGTGAGTCAAGATCATGCCATTGTACTCCAGCCTGGTTGACAAAGTGAGACTCCATCTCAAAACAAAACAAGAAAAACCCGCCTAAGTTCCTTATAGATTCTGGATATTAGACCATTGTCAAATAAATAGTTTGCAAATATTTTCTCCCATTCTATAAGTTGTCTGTTTACTCTATTGATAGGTTGTTTTGCTGTGCAGAAGCTGTTTCATTTAAGTAGGTCTCATTTGTCAATTTTTGGTGTTGTCATGCTTTTGAGGACTTAGTAATAAATTATTTGCCAAGGCCGATGTCCAGAAGGGTATTTACTAGGTTTTCTTCTAAAAGTTTTACAATTTTAGGTTTTGCATTTAAAGCTTTAATCCATCTTGAGTTGATTTTTGTATATGCTGAGAGGTAGAGGTCCAGCTTCATTCTTCTCTATGTGGATAGCCAGTTATCCCAGCCCCATTTATTAAACAGGGAGTCCTTTCCCCATTGCTTATATTTGTTGACCATGTTGAAGGTCAGTTGTGTATAGGTGTATGGGTTTATTTTTGGGTTCTCTATTCTGTCTCATTGGTCTATGTGTCTGTTTTTGTACAGTACCATGCTGTTTTTGTTATTTTAGCCTTGTGGTATAGTCTAAAGTTGGGTAAGGTGGTACCTTTGGCTTTGTTCTTTTTGTGTAGGATTGTTTGGGCTGTTTGGGCTCTTTTTTGGCTCCATATACACTTCACCATTTAGAATATATAACTCGATTGTTTACACAATATATTCACAAGAGTTGTGCAACTATAATGACAATCAATTTTAGAACATTTTTATCACGCCATAAAGAGACCTCATTAATTATCAGTCGCTCTCCATTTCTCCTCAACTATTCCCAGCCCCTGGCAACCACTAATTTACTTTCTGTCTCCATAGATTTGCCTAATCTGGACATTAATTATACGTTGAATCTTATTTTATTGAGACCTGTTTGAGACAGGGTCTTTCTGTGTCCCCTAGGCTGGAGTGCAGTGGTATGATCATGGCTCAATACAGTATCGACTTCCTAGGCCTAAGCGATGCTCTACCTCAGCCTCCTGAGTCGCTGGAATCACAGGCACGAACCACCACAGCCCCTGGCTAATTTTTAAATTTTTTTGTAGAGATGGAGGTCTCTCCATATTGCCCAGGCTGGTGTTGAACTCCTGGGCTCCAAGCAATCCTCCCGCCTCAGCCTCCCAAAGTGCTGGGATTACAGGTATGAGCCATCACGCCCAGCTTCATTGTGGTTTTGATTTGCATTTTCCTGATGGCCAGTGATGTTGAGCATCTGTTCATGTGCTCTTTGGCCATTTATATATCTTATCTGGAGAAATGTCTATTCCAATCCTTTGTCCATTTTTTAAATTAGGTTTACCATCGACTCTTGTGAGGTAGGTGATACTGTCTCTGTTTTGGAGATGAAGAACCTGAATCTCACAGATGTTAATAAAGTCACACAGTCAGTTTTGCTTTCCGGACTGACTGACTCTAGTCCCCATGCTCTTTCTGATACACGTTGCTGCCTGCTGAGGATTCATACTAGAGTCACCAGGGTCCTCTTATGTGGCCGTTGACTAGCAGGAAGGGAGGAGGAAAGGAAAAAGGTGGGAAGGGAATCTGTTTGAAGGCTGGGTGCAGTGGGTGGCTCATGCCTCTAATCTTAGCACTTTGGGAGGCTGTGGCAGTAGGAACACTTGGGCCCTGGAGTTTGATACCAGTCTCGGCAATATAGGGAGACTCCATCTCTCTTTTTTTTTTTTAAATAAAAAAATTTTTTTGGCCAGACACTGTGGCACACTCCTGTAATCCCAGCACTTTGGGAGGCTGAGGCTGGTGGATCATGAGGTCAAGAAATTGAGACCAGCCTGGCTAACATGGTAAAACCCGTCTCTACTAAAAATTAGCTGGGCATGGTGGCACACAACTGTAATCCCAGCTACTCGGGATGCTGAGACAGGAGAATTGCTTGAACTCAGGAAACTTTTTTAAAATAACAGAAAGTCTGTTTGAGAAATTAATTGGTGCCAGGTAAGAGGAGCCTCTGAAAGTCAATAGAGGATGTAGTTGTACTGCAGGTTCCCAGACAAGAGGACATGTTAACTTAAAAATTGTCATTTCCTGAGTACAAATTATTTCTTTTGCCCCTTCCTATATCACATCACCACAAATTTTTACAGCAACCCAATTAATAGCATTAGTGTTCCCATTTTGCCATGAGAAATTTGAGGCCTAGGGAGATGAAGTAATTTTTCAGAGTTACTAGGATCCAGGTCTCTCAGACTCAAAATTTGAATTCTTTCCTCTTAGAGATACTCTATAAAAGGAGATTATTTTTATGTTATTTGTAATACAAGTTCTTGAGACCAGGGTCCATTCTTTTTTTTTTTTTTGAGACAGAGTCACTCTGTTGCTCAGGCTGGAGTGCAGTGGCATAATCATAGCTTACTGCAACCTTGAACTCCTGGGGTCTAGCAATCCTCCCACCTCCACCTCTAGAGTAGCTTAGAATATAGGCGTGCATCATCACACCCAGCTAATTTTTTTATTTTTGTAGAGACAGGGTTTTGCCATGTCATCCAGGTTGGTAGCAAACTCCTGGGCTCAAGTGATCCCCCACCTTAGCCTCCCAAAGTGCTGGGATTACAGGCATGAGCCGCCACACCTGTTCTAGGGCCCATTCGTTTCCCCATGGTAAGAACTTAATGTTTGATGGATGAATGAGGAGACAGACTAGGGTATGTGATATAGAATGACCTAATTCCAGCTGGGATTTTTTAGGAGGATAGGTGGTATGAATGAGGTAATGGGTAGAGGTCTAATCCCAAGATGTAGTGCCCAGGCATCCTTGTTCTCTCTGGAGCAGGACCATGCAGGTGGGAGGTGGGTTTGGCCAGCCTGTGTCCCACCCTAAAGAAATTTAGGGTGGGACAGACCCTCAGACATCATCTAGTCTAGTGCCTTGCTGAGGAGCAACACAGTGGGCTTTTAAAATATATGTTCCCAGGCACTGCCTGTTGAATCTGAATAGCTGAAGTAGAAAACTGGGAATCAACATTTTTTGACCAGTTATACAGATAATTCTGTCCCCACTAAAACTTGAGAACCACTGATGTAGAAAAACTCCTCTACTTTAAAAGCAGGGAACTTAAGGGCACAGAAGGATTGAACCACGTATCAAGTTGGTGAAAGGGCCACTTTTGAACCCAGATCTCCTGTCTCCTGGTCTATTGTTCTTGCTGATCCCCATGCAGCTTAATTCAGTAACAGAAACTTACAGGACCATAGCATTCAGGATAAAGTCCAGACCTTTCTCAGGATCAGGCCTTTGCCTGCTTGGACAAGCTCATCTCTGCCTGCTGTTTCACCTGCCTTAACTTGGCATTTCAGGCACACTGAAGGGTTCCCAGTGTCTTGAATGGACAGATAATGCTTCTTTACCCTCTAGCCTTTGCAAATGCCACTTTCTCTCCTGGAATGCCCATCCTTCCCTCTCTACCTGTTAGGTTCCCCCTTTTCCTCAGGGTGGTTTTTCAGGGAGATTCCTCCCCAAGCCATGTTCGCTCCCATGAGACATCTGGTATATCTCTTAGCACTTACTATAGGGTAGGTCCTCAGTAATGGGGTAGTCATTAGTAAGGGATGGATGAAAGCTCATGTGAGCTCATTGCTGAAGCTGCATAAAATACTGAAGTGGGCCAGGTGGCTCACACTTGTAATCCCAGCACTTTGGGAGGCCAGGGCAGGCAGATCACAAGGTCAGGAGTTCGAGACCATCCTGGCCAACACAGTGAAACCCTGTCTCTACTAAAAATACAAAAATTATTTTTTTTTTTTTTGTTCTCTCTGGAGCAGATTATAGATGCCTGGGTGTGGTGGCAGGCATCTATAATCCTAGCTACTTGGGAGGCTGAGGCAGGAGAATTGCTTGAACCCGGGAGGCAGAGGTTGCATTGAGCCAAGATCATGCCACTGCACTCCAGCCTGGGTGACAGAGCAAGACTGTCTCAAATAATAATAATAATACTGAAAAATACTGAAGTGATACGGTATGGAATACAGAAAATGTTATGAACTAGTTACCATCATCCAAGAGGAGCCTAGGGTCTAAGTGGGGAGTCAAAACAGAGGGAAAAACACAAGAAAGTATTATAAGCAGAGTTGTAAGGCAATAAATAATTAACTGCTAAAATTATTTGTCCAATCAACTTTACAGAAATTTAGGACAGAGCTGGAAGGAGAGGACTTCCTGGAAGAGGAAGACTTGAATTGGGTTTTAAAGAACAAGTAGAATTTAGAGAGGGAGGAGACTCTTGAGGCTGAGGAAGGAAATGAAGGACCTTGCCCTCTGGGGTGGTCTCATGTTGACCCAGCACAGGGAAGTCTCCCTCTTGCTCCATCTCTTGGCTGAAGACAAATACCAGAGGCAGAATTGATAGCAGTCACTGAAATTAAGGAAGCAGCCTGAAGCCTGACATTAGTGTGGCTATCTTCAGATTATAGTGAGGATTTAGTGAGATAGTATATATAAAACTCTTGGCATAAAAAGGCCTCATTTCTCTCCAACAGTATGAATTCTTAAAAGTAATTGGAATATGTAATTGGATTTGAGAGGGAGGAGACTCTGAGGCTATGGAAGGAAATGAAGGGCCTTTTCCTCTCCAGGCAAGTTTTTCCCACTGATCTGACTCCCCACTTAGATCCTGAGCTCCTCATGGATGATGGCAGCTAGTTCCTAATATTTTCTATATTCCATGCAATGTCACTTCAGTATTTTTTTTTTTTTTTTTTTTGAGACAAAGTCTAGCTCTGTCACCCAGGCTGGAGTGCAGTGGTACGATCTAGGCTCATTGCAAACTCCACCTCTACTAAAAATACAAAAATTAGTTGGGCATGGTGGCAGACACCTGTAATCCCACCTACTCAAGTGGCTAAGGCAAGAGAATCACTTGAGCCTGGGAAGCAGAGGTTGTAGTGAGCTGAGATTGTGCCATTGCACTCCATCTCGAAAAAGTAAATAAATAAAAAGTAACTGGAATACATTTCGTCTTGAAGCTCTCTAAACTTTTTTTAGTTTAAATGGTGGTGGAAAGCATAAAAATGATGAGATGAAGTAACTCATCCAAGTTGGAAAGTCAGAGACCTTTCTGGTGGGTTGTAGACAACTCCCTCACATACTCACATTATAGATGGCATTCCTGAGCAGTGGCAAGAGGGGGTAAGTGCTCTGCTTCTAACTCAGGGTGCTGTGATGCCTCAGCAGGGTCTTAATTTGTGTAGTCTTCAGTGAGAGGAAGCTGAAAGGCCAGAGGCTTTTTCCTAGAGACTTGACCTTCAGGTTGTATCAACCAACCCTGAATTATGTAAGGCTTGGTTGGGCCTGCGGGCTTTGGCAGAAGCTGCACAGTACAGAAGCTAGAGCAGAGGCCTTGCAGCTACTCAGGCTTAGAGTGTAGTCCTAGCCTACCACTGACCAGCATTGCAAGTTGAGCAGGCCACCTAACCTCTTTAAGCCTGTGTTTCCTCATCTGTTCAATAATGATGATAGTACTTGACCTCTCTGCCCTACATGGATTGTCATGAGGATGAGGGAATGATTGCCTTGAAGTGCTTCCTACACTTTAAAACATTGTACAAACATAACGGGTTATTGTCTTGTTTGTCTTATTAGTCATAGAGGTTCCCTCTCATGGAAACATGTTCACATCTTTAAAGGCAAGGGCACTGCTCGACATTCCATGACATTAGATGGCACTGGCTCCTGGGAGTGACCAGTAGAGGCCAGAGGCGAACTCAAAGCTAGGGTTTCCTTACCCTGCAGAAGTGAGCGGTAAATAAAGCTTTTGTTATTTAGAGACCACTGCAGGATTTTAACAAGTGTTCAGCTGTCAAACAAGAAACTGCTGAGTGACACCCAATGAAACAGATGGCTCTTAACTCAGAACGCTTTTCTCATGCTCACTGTGCCCTTCCTCCCTCCCTCCCTCCCTCCCTTCCTTCTTTTTTCTTTCTTTTTTAAGACAGGGTCTAGCTCTGTTATCCAGGCTAGAGTACAGTTGCATGATCTCTGCTCACTGCAACCTCTGCCTCCCTGGCTCAAGTGATCCTACCACCTCAGCCTCCCCAGTAGCTGGGACTATAGGCATGTGCTACCATGCCTAGCTAATTTTTGTATTTTTTGTAGAGATAGTGTTCACTATGTTGTCCAAGCTCAAACTTCTAAGCTGAAGCGATCTACCCGCCTCAGCCTCCCAAAGTGCTGGGATTACAGGCGTGAGCCACTGTGCCCGCCTCACTGTGCCTTTCTGAGAGGAAAAGTATATGCAGGATTCCCCAGATGAAACCTTTTTTCACAGAGAAAATATACTTTTGGAAGCCCCAGATGAGATAATAACTATTATTGAGAGGTGCTGTATGCTAGGTACTGTACCTAGCTCCTTTATTCATAGTGTCTCATTTAATCCTTACAATGAAGGCATTACTGTTATTATTTCCACATATAGATAAAGGAGTCTGCCACAGAGAGGTTAGGTAAATTGCTCAAGATTACACAGTCAGTAAGTTCAGGACTGAGACTCAAACATAAGTGGTCTGACGTCAGAGTTCAGCTATTTAACAGTTGTACTCTACTGCCCCCACAAAGTATGGTTGACTAGTATTGTTTTATTTTTATTATTCCAAAACCAAAGATAATATTAGGGCCTCGTTTATGTTTGACATATTTATTTGTTGATTCAGCAAGTATTTGTAAAGCACATACTCACGGCCATACACTGCTGGGCACTAGAGAAGGTAGTCACACTTCCTGTCCTCATTGAATTTTTTCTGTCTAGTCGGGAATCATTGTCAAGTAAGCAGGTGCTTGCAATAGAATGTAATAAATACTAGAATTGGGAGATGCCTAAGGTGCTAGGGGAGCTCTTAGGAGAATTACTACCTCAAACATAGGAGGAATCACTGGAGAAAGTGACTTCTACTCAGAGGCCTAACGGTATATTAGAGTTAGCCAACTGAAGGCATGGGAGAGGGGGAATGTTCCAGGCAGTGGAATAGTATTTACAAAAGCTCAGAGGCAAGAAAGAGCATTAGAAAGGCGATGATGAGTGATGAGACTGGTGAACAGTGTGCCTTCTCTGGACATTCCTTATTAGCTGGGCTATGACACTGGCAGTCTCCTGACGTTTGCACCAAAATAGCCCCAGCTGTGTTCCTTTAGTTTATCTGCTGTTTATGGTAAGCAACCTGTGTATAGCTCTGTCATTGCATTTGTGAAATTATATTATCGTTTGTCTGCTCAGTGGTCTGATTCTTGCATTAGGTTGTTAGCTTCTGAAAGTCAGGAACTGTGTATAATTTATTATTATATCTCCAGGAACTACCACCCTGCATTGGTGCTCATTAAATGTTGTTTGTTGAATGAATGATGTGTTTTCTTTGTAAAATGGATTACACCTTTCTTGCTTTCTTGAGCCAACTATCACTTTTCGTCAGGTTCATCATTATATCCAGCAGTTAATGTCCTATGTGGCAGTTCAGTGATGCCCTTAGGGGCTTTTGAGGTGCTGTACTCTGAATTCCTTTTTCAGCTTTTCATTGTCCTGTTCTTTTCCCTGCCTGCCTGGCCAGTGCTTGATCGTAATCAATCTGCTTGGTTCTGTAGCATCCTCCCTGGCCTTCTTATTTCCTTCTCCTAATCTGCAGTGGACTGGAAATAAGATCACCTAGCATGATTTGATAAGACTGTGACTAAGGGCTAGTAATCTCTGATTGAGGTCCTAAAGGGCTCTCTGATGGGAAAAGTGTAGATGCCATTGCACATGGGACTTGTATGTTAGAGGCCTTTTAACTTCCTGTTCCTCCTGCTTCAGGAAAGGTCAGATAACACTCCTGGGGCGGGAGCAGGCGGGTCATCAGTCTGGAGAGCCCATATCAAGAGTAGAAGGCTCATTGACCATTGATTCTATAAACCACAAGAGAGTGTTGTCTGTTCTCCAGCTGCACACTCCACCAACTTTATTTTGGCCAAACATTTGAAATGCTTCCACCCACACTAGCTTATCTGAGTGCTAGCTATAAACCTCAGGCCATTTTCTTAAGGGCAAGTTCTGCAGAGTGTGTTTGCACCTTCACCCAAACAGGATGGAATAAGAGTCAAGGCTGGGACCAGGACATCTAGGTTCTACTTCTTTCTTGGTCTCTGATTTCCTTATTTGGAAAATGAGGGTGACATTATGATATGTGAGAAAGTGTGAGGACAACCACTTATTAGCTATGTGACCTCTAAGCCTCAGTTTTCTCATCTATAAAATGGGAATAATAATTACCTACTATGTAAGGTACTTATGAGAATTAAATAAGATTAATTGTGTAAAGTGACCATGTCAGGCATGCAGTAGGTCAGTAAATGTATGGCTGGGCGCAGTGGCTCACACTTGTAACCCCAACACTTTGAGAGGCTGAGGCAGGCAGATCACTTGAGGTCAGGAGTTCATGACCAGCCTGGTCAACATGGTTCACCCTTCTCTACTAAAAATAGAAAAATTAGCCAGGTGTGGTGGCAGGTGCCTGTAATCCCAGCTACTCAGGAGGCTAAGGCAGAGAATCGCTTGAACCCAAGTGAAGGCTGTTGTGAGCCAGATCGTGCCACTGTACTCCAGCCTGGGCATCAGATTTAGACTCCATCTCAACAACAAAAAAATATATATTAGTATTAGGAAGAGGCATGACACTCTTCTGGCTTTTGGAACTTTATATAGGATGTTCAGTATTCCAGGAGGGGTAGAAGCATAGACTCCATTCTAAGACCACGTGAAAAAGAATGGTTCAGAAATTGTCTGGTGCTTTTGATTACGTAAGTAAAGTCATCTCTTGACTGAGTGTACCTCTATCCAGTGAGAGGTAAGAGGAGCCTGTCCTCAGTAGATCCTATGCTGTAGACTTGGGGAGAAGAGGAATACAGGTAGTCAGGACCCAAATTCCACCCCTACAAACTCAGCTCAGGAGGGAATGCAAGAGAGTGTGTTTGCACCTTCACCTAAACAGGAAAACAGGATGGAATAAGAGCCAAGGCTGGGACCAGGACATCCAGGCTTCTACTTCCAGTTGCCTGGTTAACCTCCACATGGGGTAGAAAGAAGCTCCATTGCCTGAGCAGGGGAGAGAGTGCTCTGTGGGGTCTCATTTCCTAAGGGAAGGCCCCAGAGGTGGGGTAACATTCTAATTCATTGTCCAAACTAGAACTGTCTATAACAACAGATACAAACCAGGACCCCCTGGGTGAACAGGGTGTGTGGGGTCACCCAATCCAGAAAGTCTTGGAAAAGTGATGGACTGGTTTTAGATTATTTTATATCAAATTAGAGTAAGAGAATCACAAATATTAGCACTAGAGTGAGCCTGGGGGATTTTGGTTCTTTGACCACATGAAATGCTTATTCGTCTTTCAAAAAAATGTCTGTAGGTCTCCTTTTGATTTGGGTAGAAAGTTAAAAAGTATTTAAAAAGAATTTTTTAATGTTTATAGGTAATTTTTTTATTGTCTGTTTTTGTTTTGTTTTCTAATAGGTAATTATTAAGGGTAAAAATGCAGTTTACAAAATTGCATATACAGTAAATTCCAATTTTGTAGGGAATACACACACACACACACACACAAACACACACGAAATCTTGGAAGAACATATATCAAAATCTAACATGTAGTTACTCAGTCCCTAAGATCTTAGTCCCTTTTCTATTTTGAACTTTTCTGTGATTTTAAAATTTTAATTGCTTTTATATTGTTTTACATTTTTAAAAATTAAAACTAATTTCTTACCAGAATGTAAACATTTTCAGAGCAGAGAGGTATATTAATCTTCTGCTAAAACAGCCTCTGTCTCCTGCCCCACTCTTCCCTTATCCTACCCTAGCCTGCTTTCTTCACCTGCATAACTTCCCTTCATCCTTTAAGACTCCTGTCTTCTGGGATCCTCTCTTCATCCCAGGTTGAGCTAAACTCTCCTCTAGCGTTCTAGTATATTCTCCTCTTATACCTCTAACAGAACATTTATCTCAAACAGTTCTATAAACATCTGGTTATTGTCTTCCTCCCTCCTCAGTTAGGTCAGGGACCTTATCTGATCTATTTCATGTCCCCAGGATGAATCCTAACAGATAACAGATGTCAGTAAACATTGTGGAACTAACTAGCCTCTGTTTTGCCCCTTCTTACCCAGCACAGATGGCCAGGAACATAGTAGGTGCCATTTATATGTTTAGTAAGTAGGCAGATGCATGAGTGAATGAATTAAAATGCCAAGAGAAAACAGGTGAGATTGGTGGCTCATGCTCTCATTGCTAATGGAAGGGTTTGCGTTACTGTCTCCCCAGTCCTGGTCACCCGAGAGGATGACTTCAACAACAGGCTGAACAATCGTGCCAGCTTCAAGGGCTGCACAGCCCTACACTATGCTGTCCTTGCTGATGACTACCGCACTGTCAAGGAGCTGCTTGATGGAGGTGAGAGCAGAGGTGGAGGTGGGTGAGGTGGGGTTTGGCAGTGGGGAGAGAGTACTTGGCAGCCTCTTTATTCTGGAAATATGTACTTTCCCAGAGCCCCATTATCCTCCCAGAGCTAAAAATGCCTCGAGAGCAGCTGGAGAGTACTCGCCGAGAGTGGCATGCACACAGGTGGTTTGCCCTCCTGTGGCTGATGTGTGTTCTCTGCCTACCTGTGTGTGTGATACACCATGCCATCCTGCCTGTCTGCATATACTGTGAGAGTTTTCTTGATTGTTCTATCCCTAAAAGTGTTCTCTCTTCTCCTCTGTGACCTCTAAAGCAGAGCTAATGAAACAAAGTAGAGGCTCTTTAAATCCCTACTAACCCAAGTCGCAAAGACATCCTCCTTGGTCCCGTCTGAGTCTCAGGCCCCTTCCATTACTCTGGGTTATGGCACCCTACTCTTTTCTGTCATAACACATGTCACAACCTGAAATTGTTCAATAGCCTTCTTCCTAACTTGTTCTTCAAAAAGGCAACAACCATGACTGACTTGTTCAAGTGTCCCCAGCATCTACTATATGTACTTGGCACTTAGTAAGCACTCAATGAATATTTGTTGAATAATGAATACCCTCCCTTGGGAGAACATCAGTTAATTGGAAGGACAATGTATGGCATCCCCAGACTCAGGCTGGGCAAGTCCTGTCCAGGTCTGGTAGTGTTACCTGCCAGATACATCCCAGTCACTTTCTCTCACTTCCCCATGTCCCACTCCAGCCTCTCCTTGAGATAGGGTGGGAAGCATCTTGCCAGGATGTGTGGGGCACAGGCCCCTGAGTGACACATGCACTGTATGACACATGACTACCTGTTCATGACCCTTCTGCTGCTTTTTGGGGGCCAGGGATCCTCTCTTGGGGCTAGATCCCAGGGTCTTCTTTGTTGGAATTATTCTTCATAGAACCTGAGAAGTGGAAGGGTCTTCAAAGGTCTCTGGGCCACTCTGATGATTGCCTGCCTCTCTGCCAGCAGAACTCTCTCCACAGCTAGCTAGCTGACTTTTTTTTTTTTTTTTTTTTTTTTTTTGTCAGAGACAGAAGGAACCCTGCTTCTTCCCAGGTAGGTAAGCTCATTTTACTACATCATCTCTGACTGGTTGAAACTTTTTTTTTTGAGACAGAATTTCGCTCTTGTCACCTAGGCTGGAGTGCAATGGGGCCATCTCAGCTCACCACAACCTTCGCCTCCCAGGTTCAAACAATTCTGCCTCAGCTCCCTAGTAGCTGGGATTACAGGCATGCACCACCATGCCCGGCTACTTTTGTATTTTTAGTCAGGCTGGTCTCAAACTCCCCACCTCAGGTGATCTGCCCTTCTCAACCTCCCAAAGTGCTGGGATTACAGGCATGAGCCACCGTGCCTGGCTGTGGTTGAAACATCTTTTTAATGAGCTGTGTTCTTCTCTGTAACTTATGCCAACTGTCTTTTACTACCTAATCACTTTTTCAAAACCAGTCTTCAAAGAACGTTCTTTCAGTCCCAGAGCCTTTTCCTCCACTGGCCCAGTGTCCCCAGATCATCTTCTGATTGGCTTCTGGGGACTTCTTAGAAATAAACACCTAATCTTGCTACTTACTGTCAGCCACGCTAGCTTAAAACCCAGGCCTGGCCTGTACCCGCAAGTCTGCCCCAGAGCCACCAGAATATGCTTTGGTCCGGGGCACAGCCACTGAAGGGCAGGACTGTCTGTGGATGTGGCAGCAGTACTTGGGATGACTGATGCTTTTGGAGGGAGAACTTGCTGCTCTCAGAAGCAGAGACTTAGAAAATGTCCCCAAGCAGAATGCTGCTTCCTTTGTCCATTGGGAAGCTCTGTGACAAGATATTTGTAGCTATGTATGGGAGTGCTCACCAAAGACTTTCTCTCTGTCATGACTTAAAAATCAATCAATACTCCCAGCTATTGTCCAGTAGTTTGCATTCTCTGCTTCCTCCCAGCCCTCAGACAGAGAATTCCCTTTATAAGGAGCCCCTCTTCCTAGCCTTCTAGATCGAACACCTTTGAAATGAAAAGACGAGGGCCTTTTATGAAACTCGCTCCATCCTCACCCCTCAGGCCAAGGCTGTCCCTTTGAGCTGTTGCAGGGGCATGGTTCCTGCCTGTTAACTTGGAACAGATGCCCTTAGCCCCCACCTTTACATTTCTCCCACCTGCCTTTTTAGCCAGCATCTATTTACACCCCCTGCCCTAGCCTCCCAGCCTCAAGGGCCAAAACCATTAACCCATTATTTCTCCCTCCCAACCCTGAACAAGTTGCCGTCACTCAGGGCCTGCAGGCTGCCAACTTCTGACCTCCCTTCCCCCTTGACCTCCCTTGGTCTGCCTGTGTGTGTGACCAGCCAACCGAGAGGCAGGATCCTGCTCTATCATTCCAGGGACTGTTGCCAGTAATATTTTCAAAGTCTTTTGACCTCAACTGACCCTCTCCAAAGGGTTTCAGAGAAGGCAAGGGAGCCTACCTTCCTGCCCATCCAGCTTTCTTTTTTTTGATATGGAGTTACACTCTTGTTGCCTAGGCTAGAGTGCAATGGCACAATCTCAGCTCACTGAAACCTCTGCCTTCCAGGTTCAAGTGATCTCCTGCCTCAGCCTTCCTAGTAGCTGGGATTATAGGCACATGCTACCATTCCTGACTAATTTTGTACTTTTGAGTAGAGGCAGGGTTTCTCCATGTTGGTCAGGCTGATCTCGAACTCCCAACCTCAGGTGATCCTCCAGCCTTGGCCTCCCAAAGTGCTGGGATTACAGGCATGAGCCACCGCACCTGGCCCCATCCAGCTTTCTTAGGTTGTACTTGCTACCAGCTTTGCTACAATAACCAAAGGGAGATTCTCTCTGCGAGATCCAAAGCAGGTCTAAACACAGAGGCCAGCCTGTGCTCATAGGGCCCACACAGAACAGTTACCTTGCAATCACTCAGTCCTCAGATATTTAGGGTCCCTAGATCTTAGAGGGTTAGAGCTGGAAAAGTCAGCTGCGCTTGCTCGTTGTCTGACCAGAAGTCCCCATTTGAGCTTGGAGGAGGTTCAGGCAGAAGCATCAGGCTGATAATGTGGAAAGCCCTCTGGTCCATTAGGAGGTGGCATGGAGTAATAGAAAGGGAACCTCAGGCTTCAGAATCAGGCCAACCTGGGTTTGAATCCCAGCTTCCCCACCTATTAGCTGTGTTACCCTGGACATGTTGCCTTAATTCTCTAAGCCTCAGTTTTCATACATCTAAAATAACACCCATTTCACAAGGATAGCCTGAGGATTGGTGGTAATTTTTGCAAAAGCCTCTGGCAGGTACATGGTAGGTGGTCTGCTATAAGTAGTTTTCATTGTGACATATATAAAGAAATCCAACTCTCATTCTGGCAGCTCTAATGCCATGCCTCCCCAGTGTGGAACCTTTTCTCTTACCTTAAGGCCTCTTAATTCTGTGTCTCTCTACAACATTCCCATCCTGCCTAAAGTGCCATCATGTTCCCTCTTTTCTTATCTGAATCCTCAGACTTTTCAAGGCCTCCCTCTCTTAGGAAGCCTTTCTTGGTCATCTGGTCTCTCTGATACTTCCTTCTCCAAACTTGTACAGCATTGTACAGCTTAGCACAGACTGCTTAACATCACGTCATCTTCGGGAGACCCCATAGCATAGTGAAAAAGAACACAAGCTTTGAAGTCACACCTGGATTTAAATCTCAGCCCTGTCAAGTGACCCTTGGACAAGCCAGTTGCCATCTCTGAGACCATGGGCCTCAGGGAATCCTAAGACAGATCAGGCAAACCATCACTGACCCTGAGAGGCTCTCATACTGTCAGAGGAGACAGTTGTGGAAACAGCCGTAATAATGTCGTAGGTGCTGTAGCAGGCACCTGGACAAAGGGCTCTGGGGATGAACAGGGAAATGCTTTCTTCTGCCTGGTAATCAGAGAGGTGGAATCAGTTACAGAAAGCTTCCCAGAGGAGGGGGTGCTTAAGCCTTGTCAGGAAGGATTAATAGGAGTTTGCCAGAGTTCTCCAGAAGGGTTTTGAATTAACTAGTGCCAATCTTCTACTCCCAACCTGAGACAGAGACCCCTGTGTTTTTTAACCTTTGAACCAGCTGCTTTTGCCTGTGTTGATGGCTTAGCAGCAGGAAGGCTCTGCTTCAACACTTGAATGCAGGTGTGGTTGGAGGGAGGGAGAGAGGTAGGGAAAAGGCAGTAGGACTATAAAGAGGAGTGACCAGGGAGGGTGGCCGGAGCCTCCCACTTCAAGTGCCTGAAGCTGACTCATCTTGGTATTTCCAGGACTGTTGCTTTGGCAACCAGGTCCTCTCAGCAATGTGATCCACTGGCAGAGCCATCTTCCTAAAACATCTCTCTAATCATGGCGGTCCTTCTTGGCCAGGGTTTCTCCAGAGAGTTGAGCCCTCATGCTCCAAGGTATCCATTGTACATGGGAATTAACTTCTCTCCCAGGCATCTAAAATGGTTCTGTGTGTGTGTGTGTGTGTGTGTGTGTGTTGTGTGTGTGTACATATACATACACACACACAACCCTTTGGAAGCATTGAGAAAATCACTAGTCAAATATGTTTTCATATGTGCTTCCAAGAAGGAGCCCCAGCTAAGAGCGGTTGCAAGGGAAGAGCATGAATACTGGAGTCAGGATCTCGGTACCAGCCCTGCCATTTAATAGCTCTGCAATCCAGGGCAAATTACTGACTGTTCTGAAGTTCTTTTTCCTCATCTGGAATTGGGGGTGGTGCCACCTACCTCCTAAGGATTTGTAAGGATTAGGACATACGTACTTCTTCAGAGTAGGTACTTTATATATAGTATATATATATAAAGTAGGTACTTTATTATTAACTTCAGAAACACTCAGTGCTCACTCATTTAAAAACAAAATCCTAACAATACTAATGTTTTTAACTGGTTTTAGAGTTGCTCTAGTCTGATGCTCACCTACCTTTTCCCCCCACTGGAGCCCTAATACTCCAGCTACACTGTGTTCCCACATTGGTGCCTTTACGCTCGCTGTTTGTTCGGCCTCTCTTTTCCCTTTAAGACTGTTTCTCGCCGGGCGTGTTGGCTCACGCCTATAATCCCAGCACCTTGGGAGGCCGAGGTGGGTGGATCATGAGGTCAAGAGATCGAGACCATCCTGGTCAACATGGTGAAACCCCGTCTGTACTAAAAATACAAAGAATTAGCTGGGCATGGTGGCACGTGCCTGTAATCCCAGCTACTCAGGAGGCTGAGGCAGGAGAATTGCCTGAACCCAGGAGGCGGAGGTTGCGGTGAGCCGAGATCACGCCATTGCACTCCAGCCTGGGTAACAAGAGCAAAACTCCATCTCAAAAAAAAAAAAAAGACTTTCTCATGCTGGTGGAGTTCTTTTTACCAGTCAGTCTCCAACCTCATGCCACCTTCCTTCTGAAGTCTTTCCTGTTCTCTGGATTTGGGTCTCACTAGACCAAGGTAGATGAAGGCCAGGCCTGTGTCTTTTTTTTTTTTTGTCGCCATCTCATTTGCTACAGTGCCCTGCACGTGGTTTAGTATGTTTTGGATCAGATGCACTGATAAATCCCCAAAACCACTGGAGGTTTTCTTTCCAGAGATGTGGTGTCTTTACTTTTTGGTCTACTCTTTGCTGATGCCCTCCCCCGACTCTTAATTTCCTAATGAGTCTGACTTTTTAGAGCTTCACATATGAGCCACCTCCGCCTAGCTATCTTCCTTCTCCTTATAGTCACAATGCCACTTCCTTTTCAGTCACTGGTGATCGTCACTTCAGAAACACTTGGGCTTTAATGAAACCTAACACTTTCCCCGGGTCCTCCCTCGGCCTCCTTCCCACCTACTTTAGTGAATCCTCCTTGTCCCTGTCTCCAAGTCTGCGTTCAGTTACCAGTGTTAACCAGCCATCATCAAATGAGTCCTTAAATTCCCCACCATCCCTGTCTGAGGCAGAGATGCCTTCCAGTGCCGCCATCCCCTTTAACAGCCTCTTAGCTTGTTAGGACCCAAGACTTAAGAGTTCTGCTTCTTGTTCCACTTCACTGTCTGTCCATCTGGCGGCACTGCCAGATGTGCAGGGAATCAGCTTTGCCTCAGGCTGTCTGTTCTGTGTTTAAGCTTCACCCTCTGATTCTCGCCAACAGTACAGAAAGGGGGAATGAGCACTGGGTGAAGGATCAGATGTTTCAGCTCTGCCACCAACAAATCCTTTCACCTTTAGGCATATCCTTTCTCCTCCTCAATAAAACAGAGAAGTTAAGATACCAGGGACCCCTTCCAGCTTCAGCATTCCTTCTCTTACCAAACACTTACTGAGCATCTCTGCTGCCACAAGCCCTGCCCTAGGCACCAGGGAAATAAAGAAGATCCAGACATGGGTTTTGCCCTTAAGTAACTCACAGTTCAGTGAGGAAACCAGACATTTTAACCAAGATCTGCTATCTGGTGTATTAATGGAGAGCTATAGAAGGTGCTGTGAGATCACAAAGAAAAGACCTTCTAAATCTTGAAGAGGGCAGGGCAAGCATGATATAGGAGATGGGGTTCACACCAAGTCTTGAAGGATGAATGCAAATGTACCAGGTGGATGAGGTAAGGAAGCAGAGGGAGCAGCGTGTTCAAAGGCATGGAGTATGAAGCAGCATACTTTACTCAGAATATTGCAAGTTGTTTAGAAGAGCTGGAGGGTATCAGAGGGCAATAATGGAAGACAGGAGCTGATATTGAAGGTCACTAATGTAAGCTATGCTGAGGAGACTGGACTTATCCTCCAAAGGGAAATCATTAAGATTTAGAGGAGGACTAGAACAGGCTTTATGTTTAATGTGAAAGATGGTTTAGGCATTTCTAAAATGTTTATCAATAGCTGAATGGATGAATAAATTGTGGGGTGGTCACACAGTGGACAAATATACAGTGGGATTGAGTGAACTCTTGCTCTGTACTACAACACAAACCTCACATCAGGTCACAAGCCAAACATAGAAGAGTACTTACAGTATGCCTGCATTCAAAGTCCAAAACAGAGAAAACTGATCAATGGCATAAGAAGTCAGGGTAGTACTTAACCTCTAGAGGGTGGGTAGTAACAGAGAGGTTATTTCTTTATGTAGATGCTGGTTATGTGGATGTGTTCCACATAATGTTATTTCTTTATGTAGATGCTGGTTATGTGGATGTGTTCATTTTGTGAAAATTGAGTTGTATCCTTATGTACTTATTGTGCTTTTCTTTATATGTTATACTTGAAACAGGTTTTTTTTTAAAATGGGGGAAGGCTGAGCACAGTGGCTAACGCCTGTAATTTCAGCACTGTGGGAGGCCAAGACAGGTAGATCACCTGAGGTCAGGAGTTCAAGACCAGCCTGGCCAACATAGTGAAACCCCATCTCTACTAAAAATACAAAAAATTAGCCAGGTGTGGTGGCAGATGCTACTTGGGAAGCTGAGACAGGAGAATCACTTGAATCCGGGAAGTGGAGGTCGCAGTGAGCTGAGATCGCACCATTGCCCTCTGGCCTGGGTGACAAGAGCAAAACTTGGATTCAAAAAAAAAAAAAAAGAAGAAGTATATTTTTAAAGGCATACAAAATATAGCCCCAGATTTGTCATCAATTCCTAACAGACATAAAGTTACTCTGACTAGTTGCTATAAAAGTTTCCAGACAGTTATTGTTTGTACTTATCCCATCAACAACTGGTAGAAAAGTTCACCATCTGGCACCAGTACACAGACCACACTTAAAACATGACTGGTCTGCTGGTACTCCCAGGCAGAAAGAGGAGACAAATGAGCAAAATACAGCCTCTGCCCTCGACTAGCTTAAAGTCCAGAGATATAGACATTCTGGGACACATAGAGTCACACTGTGTGGCAGAGAGGTCAGAGCACTACCATTATGCTGTAGACATCAGAGACTGATCCACCTCAGTTCTGCCACATCTCACCCCTTCTCTAACATCACTGTTTTCCTCCATAAAATGAAGAAATTGTGTTAAGTGATTGAATACTAAAAGTTTCTTCTTCTTGTTTGGATTCAAATTTTAAAAGCCCTCCATGTTAGCAGTTATCCAGGGGAGGGATGCGGAGAGATTGCTAATGGGTACAAGGTTTCTTTTGGAGATTACGAAGATATTCTAAAATTAGATTATGGTGATGGTTGTACAACTCTATAAGTATAGGAGAAACCTCCTCTAAATTGTATACTTTAAATGGATGAACTTTTTGGTATGTAAATTACATCTCGGTAAAGCTATTAAAAAAGAAAAGAAGAAAAAATCCTCCATGTCTTTCAAAACCATAAAATCTTGTCTTGGATGGCTAACAGCCTGCCTGAAAGCAGGCTGGAAAGCCAGGAGGACCTGATTGACCCCACAGCTAAAGTGGAGATGAGCCCCTCTGTTGTATACAACAGGTTTTTTGTTTCGTTTTGTTTTGTTTTTGAGACGGAGTCTTGCTCTGTCGCCAGGCTGGAGTGCAGTGGCACAATCTCAGCTCAGTGCAACCTCTGCCTCCTGGGTTCAGGCGATTCTTCCACCTCAGCCTCCCAAGTAGCTGGGAGCACAGGTGTGTACCACCACGCCCAGCTAACTTGTATTTTTAGTAGAGACGGGGTTTCACTATGTTGGCCAGGATGGTCTCGATCTCTCGACGTCATGATCCGCCCGTCTCGGCCTCCCAAAGTACTGGGATTACAGGCGTGAGCCAATCAACAGTTTTTAAAATAATGTTATTAAAAACATCTGTAAACATCTCTCTTCATATATATATATATATATATATATATATATATAAAACAAATATAAATATTTATTATTTTAACAAATATTTATTATATCCTTGTAAAGCTTAAAGTCTGGTAGAATATAGATGTTAGGCAAATGATTACAAAATTACCAGAATTATTAGTTAAATCATTAGTTAATAATAAAAATATTATTAAGGAAGAATAGAGGGTACTACAAGAGCATAATGGGACCTAATCTAGTCTAAAGGGGAATAGAGGAAGACTTCCCTGAGCATACATGGCATTGACATTGAGACTCAAAATGTGGCTGTTAGCCTGTCATTTAGCTTGAGAAAAATCCTGTGGAGAGGGATGGCCATTTAGTCATCCAAAGGGATCCAGTAGTCTAGTCTGGGGCATTTTGGGGAGTGGAGGAATTCTGTGGTATTGTTCTTTGCAGCCCATGTGGTAGACCAGGCCTAGTAGAAGCCCTCAGTGACCTGAGTCCTATCCTCAGCCCCTTACCCAGTATAGAATGAGGAACTGTCCTTGCTCAACGCAGGGAGAAGTATTACTGTATCCTGGCTCCTGTGGACATAGAGGAGCCACTGCATAGTTGAGCTGGAAATGAGAGCCTGGTCACCAGAGCCCATTCTCTCCAGAGCCACTTCCCATCCAGGCCCCCGCATTTCATCAAGGCTTTAATCGGCTCCAAACAGTCCTCAGATGAGCCTGGCTGGTATCCGGCATGACCTCATCACCGCCAATAGTGGCAGCTGGAGGCCAAGACTCCCTTGGGTGAGGGAGAGGTCAGTATCGGCTGGGCCAGGTCTGTTCTGTGTCCTACACTCTCCTCCACCTGCACTGAGCCTGGAAACAGCACTGAGTCAGAATCAGATTTTCCAGCCGCCCTTTGCCAGCCCACTTATGCCCCCTCCAGTACATGTACTGTTGGGCAGAATGCACAGATAAAGGTTCACATGGCAGCTTTAAGAAAGGAGATTGTTAGTCTGAAGGTCAGGGCCTGCAAAATAGCAGCAAAAGCCCCTTCCAACCTGAGACTGGGGATGACCAGAACCAAGTTCCCCTTCCCAAAAGGAGTTTGCTTCTAGCATGCATGCGCTGTCTTCCTCAATACAGAAGCCTGGCAGCACCCAAGGAAGAACACAGACTCCTGTGTTCTCTGTAGGTTTGAACCACAGACTCCTTCCTGAACTGCATTTTAGAAATGAGTATTTTAAAGTATAGCAGAAGAAAGGAGCTTGCCACTTAAGAAATCCTTCAGGGAGCCCCTTTGAAGTAATAGAAGCCTGTGTAGTAAAGTGCTGACTAGGAGTCAAGGTGCTGGCATGTGGTTCTGGCACTAACTCTGCCTTGCTGTAGGACTTCGAGCAAGTCCTTCCCCCACACTGAGCCTCAGTTTCCTCATCTGCAAAGTAATATAATTGGACTACAATCTCAGCCCCCCTTTCGCTTTAATATTCTGTGATTCTGAATACTTGTGCACTGATCTAATTGTCTAAGTATTTGTATTTCTTCAGCAACTATTAATTATTTTCTTACAACTAACCACTGCCATCCCTATTCTAGGTTCCTCTGATAGATGTTCTTAAAGCATCCTGTATGATTTATCACTCTTACTATAACATGTAGTTCTATAGTTATTTGAATAATATATCTCTCCTTCACTTAACAGTGAGTTCACAGAAGGTAGGATCTAGATCTGAAGTACTGTGTTCCCAGCACCTTGCACTGTCCTTAGCACATGATAGCTGCCTGGCAAACATTTGTTGAATTAATGGGTACTAGGCATGCCAGGAAATAAGAGAGAAAAGGATACAGGCCCTTCCTTTAGACTGCACCCTGTAGATAATGTTTGTTGATAATGCCCATATGCAAAGCACACTGAGAACAGTGCAGGATGGTAGATAACAGGACTTTCAATTAAACATAAGCAAGGGCCAGAATTAATAGCCATCATGGGGAATGAGGAGGGGAGAAACCAGTGTGGCATTATAGAAGGCATAATGGAAGAACTGGGACCAGAGCCAGACCCAGAAGGACACGTAAAATTCAAACAAGGAGGGAGAAGGACGGAAGCTTTTCAGGTGAGGCAGCAACAGAAATGAGCCCTGTGTGTTACTTAGAGACCTGGAGGAAACTGGCCACCTGTTGTATTACGGGGTAGGGAGACAGGTATGGAGGGTCTTGGGGAAGAGATAGAGGATTTGTAGTCTGTAGAGAGCTCCTGATGTCTATTGTTTGTGTGTTTGTTTAGTGACCATTGTGGTTTTTACTTTAAAAATCACACAAGAGGCCAGGCACGATGGCTCACGCCTATAATCCCAGCACTTTGGGAGGCCGAGGCATCCTGGTCAACATGGTGAAACCCCGTCTCTACTAAAAATACAAAAATTAGCTGGGCATGGTGACGCACACCTGTAGTCCCAACTACTTAGGCAGCTGAGGCAGGAGAATTGCTTGAACCCAGGAGGCGGAGGTTGCGGTGAGCCAAGATCGCACCATTGCACTCCAGCCTGGGTAACAACAGCGAAACTCCGTCTCAAAAAAAAAAAAAATCACACAAGTAGTACCAGAAGACATGTAGTGGAGGCCAGGCGCGGTGGCTCAAGCCTGTAATCCCAGCACTTTGGGAGGCCGAGGCGGGTGGATCACGAGGTCAAGAGATCGAGACCATCCTGGTCAACATGGTGAAACCCCGTCTCTACTAAAAATACAAAAAATTAGCTGGGCATGGTGGCATGTACCTGTAATCCCAGCTACTCAGGAGGCTGAAGCAGGAGAATTGCCTGAACCCAGGAGGCAGAGGTTGCAGTGAGCCGAGATCGTGCCATTGCACTCCAGCCTGGGTAAGGAGCGAAACTCCGTCTCTTAAAAAAAAAAAAAAGAAGAAGACATGTAGTGGAAAGGAAGTCTCCCTTTCACATCCCTGGTCCGCCTCAGAGGCAACCACATGACTCTTCTTATGCATCACCTCTATTGCAGCAGTAACAAGTTATCACAAATTTAGTGGCTTAAAACAACACAAATTTATCTTGTCATTCTGGAGAGAAGTCTGAAATGGGTCACACTGGACTGAAGATGGCATTGGCAGAGCAGTCTTCCTTTCTGGAGACTAGAATAGAGTCTGTTTTCCTGTCTTTCCCAGCTGCTAGAGGCTGCCCACATTCTTGGTCTCCATGTAGTTGCCATCCATCCTCAAAGCCAGCAATGACCGGGCAAGTCTTTCTCACATTTCCTCACACTCACACTGGCTCTTCTGCCATCTTGTTTTACTCCTAGAAACCTTTGTGATTATATTGGGCCCACTCTGATAGTCCAGAGTAATCTCCCCATCACAAAGTCATCTAATTAGCAACTTTAATTCTATATGCAACCTTCATATTCCCCAAACATATTCAGTTTCCAGGGTTAGAACATGGACATCTTGGGTAGGGGGGTGGGGGAGGGTTATTTTATGTATCACACTCAAATGCTTTATTTTTAGTCCTATTTTTGAATACTTAATGCTTGCTCATAGTACAAAATTCACAAGAATTTTCAGAGAAAAGTCTTACTCTCACCTCATCTCCAATCAAAGAACTGTCCAATTCTCCACTGTATTGTTACTCTTTTTTTCCCTTGGCATTAATTAGCACTCTGTGAAGAGGGAACTTTTGGCTTTTGAGATAGGGTCTTGTTCTGTCACCCAGGCTGGTGCAGTGGCACAATTATAGCACACTTCATTCTAATTCCTGAGCTCAAGTGATCCTCCCACCTCAGGCTCCAAGTAGCTGGGGTTACAGGCATGAGCCACCTTGCCCAGCTGAGGTTTTTTTTTTTTTTTTTTTGGAGACAGAGTTTCACTTCTGTTGCCCAGGCTGGAGTGCAATGGTGTGATCACAGCTCACTGCCACCTCCATCTCCCAGGTTCAAGGGATTCTCCTGCCTCAGCCTCCAGAGTAGCTGGGATTACAGGCTTGGGCTACCACACCTGGCTAATTTTGTATTTTTAGTAAAGCCAGGGTTTCTCCATGTTGGTCTTGAACTCCCGACTACAGGTTGTCCACCCACCTCGGCCTCCCAAAGTGCTGGAATTACAGACGTGAGTAACTATGCTCGGCAGCCCAGCTTAGTTTTTTAAAAAATTTCCCCTAGAATTAGCACCCATTGCTGGTTCTTGTCTGAACCAGTCTTTATATGATGCATGCAAAATGGGTATTTTCCATGTTTTCTAACTCCAGCACGTACTCCATATTGACCAGTTAGCACTTAGCATTCTACACTAAGCAAAAAACCCTTGTCCTCCATTTTCTAATATTGTCAAAATGTGTTCATGGGTACTTACCGTTTTGATATTCTAAAATTATGCTTAGTTATGTTGGGGCTACTACTGCCTCATATTTAGCCAGTGTGGCATACCTGCATCTTTTTTTTTAATACATAGCATTTTATTTTTCTAAATAAAGAAATGCTTCAGGCTCATCTTGTATTCACCTTACTGCTGCCCTGAAATCAGCCATTTCTTGAGGAGCCCTTGGATTTTTTTTTGTTGATAATTGTACTAGAGTGTGAAATCTAAGTACCAAGTGTGCTCATTGCGCCTGTGGACAGAGCCACGAACTATTTATATAGATAGATACACATATATATATACATATCCATTAAAATATACACGTACGTATATATACGTATGCACAGAGATATTCTATATTCTTTACTTTTTTCCTTTATAACATAAAGGCACCAAGAATTATTTTTGGTTTTGTTTGTTTTAAGAAACAGCATCTAACTATGTTGGCCAGGCTGCTCTCAAACTCCTGGCCTCAAGTGATCCTCTCACCTCAGCCTTCCATGTAGCTGGGACTGTAAACACAAGCTCTTCTTATGCACATACATATGTTAGAAATCCTGAGAACACCAGACCACCCGCCCCACCCCCACCACATTCCAGTTAATCCTGATAGGGTTCTTTCTTGTCTTCACACATTTCATATTTGTACATCCTTCTTCCTTAGTGACAATGCTAGCAGCAAATAGTGTTGGTACATGTATTTATTTACTCATTTGCTCAATCCTATAGTACATCCAAAAAAGCTTCAGAACTGCTTCACTGATACCACTGTAGAAAACAAACCTCCTTAAAAGTTCAGGTCAGGATTTGTTTGCAGTTTTCACCCCTAGTCCATCCAAGGCTGAGAGTTATCGTCAAATACTGCGTTCCTAAGTTACTGGGTTCTTTTTACCCACTTCAGTTTGTTTATGCTATTCATTTGAATACAGTTGGGTTAATTTTTCAATTTGCTTTCAGTTTTAGGGTTTTTCTCCCCTGCCTATCCTGGTTGATATAATTTTATTGTTTGAATATGTAGAGCACTGTCTTGTTTCTAAAAGTCAAAAGTACCAAAAGGTACACTCAGAGAAGTAAAACCTTCCTCCTGTATCCCTTTCAGCCTTCTTCTGTCCCTCTCAGTGAGTCCTGGCCCCTTGCAAATAATTAGCTTTGTTTTCTCTTTTATCCTCCCTGTGTTTCTTTGTATAAGCAAATATTTGTATGTTCTGTTATTTCACTTTTCTACCTACACGAAAGGTAACATACTGTATCTGTCTCTTTGCAGTTTGCTTTTCTTACGTAACAATATTTCTTGAAAATTACTTCATGTAAATTCATAGAGATATTCCTCATTTTAATAGCTGCATACTTCTTCATTGTATGTATGTATTCCATGTATTCTATACATGGACCTTGAGGTTTCCAATATTTTACAGTTACAAATAATGCTGCAATGAATAACTTCATGCATATATATTTTGGTCTTGTTGGAGGTATGTCCTTACAGTAAAGCCTTGGAAGTGATATTGCTGGGTCAGAGGGTAAATGCATATGTCATTTGGTTAGCTATAGCCAAGCTTCTCTTCCATATGAGTTCTACCATGTTGCACTTCCATTAGCATGGTTTTCTCTAGCCTGTTTTACAAGAGGGCCTATTTCCTCATAGCCTCTCCAGCAGAGTACATTGTCAAGCTTTTGGATTTTTGCCAATCTGAAGGTGAGAAATAGTATCTCAGTGTAATTTTAGTTTGACTCTCTTATTATAAGTGAACTTGAGCATTATTTCATGTTTGACAGTCATTTTATATCTCCTTTTGTGAACTATTTGTGTCTTTTGTCTACTTTTCTGTAGGACTTTTCATCTTTTCTCTTGATTTTAAAAATTTCTGTTTATGTTAAGAATATTAGCCCTTTATCTGTGATATATATGGAAATATTTTCTCCTACTTTGGGTCAATGTGGTTTTAACACTTCCCATGTGATTCTAATATATAGCCAGGAATGAGAACCACTGGGGTAGTTTAAACTATACAAATCGGAGCTGCTTTTTAAAGGAGAATACATAGAGAGAGAAAGGAATAAGGGTAGAGGACTCAGGCTTGGGTGACACTCAATAACTTGGAAAACAAGAATGAATTGCAAAGGAGATAAAGTGATGGATATTGTATATCATGAAAATCAAGTAGAAAAGAAGGCCAGGCGTGGTGGCTCTTATCCCTGTAATCCCAGCACTTGGGAGGCTGAGGTGGATGGGAGGCTTGAGCTCTGGAGTTTGAGACCAGCCTGGACAACATAGCAAAACCCTGTCTCTGCAAAAACATACAAAAATTAGCTGGGTGTGGTGATGTGCCTGTGCTCCCAGCTGCTCAGGAGACTGAGCGGGGAGGATTGTTTGAGTCTGGGAGGCGGAATTTGCAGTAAACTGAGATTGTGCCACTACACTCCAGCCTGGGTGACAGAGTGAGACCCTGCCTCAAAAAAATTGTTTTTAAGGTAGAAAAAAATTGAAAGGAGGCAAGATTGGTCAGCAGTATTGATTACTGCATCCATGGAGAAGAGGAAGAAGAGGTTGCTGGATATGATAGTAACATTCATAGCCCTACCTCCCAGCACAACTTCATCCGCTCATTCAGGCTGAAGGAAGACTCTCCTGATCTGTGGGTAGCGGTTTTGTCCAGCAGTGTTGCTCATGACCATAGGAGGCCTTTCCTGACAAACAGAAATGGAAGGATTATAGCCCAGCTGTGTCATAATGGGGCCATAATTGATCAGTCAGCAGGCATTTATTAAACTCCTACTAAGTGCCCATTACTGTTCTAGGCACAGAGTATCACAATAAAGACCTCTTTTTTTTGTTTGTTTTTTAAGACGGAGTTTCACTCTTGTTACCCAGGCTGGAGTGCAATGGTGCGATCTCGGCTCACCACAACCTACGCCTCCTGGGTTCAGGCAATTCTTCTGCCTCAGCCTCCTGAGTAGCTGGGATTACATGCCCAGCTAAGTTTTTGTATTTTTAATAGAGACGGGGTTTCACCATATTGGCCAGGATGGTCTCTATCTCTTGACCTCGTGATCCACCTGCCTCGGCCTCCCAAAGTGCTGAGATTACAGGCGTGAGCCACCGCACCCGGCCCAAAGACCCCATTTTTAATCTTTGCTTCTCTCTCACTACTAATAAGTCAGAGGTTTCTTTTACCCAAGACCATTCATCTGTTTTGTCATGCATCCTCAACTCTGGGACAAACTTAGTGAAGTCGTCAGAATGAATGAGGGAAAAGCACTCTTGAGAAAAATGGAATCACTAGCAACAGCAAGGAGCTCTGGGTCAAAATGGTCTTCCTGGTGTTTGTGTTCTACTCTGTCCTCTCTCCTTGCTCCTAATCTCCCACCACCTTTCCACTTTTATTTTTGGTGATAGTTGCCTGGTAACTGCGGTCAGGCGTAAAAGAAGGTGCATAAACTGGAAAAGTCCCTGTTGGCAGAAGCTTCTGGTTTTTTAAAAAAAGCAAATGTTTTATGAGGAAGACGACTAATTGCTTTAGCCTTGAATGGGGGATTGAAAGCAGATATCAGCAGATAAAACAGTTCCTCTTCCCAGAACCATAGCCTATAACATTTGATATTATAGTTAAAGATACTACTTCCTCCCCCCAAAACATACACACATTTCTGATTCTCTCCATATAGGGAAGTACAGTTAGCAAAAAATATTTCACTGGTTTCTATTGCTGTGAATGTTCACAAAGACAAATATAAATAAGGCTTTCTATCTTCCTTTAAGTTCAGAGTGAAAGTCTGTATATTTGAGTGTACCTCATTCCAGTGAGCCTGGCACAACCACTGCTTTTATGTGCTGATACTTCTCATGCAAGCAGAAGGCTTTACTTAGCTTTGGGAATAGATGTGTAAGTGGAAGCAAAAGTCATCTCTTGATAACCCCTCTTCTCTGCTCTGCACATTCAGCTAGGATTGGTCAACAGAAGCTTAAACATCTGGTCAGTTCAGTCCTTTGGGGTAGTTGGGGTTTCACAGACAACCCATCAAGATTGATTGGTCTCATAACTGAATTAGCCAGATGTGTGGGCATTGTGTGCCCTTTCCTCAGCCTCCTTTCAATGTTGTTAGATGGAAGCAGACATACGATTAGCATGTTTGAAGATGATGTGTTTTTAGTGCATGAACAAAAGCTGCCGCCTTCTGCGGAGACTGTGGCTGTGCCCCAGACGTCAGCAGTATAATTATGACCGCTAAATTCAGCCCAGACCCCAGGTTCAGATGCCTTGGTCTCAGCTGTCATTTGCAGGAGGGAAGATTGCAGAAGCCAAGTACTCAGGCTCTGATAATGCACTTTGAACTCTGCTTTATCCAGAGCCTTTCCCTCCCCACTGACAGTTGCTCCTAGCTGCTCTCTGGCCATAGAACCTGCTGCCACCTCTAAGGAGAGTCTGTGCTGGAACGTGGGGGGAAGGGGAAGTAGAGCTGGCTTCTTGAAAGTCCATGACTTCCAGCAAAGTCGTGAACATTTTCATTTTGGATCCTTACCTCGTTTTCATTCTGGACAAGTCCCAAAATGAAAACGAGGTAAGGATCCTCACTTCCTATGCCTGTGTGACATGCTATTCAGAGCATTATCCGCCGTATAGAAACCCTCTGTGTTAAGTTTGCATTGACCAGAAATCCTTGGCAGGAGATTTTGCTTTTGCCGTTTTCCTCGCCTAACTCTGTATGTGGAGTATGTTTGAATATTCATTTCTATGGTTTTTGTACCACCTCTTTCTAACCACAATGATCTGCATATTTTCCTTAGAACAAACGAGGCGTTTTCATGTCTTCATAGCTTTGTTGATGTTTAATATTCCATAGACATCTCATCCTCAATGCATCCAAACCCATCCCTCCTCACACTTTCTTCCATGTTCTATTTGACAATCTACTGGTTACTCAAGCTAGAAAGCATTATGTCTGATGACTTCTCCCCCACTTTCCATCAAGCCCTGTCTTGCTTAGAATTTCATCTCAAGCCCATTCTCTTCTCCATCCCCACTTCTCTAATTCAGGGTTTATCACTCTCACCTGGACTATTATAACAGCCTTGCTGGTCCTCCTACCTCTAGGATCTTCTTCAAACTAGCCTCCACCTCACAAAACCATGTCACTTTCCTGCTTTAAAACCTTCATCAGTTCCCACTGCCTATAAATTAAGCCCATATGTTTAGCCTAGCATGTAGTCACTCTGAAGTCCACCATAAATCTTCTGCCACCAGTTCCCAAGAGAGGATGAGGATTATGGTTTGCTTCAGGATTGTGATCACTCTGTGGGCCTACCAGGAGGATGCCTGCAGCCAAGTAGGCCTGGGAGACAGGAACTGTCTCTGCCTATGGCCCACTGAACTGTTCACTCCCTAGCATAGCTTTTCCTGCCTCCAAACATGTCCTTGTTCACTTTTCTCTGCCTGGAATGTCCTTTCCCCACTTCTCCACCTGTCAAATTCCTACTTAGCCTTTAAGATCCAACTCATTTATATCTTTAGTGTGTAACTTTACATGGTTTGCCCACATAAAGTGAATCACTTCTCACTCCATTTTCCATTCCCCCACAGCAATTTTAGGAGACCATTTTATTGTTTTAAAGTTTGCATTCGAAGCTTCAAAAAACAGAGCTTAACATGTATCTCCTCTTTACACACCGTCTTCCTCCTGCTCCTCTGATTCTACTGCTGGTGGCCCTGACCAGGTCTCTAACCTGGGAAGGCCATCCAGTCTCCCTTCTGTCTACTTAGGAGGTAGGGCAGCCAGCTCCCTGTTCAACACCCCATCCACTGTAGGAAGGAATGGCTGGTAATAGTAATTGAAGGAAAAATAACAATAGTTATCATTTTTTGGTAAAAGCTCTCGACTAAGGCATTTATTTATCTCTTTTAATACTTAAAATAACTCTGCAAGTTAGGGACTCTCATTATCTACATTTTCCATATGCATAAACAGGGAACCAAGCAGTTCAGTAACTTAACCAAGGTTCACCACTAAGTGGCAGAGCCATTATGTTATTATAGCTATGATTAGGATCTTATAGGCAGAATTCCAGTGTATGTCCCCTGAGCTCTAGATGGCCTACCCTGTCCTCTGTAGGGTCTGGCATAAAATAGGTGCTCTAGAATATTGGTTGGTTGGTTGGTTGGTTGGTTGGTTGGTTGGTTGGTTGGTTGGTTGGCTGAATGAATGAATCGGTGTTCTTCCCATTGAACTTGCCTGCAGGCTTAAGAGTGACTGGCTGAATGTCTGTAGCTTATGCCAGGAAGTATGGATTTTGTCTCATCTCCTAATGCCCAGCTGCACACAGACATGTTCCCTCCCTCTCAGTAACAAACTGCCTGGAACTCTTTCCTGGCTCATATTTACAAGAGAATGTGATAAATTCCGTATTGATCCCTCCTGTTCCACTGTAAATTTTGCAAAAGATGATTAAATAGAGCAATAGAGTCTGCAGGCATTGTGGCTCAATATGTTGTGGACTGGCGTATCGACCTCCTCCATCCAAAGGCAGCCAGCGCCTATCTCTGCTGCCCCAGACCAGTAATTAAAATCCTGTGAGACTGGGATTTAAAATCCAATCATATCCCTGAATCAAGCCTTCTAGCCTCCCCGTGTGACGAGTGCAATAAGGTAACGGCAGGAGCATGTTTATGTCTCTGTTGAAGCAGTCCCCATAGGGTGGGTAAGAAATGGAGACTTGGGTAGCCCTGCTGGCTAAATCATTTCACCCTGACATCACAGCCACTTGTAAGACAATCTGTAGGTACATAAACAAGTCCCAGCCAAAGACCAAAACTCAAGGTATAAGAGCAAAAATCCACAAATTCTGTTTCACTGTACACTTATATTCCCACAGCCAGTAGTTAGTTTAAGCAAGTGATTTGGCCTTGATTAAACTGTTACACGGCGTTTAGTAACCAAATGCATTTTTAAATTTCCACAGGAACTCTTGACTTAATCTAAACTAAAGCCAGCCTTCCCTGTGCTGAGGCCTGTAATCATAGCACAAGATACTATTGAAATAAACTTGTCCATCTCCCCTCAGCTGGATCAGAAGTGCCTTAAAAGCAAGAACTGTATCTTCTTACTCACCTTTGTATCCCTAGCACCTACCGTGGTGCCAAACACATAGAAGACTCAAAAACTGTCTTTGAATGAATGGATAAGTGCAAGTTAACAATTAGTCTTGAAAAAATATCTGTAAACCCATATATAAGTAGCAAACCCCCTAAGTGTTGTCCATTAAATGAGTGAACACTTTCAGTGCTAGAGAACTCACTTGTTCTTGAGGCTGCTCATATTCTGTTTTTGTATATTCTGATGGTTAGAAATTTAGCCAAAATCTGCTTCTAAGAGTTTGAATATTACCTTTGGATTCATGTAGAATGAATCTAATCCCAGCTTTACATGATGGCCCTTCAAATGCATTTTTCTCACATGGCCTCTAAACCCTCTCCTGTCTCAATCACATTTCTCAGAACAATCCTCACTTTGTTTCTTTTCCTAAACCTGTGACTTCCTGTGTATTTCCACTAACTTTCATCACATTTGCTTTAGTGCTTAATGTCAATCCTCCATCGGGTGTATTTGGTACCCTTCCCACCTTAATTACAGCTGCAGGTTTGATGAGGAAGATGTCCCTGTGATATCCATGTCATAGATAAACATGCTAAATGGACCAAGTGTTTGCTGCCACTGGAAACTCCTTCCAGACCTCTGATCCATCAGTGACCCACCCCCTTGGGTCTCTAATCTATCAGTCATTTACTAACATTCCATGTGGTACTGGCATGCAGCCCACATTTCTCCATGGTGACCACAGGATTATCCCGAGGCATCCCATCAGTTGTCTCATGAAGTCCACATTTGCCCTAATTGTACCTGTTTGAGCAAACAGGTCATCCTGATATGACAAAGAAAGGAGAGGTTAGTCTGGCATGTCTTGGCTTCTGTGCACCCATCCTGATGCCTAGCGATCATCACCATTCCTTTTCTAGCCATGCACAAAGCATTCTTAGTAACACATCTGATTGTGGAGACAAGACATATGTGTGAAAGGCTGTGATCAGGTAACATTGAAAGGAAGAAGTGATCTGTAGGCTCGAGTAGTCTGGAAAAGCTTCAGGGCAGAGAAGATGAACCTGAGACTTGCAGGACATGAAGTCTAAGTGGTGGGAAAAGATGAGTTTGGCACCACAGAAAAGAACAGCGGTAGCCCAATGCAGGCCAACCCTTCCACTCAGTGCTGAGGAAATGAAAGCCACAGGGTGGGCAGAGGCTGAGACAGTATGGGTGGAAAGAGCCCTGGACTAGTGGGCGTGGGTTCTAGCTCCCACTCTCCTCGTAGTCTCTGTGACCTTGAGCTCTAATTTCCCTCCCTCAGGCCTCTCCACTTCCCCCCTCCTTTTTTCTTTAGTGCTCAGTGCAGTATCTTCTGCTCTTCTCCAGCTGGTGCTGTGCTTTCCCATCTCCTCAGCTACCCAATGCCTAGCTCCCTTGTACCACGGGGAGGGGGAAGAATCATCATCCTCATCTCCTCACTCTCCTGACATTTACCATACTATATCGACATTATTCCTATCCCTGTCTGTCTTTCACTAGCCTGAGTTCTGCCCAAGGGCCAGAACAAGTCTGATTCCCTACAGTGGAATGAGGAATGTCTGGATCCATTCCATTAAAACTGTCTGTGTTCCCTAAACTTTAGAAATCTGACTCCCTGAAGGCAAGGGGTCACATCAGAGCATGTCCACTGTGGGGTTGGGACTTGTGGATGGCCTTCTAGGAGGTCAGTTAATGTGTGTTACCATTCCCTGGGCCCCCAGAAAGGGAGGAGGAAAGGTAGCGTCAGTTTGTCCTTTTTTTTTTTTTTTTTTTTTTTAATGAGATGGAGTTTCTTCTGTTGCCCAGGCTGGAGTGCAGTGGCGCGATCTCAGCTTAGTGCAACCTCCGTCTCAAGGATTCAAGGGATTCTCCTCCCTCAGGCTCCTGAGTAGCTGGGGTTATAGGCATGTACCACCACGCTTGACTAATTTTAGTAGAGATGGGGTTTCACCATGTTGTTCAGGCTGGTCTCGAACTCCTGACTTTGTGATCCACCCACCTCAGCCTCCCAAAGTGCTGGGATTAAAGGTGTGAACCACTAAGCCTGGCATTTTTTCCCATTTCTACAAAGCTGTCTGTCCCAAACCTGCTGCTAGAGACTCCTCAATCTTGTCTTTGGAGCATCTGAGCATACCGAAAGGGAGGAAAAAAGATTATTTTTCTCTCTTTTTGAATAATCAGGCCTTTAGAAGGTAGCACTTTGTGGTGGAAAACCAGACCTGGCTTCCTTTCCTTAAAAACTACTTTTTAATTATGTAAAATATCAAACGTGTACAAAAGAAAAATAGTATAATAAATCCCCATGTTAAATCCCAGCTTTACTATTTATCTGCTGTATGATCATGGGCAAATTATTTCAGTTCCTCAAGCCTCTACTTTCTCAGAATTTTTGTTTGATAAACAATTCAGACACTGTGGATAAAGGCATTATACCCAACAAGTTAGCCTCTGACCTTTCCCCCTTGTTCTGCTAGACTCAGTTAAATCATCTGTAAACTAGAAAAAATAGTTTGGATCCTCTGACTGAGGATCCAAGATGGCTGATCGCTAAAGCTCGGGATTGTAGGTCCCAGTGAAAGCGCAGAGAACAAGAGGACGCCACACTTTCAGACAAATTTTCGTCACTCACAGACCAGAAGATTTCCAGTGGAGGAGCCCCACGGGTCGCCAGCGCGACTCTTGTTGCCGGCGCAGCGGTTTTGCCAGTGCCTTGGCCCGGTAGCTCTTCATGCAGAGTAAACGGGAGGAGATTCCCAGACAGAAGAGCACCATCAGTCTTAACGCCGCTGTTTTGGCCGGTGCAGTGGGTTGCTCGGATTCCAGTGCTGGGAATCAATAAACTGGACATCCACTCAGAAACCCAACTAGAAAGGTGGTAATTGTAAAGAGGACAGATGGATAAATTTATAACAAAGGGAAGAAACCAGCCTAAAAGGGCTGAGAATACCCAAAATCAGAACCCCTCTCGCTCTACAGGGGATTACAGTTCCTCATCAGCAACAGAAAAGCCCTGATGGAAAAGGACTGTGTGCCATTAACAGAAGTAGGCTTCAGAAGGTGGATGATAAGAAACTTCTGGGAGTTAAAAGAACTTGTTCTAATCCAATGTAAAGAAACGAAGAACTTTGAAAAAAGGTTTGACGAAATGCTAACAAGAATAGACAATATAGAGAGAAATATAAATGAACTAACGGAGTTGAAAAATACAACGCGAAAACTTAGCGAAATATGCACAAGTTTGAATAGCCGAATTGATCAAGCAGAAGAAAGGATATCAGAGGTCAAAGATCTACTTAATGAAATAAAACGACAAGACAAGAATAGAGGAAAAAAGGATAAAAAGGAATGAGCAAAGTCTCCAAGAAATATGGGACTCTGTGAAAAGACCTAATTTACGTTTGATAGGTGTATCTGAATACGATGAAGAGAATGAATCCAAGCTGGAAAATACTCTTCAGGATATTACTCAGGAAAACTTTCCCAATCTAGCAAAGCAGGACAATATTCAACCCCAGGTAATACAGAGAACACCACAAAGATATTCCTCAAGAAGAGCAACCCCAAGGCACATAATCGTTAGATTCACCAGGGTTGAAACGAAGGAGAGGATACTAAGGGCAGCCAGAGAGAAAGGTCAGGTTACCCATAAAGGGAAGCCTATTAGACTTACAGCAGATCTCTCAGCAGAAACCCTACAAGCCAGAAGAGAGTGGGGGCCGATATTCAACATCCTTAAAGAACAGAACTTTCAGCCCAGAATTTCATATCCTGCCAAACTAAGCTTCACAATTGAAAGAAAAATAAAATCTTTTATGAAGAAGCAAGTACTCAGTGATTTTATTACCACCGGGCCTGCTTTACAAGAGCTTCTGAAAGAAGCATTATACATAGAAAGGAACAACCAGTATGAGCCTTTCTAAAAATATACCAAAAAGTAAAGAGCATCAACATAAAGAAGAATTTACATCAATGAATGGATAAAATAGCCAGTTAACATCAAATGGCAGTAACCCTAAATTTAAATCGACTAAATCCCCCAATCAAAAGATACAGCCAAAACCCAACAGTATGCTACATCCAGACCCATTTCACATCCACAGATACACAAAGACTCAAAACAAAGGGATGGAGAGAGATTTACCAACCAAATGGAGAGCAAAAATAAATAAATAAATAAAAAGCAGGAGTTGCAATTCTCGCATCTGATAAAATAGATTTCAAAGCAACAAAGATATAGTGGTAAAAGGATCAATGCAACAATAAGAGCTAACGATTCCAACACCCAGATACATAAGACCCATAAAGAGCTTTAGACTCAACAAGACAGAAAATTGATGAGGCCAACCAGGACTTGAACTCAGATCCGGAACAAGTAAACTCAATAAATATTTATAGAGCTCTCCATTTTAAATACACAAATTATACATTCTTCACTTTAAATACACAAAATATTGATCGGCCATTATTAATACCCATTTTAGAATAAAGCAATATTCCCGTTTTCTCTCCCTCTTTTTCTTCCTCTTTCTTCCTCTCCTTCACTCCTTTTTTTCTCTTTCTTCTTTCCTTTCAAAAAAAAAAAAGGTGTTGTGGTATTGTAACCAAGATAAAAAAAGAAAAGAAAAAATAATACCTCTCCTGCTGTCTTCACCAAGTTGTTAAATCCATGGACGTTGTCAGCACAGGATATGGCACATAACAAGTGCCCAGTAAGTATTTTTCATTACAGAGGAGGCTTATCTGCAGGTGTGCATGTCCGTGTACATACGTATGTTGAATAGGACTCAATGGTGTGGTTTATGGAAAAAGCTCAATATATCAGACCAGAGCTCTATTCCCAGGTCTTCTGTGCTTCCTGCAGCATTCTCAACAAGTCTCTTCTCTCTCACCTTCAGCCTCTGGGAAAGTAGAGGAGAAGTGGCTCTGACCTAAGCAGTCCCGTAACATACTGGATGTAAAGACTAAACCAAGATATGAAAGTGGCAGGCAAGGATCCTGAGGCTGAGGGCCAGGAAAAGAAGGGAATAGGGAGGGCACTAGGAGCCCAGAAGGGAGAGCACTTATCACTGGAAGAGGAGAGAACTGAGCCTTGAAGAATGGGTAGGACCTAGATAATCAGAGAGGCCACAGGTGGGGACAGAGTGGAGCTGAGCATGGAGTCAGGGAAAGTGCACCACTTCTCATATGTGGTCATCCTCTCACTCACTCTCTCTCTCTGAATGTTTCCTTGATGAGGAGCTCACAACCAAAAAGAACAGATCAGTCCACACTGACATATCTCTGATTATGGGAAGGATTTCCCATAATTAAAAGTTTCAGCAAAAACTTCTAATTTGAGATAGTCAGCAGACTGCTGCAATAGTGACAATCAGGATGAAGGTCGAAAGCCACTAGCAGTAAATATGAAAAGCAAAAGTAAAAAAAAAAAAGAAAAGTAAGGGTGAATGTAAAAGTTATTACAAAGAACATTGTACACCCGTAGTCTTTCTTTCCAATCATTTTTGAACTTGTTAATCTAATTAGTCCTCACAAAGCCCTTAGAAGTAGGTAGGGCAGCAATCATTATCACCAGAGAAGTAAAGAAAGTGCCCTGGATCACACAGCCAGGAAAGGCAGCCCCTCACTGGCTCCCCAGCCCCGTGCTCTTTCAGAGGGAAGGGATGGGTCATGAGAACTGCAGTGTGGTGGAATCGTATGACTAGAAGGGCAGTGTGCTGACAGAACTGGGGGTGGGGAGGGGCATGAATGTCAGTGTTAATAATAATAGGCTGACACACTTGTATGGGACATTAACTGTTGTTGTTGTTAAGCCGTCTTATACACATGATCTTATTTGAGGTAGGCAAGGACCAGAACAGAGTAGTGTCAAGGGAGGAGGGAGTGACAAGCCTCCTCCCACCCCCTCAGCTTATGAGCTTTTCCCACCAGCAGAGATCTGAATCCCACCCAATTTCAGCATTCTCCCTAGGGAAGGCAGGTGGGTCTCTCTCTCCAACCACTTCTTCTCCACTTCCCACCTACAGAGCATAGAGGGTACCTGGGCCTGACCTGACTTCTGCCACCCAGGCAGAGAGGCTTCTGGGACCAGCAAAAAAACTGGGGACTTTAGTCTACAGGAAAAAGGTACATGGTTATGCACTTGCTATCAGAAAGGTTCTCCTGGGGCAGAAAGAACAGTCATGTTCTGTGTGGCCTCAGAAGATAGCACCAATAGAGAATACAGTTCAGTCATCTGGCAAATATTATTGAGCTCCCATCCCATGCAAGCATATATAGCAGTATATCAAACATAGTGTCTGACTTTTAAGAACTCTCAGTCTTAGATGAGACAGACTTTAATACAGGATGGCCAATGCAGTAAGCTGGAAGCAGTAGGGCCTATGGGAGCTGAAAGGATGGTACTCAACCTGGGGTGGAAGGGAAACAAGGAAGGCTTCCTGGAGGAAAAGTCTGGACTTAGTCTTAAAAGATAAACAGGTGTTTTCAGAACCAAGATAGTAGTGGGTAGCGAATCTGGGGCTCATATACAAAAAAATCTGCCCTCAGTTAAATGGGGGACACCCCTGGGAGAGCCATGAGCTTGGGGCTGGGTACTGGGGACATTCAGAGAAGCCAGAGTGACCACCTCTTTGAGATGTAGTAGAAGGGAGTATCTTCTTAGGAAATTAGAAGAACTCACCATTTTTCCACTTGGAGAGTCAATAATTATGTCAAATCAAAGGCAGGAGCTGAACCAGAGAAGAGAAGTGGGCTCCCTCAGCACCAGTGAGCCAGGCCTTCACTCCCACCAACGCCATTGCAACTGCTTTACCTTGCCCTGGGTGATGAGGTCCAAACCAGCCACAGTGGCACCCACCAGAATCAGCCCCATGACCACCCACCCCCCACACTACTTTCCTGGCCCAGTCCCTATTGACAGATCCCCCAGAATCTGAAGGAATTCAAGACAAATGGTTAAGAGGATGGAGTTAATAAAATTTGAAAAATTGAGGCCTGTCACTCCACTAAACTTTTTTCAATACCACTGACAGAAACATATTTCCCCAATGAGTGACCTTCCACAGCTGTAGCAGGCAGGCACAGCCGCAGCAGTACTGCCAGGAAGCCAGTCTGCTATTTATCAAATATTATAAGCTGGGACACACTAATCTGGAGAAGGAGGGGGGGGGGGGTTCTGTACCACATTGCCTGGGGTGCTCCAGGTGTTTGCCCCAGCCCCAGACAGCCAGTGGGAGGTGACGGATGGCCTGCGATTAGCACTCCCCACCTCCATCCAGCCCTTTCACTTGCTCCCAGAGGCCTGGCCCTCTAGACCAGCTGCTCGGCCCGAAGGGGCCCTGGGTGGGAGGCAAGGGGAGGTCAGGCCAGGGCATGGGCCATCCTGATGCCCCTGGAGAGGGCAGGCGGGTGAGGCCCAACGTGGTTATTTATTGGAGTGTAATGGTTTGTGGCCGTTGGTCGTGGAGGTGAAATCGATCAGTAGTAGAAGTCAGGTTCTATCAATTATTACAGCAATTAGTCAAGTCAGAGCGAGGGTGCAGGGCTGGGGTACTAATATTAGATGGACACTATCCATGGTACCCCTGCCTCAGCCTTCTTGAAGTGGGGGCAGATGTGCTGCCCTGAGGCTCCAGGACCTTGGGGAGCATTCCCCATGAGTGATCAGGTGGAGCCTGACCTGAGAGCCTCCTGGGCTGGAGACAGGCCCAGTATTGCTTTAAAAGGAGCCCCTGTGCTGGCTGGCCCAGATGCAGAGATGTCCTACCTGTCCCTATCCCATCCTTTATGAGAAGTGACATGACTCCTACTAGAAATTACTCAGTGGCCAATGTTTGTGGCACACATTTTTCATTCTGTAAGCAAATATAGATCACTGACAGCACTTGTTTGAAGAGGCTGATCTCACTCTCTGTACGTTCTACTGTCTTTCTGTCACCTTCTCTCCTCTTCCCCCTCCTCTTCTCTCTCCCATTTCTTTCTTCCTATCCATTTTTTTGCTCTTCTCTTTGCCCTTCTTCCCCTTCCAGAGGTCTCTCCCTAATCCTCCCTTCTACTGCAGCTCATATCTAGTGACAGAGCTCCCCTTGAGGCTACGAAAGGAGAGACCTTTCCACTGCTTCATTGTATCTCCCTTTCTGCCTCCACTGGTTTAGCTCTGGGGGAAGGGGAGGATCCCCTCTGCCACTGGCCCCTCAGCCCTTGCTCCAGAGAAAGCAGCTCAGTGGGGCTGGGCCAGGAAGGCTGGGCCAGGCGAACAAGTCTCTGAGCACTTTGTTCCTTCCTGAGCCTCCCAGTGCTGCCTGTCCCTCCTTCAGCACACTGATGACACTCAGCCTGTGATCGCTTGTCCCCGTGAGCTCTTGGAGAGGTGGACTCGAACTCTAGGTAGCACCTAATAATCTTAAAGACAAGACGAAGAGTCTGCAAAAGAGAAAATAAATGGTTACAAGGATGGGAAGAAAACCTGAAAAGTGGTTTTATAGAAGTCAAAGGAGAGAGTGGCCAAGGTATGAGTTGCTACAGAACAGTCAAGGAATATAAAGAAGGAAACTATTCATTGGCTCTGCCAATCGCCCATCATCCTGCACACAGAGGCTTGCAGATAAACAGTGCCCAGTAAGTGCCAACAGAATTGAAAGAAAGGATGAGGCTCCGACTGAGCTTCTGAGGACTTGCCCAGTAGTTAGGAAGACCACAGACAGACTCCTTCCTAGGGAGGTTGCACTTTGTCCTGAAAGCAAAGGCCAACTGAAAACTTTTTCAGCGGGGGTATATTGTGCCACCCTCGTGAGAGTAGAGAATTTGAGTTAGGAAAACCTGGGGGTTGTTTTCACTCATAGTTCAATTAAGTAAAGCTAGCTTTGTGACCTCAGGCTAGTTATTTCGCTTTTCTGAACCTATAGCTTGGGGATTTTAATTCCTATCCCTCAGGGTAGTTTCGAGGATTAAATGATAAAATGTATGGAAAGTACCAAGCACAGTGCCTGGCACAAAGTAAGTGCTCAATAAATACCAGTGTTACTGTTATTACATCGTGACTCCAATGATCTGCCCAGGAGACATGAAAACATATCTACACAAAGACTTGTATGTGTATGTTCATTGCACTGTTTATATAATAGCCAAAGAGGAAATAGCTTAAATGTCCATCATCACCTGATAGATAAATAAAATGTAGTATGTCCACAGAATGGAGTATTATTCAGCCATGTTGAATGAACCTTGAAAACATTCTGGTAAGCTTGAAGAAGTCAGATCTAAAAGGCCTCATATCATATGACTCTATTCATATGAAGTATCCAGAATAGGCAAATCCACAGACAGAAAGTAAACTAATGGTTGCTGGGGCTGGGGGGTATGGGGAGTGTCTGATAATGGGTAGGAGATTTCTTTTGGAGGGGGGTGAAAGTGTTCAAGAATGTTATATTTTAAACCACTGAATTGTATACTTTTTTATTTTTTAAGATGGAATCTCGCTCTGTTGCCAGGCTGGAGTGAAGTGGCATGATCTCAGCTCACTGCAACCTTCACCTCCTGGGTTCAAGCGATTCTCCTGCCTCTGCCTCCCAAGTAGCTGGCACTACAGACATGCGCCACCATGCCCAGCTAATTTTTGTATTTTTAGTAGAGGTGGGGTTTATGTTGGCCAGGATGGTCTCCATCTCTTGACCTACATGATCTGCCCGCCTTGGCCTCCCAAAGTGCTGGGATTACAGGCTTGAGCCACCACGGCTGCTCTGAATTGTATACTTTGTTTGTTTGTTTGTTTATTAGACAAGTTCTCTCTCTCTCTGTTGCCCAGGCTGGAGTGCAGTGGTGTGATCTCTGCTCACTACAACCTCTGCCTCCTGGGATCAGGCAGTTCTCATGCCTCAGCCTCCCAGGTAGCTAGGATCATTTCTTTTTTTAAGTAGAGACTTGCAATAGGAATACTTCTGTATCATTATATAAATGTTTTCACATACTGGATTAAGAAACACTGGTTTTTACCATCCATCAACAGTGGTTGGACACCCACCTGAGCCATGCTCTGTGCTAATTGGATCCCCAGCCAGTCCATTGTATCCTGTGGCAGGGTCTGAGTCTTAACCATCTTTACTTCAGACAACACTTCCTGAGCGAGAAAGAAGCTAAAGAAGTACTAGATAATTATTACCTTAATGTTCCATGTAACACACATTTATTGAGCATCTGCTGTGTACAAAGCGGTTTTCTAATTATGTTTCTGTCTTCCTGACTTGAGAGGAGTACCGTTAGGGCAGGGCCAGATGTGATGCTTCTGTGTCCTCAGGCCCCATTCATTCAGTGTCTGCCTAATTGAATGGAATGGATGGTTTTTGAAGAGAGTGAGGTGCTTAAACCTGGGCTTTGGGAAGGCTGTGATAGCACAGAGTCAGAATGACCTTTCCTCCATTACTGGCAAGGCTGGCACAAAGTAGACAGTTTATACAGGCTTGTCACCTGTCATTACTTAGAGAGAAGGTAGATACATGGCCCCGAGCTAACCCCTTCTTCTTGTCATACTCAGTCTTTGTCCTTAAGTCACAGGAATTAATGATTGGAAGAAATGTCCAGACACACACACACACTCACTCACTGACAGCTAGAGTGGCATAGCCAGGTTGCTGATGGTGCCCCTGTCCTTCCAGGGGACTCAGCTGACTCAGACAGACAGGAAATGCCCAGAGATAAGAGAGCATAAAAGGAGAGGAGCAGAAAACAGAAAGAAGGGGAACCATTTAATTGTTATTTGGGATATTCTCTGCCTTAGAAAGGAACCCTTTATATAGCTTCATGAATGAATGTTTATCTGTATGCTGATACATTGGAAAATGTGGATATTAACGAATGCATGTATGAAATTGTGTGTTTACATGTATTTGTGCTGGGGTATATTAACCTGTGTATTTGGCATATTTTGTTAGCATGTTCAGCGGTGTGTATTTGTATATGTGTAATATGTTATTGAACGTGTGTGCATGGACTTGTAGGAGCCCCAGTACCATGTTTTTCCCATCATTTGTGACTGTCCATGGACATTCCCAACAGAAATCAGAGCCCCAAGCCACCTCCAAGGGAAGGCTGAGGTCCCCCTGATCACTCATAGAGCCTCTGACCATTTATCCTTCTTCTCTTGCCAGGAGCCAACCCCCTGCAGCGGAATGAAATGGGACACACACCCTTGGATTATGCCCGAGAAGGGGAAGTGATGAAACTTCTGAGGACTTCTGAAGCCAAGGTAAGTATCAGGGAAGGGAAGAGGCCTATGGACACTCCATGCATCATTTAATCTTTCAGTCATTCAATTATGTCAGGCTTTACACCAAAGGCCACTTCTCCTTAGGTGATTATTATCTGTTTAAATACAAATCCAGCCCACAGTCTCATCAAGAATAGGAAGCTGCCCCTGTCATGACCAAGGAGCAGCCTCGGCCACTTCTGGCTTCTGAGCATTACCTTTAAATGTGATTTATGAAGTGATAGGTCCTTTTCAGAGGAGGGGGTACTAGCCAGACAAAATCTTTAGCCCATGTAAAGATTATAGTCATTTTTCCTAGGCCTCATGTTCTAAAGCCTCAACAAACCATCTTTTCCTGTCATCACTCTTTCTAGAACTATTCCTTCACCTTTCCCCTCCACACACACTCCAGAGAGCCTGGTATAGAATCTGAGCCAAAATAGAATCTGAGCCAAAAAATCCTCCATTCTAATTCTGTCTTCTCAACCAAACTTTTGAACTCCCTGAGAACAGGGCTAAGTCTTCCACCTCTCCCAGCCATAGAGCTGTAACTCAGGAACTACTGGACAGAATCCAAGAACTAGAATCACAAATCTCAGAGCTGGCAGGGACCTTAGAAATCAAGTCCAGTAATGGGAAATCTTACAAAAGCACAAACCAATAAATCAGAAGAAAATTGAGTTGTTTGAGTTGAAGGAGAAAGATGGACTAGAGCACTGCCCACATGGCCTGCCCTTCCCTCCTGGGGCAGCCTCTGAGTGGACTCTGCTGTTGGCACAAGTTTCAATCTCTGAAACCTAAATCAACTGACTTATTTTACTCCTGGAGAAACTGGAGCCCAGGCCTGTGATGTGGCTTGCCTTTGGTCCCAGAGTGAATTAGCATCAAAACTGAACATAATAAGCTTGACTACAAGGTCATGTGGTAGGTTCGGTGGCAGGACAGGGACTGGAAGACCTGGTTTTTGACTTTCGCTCTTATGTCCTTTCCAGCATCGTGGAGTCTCTTAACCACAAAGTGGCTGAAGTACCTCGAGATGATTCAGTGTGGCAGGTCCCACCTAGTGGCAAATATTCTCTGTCCTGAGTCCAAGCACTTAGCTCACTGGACTGAGACTGAAGAGATGTGGATTCTAATCTTAGCTTCACCACTCACTGCCCATGTGACCTTGGGCTAGCACTTCCCCTCATTAAAGCCCGGTCTTCTGAGATGTGAAAACATTGTACTAAATGGCTTCTAAGGTTCTAGGCAACAAATGATTGTCTGTGGATCAGTCAGTATAAACTAGATGCTGCTATTGTAACAACCCCAAATTTCAGTGGTTTAAAACAAAACAAGATTTGTTTTTGCCTTATGTTGCATGTTCCTTGTGGTTAGGGATGAGGGGCAGGCTCTGTTCATCCTAGGCACTTAGCCATCCCAGCAGGCAGAGCAGCCACCCATGGGAATGTTGCTGGTTGCTTGCCAGAGGGAAAAGGATGCTCTGAAGGGTCTTACAGCTACAGTAAAATGCTCAGCCTAGAAGGAAGAGCCCTTCCTTCCACTCACTATTCATTAGCCAGAATGAATCCCATGTTTCAAACCAATCATAAGGGAGCCAAGAAAAGTAATCCTACCATGTGCCTAGAATGGGAGAGCTGGAAATATTTGGTAATCAACATGAACCATACAGATTTTGCCTTCCTGGTATTTTTAGTAACTGTCTTGCAGTAATTTCTTCTAGAGAAGGGAAGGAATTAGGAAGGGTGACTAGCTTTTCACAATCCATCCCCAGGGGCCCTTGTGACCAGACAGAACTGCTAAATTTCAGAAGGCAAGTGCTTCTCTCCTTTTGTTCAGATTTTTCTCTCCTAGGAACAGGCCAGGAGATTGGGTCAACTTCCCCAAGAGCCTTAAGGAAATCCCTCAGCACTGTTGCACATAACTTTAGGGACTGCACTCTCATCATCAGCTCCCCTCTCTAGCCCATTTGCTGTCCCCTGAGAGACCAGCCCTGGACTTGACCAAGAGTACCTGTGGTTTTTGAGCTTGTGTAACATAGAGCAGGCACTGGTCTGGCTATTGAAGCAAGAGAACAGGCCCATTAGTGCCAGCGCTGATGGAGGGGTTAGGCTTACTGAGGAACCCTTAACAAAATTTGGCTGCCCAAGGGAAGTGGCTTGATGTTGGCCACATTATTACAGGGCTAATGTCCAGAGTGAACAAATGGCAGTTGGTTGCAATCCCCTGTGCTGGTCAGACCCTCCTGGAGCATGAGACACCGTATTCTAAGTAGACACTGCCCTCTTAGAATCTGTATAAAGAAGGGCAGAAGGGTGGCAAGAGGTACTGTGCCATGAGAAAAAGCTGATGGTCATAGGGGCATCTGGCCAGAAGAGGAGGAGCACAGGAACAGCTGTGAGTGAGAGGGAATGAGATTTAGTCCATGGCAAAACCAGAGTCGATAGGCTTATTGGGCAGCAGCTTCAGGGAAGAGCCCCTAACACAGCTGTCCCACCATGGAGGGTCTGCCTTAGAGGCTAAGAAGACCACCTGGAGCCAGTCCAGGGATTCCATAGCTCTCAGCTGGAAGTCCATTTCATCTGTTGTCACCTCTGTGCACTTGATCCCTTTATCCAGTCATCCAGTCTGGACTCTCCATCCTGAATGTGCCCTCTGAGTATCTCCATGTAATTGCTCTGCTGTCCCATAAGATTCTGCCCATGTGAAGCACCCCTCAGCTCTCCCTGGATGTCAGCAGCATCGGCTTTCTCTCAGTTGTTCAGCATCTACTTGGTCACGCATTCATTCTGTTCTGCTTTATTCCTCCAAACTGCACAAAGCTACCTCTTCAAAACTGTGAGTAAGTAAGAAGCAGCTGTCTCTGAGTTCAGGCCCTCCATCTGTAACATAATGACTCAGGCCTGGAGGCTTTTGAAGCTCCAGCCTGGGCCTCATCTCCTGGCTCTTTGTCTAGACATGGGTTGCTGCCACTCTGATCTTATCTGGCTCCCCTTCTGTCCACCCAGCATCCCCCTGCCACCCAGCCTAGCCTCCTCCACCTACATCTACCACTCGTAGTCAAATTATGCTCATAGAAAACTTGTATTAAAGTCATATGTCTCATTATAGAAGTTTTAGAGATATAAAGAAAGTAAAATGAAGAGAATTAAATAATATAGTACATATTTATAAATGACATCTCCGTGACAGGCTCTGGGCTAGATGGGAAGAAGACTGATGAGTAAAACACTCAGGGAGCTACAGTTTGATAGGGAGACAGGCAAGTAAGCCATGACACCACTGATGGTATGACTTATCAAGGAAGGCTTCCTGGAAGAGATGACAACTGAGCTGAATTTAATTCAAAGCACTCTAGCCCTCCCACCAGACATAACCACTATTAATAGTCTTAATTATTTATAACAATAGTAGATACTGTTTTATCAAATGCATCTAGGTACTGTGATAGGTGCTCAAATATATATTTTTCCTAATCCTGTGGCCTTTGAAGTAGTTCTTATTACCCCTGTTTCACAGATGGGAAAACTGAAGCTGCAGGAAAGCAAGCAGATAATTTACAGAAAACCAAGTTGTTATAAGTGACTATTAGGAATAAAATGAGAGCGTTCCTCTTACCCCTGTTTCACAGATGGGAAAACTGAAGCTGTAGGAAAGCAAGCAGATAATTTACAGAAAACCAAGTTGTTATAAGTGACTATTAGGAATAAAATGAGAGGGTTCCTCTTATGACACTGTATTAGCCTTCCCTGGATCATGTCTATGTGTAGTTACATAGATGGCCTTTTAAAAAAAAATGCTGTTGGCTGCCTACCATATATACCAGGAGTGTCAAACTGGCAGCCACATTTTATATAGTCATCCAGCATTTTCCAAAAATTTGAATTTAATGCTTGGGGATTGGGAGTATGTACTCTCTAGCCCAGGGCCCCCCATTCCCTCTTGCATTATGTCCTTGATTATCAATCAGACACTTTTGTTTCCTGCTTGGCCCTAAAGATCCTATTCTATATTTGGAATTTGTTTTTATTCACTTAATATTATTGGTGATTTCTTCATTTAAAATTATCCATAAGCCTAATTTTTTATTTAATTCTGCCCTTTAAAATACGTCATTTACCCTAGAATCTCTGTCACCTTAAGTGGTCTGAATGATGTGTCCCTCACTGTTGGCTGTCCCTCAGTTCTCTCAGTATCCTCTGCGCCGAAGCCTCCTTAGGTCCCCTGAGAATATGCAGAGGTGATAAGGCCCAGCCCCTGTCCCTGAGTTTGCCATCTGGCTGGGGGAGAGACAGGCACTCTAAGCTCTGATACCTGCAGACCGATTTGTCTTAGGAGGGTTCTCAGAGTTGGTGGAGTATCCAAGAAAGCGTGGATCACCTCCTGTCAGAGAGAGAGCAGGGCAAGCCTCAAAGAGGAGGTAGCCTGTAGTCTCACTTTGAAGGATTTCAATAGATGGAGAGTTTAATTCTTAAAGCCAGGACCATTTTCATGTCTTAACTAAGAGATGAAGGAGAAGTAGAAATATATCTCTGTTGACATGATAGCAGATAAAACAAAAATATGGGGAGCTCTCCCATGATGAATATTCAGCTGAGGGGAACGTGCTTGTGCCAGCCTGCATCTCCACTCCCAATCCTCACTGCACCGAGACTCACGAGGAATTTATTGCTCATTTTAATCACACCCAAAGAATGCATTGGCAGGAATATTAGGCAGATAGGCCTATCCTATATATTTTATTTGCATATCCCAGTGACAGGATCACAAGCACATTTCCTCTCTCTATTTTTTCATTTGCTTCAGGGGTAGCTGGGGATGTGGTACTCCCCTGGGCCTGCATTCCAGGCTGAGAGCTTGGGTGCTCCTCTCAGAACTGAGTGCAGCCCTGCAGGAGGGGAGAGGAGGAGGACACAGGAGGGTAGGAGGGTTATGTTCTTCCTCCCCCCGGCCTTGCTCAGCCCATTCTCTGCTTTGCCTCTCATTACAGGTGCCAGCTTGCCATATGCCTAGCTCTGTACTTGACCCTGTGTTACTATGGTATGGGCTAGACACAGTGCTAAGTGCTTTTTAGGGACCAACTTCCTCTTTCTCTTTTTTTTAACTTTCTTTTTCTTTTTTCTTGTTTTTGAAATAGAGACTTGCTCTGTCGCCCAGACTTGAGTGCAGTGGCACAATCTCGGCTCACTGCAACCTCCTTCTCCCAGGTTCAAGCGATTCTCCTACCTCAGCCTCCCAAGTAGCTGGGATTACAGGGCCACCCACCACAACCAGCTAATTTTTATATTTTTAGTAGAGACAGGTTTCACCATGTTGGCCAGGCTGGTCTCAAACTCCTGTCCCCAAGTGATCCACCCACCTCAGCCTCCCAAAGTACTGAGATTACAGGCATGAGCCACCATGCCTGGCCTTTTTTTTAACTTTTAAAAGGATTTTATTGAAATATACTTGTATAAGATGCACATACCAGGAATGTACAGCTCACTGTATTTTCACAAACAAGACACACCTTATCAAGAAATAGACTGTTAGAAGCACCCCAAAAGCCTTCCTCAGACTCCCTTCCAGACTCACGCCCCAAGGGTAGGCATTATCCTGATATTTTTATTTTTGCAGAATTATAGAAATAGTACAGTTAGTTCCTATAAATCCTTCATCTAGATTCCCAACTGTTAACATTTTATTATACTTGCTTTATTTATGCACATAAATAATACATATAAGGATATCTATAATTTTTTTCTGAATGATTTGAGAATAAGTTTACACATGATGCCCCTTTACCCCTAAATATTTGTATGTATTTCCTTAAAAAACGAGGACATTTTCTTATAAAACCTCAGTATAATCATCAAAATCAGGGCATTAATATTGATACTAACTAATCTACAGATATTATTCAGACCTCACAAGTTGTCCTAATAATTCTCCTTACAAGAAAAGACAGTTTCAAAATCCAAGTTGCATTTGGTTATCATGTCTCTTTAATCTGAAATGGTCCAAACATGATGATGTGGCAATCAAACACAAAAACAAAACATATAATCTGGAATGGTTTCCTCAGTCTTTCCCTGGCTTTCAGGACCTTGACATTTTTTTATGGCATTTTAGGTTTTGGGGTACATGTGAAGAACATGCAAGATTGTTGCATAGGTACACACGTGGCAGTGTGATTTGCTGCCTTCCTCCCCTTCACCTATATCTGGCATTTCTCCCCATGCTCTCTCTCCCCAACTCCTCACCCCCCGCTGTCCCTCCCCTGTTTCCCCCCGACAGACCTCAGTGTGTGATGCTCCCCTCCCTGTGTCCATATGTTCTCATTGTTCAACACCTGCCTATGAGTGAGAACCTGCAGTATTTCATTTTCTGTTCTTGTGTCACTGTGCTGAGTGATAGTCTCCAGGTTCATCCATGTCCCTACAAAGGACACTAACTCATCATTTTTTATAGCTGCATTATATTCCATGGTGTATATGTGCCACATTTTCCCAGTCCAGTCTATCATCAATGCATTTGGGTTGGTTCCAGGTCTTTGCTATTGTAAACTGTGCTGCAATGAACATTCGTGTGCATGTGTCCTTATAGTAGAATGATTTATAATCCTTTGGATATATACCCAGTAATGGAATTGCTGGATCAAATGGAATTTCTATTTCTAGGTCCTTGAGGAATTGCCACACTGTCTTCCAGAATGGTTGAACTAATTTACACTCCCACCAACGGTGTAAAAGTGTTTCTATTTCTCCACATACTCTCCAGCATCTGTTGTCTCCAGATTTTTTAATGATCGGCATTCTAACTGGCATGAGATGGTATCTCAATGTGGTTTTGATTTGCATTTCTCTAATGACCATTGATGATGAGCATTTTTTTTATATGTTTGTTGGCCTCATGTATGTCTTCTTTTGTAAAGTGCTTGTTTATATCCTGATACCAAAACCCAGCAGAGACTCAGCAAGAAAAGAAAACTTCAGGCCCATATCCATGATGAACACAGATGCAAAAATCTTCAACAAAATACTGGCAAACCGATTGCAACAGCACATCAAAAAGCTTATCCACCATGATCAAGTAGGATTCATCCCAGGGATGCAAGGCTGGTTCAACATACGCAAGTCTATAAACGTAATTCACCACATAAACAGAACCAAAGACAAAAACCACATGATTATCTCAATAGATGCAGAGAAGGCCTTTGACAAAATTCAACAGCCCTTTATGCTAAAAACCCTCAATAAACTAGGTATTGAGGGAACGTATCTCAAAACAATAAAAGCTATTTATGACAAACCAACAGCCAATATCATAATGAATGGGCAAAAACTGGAAGCACTCCCTTTGAAATCTGGCACGAGACAAGGATGCCCTCTCTCACCACTCCTATTCAATATAGTACTGTTCTAGCCAGAGCAGTCAGGCAAGAAAAAGAAATAAAGGGTATTCAAATAGGAAAGGAGGAAGCCAAATTGTCTCTGTTTGCAGATGACATGATTGTATATCTAGAAGACCCCATTGTCTCAGCCCAAAATCTCATGAAACTGATAAGCAACTTCAGCAAAGTCTCAGGATACAAAATCAATGTGCAAAAATCACAAGCATTCCTATATACCAGTAACAGACTTAAAGAGAGCCAAATCAAGAACAAACTGCCATTTACAATTGCCATAAAGAGAATAAAATACCTAGGAATACAACTAGCAAGGAATATAAAGGACCTCTTCAAGGAGAACTACAAACCACTGCTCAACGAAATCAGAGAGGACACAAACAGATGGAGAAACATTCCACGTTCATGGTTAGGAAGAATCAATATCGTGAAAATGGCCATACTGCCCAAAGTAATTTACAGATTCAGTGCTATCCCCATCAAGCTACCAATGACCTTCTTCACAGAACTGGAAAAAACCACCTTAAACTTCACATGGAACCAAAAGAGAGCCCGCACAGCCAAGTCAATTCTAAGCAAAAGGAACAAAGCAGGAGGCATCACACTACTGGACTTCAAACTATCCTACAAGGCTACAGTAATCAAAACAGCATGGTACTGATACCAAAACAGAGATATAGACCAATGGAACAGAGCAGAGGCATCGGAGGCAACACAGCACATCTGCAACCATCCGATCTTTGACAAACGTGACAAAACAAGCAATGGGGAAAGGAGTCCCTGTTTAATAAATGGTGTTGGGAAAACTGGCTAGCCATATGCAGAAAGCAGAAACTGGACCCCTTCCTGACACATTACACTAAAATTAACTCCAGATAGATTAAAGACTTAAACCTAAGACCTAACACCATAAAAACCCTAGAAGAAAATCGAGGCAAAACCATTCAGGACATAGGAGTAGGCAAGGACTTCATGACCAAAACACCAAAAGCATTGGCAGCAAAAGCCAAAATAGACAAATGGGACCTAATCAAACTCCACAGCTTCTGCACAGCAAAAGAAACAGTCATTAGAGTGAATCGGCAACCAACAGAATGGGAAAAAAATTTTTGCAGTTTACCCATCTGACAAAGGGCTGATATACAGAATCTACAAAGAACTAAAACAGATTTACAAAACAAACAAACAAACAAAAACGCCTATTCAAAAGTGGACAAAGGATATGAACGGACACTTTACAAAAGAAGACATACATGAGGCCAAAAACATATGAAAAAATGCTCATTATCACTGGTCATTAGAGAAATGCAAATCAAAACCACATTGAGATACCATCTCACACCAGTTAGAATGCCGATCATTAAAAAATCTGGAGACAACTGATGCTGGAGAGGATGTGGAGAAACAGGAACACTTTTACACTGTTGGTGGGAGTGTAAATTAGTTCAACCATTCTGGAAGACAGTATGGCGATTCCTCAAGGACCTAGAAATAGAAATTCCATTTGATCCAGCAATCCCATTACTGGGTATATATCCAAAGGATTATAAATCGTTCTACTATAAGGACACATGCACACAAATGTTCATTGCAACACTGTTTACAATAGCAAAGACCTGGAACCAACCCAAATGCCCATCGATGATAGACTGGACTGGGAAAATGTGGCACATATACACCATGGAATATAATGCAGCTATAAAAAATGATGAGTTAGTGTCCTTTGTAGGGACATGGATGAACCTGGAGACCATCATTCTCAGCACAGTGACACAAGAACAGAAAATGAAATACCACATATTCTCACTCATAGGCGGTGTTGAACAATGAGAACACATGGACACAGGGAGGGGAGCATCACACACTGAGGTCTGTTGGGGGGAATGGGGGGGGACAGCAGGGGGTGGGGAGTTGGGGAGAGATAGCATGGGGAGAAATGCCAGATATAGGTGAAGGGGAGGAAGGCAGCAAATCACATTGCCATGCGTGTACCTATGCAACAATCTTGCATGTTCTTCACATGTACCCCAAAACCTAAAATGCATTTAAATAAATAAAGAAAGAAATAACCCTAGAAGAAAATCTAGGCAAAACCATTCAGGACATATGCGTAGACAGGGACTTCATGACCAAAACACCAAAATTATTGGCAACAAAAGCCAAAATAGATAAATGGGACCTAATCAAACTCCACAGCTTCTGCACAGCAAAAGAAACAGTTGCTAGAGTGAATTGGCAACCAACAGAATGGGAAAAAATTTTGCAGTCTACCCATCTGACAAAGGGGTGATATCCAGAATCTACAAAGAACTAAAACAGATTTACAAGAAAAAAACAAGCCCATTCAAAAGTGGACCTTGACATTTTAATGAGTGCAAGTTGGTTGTTATGTAGAATGTCCCTCGTTTGGGTTTGTCTGATGTTTCATTGTGATTCAACTCAGATTATGCATTTCTGGCAAGAACACCCTGTGGGGTTTATTTTCAATAAATTTATCAGGTAGCCCTTTACTAGAAGTACTAATACTTCTAACAGATAGAAAATTTCTCTTTTAAATCTAATTTTCTTAAACAGACTGTGAACTCCCTGAAGACAAGTCTTTCCTTATCTCCAAGTGGACAGTGCAACAGTGCAGGCTTTGGAGTCAGACTGCAAGGGTTAGTGTTCTGTCTCTACACTTGCTGCTGGTAGAACCCTGCTTGAATGTATTTAATCTCCGTATAATAGGGATGATGATGCTATCAACTTCATAGGGCTATGAGGATTAAAACAGCCAGTCCCAAATTAGTGAAAGATAAAATTAATGAGTTGAAGTTTGAGGAGTAAGTAACAGGATTATTTCACAGTGTCAAAGTATCTCCCCACAAGATACTTTTTAATTACAAAGGGAAAAATAATAGTCAAGAAACCTAGCAGCCGCCACCTTAACCTAGTGATGGAAGTTAACACAAGCAGTTATGAGGTAAAGCAACATCACATGCCTCTGATATGATGCACTGAGAAGAGCACAGACTCATTTTCTCACTTTAGCCACTCTTAACCGTCTCTCATCAGTCTTGTCTCTGATCCACCTAGCTATTTGCAGAGGAGTGACATGATCAGATTTACATGTTTAAAATATGGCTTTAGCAGCAAAAGGAGGATGGATGGAAGAGAGGAGTATGGAATCTGGGATGCCGACCTAGTGATTACCAAGTGTGAAGGGGCTGACACCTGCTTTGTACCCAGCCTTCTCCTCCTGGGATGTGTACTTTGTGGATAGTTTAAGAGACTTTCGCATCCCTTAGGTGCCTCTCTCATCTGTCAGTCTTGTGTTCCCATCTGTTCTGCATCCCCTGGACTTCTTTGTTGGCATTCCTGGGCTTCTCTGTTATCATTCCCATCCTCCAGATTTTCTCCATCGTCATCCCTGCCCCCACTATCTCATCTGTTACCTCCTGTTCCCGTTGTTGACCTCTCTTCCCAGGCCTCTATGTCATGCCGTTTCAGGGCATGGTAGAAGCCCCAACTATATGAGTCACCATCTGATTCAGGGATTCAGGAGTATGGACCATGCCTGAGTTTATCCATGAACAGCAGGTGGACTCTATAGGCCTGACCTCCCCTTGAGAGGTAAACTACAGCTTGGCCTCTCATCTCTTTTCGCTCCATACCTACCTTCCCATTCTTGCCCAGGGTCTTGTTCTGCCTACCCACCACCCCTATGGTGAACACACTGCCAGGTTCACCATCAGACCTCTCCCCTGACGGATGCCCAACAGTTGGGATGCCTGCCATATCCCTTCTGTAACCTTCCCCTGCAGAGCCACTCAGCCCAGCCACCCACCTCTGAGCAGAGCAAGCCAAGCTAGGCTTCGCCTTGGCCTCCCAGCCCTTTCCTGTAAATGCACTCACAGCCAGGAGGGGTGCCATATTAAATCAAGACTGATGGAAACCAGTGACTGCGATTATCCAGCCAAGATGCAGCATGGGAAGCTGGTTGCTGCCGGCTCCAGGTGAGGGCTTCTGAAGCTAATTGTGTGTGGCTTTTATTAAGAAGATGCTCACTCCCCCACTCCTGCTCTCCTGGGTGGCTCTCTTACAATGCCTCTCTCAGCTCAGGCCCTCTGCTTCTGCAGGCTGAATTCCTGCCTTATCTTCTCCTTTAGTGGATCCCTATCCAAGCAGAGCCTTGAACTCAGTCTTATAGCCTTCCTCCCCATCTCCTCAAAGAGACAGGAACCATAGTAGCCTGTATTTATGGAGCCCTTAGCAAGCTCCTTCTCCCATCCGTCTATCTCCTCTCCTCCAAAGAGAATATATACATATCAGGTATTTTCCTTCTCTAGTTTACTCCACTGGCTAACCTTCACAAGGCTGGGCACATGGCTCATGCCTTTAAAAGTCATTCATTCATTTAATGTGTTGTTTAGTACAAACTCTGTACTAAGCACTGTGAAAAGAGCATGAAGCATAATTTTCACAGCAGGCATCAATTCCAGTGTCTTACACATTTTTATCAAGAAGTCTGATCGATTTTCCAGGGTTTTTCTGAATTTTCATAGATATTTGGGATTCCAGCCTGGGAAGAATCACAATGTGCTAAGATTTAGGCCATAGTTTGAACCTTTCCCAAGACCATCTAGAAAGCTCCTGGAAAACTAACCAGTTCATGGTGTAACTCCCCACACCACCTGTCACATCCATAGAAGTCAAGGACTCTTTCTCTTTTCCTTTGCCCAGTAAATGTTTCCTCTTTTTTTTTTTTTTTTTTTTTTTTGTGAAACAGGGTCTCCCTGTGTCACCCAGGCTGGAGTGTAGTGGCATAATTTCAGCTCACTGCAACCTCCGCCTCCCGGGTTCAAGCAGTTCTGCCTCAGCCTCCCAAGTAGCTGGGATTACAGGCGCCCACCACTATGCCAGGCTAAATTTTGTATTTCTAGTACAGAAATACAGGGGTTTCACAATGTTAGTCAGGGTGGTGTCAAACTCCTGACCTCAGTTGATCTGCCTGCCTCGGCCTCCCAAAGTGCTAGGACTACAGGCATGAGCCACCGCACCCAGCCTTGCCCAGTAAATAAACAGAAATATCAAACAACCTGAAACCATGACACTGAAGAAGAGTTACAGGAAGTAGAAGTGTTTCCCTAGAGAAGACGTAGGGAGGCCATAATGGTCATACCTGAATCAACAAAGTGGAAAGAAAAGTTATGTTAGACTTTGCCTGTAGCAAAGGGAAAAGATATGTTCTGTGAGGCCCCACAGGCCAATGGATGGAAAGTACCCAGAAGTGGAATTCTCTCTCATGTAAGGGAGACTGACAGTAGAGATGAGCCACGTCAGGCACTGGATGCACCTCCAGAGCCGGGCAAGCGTTGAGACTGCATACTGCAGACCTAGGGTTCCTAGAGAAGGAGCCCCGAGAACCGCTTCTCGGCAGTGGTAGCAACCGAGTTTACTTGGCTCCTGCCTTCTGCTTGAGCAGAGTAACTCTTCTTTATCTGTGGAATTCCACCCACAGGTAAATTAATTAAAGGATTCCAGTACCAAAAACAAAAAAGGACTGGATTAGACAATCTGTTATTAAAATGCAGTGAAGGAGAAGGAGGGTGACATCTGTCAAAGGCTTAATAAAGGTTAGGTATGAGGTAGCCATTTTGGTCACTCAGACTGCCTCTTACTTAATGCTATGTGCCAGAGACTTGCTAAGAACTTCTATATTAATCCATTATCTCATTTAATCCTCACTGGCATTCCACAAGGATCCTACAAGCCAGAACTATGAGTACTACCCTGCATTCTAATGAGGAAAACTAAGATTCTAGGAGGCTAACTTCCCCAAAATTAGCTAACCAGGGAGTAAATAAGGTTGAGGGGTGAACTCAGGTCTGTCTGGAGCAAAGCATGTTTTTCTACTCAATTTGCCTTACTGTAAGCCAAAAGAAGAGCCAAACTTCAGATGGAGATAGCCGAAGAATGAAAGCAGATGCTGTGTATCAGGTGCTGAGTACAGTGCCTGGCATACAGCAGCCATTCCACAAACGGTAGTCACCTTTATTCAGTTAGCAACACAAATTGATGCCTGCTGTGAGCCAGGCCCTTTGCTAGGTGCTGGAACTATAGAGATGAATAAACCTGGTCTTGTAACCACTGACCTCATGGTGCAGGAAGGAGAGACAAACAGGAAGTTATTTAAGTGCACCAGAGGTCCCAAGGCCTCGAATAGGCACACAGCCTTACAACAGACTCCCTAGACAGTACCATGTTGGAGGATGGTGGGAAGAGAGAAGATCTTTGTGGTGGGGTAATAGTGTCAGCAAAGGCCCAGAGGCAGGCGTATTCTGGGACTCATCACTGAAGGGAAGTGAGGAAACTGACCCAACAAACCCCTGCATGCCAGCTTCCATCCTTTCAGGCTCCTTCCATGACCTCCCGACTGCAAGCTGGCACTGTCCCAGCCAATATGTGTGCATCTCACCATCAGAGCCTCCAGCCCAGTGGACCTAAGTGCTGAGTGGGGCTGGGTGGGCAGGGAGGAGGAAAAAGCAGATCTGTAGCTGAAGTCGGCAGAGCCAAGTGATGTATGTGGCGCCTGAGGGAGCTACACAGTGACACTCTGGATTCCAACCGGCAAGTGTCACTCCATTGGGAATGGCACCGAATTATTGCTCCATATGAAACCCCAGGACTGATGGGAGCTTTCAGTTACAGACTGATAGCAACAGCCAAAATTGGATTGTTTGCTATTTATTTTTTTTAACTTCTGTCAAGGTCACTACTGTAACAGGAAAACACTGCCCAAGCAGTAGGTATTTTTTATCCACTCTGCCCACAGGAGCAGTCTGCAACCACAAGTTTTGTGACAGGGCCTTACTTTGACAGCTCTCTTTCCAGAAAGATGTTAGTGTTACAGGCTTGGGGGAAAGGAGCCTCCTAAAGACCTGGTCATTCTTTTCCAGTTCAAGATCTGCTTCCTTCCCCTCCAGCTCCTAACTTCCACAAATACTCTACCATCAGGCCCCTGCCCTCGCCCCTCCCTGCCTGTTTTCCAGACAGTCCCACAGGTCCCTCCTGGCCCAGTCCTCCTCCAGCTTCTCCAAGCCTCCTGTTCCCCAAAAAGCCCTCCAATGGATGTTCCACACTTTTGTGTCCTTCCTTTCTCTATTCCTACACTACCGCCCCATCTAGCTGTTCATTCTCTCCTCTTTGTATCTGTCACTTTTGCAAACACTCACCAGATGCCCCACTGTGCCAGGACCCATGCTAGAAATAGCAGTGAGTCAAAGATAGGGACTGTCCTTGGGGAGCCCATAATTGATTTAGAGGACAGACTTACAGACATTCGCCAAATTTGTTTTCAAGTAGGATTTTGTGTTTTTTGGTGAAAGATACAGTGCTAGAGATAAACATTCATGCTTTGAACCCTTGAGGAAAATGGTCGTGAAGTATTTGTGTGCAGGCCATGCCTGTCACCTGACTTTGAGCTGCCTGAGGGCAAGCCCCAACCCTACTCTTCTGTGTGGGGCGACCAAGCCCAGGCTTCTCCTGCTGCCCATAGCTCTCTTTTGAACAACAACAAGTTTTTCAAGACGAAAGAGAAAGGAATTTATACTTAGTAAGCACTTACTCCATGCCAAGCATGATGCTAGGCCTATTACATACATCATCATATTAATATTTAATCCCCAATTTGCTGATGCTGATGAGAAAACTGAGGTGAAATAACTTGCTATAGGTGATAAGCACATCTTGTAAGTGAGAAAGCTGGGATTGCACCCAGGTCTTCTGTCAGCCTCCAGAGCCAGGGTTAATCTGCTAGCAGTACTTATTCTACCAGCAGAGTGAGCCGAGACCCCTGAGTGGCAGCCACCTGAGCAGAGAGTGCGAAGGGCTGGACCAGCAGCCCCCAGTGACCATGAGCCACAGCTATGAAGGAGGACCCCTGGAAACCCAGACCTGTGTTTTCCCCCTGAGTTGGGGGATAGAATGAAGCTATGGTACTATGGACCCGGCAGCCCTGAACCATTTGCCCTCTCTCCCCACAGCACCAAGAGAAGCAGCGAAAGCGTGAGGCTGAGGAGCGGCGCCGCTTCCCCCTGGAGCAGCGACTGAAGGAGCACATCATTGGCCAGGAGAGCGCCATCGCCACAGTGGGTGCTGGTGAGTGTGTGAGACCCCAGAAAGGGCAGCAGGCATGCTCTGCTGCAGTGAGGTGTACATCCTGTTGACACCAAACTGGATAGGTGCAGTGAGTAATATTAAAAGTTAGCATTTGTTGAGTCCTACCTATATGCCAGACATTGTTATAAGCTCTCTGCATGTCATGTCATTTAATCCTTATAGCAATCCTCTGAGGTTGGTACCGCTAAATCATTTTACAGATGAGAAAGCTGAGACACAGAATATCTAAATCACTTGCTCGAGGCTGCTTTCCTATGCATAGAATTTAAATCTGACCTTCACCTGGTGGTCTGCTATCCTCAACCCCATTTTCTTTTTTTTTTTTGGAGATAGAGTCTTTCTGTTGCCCAGGCTGGAATGCAGTGGCACTCTCTTGGCTCACTGCAACCTCTGCCTCCTGGGTTCAAGCAATTCTCTGCCTCAGCCTCCCCAGTAGCTGGGATTACAGGCACCCGCTACCACGCCCGGCTAATTTTTGTATTTTTAGTGGAGACAGGGTTTCACCATCTTGGCCAGGCTGGTCTTGAACTTGTGATTCACCCATCTCAGCCTCCCAAAGTGCTGGGATTACAGATGTGAGCCACTGCACCTGGCCTCAACCCGTTTTACAAGTGGGAGAATTGAGATCCAGAGAGGGGTAGGAGCTTGTCTGTCACTAGCAACGTAGCAGCTGAGCCAGAACTTATGTCCCCATCTGGGACTCTGCTATCACTTCCAGATAGTTTGTCAGCAGCTGGCCCAATGTTACACAAAATACCCTGAACAACTTTTGAGTCTTCTCTACCCCTGAAGCTCTTATTTCCATACTTTGACCCCTGGGAGCCAGACTGCCCTCTGGTATAACCCCTAATGTAATGACCCTCCTGCTTGTGCAAATCCCACTAGCAGATAATTAAAACTAAGGTCTGCTGAATACAGTGGCCTCATATTTGTTCTCTGACTCTGGAGTGCCATTCCTCGGGCTTGATTTCAGATAGATGAGGCAAGGGAAGAGGAACCATGGGCCAGGCCAAGACAAAGGTGCATCTGCCAACACAGTGGTTCTAAAAGCATGGTCTCTGGACCAGTGGCATCACTATCTTTTGGGAACCTGTTAAAAATCAGATCTCAGGCTCATCCCACACCTGTGGAATCAAACATTCTGGGATCTGTGTGTTAACAGGCCCTCCAGGTGATTCTTACACTCAGCTGAAGTTTAAAATACCACTGCCCCAGGAAGACTCTACCTGGTCGTGTGGTATGCCTGGATTATGGGGTTGGTGCTTTTAAACCTCCATTGTAAGGAAGTTACTGCATCCACCTTGCTGAGAAGCCCTGCAGCTGGGAATCATAATGGTAATGTTCACAGCCATGCTCAGTCCTTGTGACCAGCTCCCAGAGGCTTCTAAACCCAAGCATGAGGGAATAAGGCAGCCTGGTGATTGCAGCTGCCAGCAGCCCAGCTGAAGCATGAAACACTCTCTGGGTCAGAACTTATAGTAGGCAAGCAGCACCCAGCACCTCAGGACCTCAAGCTGAAGCAGGTCCAGGAGAGTGAGGTGGATCTAGAGACTACACCAGGCCTCCCTGAGTTCTCTAAGCTAGTGTCACATGTGTGCTAGGGACTGGCTGGATGGAGCTTGGCACCCCATGGGTACCATGAGGATGGGCAGCCAGAGAAGTGCCGCAGAATGAATTGATTTGATAAATGGCCATTTATTACCCTCACGAATTGGCTGAAACCAATTTTGGTCACATCAACCCCTGGTAAGTGCTGGGATATTGATTTGTGCAAAGTAATACAGTGAATTTATCAGTGTGATCCCCAGCTGCAGGACCTCTAGCAAGGCTGGCGCACAGTTACCACCTTATAAATGGAGGAGATAAAGTGTCAGCCCCACAGCCCAGGCCCTCATGGCCTCTCTGGTCTAGGGCCACTGGAGCCAAACCAGGACAACCTGCAAGCCAGAGCTTTGGCATTGAAAATGAGGCTCTCCTTCCAGAATCCAGAGTTGCTCTCGGTCACAAGGAAAGGCAGCTCCTACCCTGTTGGACAGACCTCCTGGGAGCTCAGCACCTCTAAGCCCCACCATTCTTCTCAGAAAGGCAACCAGCTGTCTATTCAGGACATTCAGAACCAGACTCCTCCCCCTCCCCAGGCTGCCCATCTCCTGTGTTGCCATCTGTGTAGAGACCACCATTCACTGGACTCCTAAATAGAAACTCAGATGCTTCCTTGGCCCCTCCTGTGCCCTCCCCCTTTACAGCCCATGAAGGATTGAGCACCTGGCCTTTCTGCTCTGTTCCTAATACCGCTGCCCTAACTCAGGGTGTCAGAGTCTCCCGTCTGAACCAGGCAGCCCCCTCACTGGTGTCCCTGCCTCCTTTCCTTCCCCTAGAATCAGTTCTCCTCACCAGCTGAGTGATCTTTGCAAAACACATATCTAACAGTGCCACTCCCCATTTAAAACCTTTGCCTGTTCCTTGCTGCCCTAACCTGGCATGCAGGCCTGCTGCTGCAGCTCCCTGCTTTGATGCATGCACCAGCCACAGTGGCCTGCCCCTGCCTCCTGTACATACTGTGTTGATTTCCTGCCTGCATTTGTCTGCCACCCTCTCTGCTTGCAGTCCTTTCCTTCTGGCCCTTCCCCACCCCACACCAACCCACACACTAGCTGGTTTTTACTTAGCCTAACTCAGCTCAGGAGCAACTGACTACAGGCTCCTTGAGGGGAGATAATGTGACTTAATCATTTTTATGCTTCCACTTCCTGGCACAGCATCCTGCTCAAAGTGGATGCTTAGTGCAGTTTGTCAAATTAAAGAATTTCGTCTGGTCCCTTGTCCATCTCCAGGGAATGGCCCCCATAGCCCAGGCCCTCATGGGCTCTAGGATGTGCCCCAAGGTAAAAAAGAGAAGCTGCAACACCTGCTCTCCAGTATCTCACAGCGTACTGGGAATATAACTATAGAATAGCTCATAACAGCCATACTTCTTGACCTTTGACCCCAGGGGTGGGCAGGCCATTCTCCAGACCTGCTCTAAGGAAGCCTCTCCTGGACAGCAGGTCAGCCTGCACATACCCTGCAGCTTTCTTGGAACTCCTTCTGACCTGGTCCCAGTTGACCCTCTGAAGTCACTCACTCCCCCGGGGAAGCTCTGCCACCTCACATGTTCTGCTCTGCCAGAGTATGGCGCATATTGTATATTACAGAAGGATTGCATATAGCCACCAGGGCTCACCACCAGATCTCATGTTTCACTTCCCTCTTTGACCAGTCCAAAAACGTGATCTTCCCAAGCTCTGTACTTTTCTGAACCTTCCATCCAGATCATCCCTGGGTTGTGAAGTTGCAGTGATTTTTTTTTTTTTTTTATACATAGTCTAGCACTGACACCCAGGCTGGAGTGCAATGGTGCAGTCTCTGCCTCCCAAGTTCAAATGCTTCTCCTGCGTCAGCTTCCCAAGTAGCTGGGATTACAGGTGCCCACCACCATGCCCAGCTAATTTTTGTATTTTTAGTAGAAATGATGAGGTTTCACCATGTTGGCCAAGTTGGTCTTGAACCCCTGACCTCATGATCTGCCTGCCTCAGCCTTCCAAAGTGCTGGGATTACAGGCGTGAGCCATCACGACCGGCCCAGAGTTGTTGTGATAAGCTTAAAAAACTGCTTGTAGTTCCACCCCACATCATGCTACTTCTGAAGTAGCATGCTGTGTTTTCTGGTTGCCTAGACTGCCCCGCCCTTCCACGTTGCCTGTTGAGACATTCAAAACCTTGGTCTTTTGTTGTACATTTAAAAATAACTGAAAGAGTTTAATTGGAATGTTTGAAACACAAAGAAATAATAAATGCCTGAGGTGATGGATGCCTTATTTACCTTGATGTGATTATTTCGGATTGTATGCCTGTATCAGAATATCTCATGTACCCCACAAATACGTACACCTACATGTACCCATTTAAAAAAGAAAAGACCGGCCAGGTGCAGTGGCTCACACCTGTAATCCCAGCACTTTGCAAGGCTGAGGTGGGCGGATCACAAGGTCAGGTCAAGTGTTTGAGACCAGCCTGGCCAATATGGTGACACCCCATCTATACTAAAAATATAAAGATTAGGCCTGGCTAATATATAATAAAAATATAAAGAGTAGGTGGCATGTGCCTGTAGTCCCAGCTACTTGGGAGGCTGAGGCAGGAGAATCATTTGAATCCCTTGAGGCAGGGGAATCACTTGAACCCAGGAGGCAGAGGTTGCAGTGAGCTGAGATCATGCCACTGCACTCCAGCATGGGCAACAGAGTGAGACTCCATCTCAAAAAAAAAAAAATGGAAAGGAAAGACCTAGGCCTTCTGCAGGTTGCCCTCCTCAGTCCTCCTGGGTTTAGGGCCTTTCCCTGGGATTCCTGGGAACACCTTTATCACGTGGTATCTACTATGTTTGTATGTCTTTCTCCCTCCAAAAGTCCAGAACTACTGCACACCAGCTCTTTTTCTCTAGGGTTGGGCACACAGGGATATAAAAAGTTGTTGAACTCAGTGAATGAAGCCTGAACCCACTGTGACATTCCGCCACTCCCCCCAACACAGATTCTCATCTCAGCCTCTTTCTGGAAGAGGGCACTGCTCTTCTCTCAGGCAGTCCCTACTCCCGTATGTGTGTGTGTGTGTGTGTGTGTGTGTGTGTGTGTGTGTGTGGTCTTGTCACAAGCTACTCATTGTATTTTTAAGATGTTAACCCCTTGGCAGCAATAGTTTGCCTGCAGAAAGAATAATCCTTACTAAGGACTAAGTAGAGAGCTGCTTTTTCATGATCCACCAAACCCTAGGCACCAGTCTCCACTCAGTAGGCACCTGTCGAGTACTTACCATGTTCCTTGAACCTACAAGCAGTCATCAGGAAACTGCTGATAAACATTTGTATGACTCTCAACTATGAGAGTCCCTCTGAAGGACTAGTTCCCCTAGGAGATGCCAAAGACTTGTGACAAACATGTTCCAGATTAGGTTATAAAAAACCTCCCGCATTATATACCTGGCACCTATCAAGAAAGGTGAGTGAGCCTACCCAGACTGCCCCAGAACCTTGAGCTGTACAGAAACAAAGACTTGGGGTGGAAGGAGGAGGCCACTCTTGCCTTTTTGGCACACACTAGGGCCTTCTTCCTGGAATGTCCTGCCATAACCTGCAGCTGGCTGGCAATCTCCCTCTCACCCTTCAAGTACGAATGTCAGACTGGCACAAATGGCTCTTCCCATACTTCCCTCTGTGCACCCATCCCATTTAGAGCCCACAGTTTTCATAGCAGCATTTACCTCTATGGCAAGCACCTTGTTTGAGGCCTCTTTGTGGGTGTCCCTGCACCTAGCACAGAGCTTGTTTGCTAAACAAATGCATAAGGCTTCCTGGAGAGGGATTTAGAAGAAAGTGGAAGCCTTTTTCACCCAAGGGTGGTAGTAACCACCTGGAGCACTAAGAGACTCAAGTCTAGGCCTTACTCTTCTCCTCTGTAAGATGAGAGTTGAGGTATCTGTTCTTTCCCCCTTGCAATTTTAGAAAGACCAATAATTCATTTAGTCAGCAAATATTAAACCAGTGTTGGATTAGTCTCAGGGGTCCCTCAGAAAATAGGACACCCAGGACACCTAGCACCTGCTCACATGGAATACAGTCAGATTGGAGGCACACCCTCTCCCCTAGATACAAGGGCACAGGTAGATGAAACACCTTATACTGCCCCTCTCTGAGCCTCGGTGTTCTGTGTAAAATGGAGATAACACCTACTTCTCAGGATTATTAAAAGGATGAAAGAATTACTGTAAAATACCAAAGCTATGGTAACTGCCATTGCTGCTGCTATGACTACCATTATTTTTACTCTTATTGTTATCCCACTTGTTGCCACTTACAAATTGCTTTCATCACCATTAACTTGTTTGATCTGCATGTGGGGCTGACACAGCATATGTGACTGTTCCCATTTTATAGATGAAGAAACTGAGGCTCCAAAGGAGTCAGTGTTTGGTTTGGTTTTGGTTTGTTTGTTTTTTTCTTCTCTGAGACAGAGTCTTGCTCTGTCTCCTAGGCTGGAGTGCAGTGGTGTGATCTCAGCTCACTGCAACCTCCTCCTCCTGGCTTCAACCAATTCTTCTGCCTCTACCCCTCAAGAAGCTGGGATTACAGGCATGCACCACCATACCCGGCTCATTTTTTCTTGTATTTTTAGTAAAGACAGGGTTTCACCATGTTAGCCAGGCCAATCTCGAACTCCTGACCTCGTGTTCTGCCCGCCTTGGCCTCCCAAAGTACTAGGATTACAGGTGTGAGCCACCACACCCAGCCGGGAATGAGTGTTTTATTTAAAGTCAGTCTACTGGTAAGTGACAAAGGCGGGACTCTGCATCAGATCGTATAACTCCTGCCCTCTCCACTATGCCACCCTGTAGATAAATGCATGCCAGAGAATACAGACCTGCAACTAAATGGCTAGATGTGGTGTGGTGGAATTAATCAAAAAGAGCTGTTGCAGGTGAGTTTTCAGATGGTCCAATAGTGACAAGCATGGCTAAGAGAAGGCAGAACACAAGCCAGGTGGGCACTGGCGCTATGTGCTAGAAGGCAGAGCATCCTGGCTGGAGCCTGTGGCGATGGGACTGGCCAGGGAAGGGAGCCAGGCTGCCTGTGCAGAAGCCCCTGATACTATCTCTAGCCCAAGAGCAGTGACCAGGACAGGGTCAGGGGACAAGGGCTCCTGAGGCCATGTGCTGAATGGCTGAGCAGGCCAGACTGGAAGACTACAGAGAACGTTTTCAGGGAGTCAGGGTATGAAAAGGTACCGTGGCAGCAGAAAGCCAGAGGAGGAGAGCCAACCTTCGTCCAAGCTCTCATAGTACAGCACAGGTTCAGGATCAGCCAGAGAGGAGGGTAAAGCCCAGGGTCTTTGTTTCTTCCCTCTGTAACCTTGAGCAGGTTATCTAACTTCTGTTTGTGTGTTTCTTCACCTATAAAATGAAAATCACGTCACCTGCTCTGCTTACCTTATAAAGCCATGACAAGGCTGAAATGAAATTATGTCTACAGAACTACTTTATAGACTATGAAGTGTTACAGAGTCTACCATAAATACATTTGCTGGCCACAATGAGAGCAACAGCACCTATGGCCACATCCCACATGGGCCCATCCAGTCTGTCCCAGCTTCTACTCTGGCCTGACGGCATCTTCAAGGCTCATAGCCTTGGTCCTCAGCCACCCTGTCAACCACACACACTGGAGCCCGCCTTCTCCTGTCCTTCCTAGCTGCCACCGTTTTTCATTCTGTCGGACTCCATCTGCTTGGTCGTTTTTCTCTTCAGATATTATTAGAAATATCCAGAGTTGTAATTGTTTAATGGTTGGCATTTCGCCTGTTTCACAGGGGACCCACATCAAGCTCACCTCAGACTCATGCCCTAGGTCGAGCAGAATTGACCAGGGACAGCTGTGCAGTGAAGTCTGCCTGGCATTATAAAGAGCTCTCTCCCAGGTGCATTCTTAGAAAAGAAAGGGGAACAATGGCCCCAGGCATAATTCAATTCCTCATTCTCCATGGTGTTTTCGTACTGCGCAGCCTGGCAGCGTGCAGCTCTCTGTGGGCTAGGATGCTACCTTAAAAGAAAAGGCAAGATAAGAACCCCAGGTACATGATACCCCAGAGAACCCTTGTAGGGGGATGTCTGGGTACATCTGCCTCCTCAAATATGCCACAAAGCTTGAACTCAGTTCATGCTCAACTTGTTTCCAACCTAGAGTCTCAATTTAGCCAACTTTTAGAAGAATGTGGCTCCTTTCAGGTGACACCTCTCATCCCTGCACCAAAACACATATAGACATGTCCATACATAGTATTCACAAGTCTAGCCTTTACCATTTTAATGTCTTCACTTCCTCAGATACCCACACTCAGCTCGCTGTTTCTGTCGGACACCGGGGACTCCCCACTTAGCCAAGCTTGCACTTGTCCCTCTTCATTCCCAGCATTAGGGTACCTATGAGGTCTGCAGGTTCCCCTTATAGCCAGCCCTTCCAGAGATCCTAGGCCAGTTAGTTTAGAGAAAATCTGGATTCTTTCCCAGGAGAGAGGTTGTACAGAGCTTTTTCTCAGGACTCTTTCAGGATTCTCAGGGAGCATTTTCTAGGCAGGCAGAAGTGGCTAATCTGATGTCTGTGAATTTGCATAGCTTCCATCTGTTTCTACTGAGGCCAGAAGTAGACAGAAAGTCGTATTGTAGGTAGGAACATTAGAGATTGAGATGAGAAAGACCAAAGACATGAAGCTGAACTCTTAAAACAGGTATTCCAGACCTTCACAGCCTGACCCCACCCCACCTCTGCTCATGGTCATTCCTGTCTCTGCACCTCTGTCATGCTGGCCACCTTTGCCTCTTCAAGTCCAGCCCATCCTCCATGATCCATCACCAGTCCTGCCTCTTCCAGAGATCCTTCCCAGACCTCTGCAGTCACTTCTTTGCAATCCAACCACACAGGATAGTAGTTTGGATCTTGGTAACTGAAGACTGGCAGACACATCCCAAACACTGTCAGATCTTTCTCCATTGACTACTGTTCCAGGCCTTGTCCTCTGACATCTATCCTTTGGCTAATCTACTCCCTGACATTCTGCAAAGCAGATCAGACATCCTGCTCCATCTGCAGAATGACCTTGACATTACATAGTGCTCATGTCTCTTTCCTGCTCCTGACTGCCCTGTTTCCATCAGTGCAACCCAAATTGATACTTTTTTGAGCAGCCTTATGTTACTTTTTAAAAAAAAAAAAAAAAAAAGATGGGTTTAGAGAGAGAAGCAACTCTGCCACCTACTAGTTGTATGACTTGGGCAAGTCTCTATCTGTTGCCTCAGTTTTGTGCTCAGTATAATGGGTTGAAAATAATACTTTCCTCTGAGGGTATTTGTGCGGGTCTTGAATAGATACATTGTTGGTGAATTTTCCCATTGTGCCTAGGGTGTGCCTAGCGTGCAGCATGTTCAGTGCATGATTCTTCTTGCAGTTCTGCCTCGCTCCACCCCCACTCTTATACTTGGGCAATGTTTCTGAGCCTGATTCTCCTACTCCATAGTTAAGCACTTAGTTTCCTCAGCTTGAATGCATAGCCCTTGATTACATACTTCCTCTTGCAGAGGAGGTCATCTTGCTCTAGCAGAGTTGAGCCTCCAAGGAAACTGGTACAGATCTGTCCTACTCCCCACGCTCCCCACTCCCTCTGCCACTGGAGGCTATGGTTAGCATCTCTGGTAACCATGTGGCTTACCCCTTCCATGCCCCAAGCTCCACCTTGCGTTTGATTGGCTTCCAGAAAATGCATTTGGCTGCGTTTCTACTTCCTGACCCAGACGGTGGACGAGACCTTAGTTTACCCAGATAGGAGTCCAGGGCTCACACCCCACATCCCCAAGGGCCTGCCATGGGCTTCTGCCTCTTCCATTTGCATAGGAGGTGGCCTGTAGTCTCACTAGTGATGAGTAGATGAGTAACCAGTGAAAGCTGAAGTTCCTCTCAAATTCTCCTTCACCAGTCCCCCACCCCCTTCACCTCCATTCACCATCCACCCGCCTTTCAGTTTCCCTGGCAACGCTGAGTGCTCATCCTGGAAAACTTTATCCGAAATCTGCTCTGGGCAGCTTTCCAAATCCATTCTAACCTGATTAGGTGTCTCTAGGGGCCTTGCCAGCTAATCAGATTAGGCAGCACTAATGGTACTGAGGACTTTGAGTGGGCGCAGAGCAGTAAAACATATTGTATACTTAGTGATAATTATCCTGCCTTTTGTGTCATTGATTTATCTGCCTCCCTCCCTATCCCCCCCGTCTTGTATGTTTGGACGTAGCGATCCGGAGGAAGGAGAATGGCTGGTATGATGAAGAACACCCTCTGGTCTTCCTCTTCTTGGGATCATCTGGAATAGGTAATTGGGAGCAGATCAGCCAGTGGGGATGGAGAGGTAGAGTAGTGCCCGGCCCAAGCCTGACAGCCCCAGCTGCTGTGGGCCAGGGTCAGCAGGTCTACCTCTAGGTCCACTTCCACCTCTAAAAACAACAGCCTCCAAATTACAGAGCCACCAAGAAAGAGGACTCTGTTACCATCTGTCAGGTTATGAAGAGCTGGAATTATGTCCCTCCCTCTGGAAGCTGTGGTGCTAAGACTGATTCACTTGGAGAACCAGGCCCTTCAGGGCCCATTAACCCTGGTCCAGCCACTTTACATCCACAGAGCCTCCCCTTTGAGAACAGTTGAACCATCTCCTCTGCCCAGCACACCAACCATGTTAAGTACAGCCTAGCTGTAAAAGCTAAAGAAGGCCCCTGATGATCAGCACAGTGCCAGGTGCATAGAAAACTTGGTTGCAGTAAGATGGGTTGAGTATTTTTCTAGCCAGTTAGGCTGGATTATCTGAGGCATTCTTAAACCCTCATTCTCTGCCCTGACAGACCCCCCACATACCTTCACTACTACCTCCCACCATGGTCTTGATGGGAAATTTCATGCTTTAATTGCCTCCTCTTCCCTTCCCAACATCTTCATGGGCCTTTCCCTCAGATGTAGGCCCCCAAGAGGCTACCACCAACCTGACCATGATGCTACAGAACTTGACTTTTATACTAGTCAGGGACTTCCAAAGGTTACCATTACACCAAATGGCCCTTCAAAGCCCCCACTTCAGCATTGTCATTCCTTCTCTATTTTACAAAGGACTGTGAAGCCACAGTGAAAAGTATTCGTCAGCCCCTCCCAGCATCTCTCTGGCATGTGGTTCCAGGGCCTGGCAAGAATGTGGACATTGAGAGGGATACATGGCAGTGAGCCAGGCAGTCCGGGTATGCCTAGGAGACGTGAGGTTTAAATTGGGCTTTAAAAGGCAAGCTGGTTCTGGATTATAAAGTCAGCCTCTCACTCTTAGGATGGTGCTACAGAGAAAAGGCCTCAATCTCCATCCCAGAAAAATTAAGATGCAGTGCACACTTAGATTCTGGTCCCAGCTGCACCATTAACTCCCTAAATGATTGTGGGAGAGTCATTGATAACTTTCTGCACCTCAACATTCTCATCCATAGAATATATTTTTTTCTAGTGTCCATGCATTTCTAGTATTCTTTCACTCCAGCGGATAGTCACCTGGTTCTAACCCAACACCTCTCCCTTCTTTCTTACTAGGAAAAACAGAGCTAGCCAAGCAGACAGCCAAATATATGCACAAAGATGCTAAAAAGGTAAGGACTGGGACCAAGGTCTGATCTGCAGATCATAGAGATGTCACCTCTTCTGCTATCCCAAAATGTCTGACTCTCTGAATTCAGCAATAGGGAATCAAAAAGATGGTCCCTGACCCAGGAAGCAGATTTCAGCTCTGGCCCCAACTTGGCCACCAATTGCTCCAGAGATTTGGGCACTTTTGTGCCTCAGTTTCTTCATCTGTAAAATAGGAATAATAATCCTTCCCCTGCCTGACTCTTGAGGGAACAAAGTGAGATCCAGCGTGCAACATTTTCAAGCATCTGTGCTGTGCCAGGTTTTGTACTGGATGCTGCTAATATAGCATTTGATAAGACACTCTACCTGCTCCAAGGAGCTCAGGTTGGAGAGGGAAACAGACTTAGAAAGACACCATTAGTGTTCAGTGCAGTCAGGGTTGTGCTACTGTGAGTCTTGGGGGCTGTAGGAGAAAACAAGTAGGAATAAGAGGATGCCTTGTTGCTTCTCACTATCCTGCATGAGCTTTTAGACATGGTTTCCTGTGTCTTGAGCCTGGGGTGCATATAGTCCCCCTTCCTCCATGGCTCAGAGCCCTGGATTCTCCACAGGAGAGGGCCATCCCCATCTCCTATTTGTTCACTCTCAGGCTTTCCAAGGCCTGCTCAGTTTAACTTTCTAGGCAGACAGGAAATGCTTTCATGCAGAGAGAAAGTGCTTTTGATTGGCACTCTCAGAGAGTGGAGAAACATTTCACTGAAAGCCAAACATTCTCCTACCAGCCTTCCCAGTATCCAGGGCAGGAGACCGCCCGAGACCCTGGATACTCTTGCCTGTCTAAGGAAAGCCTCCCCGGCCAAGGCAATGAGGAGTTGCTTAGGCCTCTGCCAGCCAAGTGGCCCCAGCAGCACAGAGTCTTGGACTCCTGTTCTCTTTCTAGGCTGCCTGCCCCACTGGCAGCCACAGAAACAAGGTATCTCAGATTGGGTCCTCCTGAGCCCCTTTCTGCTTCATAAATGGCTAAAGGCTCTTAACTCCCCCGGCTCTGCCAGTAGCTGTGCTCTGCCTCCATCAAACCTGGAACAGACCCACTTGACAAGCAGGCAAGCAAGAAGCAGCGCAGAGCATGCTAATGTGCTCCAACCGAAATAGCATTTTTAAGTCAATTCATCAGGTTGGCAGCGATTGAAACAATTAGCACTCTGGAAAGGGCCATAAACTAGCAGGACTATTAGGGAAGATGCAGTTTACGGGCAGGAACCACCTGATTAGGGATGAAGAATTCTGAGTGGTTTAATTTTAATACTGTCAGAAAGGTTAATATTTAATTACAAATTATAATCTCCTTATCCAAGCTGTCTTCATATGTCTTCATACACAGTGGAAGTAAAAGGAAAGTATCTACTGACTTGCCGGTGTAGAAAGGAGAAGGGGCTTGTTAAAAGACTAATAATGCAAGTAATTTTTTAGTTGGCACATCTAAATGGGAGCCAGATTGACCCCAGTGCAGGATGAGGTTGGCATCCTTCAGTGCATGCCTCACTCAGAAGGAAGTAACACCATCATCCCTTGGAGGCAGCGCACTGTGGTAGACAGAGCTCTGGAGCAATCATTCTTTGCCTCAGGTTCTAGTTCTTCTAGTTTCTACTGGCCCTAGGCAGGTAAACTTTACCCCTTGAAGTTTCAGCCCTCTTGCCTCAAGGTGAAAGCCCTCTAGTCCTGTATCTTAGGTTATGGTGAACATCAAGTGAGATCATAGGAATCACATCTAGCTCAGGATCTAGCAGACAGCAAGTGCCTAATCCTTGACTTGAATTTATTCATCATTTCCTACTTACCACAACACCACCGCATCTATTCTCCTGTTTGATCCTATGAGGAAGATAGCATGGATGCTAAATTAGACCCACTTTTCAGATGAGAAAACTGAGGCCCTACAGCAAGCTCACCTTTTAGGGGAAGAAATAAAACCAGAATCTAGTCTCTCAACTCCCCACTGTGATACTGTTCTCAGTGCTCTAGGAAGCTAGATTGGAAATGTCCCAGTGTGTCCCCATTACACATTGGAAGATGAGAGGCATGAGAAGCCCTGTAAACACAACCATGTATTTTATTTTTAAATCATAGGTGGTGCTTCTATAAAACTCCTACCTGTACTAGCCCTGTGGGTCAGCTCATTACAGAATCTATGTTTAGCATAGACACTTTATAGCCACATGACAGGTGACGGGCATGTTTGAGACCTGCCTTCAAAATCCAAGAGAGCCCTGGACTTTAAGCTCTGCAACCTGTGTACCCAGGACCCAAAGAGTGATACGTGGAAAGTGTCATTCACAGAGCCCACTGTAAAGTAGACTTTTATCAAACAGAAGCTCCCTTTAATTTGCCTCCCAAGATGGCTGACGAAATGAAATGAGCACTGGCCTGGAGTCTGGTGACATGAATAACTAGGCTCTCTGATCCCTAGTTTCTTCATTTGTAAAGAGACACTGACAACTCCAGATCTTGCTGCTTCACAAGGCATTCTTCGTACATTTATATGATTTCTTTATCAGATCTGTGACTATTTCTCCCAAATTGAGTGGCCCTGTTAACTTTCATTACTGGAGCTAATAAGCCTTGAGAAGGAACCTTAATGGTGTTCTGTGATATCATCATCAGGTAGGGTGATGGAGCCCAGAAGACTTAGTTATAGTGGCAGTATGATGAAGGATAAAGAGCAAGTATCTGAGTCCAGCTGCCTGGGTTCAAATCCCAACTGTACCGTGCTATGTGGAGTTGGCCAGGACCTCTGTTTATATCCGCTTTCTGGGTTCCATAATGGTGCTGTCTCACTGGACTGTTAGGAAGGTTAAATGCGATAGTGATGTAAAATAGTAAACGCCATTCTTGGCACATGGTAAGCAGTCAGTACGTATTGGATGTTACTCTTATTGTTCTTGCCTCACTTTGTTGATAAGCCCAAGGTAAGATCATGTGAAGCAAAATGATGATTGTGGCTCAGAAAATCAAGCCTACAAACTTGCTCGAAATTACATAGCAAATCATTAGAAGAACTAGGGTGAGAATCCAGGTCACTTGACATAAGTAAGCTTGAGAGTCTATGCTCCCTGTGTCCTCAGACATTCACTGGCATCTGGACACAAAGCTCAGAACCCTTCAGGCAAAGACTGTCAAGAACCCAGCTGATTGGCAGAAGGGAAACTATGAGGCAGGATAGCATGATGGCTAAGAGCACAGACTTGGAGCCAGATTGCCAAGCACGGGGGACCTTGAGCAAGTTACTTTAATCTCTGACTTAGTTTTCTCATCGGTAAAGTGGAGGTGATTGTAGTGCTTACCTTATAGACTTGTACATGTTTTAAGCCCTTTATATAAACTTGCTTAACATTGCTAGGCACATAGTAAATACCCTGTAAATATCAGCCGTTATTAATTAGAGACCGACCCATCTTGTGGCTTTCAGGCCATTGCTGTCTCCCAGCTTCCCCATGACCATCCTCCCACCCTTCCTGAAACCTGCAGATCTCTCGGCTGAGTGGCCTAGGGATCCTCTGGAAATGCTTGCTGACTCATGCCCCATGTGCTGATAGCAGTGCTTTCCCCCATGTGGCCTTAATAACTTCTCTAAGCCCTGTCCCACCTCTTGGATTAGGTCCCCAGACCCCTGATGAGGCAGGGAGAGGAGCCAAGAGCCTTGTGTAATGCAGAACAAAACGACAGCTCAAAAAGGGGAGGCAGCATGTCCAAGGTTACACAGGCAGACAGAACTAAGACTGGAAGCCGAGTCCCCTGGCTCCCAGCCCAAGGTTCTTCTTGCTACCCTGTGTCTCAGCTATAGAGTGACAGGACAGAGAAATAATTAAAAATGCATCACGGTGTGAATTTCTGACCAGTGGCCAAGCTAGAATATGGCCCTGGATTTCAGAATAGCTACCTCCCGCTGAGGATCTTGGCACCTCATCATCGCCAGCTCTCAGAGAAGAAGGATTCAGTGAATGCTGTCTCTTAGATGGAAGCATGTGCCAGTAGGAGAGGAGCCCGGGGGACTGTGGGGAATTCTGGTCTGGCTGTGGCTAGACAGGGCACCTGTGGATGCCTTTATAGCTCCCTAATCAGTTAGTGCTTCTTGAAAACCAGCGGGCACTCTGCCTATGTTAACTCTTCAGGTCGCACACTGCAAGCTGTTCTCTTCCCCAGGGGCTAACCATGGTCCTCACCCATGGGGCCACTTTCTCGGAAATCACCCCTACACCCAGTGGTGAAGAGAGAAGGGCTGTAAAGCCATGTTATGGATATTTTTTGAATGAAATGAAAAAATATAAATAAATTTTAAAATATATTCATTTTGAAGAAAAGTAAATCAGAGAGATGGGGCATCACACAGACTTGCAGAGTTGAGGGGCATTCTGGAGCCATCTGAGTGTTTCTGTCTCCCTCACATCACAATCCACACCGATCGTGACTAACTTTGTCCATGTCTGCCCCACTCCATGGGGCATTCCTTAAGGACAGATACCAAGACTTGTTCCCTGTTGTAACTCCGGTGTCCAGCACACACAGGTGCCCTCAGGAAATGTGGAATGGAAGGATGGGTGGGTGGATGATGTGGTAATCAGACCAGGAGAGACCTAGCAGAAAGAAGACACCCCGAGTCAGATTTAGAAGGTCAGGCACATGATTTGGATGTTTTAGGGAAGAGAATGAGGGACTCGTGGGAAGTGAGTGCACAGAAAAGGAGACAGGAAGCCAGAAGAAAAAAAAATCTCTTGAGCGTGAGATAGAAGATCTTATGTTGGTGTGGTCTGAAAGCCTTGGGGATAGTTGAGGTGCTCTCCTCCCTAACCCTTCTCTTCACTCTTCTGCCTCCAAACGGACTTGGTGCTTGCTTGTTTCCACACAGGGCTTCATCAGGCTGGACATGTCCGAGTTCCAGGAGCGACATGAGGTGAATGACAGTCCTTGGTTGAAGCATGGTTTGTCAGCACGACTGCCTGGGTATTTCATGACTTGTCATTTGGGCCTTTGGGCCTCAGATCATTCCAGCAGCCTTGGGATTTGTCATTGGGAGCACAGGTGTGCAGCAGGGTCACCAATCTGTTTCACGTAGGATTTGCTCTAAAGAATAAACATTGAGAAGATCTATCTATCTGCCACACCAGGAGAGGGATAGCCAATTGTCTTTGTTGAGACAGGCAATCTTAACCGTGTATAAAGTCATCTTCCCATGCATGCCCCATGTTGAAAACTTGCACAGAAAGGCCTTCCTAGCATGTTTCCTTCCTTCCACCAGGTGGCCAAGTTTATCGGGTCCCCACCAGGCTACGTCGGCCATGAGGAGGGTGGCCAGCTGACCAAGAAGTTGAGGCAGTGCCCCAATGCTGTGGTGCTCTTTGATGAAGTAGACAAGGCCCATCCAGATGTGCTCACCATCATGCTGCAGCTGTTTGATGAGGTGAGAGTCGCCTTAGGCCAGGATGGAGTAGGGGGACACCTGGAGATATGGGGGGGCTGTGAACAGCAGAAAGCAAGGGCCCAGAGGCTAGCTGGTCTTTCCTTGGCTTCCTGCTCCCACATGCATACGTTCATTCATCCAGCAGATGCAGCTTAGCCCCTCTTCACCAGGGCACTCGAGGGAGGACCAGCCCTGCCTAAGAGTTGAAATTGTGTGGCTGCTCAGGCCACCTTCTAGAGAGACATGGTATGGCAGAGGTGCCATGAGAGAGACATGAATTTTTTGTTCCAGCTCTGCTCCTGACTGGTTTTGTGGCCTTGGCAAGTCACTGCCCATCTCTAGGCATCAGAGACCTCATGTGACAAACAAGGAGGGTAAATCAGAGAAGCCCCAAGAATCCTTCTGCCTCAGACAGCTTTTGCTCCTCCCTCTGTACCAAACGCTGTCTCCTGCAGTTCTTTAAAATGCTAACATTGTTGCTTTTAATGGTAAGATGCTGATATTCTGGTTCATGGGCCTTTCTCTTCTGAGAATCTGAGGATTCTCACAGACAGTCCAGTTCCCCTGCTGGTAATGGTACGTTCTGAATGGAGAGAGGAACACACTTCTGTCCAGTACCTTCTATGTACTAGACCTGTACTAAAGACTTTATAGACATTATCACTAATCCTCACAGGTAGGTAGAAAAATTCCTACCAGGCAAGGTAGAAATTGTCTCATTTTTTTACAGATGAAGAAACTGAGGTTCAGAAAGGTTATAAAAGATGTGCCTAAGGCCAGAGCTGCTGTGTAAAGAGCCAAGATTGGGCTGCAGATATGTCTGATTCCAGAGCCCCAGTTCTCCCCCATACCACTATTTACCTTCAGCCAGGCAAGGGATTGCGTATGATCGTGGAAAAGATGACTTCCACCTTTCCAGGGCCCTGCTCCATCAAAAGAGCATGAGGAGCCAAGGACTGAACCAGGGCTGAGGCCTCTGTTCTTCCGTGCAGGGGCTATATTAGCCAGCACCAGGCCATGAGTCCAGCTCACCTTTCTACCTAGCCTCCTGCAGCCCTGGGAAAATGGGAAGGTGGTTTACTTCCCATGTCACAGGAACACAGGGAGGAGACTCCTCCAGACTGAACAGCACATCAGGTACCAAGCCAGGAAGACCTAGATCCAGATCTCCTACCAGCTGCTCACTGCCTTTCCCACCTGGCCTAGCCTCCTTGCCCCTGCCCAATTCATTGGTATCTTCCTAGCTCTTCAGCTGCTCCCTCCCACAAACCTCCTGCTGAGGAAGAAGAGGCCAGTCCTTCAGAGGTCACAGACTCAGTTACTCACATGTGTACTGTGTACGCGGAGGCCTCCTTTCCAGCCTCTTGGTGGGATTCAAGTGCACAGTTATGGCCAGACCCAAACATGTCCTCTGGGAGCTCTCTGCCTGGTAGACAGGTGGAAAGGAGACATGGTAGTAGCTGGCATTTTGCATTTTATGTGCCATTCACAGTTTTAAGAGGTTTAAGTGTATCAGTTCAACCCTTTAAACAACCCTCCAAAGGTAGTTATTATTAGAGCCTCCATTGAACAGAGGTGAAAACTGAAGCCAAGTAAGATTAAGTAATTCGCCTGTGATCATGCAGCTGGGAAGAGAGAATCAAGGATTCAAACCCAGGCAACCCAGTTCTAGATCCTGCAGCTTGAATGACTGCCATGCTGCTAGGGCCAAAAGAGCCTGGTCAATCTCAGTGAGGCACTCAAGGGACAGGACAGGACAGCTCAGGGAGGGTGAGCATCGCAGCCTGTTTGATCTCTGGCATCCCTGGAGAGGTACCTCTGATGGCATTCTTGGCCGAGAAAGACGGAAGGCAACTGCTGACTGAAGTAGAAGCAGCCCTGCATGTAAGCCCTCTCTCCCCTACTCCACCACTCCACTCTACTGACTGCCTTTTAGGGGTTGATAGGAATTCCTTCCTGCAGCTGTTGTCACCCCTCTCCCCAGCCCCAGCCTACTATGGTTTCTAATGCTCTTGGTTCCATTGAGCAAAGCTGCCATCTAGGTTCACTTAGATTTATGCTCTTTGAGAACAGGTGCTTGTCGTGTTCACTTGAACCATTCCCAGATCCCACAAAGTCAGGGGAAATGTATTGACTTATTTAATCCAGCAGTAGTTTAGCAAACCTTCAAAGGGCTAGTAAGTACTAAGTGAGCAGAGTGGAGGGGCTGGCAGTAGGAAGCTAATGTGCAGAAGCGCAGGGCGTGAAGCAGCCTGGCATGCTCAGGGAGCTGCAGCTGGTCAGTACTACTCAATTGCAGAAGGAAAGCAAGGACAGAGTGGTAGAGAGGAGGTAGGTAAGGTAGACAGGGCGCAGTTAAAATGCCAGGCACAGAAGTGTGAATTTCTCTAGTAGAGAGTAACGAGTGTTTGAAAGACTTTAAGCAAGAAAGAAACAGTCAGATTTTCACTTTACAGAGATGCTGTGGGCAGCTGTATAGAGAATGGATGAGAAGGGAGAGTTCTCATCCAACAAGGAGACTGCTGGGGAGCCTAAGCTAGAGCTGGGAAGACCATGGGCTGGAGAAGCTTACTAGAAGGTTGACTGAGGAGAGAAGGAGGAGCCAATGGTGGCCAGTTGGCTGCTGTGGCCATCAGCTGAGGTGGGGAACTCAGTGGGAAGCAGCAGATTGGCGAGGAAGGTGAGACACTGGGATATGGAAATGTTGAAGGTGAGATGCCTGAGGGACATCCATGTGGAGATGGCCAAGAGGCCGTTCATCAGTTTCATGGGTCCGGAGTTTGGGAAAGGTCTGACTGAAAATAGTAGTCCAGGAATCCTTCAGCCCAGAGAGGTTAACAGAAGCCGCAGGAATAGATGGGGTCTCTAACCCAGGGAGTGTATAATGTGCGGAGAAAAGAGGACTACACACAGAGCCTTGGGACATATCAGGGAAGAGTCAAAACAGACTCACTAGGTAGGAAGCAAACCAAGCCAGGCATGGTGGGTCACACCTATAATCCCAGCACTCTGGAAGGCCAAAGCAGGCAGATCACTTGAGCTCAGGGGTTCGAGACCAGCTTGGGCAACATGGTGAAACCTTGTCTCTACAAAAAATACAAAAACCAGCTGGGTATAGTGGCATGTGCCTGTAGTCCTCACTACTCAGGAGGCTGAGGTGGGAGGATGGCTTGAGCCTCAGAAGCGGAGGTTGCAGTGAGCAGAGATTGCACCACTGTGCTCCAGCCTGGGCAACAGAGCCAGACCCTATCTCAAAAACAAAAAGGAGCAAACCGAAAGAATGTGGCTCATTTGTTTATTCATGAGGCACTGTGTGGGGCAGGGGGACACTGACAAAAGAGACGCAGCCCTGGCCTCACTATGACTAATGAGTGGGAGATGGGCCTCTAAAAAGCAGTTCAGTCCACTGTGGTCGGTGTTGTACTAGGGACGAGCAGCACTTATAGGGGCACCTAATTTAGGCTGGAGCTGTGAGGGAAGCACCCTCATCCCCACCCAGTCTAGTTTTCCCAAGCCTGGGCCCAGAAAAGCAAGAATCCTATTGCTCTCATCAAAGCAGGACTAATGCTGGCCACTTACAGGTGACCCCAGGGCAGAAGTCCCAGGAAAAGACTAGTCCCCAGAGAGCCCAGCCCCCACTCCTCCCATCAAGGATTCATATGTGAGATAGTGGCAGAGCAGCCCTGTAACCCAGGGGTAAGCATTCAGGCCCCACCCAGGATGTGCATGCTTTGGTTGTTAGAGGGAGGTGAGGCACAGACAGCTCCCTCTTTGGGATACATCTTTATTGCCAAGGAAACTGAGGGGAAGGAGACATGAGCACTGAAAATCACCCTTTGGGTCAGTTGTGCACTGCACCTGCTCCCCTCACCCACCTGGGACCCATCCTCAGGCCCAGTTATGAGCAGAGCTTTGATCTCTTAGAATGAAATTGCTGCTGGGTTATTGTTCTGGCCAGTATAGCAATGTGTGAACTCAGTCCTTGGGGATAAGCTCTGCAAAGTGAGTATGGAACACACACACACTGTCATATGCGTTACAGTGTCATACATGTTGGACATGTCTCTCACACACACACCCCTGGTGCCTAAAACTAGAACTGCCTTCAGTGGATTCTGTTGGATTAGAACCCATAAGCAGAGGATGAGAGTGAAAAGCTGCTGGTAAAAGCTCAAGGACATCCACTTGCACCCTTGTTTCCCCTCTTCCTGCCTCAAGGCAGGGACCACAGAGTGACCAGCTCCAGGACGTGGATCACCAGGCCCCTTGGGAATTAACAGTTTCTCAGAGGCCTGTCAGTGGAAAGCAAGGCTGGAAAGCACACCCAGGATGCAGTAAGTGCTCAGTTGATGCACAGTCCTTTCTCCTTTGCTCCTAAAGGGCAAGACTGGGTTTACCATAACACTGGCTTTAGAAGCAAGGGCTGACCCTGAAGCTCAGGCAGGGCCAGCATCCCTGGCTCAGGCAGAAGCCAACAGGCTGAGGTCAGTGATGTATCCCCAGAGCAGTGGTTTCTGGCTTGGCAGGAGCTGTGCTTTCTCTGCTCCCCAGAAGAAATCTCAGGCAGATCTCCTCCCTAGCATCTGTCCCAATTGCATCTCTCCAGTGAAGATCAAAGGATACAAACTGAATTGGGCAAAATTCTGAGAATTTCTGTTGAAGGAAAGAAAATAGCATGAGGCCTCATTCATCCAGCACCATTGGTGTGACCTCTGTAGCCTGGTGCAGAGGGAAGGGCATGGACTCTGAGGTCAGACAATTCAAGTCTCACCTCTACTATATCCTAGCTGTGAAACCTCAAACAAGTACTGAACCTATCTGAGCCTCAGCTTTTTTCTAGGGGTCCTAACTGCACCTACCTCCAAGGGTGGATGTGAAGATTCCGGCCTCCAGCAAGCAGGTGTCAATCACCTACTCTATATCAGACACTGTTCTGGGACACAGTGATGAACAAGACCCAGCCTCTGCCATCAGGGAGCCACTTACCTAGAAAGGAGTGGAATTGTACACACAAAGCACTAAGCAGAGCATCTGTGATGAAAGTAGAAGTCCCTGTCTGTGTTCAGCATTGTCACTCTGTCACTTGCTCTCAAGGAGTTCCTGATCATTGCTTTTGTTATCAATGATATAAAGTGCTATTGTACGATCATGCCCTTGAGGTTCACTGAGTGAGAGGGGCTCTGTACCCTTCAACTGATTGTCCCCAGAACGCTGTACTTTTATCGATCTTCTGTCTCTGCCCTCTGCTATTTGCTCCTTTTCTCTCTTTGGTGCATCTTTCTCCTGTTTAGATATCTCCTGTATCCCTTCTAGAAAGAGCTGAGGATTCCAAGGAAACACCCAAAGTGGTTAAAGAAGCAACCTCATTTTTTATCCTCTGTTAGGCCAGATGGCAGCTCCAAAGATAAGAGATTGTCCTGTTTCAATTCATTATATATCATCTACTACAGTAATAATAGCTCTGAACATTCTTACAGCATGGTTTACTAAGAATTTTGCAGATAACCACATCTGTTCCTCACAGTAGCTCTGTAAAGCACCCTCCTCTGAATTCCTACAGCATCCTGTGCTTCCCTTTATCATTATACTTAATATTGGAAGGTTATTGCTTGTTTCCTGTATCTCACTGCTTCTCTATACTGGGCGAATAGAGCCTAAGTTGAAGGCTTATTGAGACCCCAGTACCCCCACCACAGAGCCTGGCCCAGAATGGGCCTCCAAAAAATGTGTTGGTTGCACAAATGGATGTTTAACTCTGACTTCTGGATGCCAAGGATAGTGGGGTTCCCCAAGAGATACCAGAGAGTAAGTGCAGCCTTACCTGGAGGCACTCAGCAGTTAGACAGTAGCAGCCCAGGGCAGCAAGCACAGCAGCCAAGGGGCTAGTCCAGTGCTTAGAGAACCAAGAGGAGGGAGCAGCTGACCGCCGGGGCTGGAGGGAAACGGCTCTGTAGAGGCCTCCTGAAGGAGGTGAGAACTGAGAGTACTGAGGCCTACCCAGGCTCACAGCTTCCTGACTATATCTTTCCCTTCCCTTCCCAGGGCCGACTGACAGATGGAAAAGGGAAGACCATTGATTGCAAGGACGCCATCTTCATCATGACCTCCAATGTGGCCAGCGATGAGATCGCACAGCACGCGCTGCAGCTGAGGCAGGAAGCTTTAGAGATGAGCCGTAACCGTATTGCCGAAAACCTGGGTATGGTGGCTGACCTGAGCAGTCTGGGCCGGTGGCCGGGCCACCAGCCTATCTCCTAGGGAAGGATGGGACTGGGGCCATGGGCCCAGGTACAGGTGCTAGTGGGCAGCTCTGTCCCTAGCTGACACTGAGCAGACACCAGGCAAGACACCAAGTAGTGGAGGTTGAGGGAGAAACAGACAAAAGAGACAGTGCCCCTACTTCTTTAAGAAAGCCTCAAGTCTGTTGGGTGATAAGAGGGATCCAGGCATGAATGGACAGAGCTACACCAGGGTGGGAGGCCAGAAGCTGCCCAGGGTCTTAGGGGACTGAGGAGAGACGCACACGCAATAGATAGAGATGCTTTGGTGCAAGGAGGGAACACCAGATCAAAAACTCCATGGCAGTGGACACAGCCTTGTTCACCCAGGGCAGCTTCCTGCGTAGGTGGGCCCTCGAGAGTGCTGAAAAAAATGAGCACATCCAGCAGGAAGTCGTGTCTGTCACCTTTTCCATTCAAGATCAAGCCCTGCAGGCCCCTTTCTCCAAGTCAGGACTCAGGTCTTAATCCTGACGCTTCCTCTCCTCTCCTCTCCCTCCTTCACACAACTCTCACCCTAAGGAACCAGAGGCTTTGTACATAGGAGAGCTGCAAGGGCCTCAGAAAGTGCCTGGTCAGAGAAGACCAGGCTGAATCCCAGAGAGCCTGTGACTCTGGCCATGACCATACAGGCAGGCAGGACTAGGGTGCTTTCCATGGGCAGGCCAATGGGCAGGCACAGCCCCACAGGTCCCTGAGTGTGGGTAGTAAGCAGTTTATGATTCCATTTCCACAGGAGATGTCCAGATAAGTGACAAGATCACCATCTCAAAGAACTTCAAGGAGAATGTGATTCGCCCTATCCTGAAAGTAAGAGGTCTTTCTTGGCACTTCCCTGCTGGAGCCTAAGGTTGCGGGAGGGTGATCTTAGCCATCCTAAAGATCTGGAAGTCCCATAATTTCCCCAGTCGTCCCCCTGTGTCTGGTAATTTTCCTAACCCCTCTGGGTCACTGAGCTTATCCCACCCCTAACCTGGTTATGCAGGCTCACTTCCGGAGGGATGAGTTTCTGGGACGAATCAATGAGATCGTCTACTTCCTCCCCTTCTGCCACTCAGAGCTCATCCAACTCGTCAACAAGGAACTAAACTTCTGGGCCAAGAGAGTAAGAGGGGACTACCCATGGGTGGGGGCAGGATAGCCAGCCACTGGAAATCTGCAACACTGGACTGGGGGCACCCACATACACACAGAGGGTAGAGCACAGTGGCATGGGGCCAGTGGCCCTGGCCTCAGGTCAGAGTGGCAAGAGGTGGAAAGCAGTGGGCCACATGCAGGCACGCTATTATCTGACCCAACTCAGGCCAAGCAAAGACACAACATTACGCTGCTCTGGGACCGCGAGGTGGCAGACGTGCTGGTCGATGGCTACAACGTGCACTATGGCGCCCGCTCCATCAAACATGAGGTGAGCACAAGGAGCCTGAGAAATGAGGCGCCTCCACAGCCCCCTTCCCTGGGCCCCCCAGACCCAGTCTGCCTCCCTCAGTTTGAGCGGTGCCCATTCATAACCATAAACACATGATCACCAAGTAAAACCCCTGCTGGAGGGTAGCCAAATATGAACCCCCCTAGGACTGTGGGACTGGGCTGGGAGCCTCAGAAACAGCACAGTCCTGCACGCTAGCTGTTATTAGCACCTGTTGGCAAATGAGAAAACTGAGTCTCAGGCCCAAAGGAGGTCTCTGAGTTGCCCTAGCAGTAAGTGATGGAGGCCAGCCTCCAGGCTGGGTCCAGGCTGCAGTGGTTACCACCACTTCACCTCCCCACTCGCAGGTAGAGCGCCGTGTGGTAAACCAGCTGGCAGCAGCCTATGAGCAGGACCTGCTACCAGGGGGCTGCACTCTGCGCATCACAGTGGAGGACTCAGACAAGCAGCTACTCAAGAGCCCAGAACTGCCCTCACCCCAGGCCGAGAAGCGCCTCCCCAAGCTGCGGCTGGAGATCATCGACAAGGACAGCAAGACTCGCAAACTGGACATCCGGGCACCACTGCACCCTGAAAAGGTGTGCAACATCATCTAGCAGCCACCTGCCTACCTATATGCACCCTCACCATCCAATAAAAGCCCCTCGGCTGTGGCATGGTGACTCACCTATCTTCCCCTCATGCCTTTCCCATCTTTACCCAGCCTAAGGCCTGCTTACCTCCTCACAGCCCCTGAAGACCCTTCCTCAGTCCCAAAACCTGAAGGAGGAATTTTGCCCTACTCTGGCCCCTTTGTTTTGGGCCCATAACCTGCTAACAAGCCTTCAGGAGAGGAGCTGCCTTTCACCCCTTCAAGGCAAGGGGGAGAGGGAGGTCCCTTATTTCCTTCAGAATGCTCCCCATCCCCCATAGTTGCTGGACTCTCTCATGTTCCCAGGAAGCTCAGAAGTATGGCAGCTAAAAACACAGCTGGCTGGAAGAAGACAGGGACCAGACTGTGAACTGCCACCCTCTGGCAGCCCTCATGCAACTCAGTCCCCAGAATGGCTTCACTGGTAGTGGAGGAAGAGTTCGGAGGCCCAGGTGCAGATGGGTCTGCAATTTAGTCTGTAGCCTCCTCGTTCCATACCCTAAAATTCTAAGGGAAGGGACCCATAGAACCTTGCCTGTTTGCACTACTGTATTATGCCCACTGTTCCTCCCCACCCCATGTCCTGGGGTCAGGCCAGACCATGTTTCTTCAGCCTTGGGGACTAGGCCAGTGTTGGACACCTCTAGGAGGAGGCCTGACTGGTTCATTACCCTCACCTACTCAAACTGAGCAGCAGTCCCAGATAACCAAGGAAGCTCAGCTCTGCAGGGCCTCCTTCAAAAGACTAACATCGCAGACATTAGGAAGCTGTAGGGAGAGAGACCATAGGTTTAACCTCTGCCCATGTGGCCATGGAGTTGTCCTCAGCCCTGTCTGTACTGCTTTTCTAAATGAGCCTGGAATAAACATGCAGTTTATTCAGTCTGCATGTTAGTCACTAAGCAGAGGGTCTGGACACCATCCCCCAGGGGCATTTCACAGACCAGCCAATGTTTCAAGCCCACCTTAGCCAGGCACAGTAAGGCTTGGTGCATCCTTGGGCACCATCTGCAGTAAGCACCGCTGATAAGCACTCCATCCACCTTCCCGCTGCAGGCCCTTTGTGGAATCCTCAGGAAGTGTGTCCTTAGCTAGTCTCTTTTAGGAAGCAGAGAATGGGGCCAGGAATCAAACTCTCATAGGTAATGGAAGCATGTCCTAATGGTATGATGGATATGAGGCAGTCAGAATCCAGGGTGTGGGCTCCAGAAGATGCTTGGATCACTGTCTACCCCTGAGGGCCTGTTGCTCCCTACCTCAGTGACTGCTTTTCTTTTCATTGTTTTTTTACTTTTTGTTTAGAAATAATTTTAGACTTACAGAAAGTAGCAGAAATAGTAGAAAATTCCCATGTACTTTTCATCTAGCTTCTCCCAATGGTAACCTCTTACAAAGCCATACTATAGCTTATCAAAACCAGGAAATTGCCGTGTGTGATGGCTTATCCCTGTAATCCCAGCACTTTAAGACGCCGAGGCCGGTGGATCACCTGATATCAGGAGTTCGAGACCAGCCTGGCCAACATGGTGAAACCCTGTCTCTACTAAAAATACAAAAATTAGCCGGGCATGTTGGTGGGTGCCTGTAACTCCAGCTACTCAGGAGGCTGAGGCGGGAGAATCACTTGAACCTGGGAGTTGGAGATTGCAGTGAGCTAGATCACGCCACTGCACTCCAGCCTGGGCGACAAAGTGAGACTCCTTCTCAAAAACCAAAACCAGGAAGTTAACATTGATAAACTACTACTAACTAATCTATGGACATTCAAATTTTGCCAGTTTTCCCCTTGATGTCCTTTTTCTGGTCCAGGATCCCACATTGCATTTCGTTGTTGTGTTTCCTTCATCTGTCAGCCTGTGACAGTTTCTCCATTTTACTTTGTCTTTTATGACCTTGCCACTTTGGAAGAGTCCAGGCCAGTTACTTCATAGAATATTCCCCAATTTGAGTTTGTCTAATGTTTTTACATGATGTAATTGAGGGTCTGCATTTTTGGCAAGACAACCGCAGAAGTGATATTGTGCCCTTCGTAGTGCCTCCCAGGAAAGGGTGGTGGTAACTTTTTGTTTGTTTTGGGGTTTTGAGACGGAATCCCACTCTGTTGCCCAGGCTGGAGTGCAGTGGTGCAATCTCAGCTCACTGCAACCGCCACCTCCAGGGTTCAAGTGATTCTCCTGCCTCAGCCTGCTGAGTAGCTGGGATTACAGGTGCCCACCACCACACCCAGCTAATTTTTGTATTTGTAATAGAGACAGGGTTTAGCCATGTTGGCCAGGCTGGTCTCTAACTCCTGACCTCAGGTGATCCACCCACCTTTGCCTCCCAAAGTGCTGGGATTACAGGTGTAAGCCACCATGCCCAGCCTAGGTGGTGGTAATTTTGATCACATGGCTAAGGTGGTATGTGCCAGGTTTCTCCACTGTAAAATTAGGAATTTTCTCTTTGAAATTAATAAGAATCTTCTGGGGAGATACTTTGAAGCTGTGTGAATGTCTCATTTATCGTTAAAATTTTGCCTGCTGATTTTCGTTTCCGTCATCAATGATTCTTGCTTATCACAGATATTGATGTTGCGCTTGCCTAATGGTGACTTTATTTCCTTATTTTACCTGTATTTATTAATTGGTATTCCACTATAAAGAAGAGCTGTCCCTTCTCCTCATTTATTTATTTGATAATTTATATCAGTATGAATGAATGGTACCTGTTTTATTCTACAGGTTATAATCTAATGCTAACATAGTTTATTTTGTTGCTCAAATCGGCTCAGATTTGGCCAGTGAGAACTCATTCAGTAATGAGTACTCATTGGCACCTGTGTTGTTTCAACATTGCCCCATCACTTTTCAAGCATTTTCTGGCACCACAAGATGTTTCAGGCTTACTCCTCTTTTCCCTGTCTCAGCCCTGATATCTGTCATTTCTCTAAGAAGCTCCCAGTTCCTTTTATTCGAGAAAAAAGGAACTTAGAAACCAAGTAGTTTCTTGGTACCATTTAAAACAAAGTCTGGAAACCAAGATCTGGACACAGTATATATTCCTGGCTAGAGTCTCATTGCTGGAGTGTCATTGCTTATAGACCATTTCAACCCACAAAGCTGGAAAACATATATGTATGTATGTTAAAACATGCAAATACATATACCTGAATTTATTATTCTATCCATCTGTATGTTATTAAAAACCATGAGCCAGGTACAGTGGCTCATGACTATAATCTCAGCATTTTGGGAGGCCAAGGTGGGAGGATCACTTGAGCCCAGGAGTTCAAGACCAGCCTGGGCATCATTCCAAGACCTCATCCTCCAAAACTTAAAAAAAAAAAAAATGTAGCCAGGCATGGCGGCACATTTCTGTAGTCCTAGCTACTTAGGAGGCTGAGGCAGGAGGATTGCTTGAGTTCAGGATGTCAAGGCTGTAATGAGCTGTGATTGTACCACTGCACTGCAGCCTGAGTGACAGAGCAAGACCCTGTCTCATATTTTTAAAAATAAATAAAAACCATGAGTTTAGATATGGTTTTAATCTAATACTCTAGGGTTTGTGACTGCCATTTGTATAAACTTACTATTCTTTTCTGCTTTTTCTTCTGCTATCTCTGTTTCTGCTCCTTTCTTTCTTTTTGATGTTCAGACATCCCATAGAGGCTCTAGTTAAGTCAGCCAGTGACCATCCTGTGTGCAGTATTCCTACTCGATAGATGTCTTATGCCCGGCTCTCAGTCTGTTGGTTCAGTTAACTGTGGCCAGGAACACTAGGCAGATAACTCAAAATCAGATCACTTTTTTTTTCCTTTTTTTTTTTTTATTGTTTTTCTTTTTTTTTATTATTTTGGTTTTTTTTATTATTTTTTTTCTCTTTAATCAGATCACTTTTATACAAGAAAACCAAATAGCCACCTTCTTAAGAATAGAATAAGGAGACAGGGTAGAACCTTAGTCTAAGGAAACCAATTAAGAACCACTTCTTCCAGAGATTCTCTGCCAGACCTCCTAGGTGGTGATGGCCCATATCTTTTCCACAGCATCCTAGGCAATGCTCAGCTCACTGTGCTACCTGTTCTAAGTCTTCATCACTAGAATGTAAGCTCGAAGAGGGTGGATACCCAACTGTTCAGCCATTCATAGAACCTGCCACAGTGCTCGCACATGACAAATGCTCCAGGAATATTTGGGTGTGTGGATGGGATCTGCAGCAAGCACAGATCTCACTTGGCCCTGGAACAGAAAAGTATTGTTTGTTTTCTCCTCACGTTTCTATTTGTCATATCATTGTGGCCAGGCAGTGGGACCCACCAGGATTGGAGCTCTGAGAAAATGCAGCAAGGTAAGACCCAGATTTCTTTTTTTTTTTTAAACAGAGTCTTGCTCTGTAACCCAGGCTGGAGTGTGGTTTTGCCATGTCGGCTCACTGCAACTTCCACCTCTGGTTCAAGTGGTTCTCATGCCTCAGCCTCCAAGTAGCTGGGACTATTGGCATGCGCCACCACTCCCACCTAATTTTTTGTTGTTGTACTTTTAGTAGAGATGGGGTTTTACCATGTTTGCCAGGCTAGTCCCAAATTCCTGGTCTCAAATGATCTACTCGCCTTGGCCTCCCAAAAGCCGAGATTATAGGCATGAACCACTGTACCCAGCCCCAGATTCCCTATTAAGGATCCTAGAATATATGAGACCGGGCTTGGAAATGAAAGTGCAACACATTTATTATTCAAAAGGAAAAACTCAAAGGCATGAAGTGATTTTTAAATTTAGAGAAATTCCTCAGTATAGTAAAAGAAGAAAAGGAAATATAGGAGAAAAACACATTTAAACCGTTAAAAAAAAGAAAATGGGCCAATAAAGATAAAAGCTAAAGTTAACACGGTAGAAAAAAAAAATAAATTAAAAAACAATTCTTTGAAAGCACCAATAAAATAGATAAAACATCCTGAGCCTGATAAAAGGTGAACGGAGCCAAAAAAGAACAAACTTAGGAATGAGAAATTAGACATAACCATATAAAGGAATTGAGAATAATAATAGAACTCTATGGAAACAAAATTTGAAATCAGAGCAAATGGATAATTTCCCAGCAAACACTGATCCTAGACGTAGTTTTAATAGGCCAATTGATTACCCAAGAAGAAATTGGAAAGGTGATTAAAATTTTATCTTTTTTCAGCACCATAAGACAGGGTGAAAAATATATAAAATTTTATCCTTGAAAAGATTGTTGGCCAGGTGTGGTGGCTCACACCTGTAATCCTAGCACTTTGGGAGGCCAAGGTGGGCAGATCACTTGAGCCCAGGAGTTTAAGACCAGCCTGGGCAACATGGCAAGATCCCACATCTACTAAAAATACCCAAATTAGCCACCTGTGCTGGTGCATGCCTGCAGTCACAGCTACTTGGGAGGCTGAGGTGGGGAAGACTGTTGAAGCCCAGGAAGCCCAGGTTGCCGCGAACCAAGATTGCACCACTGCACTCCAGCCTGGGTGACAGTGAGACTGTCCCAAAAACAAATAAAAAATAAAAGTTTGTGTTTTTAAACTTTTTAATTAAAAAACATGGGAAATTGTACAGATCACATGTATGCAGCTCAGTGAATGATTACAAAGTAAACACTCTCCTGTAGCCATCACTCAACCCCCAAAATAGATGAGTTTTAACTATTATCTAAGCTACCATTGTACTCAAACGCAGTAAAATGCCAGAAAGAATGCTACAGCCTAATCTCACCTATGACCATAGATGCAAAATTAAGTTGAATTGTACACTCTGATTACATAAGCTTTATTTTAGCAATACAAGGCTCAGTGTCAGGAAATTTAATTTATTACATCAAGAACTTAAATGTTATTTAAATGTCTAGAGTGATAGTATTTTAAATTTTCTTATTTTGATAATTATGATTATGGAAGAGAATGTCCTTGTTTTTAGAAAATGTAAGTATTTAGAAGTTAAAGGTAAACCTCTAATTTGATTTGCCAGCATTTCAGAAAACCACACACACACAGAGAGAGAATGATAAAGCAAAAAGTAAGGTGTTGGCTGGGCACGGTGGCTCACACCTGTGATTCCAACACTTTGGGATGCCCAGGCAGGTATATCACCTAGGTCAAGAGTTTGAGACCATCCTGGCTAACATAGTGAAACCCCTCTTTACTGAAAATATAAACATTAGCCAGGCATGGTGGCACATGCCTATAATCCCAGCTATTTGGGAGGCTGAGGCACGAGAATTCATTGAACCTGGAGGCAGATGTTACAGGAAGCCTGAGTGAGACTGTCTCAGAAACAAACAAACAAATGTTAATATTTGGGAAATCTGAGGGAACAATGTACATGAATTCTTTGTATTATTTTTACAACTTTTCTCTAAGTTTAGAGTTATTTCAGGCCAGGCATGATAGTGCATGCCTGTATTCCCAGCTACTTGACGCTGAGGTGGGAAGATTCCTTGAGCCTAGGAGTTTGAGGTTATAGTGAGCTATGATCATGCCACTGCATTCCAGGCTGCCACCCTATCTCCAAAAAAAAAAAAAAAAAAAGGTACAGTAGCTCACACCTGTAATCCCAACACTGAGGAGCCAAGCCAAGTGGATCGGTTGAGCCCAGGAATTCAAGACCAGCCTGAGAAACATGGTGAAACCCCATCTCAGCAAAAAATTAGTTGGATATCGTGGCATGCACCAGTAGTCTCAGCTGCTTGGGAGGCTGAGGTGGGATTATCACTTGAGCTTGGGAGGCAGAGGTTGCTGTGAGATAAGATCATGCCACTGCACTCCAGCCTGAGCAACAGAGCAAGACCCTGTCTAAAAATGGGGGGGGGGGGGGGCTATAGTAAAAGCCCATTAGCATTAATAAGAAAATTGGGTATCTGAATAAAAGATAGCTGCACAAAAATCCATTGTTTTCGGTATTCTAGCAATAATCAACTAGAAACAGTAACAAAAGAAAAACATTCCATTTACAATTACAGCAAGTAGGTACACGTATTTGCTCATATATATATATAACCTACTTCTGTAAGGGAGCAGAACTGGGCAATTCAGGGAGAGCAATGGAAGGGAAACATTGATATGTTATTTTAAATACTTTTTAGTATGTTTTGAACCATATTAATGTATTACCTGTTCAAAATAAATTTAACAAGAAAACCATATTAAAGGGCATAAAAATAAGATCTGACAAATGAAAAAACATACCAAATTTTAGAAAGGGTGATTTAATAATATTAAAATATACAATCTTAATATGTAATTTAATATAAAACCTAATAACTAATTTAATACAAATCTAATTGACAGCACTTTTAGTTGAATAAAGTTAAGGTCATATTGCACTACTATTTCCAGAGGTGATGCTATATGCAGTTACTGTTTTCTGGGTCTAGGCTCTCAGGAAATAGACATTACTACTTTTGCAGTTCCGTCTTGACAGTATGCAAAAATTAGGGAAAATGTAAATTTACCATTAACACACACCCTAAATGCAATTATGAGAAAGAGAAGGGTTGTTGCCTGTGGCTGGAGTATGAGTGTGGAGAAGAGAGGAAATTGGTAGAAAATGAAACTACAGAGAGGCAAGGTTCCTGATTTCAAAGTGCCTTGAATGCCATGCTAAGGGAAGGAAATGACCAGATTTGTGGTGGGTTTTGTTTTTGTTTGTTATTGTTTTTGTTTTTGTTGTACTTTAAGTTCTGGGGTATATGTGCAGAATGTGCAGGTTTGTTACACAGGTATACGTGTGCCATGGTGGTTTGCTGCATCCATCATCCCATCATCTACATTAGGTATTTCTCCTAATGCTATCCCTCCCCTATTCCCCATCCCCTGCTATCCCTCCCCTGGCCCCCGACTCCGCAACAGGCCCTGGTGTGTGATGTTCCTTCCATGTGTCCATGTGTTCTCATTGTTCAACACCCACACCCACTTATGAGTGAGAACTTGCAGTGTTTGGTTTTTTTGTTCTTGTGTCCATTTGCTGAGAATGATGGTTTCCAGCTTTATCCAGCTTTATGCATATGGCTGCATAGTATTATGGCTGCCACATTTTCTTTATCCAGTCCATCATTCATGGGCATTTGGGTTGGTTCCAAGTCTTTGCTATTGTGAACAGTGCCGAAATAAACATGGGCATGTGTATTTATAATAGAATGATTTCTAATCCTTTGGGTATATACCCAGTAATGGGATTGCTGGGTCAAATGGTATTTCTAGTTCTAGATCCCTGAGGAATCGCATTGTCAGGGATAATTAAATTAAATTAGTTTAATACATTGTCTTCCACAATGATTAAACTAATTTACACTCCCACCAACAGTGTAAAAGCATTTCTATTTCTCCACATCCTCTCCAGCATCTATCTCCTGATTTTTTAATGATCACCATTCTAACTGGTGTGAGATGGTGTCTCATTGTGGTTTTGATTTGCATTTCTCTAATTAGCAGTGATGATGAGCTTTTTTTCATGTTTGTTGCCCGCATAAATGTCTTCCGTTGAGAAGTGTCTGTTCATATCCTTTGCCCACTTTTTGATGGGGTTGTTTTTTTCTTGTAAATTTGTTTAAGTTCTTTGTAAATTCGGGATATTAGCCCTTTGTCAGATGGGTAGATTGCAAAAATTTTTTCCCATTCTGTTGGTTGTCAGTTTAATGATAATTTATTTTGTTGTGCAGAAGCTCTTTAGTCTACTTAGATCCCATTTGTCTATTTTGGCTTTTGTTGCCATTGCTTTTGATGTTTAGTCATGAAGTCCTTCCCTATGCCTGTGTTCTAAATGGTATTGCCTAGGTTTTCTTCTAGGATTTTTATGGTGTTAGGTCTTACGTTTAAATCTTTCATCCATCTGGAGTTAATTTTTGTATAAGGTGTGAGGAAAGGATCCAGTTTCAGCTTTCTGCATATGGCTAGCCAGTTTTCCCAGCACCATATGTTTTAAAAGACCTTCTGTTTGCATTGTGTGGAATGATTTGGGATGACTTACGACCAGTATAAAACAGATAGAGTGATTTCAGGCAAACTCTCTTCCACCTCAAAGAGAAATATTTAATATATGTAATAAAACAAAAAGTTTAATACACAACTAGACTTAAAACCAAGAATGGGAAATTCCAGCCATGTGCTGTGGCTCATGCACTTTGGGAGGCTGAGGCAGGCAGATCGCCTGAGGTCAGGAGTTCAAGACCAGCCTGGCCAACATGGCGAAACCCTGTCTCTACTAAAAATACAAAAATTAGCCAGGCGTGGTGGCATATATCTGTAATCCCAGCTACTCAGGGGGCTGAGGCAGAAGAATTGCTTGAACCAGGAGACAGAGGTTGCAGTGAGCCAGGATCACACCACTGTACTCCAGCCTGAGTGACAGTGAGACTCCATCTCAAAAAACAAAAAGGGGGAAGTCTCTAGGTGCCAGAAATGAATGGAACCTAAAATGTAGAGAGTGAGTGAAAGTAGAGACCAACGAGTTCATAGAGACTTGAGACCAGATATAAGCCTAATGGCTGGGTACTAGGGCTTCAACAGTGAGACACGAGTCTCAAAAGACCTTCTCTGTGTGAAATGAGGACTAGACAAACACTGTTCATTGACCTGGGACTCAAAAGGGAATACAAGAAACTCTACCATTACTCAGAAATGTAAGTAAAAAGAGTCAGCTAAGAAAAAATTCACACTCTTGCTCTTTGTGAGTGGTCCAAATTCATAATACCCAAGTATTACTGGGATATCTGAAAAACTAACAAAGCTGAAAAACTAACAAAAAGCTGATCCTGGACCAATGAAACCTAAAGAATCCCATAGAAAAAGCACAAAGATTTTTCTGTTAGATTATTGCCATAATCCGGTTTTCACAAAGAGAGCTGTGGAAAACCAAATCCTACTGAAAATGACCTTACAGGGAAAATTTACCCAATGAAAGAAGAAACAAATCGTCAAGAAGAAAAGTCTGCAGATAACAACCAATGGGAGAAATTGGTTCCAAAAAGTGTCAGTAATATAAGAAAAAATATCTGAATTTAAAATATGTTTAAAATGCTCAAAGACATGGAGAGAAGACTAAAAACCATAAGGCAAGAAAGGACAGCAAGAAAAAAATAATAGGCATGTTTGAAAAAGAGGCTTCATCCTGAGTGATTTTTCTCAGATTAATTTTTATGTTTTATATATTTCTATAATTTTTTTCTACTGTTGTGATCCTAACTGACTTAGATATTAGATACCAGGAGTAATAAGGACTCATATTCTTAAAGAGGAAAGATTTGGCTCATTCACGGGACAAAGAACCATAGTAGTCTAAGGCAGTGGCATAGGACAAGGAGAATATGGAACAGTTAGTGGGGGAGGGCAGTCACCAGTGTGACCCTCCAGAGTCATGATCAGTTGTAGAGTTAAGGAATGTAGCCTCAACATTCCTGAAACCATTAGCCTACCATCCTCTTAAGAGCCTTTAAGTCTAATACTACCATCCCCCACAGATTTGTCATAGTAATCACAAGAAGTCTGACCCTAACCTCAGTGGTCATCTTCCACCACATCATCACATACTCCTCCCCTTTCCAGCCTTTCCACTGTGTCCTCCAGCACTTCCTTTCTAAAATCGGTAGATTCTTTTCTATATGCACCTTCTTGTTGAAATACTTGCTTCACTTCTTCACCTTAACTGTCCCCTAAAGATATTGCTTACTCTGTCTGTCCCCTAAGATTCTGCTTACCCTGTAGCCCTCTTATGCAGAGGCTGCCTTCATTGCCAGGAAGTGAGCTTCCACTGCGCCTCCTCAATTAGTTCTCATCCTTCCTCTTAGCTCTTTTGAATTCATCAGTTTGACCATACCAGCCTTTCTCTAATTGGGGAGACTGATCTCCCCATCACTGTCTCACAGGGAAGATTTTAGTCACTGTGTCACTTTTTCTCTTCCCCGGCACATGCCATCATTGTTGGTGGCTTCAGCCTTCCATGAATGACCTATCTAATGCCCTGCTCTCTTCACTTTTAGTAGTCCTTTTTTCTGCCCCTGCCCACCTCAATCACCTATGTTATGGTCACACTGAAAAATTTCATCAAAAGTAATTGAACTTCCTCCAAAGCCCCTGTCCCTCTCTAGCCAATATATTTCATCTTCCAGTTCACTTATGTGAACTGGAGTACATTTTGTATGTAATTCTGTGATCTTATCGATATTTTTAGTCCATTAACCTCCAACCCTTCTTATTGCCCATCTGATCCCTCTTTCTCCAAGTCCACTTAAATCTCAGGGTCCATCATTATAATCTCTCTCTTGCATATATTCTCAGAATCTTCAGATTTAACCCAACAGCAATATAGGTCTTCCTAAACCTGTATTTTTAAGAAAAACTTCACACTACATAATGCCACCTAGCCCTTGCACAGAGCAATTTACTCTTACAAAGATAAACATAGCAAAGTCTCGTCAGTTGCTACAACTTGTTCCATATCAAGGATGTCTGTGACAAGCATTCTTTCTCTGGTTCTGTCATAACCCTATTTAGATATATTTTAACCTGTGAGGAAATTTGAGAAGTTAACCAACACAATCTACATAAAATACCAGGGCAAAGAGAAGAAAGAAAAATGAAGGAAAAAAGGAAAAAGTATGGCATATTAAGCACTGTATAGTATAATCCCCACCTTAGATACCCCCAGACACACACACATGAAAGAGTAAAATCATGTTTTAAAAGGTGAATGCCCAGAGGATTCTGGGAAGATGGCAGAGTAGGAAGCACCAGGAGTCTGTCTCCCCACCCAGACAATTACAGTGGCAGAGTTTGTTTGGTGTAACTATTTTGGAGCTCCGAAGCCTGTTCAAGTCCTGCAACTTCCAATGGAAAACTTAGATGATAAATTGTGATTAATTTTGTTCAATTTCAACTCTTAGCATAGTTAATAACTATCCCTCACCTTCCAGCCCCATGACAGGCAGCTGTGCACATGTTTCTAGAGCAGCTTGAATGCAGCTTGCAAGAGCCAAGAGGGGTAAAAGAACCCTGTCTTTCAAATACTTGGGATCTGTGCCCTGATGGTATTTCTGATCACAGGGGTAAAGAAAAAGAGGCAGAGACCATTGTTCTTACACCTCCTCCCATTTTAACAAGTCCCTCTGGCTGAAGTGACTTCTAGGATTAATGTGCTTGCACCCTTCCTTCCCTCTTCATTTTTCTCTTTTATTTCCTGTTGGGAGTCAGACATTTAAGACTAGGATATTCAAAAGCAGTTGCATATACAGGAAAAATTAGAAGGTGATCATAATATCTTAGAGAAGAGACAAACTTAGTAAAGGCCTAAGAAGACCTTAAGTTTATACTTCAGGCTGATCCTTGGCAGAGACAGCCCACAATAATAAAAAAAAAAAAGTAAACCCTGTGAAAGGGAAAGAAATTTTATTTCCAGAGTTACCACATTATTAGATTCAAATGTCCAGTTTTTAACAACAACAAAAAAAAAAATTATAGGGCATATAAAAAAAAAAAGGCAATCATGACCTATTCAAAGGAAAAAAACCCACAGAAACTGTCCCTGAAAAAAAACTGATGGGAGATATACTAAGCAAAGTCTTTAAAAGAGCTATCTTTAAGGATGCCTCAAGAACCAAAGGAAGACATGGAGAAAGTCAAGAAAATGATGTATGAACAAAATTTAAATATCAATAAAGAGAGAGAAACCAAAAAGAAACAAAAAACAATTCTGGAGCTGAAAAGTATAGCTAAAATGAAATTTTTGCTAAAGACTTTCAAAGGCAGTTTTGAGCAGGTAGAAGAAAGAGGGAGTGAACTTGAAGATAGGACAATGAAAATTATCAGGAACAGAAAAAAGGTTAAAGAAAAGAGAACAGAGCCTAAGGGACTTCTGGGTCATCATCAAGCTGACCAACATATACCTTGTGGGAGTCCCAGAAGGAAAAGGGAGAAAGGGGCAGAGAGAATATTTGATGAAATAATGGCTGAAATCTTCCCAGATTTGATGAAAGACATGAATATAAATATCTAAGAAGCTCGAAGAAATTCCAAGTAAGATGAACTCAAAGGCATCCACACTGAGACACATTATAATCACACTTTTGAAAGACAAAGAATCTTGAAGGCAGCAGGAGAGAAGCAACTCATCACATGCAAAGGATCCTTAATGAGGCTATCTACAGGTTTTTCATCAGAAACTCTGGAGCCCAGTGGTAGTGGACTGATATATTCAAAGTGCTAAAAGAAAAAAAAAGTCAACGAAAAATCCTATCCCCACCAAAACTTTCCTTCAAAAGTGAGGGAGAAATTAAAATGTTCCCAGATAAACAAAAACTAAGGGAGTTCATTGCCACTAAACCTGCCCTGCAAGAGTAAGTCTCAATGTAGTGGCTTATGCCTGTAATCTCAGCACTCTGGGAGGCTGAGGTGGGAGGATTGCTTAAGGCCAGGGAGTTCAAGACCAGCCTGGGCAAGAGATAGTAAGATCCTATCTCTTAAAAAATAAAAATAAAAATTAGCCAGTGCACACATAGTCCCAGCTACTCAAGATGCTGAAGCAGAAGGATCACTTGACCCCAGAAGTTTGATGTTACAGTGAACTATGATTATACCACTGCACTCCAACCTAGGTAGAATGAGGCTGACTCTATGTTTTTATTTATTTATTTATTTATTTTGAGACGGAGTTTCGCTCTTGTTACTCAGGCTGGAGGGCAATGGCGCAATCTCGGCTCACCGCAACCTCCGCCTCCTGGGTTCAGGAAATTCTCCTGCCTCAGCCTCCCGAGTAGCTGGGATTACAGGCACGCGCCACCATGCCCAACTAATTTTTTGTATTTTTAGAAGAGAGAGGGTTTCACCATGTTGACCAGGATGGTCTCGATCTCTTGACCTCGTGATCCACCCGTGTTTTTAAAAAAAGTGTTCAATGTTAATATGTAACTCCACATAATGTTTTCTACATAATTTAAGAGACTAATGCATTTCAAAGAATTATTTATTTGCTTTGGGGCACACAGTATTAAAGATATAATTTTGTGACATCAGTAATCAAAAGGGTTGAGGGTGGATTGTTTAAAGAACAGAGTTTTTGTATGTTATTGAAGTTAAGCAGGTATAAATTCAAAATGTAGTATTATAACTTTAGGGTGTTAAATGTAATCCCCATATTAATCACAAAGAGCATAGCTATAGAATATATCCAAAAGGAAATGAGAAATTAATTTAAATGTTTTACTACAAAAGGTAAACACAAAACAAAAAAACAGATAAATAAATAAACACAAAAATAATAGAAAAAAATGAGGGTCAAAAAAGCAAAACAAATAGCAAGACATCAAAAGTCAGTCCCTTTTTATTACTTCTTTTTCTTCTTCTTCTTCTTTTTTTTTTTTTTTTAGATGGAGTTTTGCTCTTGTTACCCAGGCTGGAGTGCAATGGCACAGTCTCGGCTCACCACAACCTCTGCCTCCTGGGTTCAGGCAATTCTCCTGCCTCAGCATCCTGAGTAGCTGGGATTACAGGCACACGCTACCATGCCCAACTAATTTTTTGTATTTTTAGTAGAGACGGGGTTTCACCATGTTGACCAGGATGGTCTCGATCTCTTGACCTCATGATCCACCCGCCTCGGCCTCCTAAAGTGCTGGGATTACAGGCTTGAGCCACTGCACCCGGCCCTTTTTTTTTTTTTTTTAGACAGGGTCTCATTCTGTCACCCAGGCTGGATTGCAGTGGCACAGTCTTGGCTCACTGCAACCTCTGCCTCCCAGGTTCAAGTGAAGCAATTCTCATGACTCAGCCTCCCAAACAGCTGGCATTACAGGCATGTGCCACCATACCCAGGTAATTTTTTTGTGTTTTTAGTAGAGATGGGATTTTACCATGTTGGCTGGGCTGGTCTTGAACTCCTTACCTTAGGTAATCTGCCTGCCTCAACCTCCCAAAGTGTTGGGATTAAAGGTGTGAGCTACCACTCCCAGCCAACTGTAAATGTAAATGGATTAAACTCTCCAATCAAAAGGCAAAGATTGTCAGAATTGATTTAAAAACATAATCCAACTGTATGCTGTCTACAAGGCACTCACTTTAGATCCAAAGAGACAAATAGATTGAAAGTGAAAGGATGGAAAAAAACATATTCTATGCAAATAGTAACCAAACAGAGCAGGAATGCTTATACCAACATCAGACAATATACACTTCAATTTTTTTAAAGACCTTTCTTTAAAAATTACAAGAGAAAATAACATTATATAATTATTTTTGGAGAAGGGGTCTTACTCTGTGGCCTAGGCTGGAGTGCAGTGGCTTGATCACAGCTCACTACAGTCTCAACCACCTGGGCTCAAGCAATCCTCCCACTTCAGCCTCCCAAGTAAATGGGACCACAGGCATGTACCACCATGCCCAGCAAATATTTTTAATTATTTGTAGAGATGAGGTCTCACTACATTGCCCAGGCTGTTCTCAAACTCCTGGGCTCAAGCTGTCCTCCTTCCTTGGCCTCCTGAACTGCTGGGATTACAGTCATGAGCCACTGGGCCCAGCTAAGACTATTATAAATACAAGGTTTAATACAGGAAGAAAGATATAGCAATTATGAAAATTTACATACCTAATGACAATCATCAAAATACTTGAAACAAAAACTGGCAGAACTAAAGGGAGAAATAGAAAGTTCTACAATAATAGTTGGAGTCTTCAATACCCTACTCTCAGTATTAGATAGAAGAACCAGAAAGAAGATTAGTAAGGAAATAAAAATTTAAACAACACAATAAGCCAACTAGAGATAATGGGCATATACAGAACACTGTGCTCAACAACAACAGCGTACACTTATCAAGTGTACATGGGACATTTTTCAGGATAGACTATATGTTGGGCCACAAATTGTCTCAATAGATTTTTAAAAGGTAGATATCATACAAAGTATTTTCTCTTATAGAGCAAGATAAGTTAGAATTCAGTAACAGTAGTAAAACTGTAAAAATTCATAAAATTATGAAATTGAGGGGCGCAGTGGCTCAAGCCTGTAATCCCAGCACTTTGGGAGGCCAAGGTGGGTGGATCATGAGGTCAAGAGATTGAGACCATCCTGGTCAACATGGTGGAACCCCGTCTCTACTAAAAATACAAAAAATTAGCTGGGCATGGTGGTACGTGCCTGTAATCCCAGTTACTCAGGAGGCTGAGGCAGGAGAATTGCCTGAACCCAGGAGGCGGAGGTTGCGGTGAGCTGAGATCGCGCCATTGCACTCCAGCCTGAGTAACAAGAGCAAAACTCCGTCTCAAAAAAAATAAATAAAAATTGAGCAATCAATTGAAATCACAAAAGAAATTAGAAAATACTTACAACTACACGATAATGACCTGTAAGTATTTATGCATCACACCAAAACTTATGGAATGCAGTAAAAGCAGTGCTAAGGAAGAAATTTATAGCTATAAATGCTTACATTAAAAAAGAAGATCTCAAATCAACAACCTAACTGCCATTTAGGGAACTAGAAAGACAAAAACAAACTAAACCCAAAGCCAATAGAAAAAAAGATATAATAAAGATTAGAAGAGAAATAAATAACATGAGAATAGGAAAACAACAGAGAAAATCAATGAAACAAGAAATTGATTCTTTAAAAAGATCAATAAATTGACAAACCTTTAGCTAGATGGACTAAGTAAAAGAGAAGAGTCAAATTACTAAGATCAGAAATGAAAGCAAGTGCATTACAAGTGATTCTACAGAAATAAAAGGATTATAAGGGAGTGCTATGAACAATTGCATGCCAACAAATCCAATAACCTGGATGAAACTGATAAATTTTTAGAAACACAAAACCTACTAAGACTAAACAAAGAAATAGAAAATCTGAATAACCCTATAAATAGCAAGGAGATTGAACCAGTAATAAAAAGCCTCCTGAGAAATAAAAGCTTTGGAACTGGTATTTTCACTGCTGAATTCTATCAAACATTTAAAGAACACCAATCCTTCTCAAACTTATCAAAAAAAGAAAAAAGGAGAGAACACTTTTGAACTCATTCTATGAGGCCAACATTACCCTGATACCAAAGCCAGACAGGCACTACAAGAAAAGAAAACTACAACCCAATATCCCTTATGAGCACTGATGCAAAAATCCTCCACAAAACACTAGCAAACCAAATTTAGTAGCATATTAAAAGGATTATACACCATGACAAAGTAGGATTTATTCCTGGAATGCAAGGATGGTTCAACATACAAGAATTTATCAATGTTTCTATAGCAATCTACAGATTCAGTGTGATCCCTATCAAAATCCCAATGATGCTTTTTGCAGAAATAGAAAAACCCATCCTGAAATTTATATGGAACTTCAAGGGACCCTGAATAGCCAAAATAGTCTTAAAAAAGAAGAACAAAACTGGAAGATTCATACTTCCTGATTGCAAAACTTATTACAAGCTATAGCAATCAAATAGTATGATACTGGCATAAAGATACACATGTAAACCAACTGAATACACAGCCCAGAAGTAAATGCTTGCATATGTGAACAAATGATTTTTTACATGAGTGCCAGGATTATTCAATGGGGGAAAAAAAAACAGTCTTTTAACAGTTGGTGCTGGCAAGTATGGATATCCAGATGCAAAAGAATAAATTTGGGCCCTTATCTAACCATATACAAAAAATCAACTCAAAATGGATCAAAGACCTAAATGTAAGACCTAAACATATAAAATTCTAAAAGAAAATATAGGGCTAATCTTTACAACTGTAAATTTGAAAGTGATTTCTTGGAAATGACACCAAAGGCAACGGCAACAAAAAATAAATAAATTGAGCCTCATGAAAATTTTTAAAATTTGTGCAATGAAAGACACTATCAAGAGAGTAAAAAGGTATCCCACAGAATGGGAGAAAATATTTGCAAATTATACATATGATAAGAGATTAATGTCCACACTATATAGAGAACTCCTAAATCTCAACAGTGAAAAAACAAAACAACCTGATTTTAAAACGGTGCTGGGCGCAGTAGCTCATGCCTTTAATCCTGACATTTTGGGAGGCCAAGGTGGGTGGATTACTGGAGGTCAGGATTTTGAGATCAGCCTGACCAATATGGTGAAGCCCCGTCTCTAATAACAATACAAAAATAATAATAATAATAAGCCGGGCATGGTGGCATGCGCTGGTAGTCCCAGCAACTCAGAAAGCTGAGACGAGAATTGCTTGAACCTGGGAGGTAGAGGTTGCAGTGAGCTGAGATTGTGCCACTGCACTCCAGCCTAGGCGACAGAGCAGGACTCTGTCTCAAAAAAAAAAAAAAGGCAAAGGCGTGGGCACAGTGGTTCATGCCTGTAAGCCTAGCACTTTGAGAGGTGGAGGTAGATTGCTTGAAACCAAGAGTTCAAGACCAGGTTGGACAACAGAGCAAAACCTCACCTCTACCAAAAATAAAAAAATAAATAAAAAATAAAAAAATAGCTGGGTGTGGTGGGGCATGCCTGTGGTCCCAGCTTCTTGAGAGGTTGTGGTGGAAGGATTGCTTGAGCCCGGAATGTGAAGGTTGCAGTGAACAGAGATCATGCCACCATACTCCAGCCTGGGTGACAGAGTGAGACTCTGTCTCAATTTTTTCAATAAAAAATAAAATGGGCAAATGATTTGAATAGATATTTTCCCAAAGAATATATATAAATGGCTAATAAGCACAAAAACACAAAACATCGGTAATCACTAGGGAAATGTCAATCAAAACTACAATGAGACACCACTTCAGACCCTTTAGGATAGTTACTATTTTAAAAAATCAGAAAATAACAAGTGTTGATGAGGGTTTGGAGAAATTAGAACCCTTGTGCACTGTTGGTCAGAATATAAAATGGTACAGCCACTGTGAAAAACAATATGAAAGTTCCTAAAACAATTACGTGTGGAATTACCATATAATCCAGCATTTTCACTTCTGGGTATATAACCAAAAGAATTGAAAGCGGAGTCCCAAAGTGATCTTTGTATACCCATATTCAGAGCAGCATTATTCACAATAGCTAAAACACAGAAGCAACACAAGTGTCCATCAACAGATGAACAGATAAGCAAACTGTAGTATATACATACAGTGGAATATTCAATCAAAAAAAAAGGGAAGGGAATTCTAACATATGCTACAATACGGATGATCCTTGAGAACATTATGCGAAGTGAAATAAGCCAGTCACAAAAAGACAAATGTTGGCCAGGCATAATGGCTCACATCTGTAATCCCAGTACTTTGGGAGGCTGAGGTGGAAGGATTGCTGAGGCCCAGAAGTTCAAGACCAGCCTGAGCAATATAGTGAGACCCCTTCTCTACGGAAAAATGAAGAAAATTAGCTGAGTATGGTAACATTTGCCTGTGGTGCAGCTACTAGGGAGGCTGAGGTAGAAGGATCGTTTGAGTCTGGGACGTTGAAGTTGCAGGGAGCCATGATCACACCACTACACTCCAGCTCATGCAACACAGTGAAACTCTGTCTCACATACATACACAGAAATTAACAAAAAAGACTAATATTGTATGATTTCACTTATATGAGGTATATAGAATTGTTAAGATCACAGAGACAGAAGGTAGAATGGTGGTTTCCAGAGTCTGGGTTTCCAGAGGAATAGGGAGCTACTGTTTAATGGGTATAGAATTTCCATTTTGCAAGATGAAAAGAATTATGAAGATGGACCATGGTGGTGGTTGCACAACATAGGAAGTATGTTTAATACTGTTGTACTATACACTTATAAATAGGATGGCAAATTTTATATTCTGTATATTTTATCACAATTTTTTAATGTGGAAAAGAGTAATTACCCACGAGGACAAAAAGAATAGAAAGAGTCAAGAGAGGAGGAAAATCAATCAATTTTGAAAGATAAAAAATTGATAAAGTTGTACCAACCTAGCCTCCACCCTAACCATAAGGTTACAGTTAGGAATTTGAAGCTGAGAGTATAACAATAAAACCTAAGCCCAGATCAGACCTGGACTAAATTACCTCAATTACCCACACAAACAGCCTCTCGAAAGGAGAGGCATGCTCATTTCTAGGCATAAATATTATTTATTGCAGTCTCCACTGTTCTACACATGATGTCCAACACTCAATGAAAAAATTATGGGCCGGGCGCAGTGGCTCACGCCTGTAATCCCAGCACTTTGGGAGGCCGAGGTGGGTGGATCACGAGGTCAAGAGATCAAGACCATCCTGGTCAACAAGGTGAAACCCTGTCTCTACTAAAAATACAAAAATTAGCTGGGCATGGTGGTGCGTGCCTGTAGTCCCAGCTACTCGGGAGGCTGAGGCGGGAGAATTGCCTGAACCCAAGAGGCAGAGGTTGCAGTGAGCCAAGATCGTGCCATTGCACTCCAGTCTGGGTAACAAGAGCGAAACCCTGTCTCAAAAAAAGAAAAATTATGAAACATAATGTGGAAAGAATAGCAAATTATGTTGAGACAACTGGATATCCACATACAAAAACATAAATTGGACTTCTACCCCACACCATACACAAAAATTAAATAACTCTTAAGCATAAGAGTTAAAATATAAAATTCTGAGAAGAAAATATAGTCATAATCTCTTAGAAAAAATAATGTACAAAAGGCCAATGAGTACATAAAAAGACACTCGATATCATCGGTATCATTAGTCATTAGAGAAATCCAAAATGACAGTGATCCTACTGTCACCCACTAGGATGACTATAAGGTAAAACAAAAAGTAATGAAATAAGTGTTGACAAGGATATGGGAAAATGTAGACCCTCATTTATTGTTGGTAGGAATGTAAAATGATTCAGCCACTTTGGAAAAGAGTTAAACAGAGGTTTAAACTCAAAAGGTTAAACAGAGCTTCTGTATGACCCAGCAATTCTACTCCTAGGTTATACCTAAGAGACACGCAGATATTCACACACAAACTTCTGCATGTTTTTTTCTTTTTCTATTCACAATAGTCAAAAGATAGAAACAACCCTAATGCCCATCAACTGATGAGCGGATGAACAAAATGTGGTGCATCCATATCATTAATATGATTCAGCCATAGAAAGGGATGAAGTACTGTTACATGCTACAACATAGATGAACCTTGAAAACATTATGCTAAGTGAAATAAGCCGACATAAAAGGCCACATATTGTATTATTTCATTTATATGAAGTGTGCAGAATATGAAAATACATAGAGACATAAAATAGGTTAGTGGTTGCCAGGATGGGAAAAGGGAGGAATGGAGTAACTGCTTAACCAGTGTAGGGTTTTCTTTTGGGTGATGAAATGTTCTGGAACTAGATATTGGTGGTAGTTGCATAACATTGTGAATGTACTAAATACTTTTGAATTATACACTTTAAAATGGTCAAAATTATAAATTTTGTATTTTGTATGTTTTACCACAATTTTTTTTTTAGGATTAGGTTCTTAGATCTGACACTAAAACACAACAAGAAAAAATAAATGGAACTTCATCCAAATTGAAAAGTTTTGGCTTGGCATGGCGGCTCATGCCTGTAATCCCAGCACTTTGGGAGGCTGAGGTAAGCAGATTACCTGAGGCCAGAAGTTTGAGACCACCCTGGCCAACATGGGAAAGCCCCATCTCTACTAAAAATTAGTTGGGTGTGATGGCAGGCATCTGTAATCCCAGCTACTCAGGAAGCTGAGGCAGGAGAATCATTTGAACCCAGGAGGTTGCAGTGAGCAGAGATTGTGCCACTGCACTCCAGCATGGGGGACAGAGCAAGACTCTGTTGTTTTGTTTTTTTTTAAAGAAAGAAAATGAAAACTTTTGCACTTAAAGGACACTGTCAAGAAACTGAAAAGATGCTGGGCATGGTGGCTCACACCTGTAATCCCAGCACTTTGGGAGGTCAACATGGGTGGATCACCTGAGGTCAGGAGTTTGCAACCAGCCTGACAAACATGGTGAAACCCAGTCTCTACCAAATACAAAAAAAAAAACCCATAAAGCCAGGAGTGGTGACGCATGCTTGTAATCTAAGCTACTTGGGAGGCTGAAACAGGAGAATCGCTTGTCCCCAGGAGGCGGAGGTTGCAATAAGCCAAGATTGCGCCATTGCACTCCAGCCTGGGCAACATGAGTGAAACTGCATCTCAAAAAAAAAAGTGAAAAGACAGCCTACAGAATGGGAGAAAATCTTTGAAACTCATATATGTGATAAGAATCTAGTAGCATCCAGGGTATATAAACAACTCTTAAAACACAATAAAAAGACAAATTAACCAATTTTAAAACAGGCAAAGAATGTGAATAGACATTTATTCAAAGAAGATACACAAAAGGTTCAAAAGCACATGAGAGATGTTCATTGTCATTAGCTATCAAGGAAATGCAAATCAAACCCACAATGAAATACCACTATACATATCCGCCAAAATGACTGTAATCAAAAAGATAGGAAATAACAAGTGTTGCTGAGGATTTGGAGAAATTGGAACTCTCATACACTACTGTTAGGAATGTAAAATGAGGAGGCCACTTTGGAAAAGAGTCTAACAGTCACTCAAAAGGTTAAACATAGAGTTTCCATATAACCCAGCAATTCTACTCCTAGCTTATACCTAAGAGACATGAAAACATACAGCCACACAAAAACTTGTACACAAGTGTACACAGCAATATTTTTTATAATCATGAAAAAGTAGAAACAACCCAAATATTCATCAAACTGATGAGTGGATGGATAAAATATGGTGTATCCATACACACACATAGAATATTATTCAGCCATAAAAAGAATGAAGTATTTATACTACAACATGTATGAACCTTGAAATATGCAAAATGAAAGAATCCAGTTACAAAATACCACATAGTAGATTATTCTATTTCTATGAAAATGTCCAGATAGGCAATTTCAGAGAGATGGAAAGTAGAGTAGTGGTTGCCAGGTGATAGGAAAGGGGAATAGAAATGACAGATAATGGGCTTGGGGTTTTGTTTTGGGGTGATGAAATGTTCTAGAATTTATGTAGTGGTGATGTTTGCACAATTTTGTACAATCCCTGTATTGTACACTGTGAAGGGTGATTTCTTTTTTTTTTTTTGAGATGGAGTCTTGCTCTCTTGCCCAGGCTGGAATGCAGTGGCACAATCTCAACTCACTGTAACCTCTGCATCGTGGGTTCAAGCAATTCTCCTGCCTCAGCCCTGCTGAGTGGCTGGATTACAGGTGCACATGACCATAGCTGGCTAATTTTTGTGTTTTTAGTAGAGTCAGGGTTTCACCATATTGGCCAGGCTGGTCTCAAACTCCTGACTTAAAGTGATCCACCCGCCTCGGCCTCCCAAAATGCTGGGATTACAGGTGTGAGCCACCAGGCCTGTCCCAGAGAGTGAATTTTATGATGTGAATTATCTCTCAATGTTTTATATCTCAAAAATTATACCTCAGTTTTAAAAATAAGAAAATATATCCTTTCAAAAATGTCTTTTTAATATATCAAAGTTAAATGTCAAGAGAATGAGAAAAGAAGTCACAGACTGGGAGAAAATTTTACAAAAGACATATGTGATACAGGAATTGTATTCAAAATATATGCTTACAACTAAACGACAAAAAAACAACCAGATTAAACAATGGGCAAACGATCTGAACAGACACCTCACCAAAGAAGATATACACAGATGGCAAATAAGCATATGAAAAGATCCTCCACATCCTTTGTCATTAGGGAATTGCAAATTAAAACAATGAGGGCAGCGAGATGGCTTATGCCTGCCTGTAATCTCAGCACTTTGGGAGGCTGAGTTGGGTGGATCACAAGGTCAGGAGTTCAAGACCAGCCTGACCAATATGGTGAACTCCTGTCTCTACTAAAAATACAAAAATTAGCCAAGCATGGTTGTAGGTGCCTGTAGTCCCAGCTACTCAGGAGGCTGAGGCAGGAGAATCACTTGAACCCAAGAGGCAGAGGTTGCAGTGAGCCAAGATCGAGCCAATGCACTCCAGCCTGGGTGACAAAGCGAGACTCCATCTCAAAAAAAAAAAACAATGAGATACCACTACACTTTAGAATGGCAAAAATTCAAAACACTGACAACGCCAAATACTGGTAAGGAGGTGGGGCAACAGGAACTCTCATTCATTGCTGGAGGGAATGCAAAAGGACACAGTCACTTTGGAAGACAGCAGTTTACAAAACCAAACATACTTTTACCATATGATCCTACACCTGAGCTCCTTTGTGTTTACCCAACTATTCTGACAGCTTAAGTGCACCCAAACACCTACACGAGTTTGTAGCGGCTTTATTCATACTTGTCAAGATTTGAAAGAAATTAAAAAGTTCTTCAATTGATAAGTGGATAAAGAAACTCTGGTACATCCAGACAGTGGAATATTATTTAATGCTAAAAAGAAATGAGCCGTTAAGCCATAAAAAGACATAGAGAAACTTTAAATTCTTATCAATAAGTGAAAGAAGTCATTCTGAAAAGCCTATATATTGTATGATTCCAACTATATGACATTCTGGAAAAGACAGAACTATAGAGACAGTAAAAACAGAAGTGATTTCTAGAGACTTAAGTGGAGAGATGGATAGGTGGAGCACAGGAAATTTTTAGGGCAGTGAAATTATTCTGTATGATACTGTAAGTGTGGGTAAATGTTATATATTTATCAAAACCTACAGAATGCACAACACAGTGAACTTTAATGTAAACTATGGACTTTGGTCGATTATGACATGTGTCAACATTGGGGCTTTGGTTGTACCAAATATTCCAATCTGATGCTAACGTTGATAGTGGAGCCTTTGTTGGAGGAGGGTGTTACTAGGGGAGGAGAGGGGTATGGGAACTCTGTGTACCTGCCACTCCATTTTGCTGTGAACCTAAAGCTACTCTAAAAAAAATCAATTAATTTTAAAAGTTAAATGAGCCACATTCTTTTTTGAGATGGAGTTTGGCTCTTGTTGCCCAGGCTGGAGTGCAATGGCGCAATCTCGGTTCTCTGCAACCTCTGCCTCCCAGGTTCAAGCGATTCTCCTGCCTCAGCCTCCTGAGTAGCTAGGATTATAGGCATGCGCCACCACACCCAGCTAATTTTTTATATTTTTAGTAAAGATGGGGTTTCTCCACGTTGGTCAAGCTGGTTTCAAGCTCCCAACCTCAGGTGATCCACACACCTCGGCCTCCCAAAGTGCTGGGATTAGAGGCATGAGCCACCACACCCAGCCAAATCAACCACATTGTAATAGAGCTTCTTTTTAAAATGTGGGCAAAAAAAATAGAAATGTATCCAAAAAGTTATGGCTCATATTTTAACAGGTTAAAGTTGCAAAACTGTTTTAGAGTCTTCCTCCCTCTGCCTGATTTCTGGGGCTTACCTGGGCATACTCAGACACACAATCAATGCTTACCGAGTACTTGCAGGAAGAGCAAATCAGTAAGTCTCCATGGCATAATCTCATGATTTGGGTTTTTATCTTTGTTTCTTCCCATTGCGGTATCTATCTATTTAGCATTTCTTAGACAATTAATTATATAAAAAAAGTATAATTTCCTGATGACTAAAACATATCGGCTTAAGGTCCTTACAACATGACAATTGGTACCCCCAGAGCAATCTAAGGGAGAGGCAGGCAGAAGTCACAAGTGCCCTAAGCATCAGCACAGCGCACCACCATTCCCACTATACTGCATTCATTACAATAGCAGTCCCAAAAATGCAAGGGAAGGAGAATTAAACTTCACTTTTTTTTTTTCTTCTTTAGACAGAGTTTTGCTTTTGTTGCACAGGTTGGAATGTAGTGTGCATGATCTTGGCTAACTGCAACCTCCATCTCCTGGGTTCAAGCAATTTTCTTGCCTCAGCCTCCCAAGTAGCTGGGATTACAGGCATGGGCCACCATGCCAGGCTAATTTTGTAGTTTTAGTAGAGATGAGCTTTCACCATGTTGGTCAGGCTGGTTTTGAACTCCTGATCTCGTGTGATCCACCCACCACGGCCTCCCAAAGTGCTGGGATTACAGGCATGAGCCACCGCACCTGGCCTTTAAGCTTCACCTTTTAAAGGATATAGAGATAGAGATATACATTAAAAATATTTTTAAACATATTTTTAAACCACCACACATGCCTAGACACATCAGACTCAAACTTCCAAAATTCAGATATAAAGAGAATATCTTGAAAGCAGACAGAGAAAAGACATATTACATTGAGAAGAACAAAGCATACTTCTCACCAGAAATTATGCAAGCTGGAAGAGAAAAGAAGGTCATACTTCAAGTACTAAAAAGAAAAACTCCAGTTCAGAATACTACACCCAATGGAAATATTTCAAAAATGACAGAAAAATACCTTTTCAGACAAACTCAAGTGACAGAATTCATCAGACCTGCATTGCAAGAAATGTTAAAGAAGTTCTTCAGGAAGATGGAATGTGATACCAGAGGGATGCCTGGATTTACATCAAGAAAGGAAGACCTATTCCATAAATGGTTAAAAGGAAGCTCTAAGCCACCGCCACCTTCAAGCCGACTGCTTTCCAATTTGCTGGGAAGGATCATACAGCTTTGGAAGCCTAGAGAAGGGTAAGTGCTCCAAACTTGTAAAGCTATCTTCATTTGTGGAGGGTCTCTTCTCTGTGACCCAAGGAACCCTTGTCATGGTTGTTACAAAAACTTCACAAACGGCTTGAATTTTCTTTGAATGATGGCACCCCTGTAACTTCTCCCTTCCAGGAAGCTTCCACCAAAGAATTAGAAGATTCTGTAACAGCAGACTCCTAAGTGACAGTGAGCTTAACACTCCTTATTCCAACACTCTCTCCCAACCCATTCCCGCCACCCAAAGACCTATCGAGGCTGCTGCTGCCATGTTAGCAGCTATGACACAGCTCCTTGGATACATCTAGATACAGTTCATTGGTTCTGATGTGACAACCTGACCCACCAGGACAAATCAGACTTCCCTCCCCTCCAGAAATTTTAAAACTAGAACTGAGAAACAGCCACAAGTCTCTGTTTTGAGTGCCTAACTAGGATGTACAGGTCTGGAGACATCCATAACAAAGTTGTCTTCTCCAAGGGCCAGAATAGTGGAGGAAACTTACCTGCTGCGGGGGAAGAGCAGAGTCCAGTGGACTGGAGTGCAGGCAGGAGCAGAGCTAAATGATGTAGCAGCTTTGGAAGACAGTTGGTAGTTGTTTACAAAACTAAACATACTTTTGCCATTTGATCCTTCAGTTCTGCTCCTTGGTATTTTACCCAAATATGTTGAAAACTTATGTCCACACAAAAACCTGAATGTTTATAGAAACTTTATAGCAGCATCAAAGAATACCAATGGTGTCTGGGTCCCTAGTCCCAGTTTTCCCTAAAACCCATCTGCTCTTAGGTCCTGCAAAACAACAGAGTATCCCTAAAATTAAGTTTTCTTTTTCCTTTAGCTGGAATATCCCTTCAGGTATAGTTTCTGTTTCTTGAAACTAAAAGATTCCCAAGTTTTTCTCACTTCCTCACTGAGACTCTCACCTAATCTCACCTAATTATATATGTAGTCATCTGTCATTTCTAGGTGGGATAACTTTAAGAAAGCTTGATGTATTAAAATACAAGTGTCCAAACCTGAAAAACTAATGGATAAGTATTCATTACCCCAAAATAGTTGTTTATTCGACAAAAAGAATTTACTAAAAGGAATCTTTTAAATTGCTGTTTTCCTAGTGCTCTTAAGATATTGTTTCAAAATCAACACGTCCATTAAAATACGGTATGATGCATCCATATGATGGAGTCCTACACAGCCAATAAAAGAGAACAAGATGAATCTACATGTGCCAATAGTGAAATAAGCTCCAGGAATATTATTAAAAATCTTATCTAAGGCCAGGTACAGTGGCTCATGCGTGTAATCCTAGCATCTTGGAAGGCCAGAATGTGTGGATCACTTGAGCTCAGGAGTTCAAGACCAGCCTGGGGAACAAGGGGAAGCCCTATCTCTACAAAAACACAAAAATTGGCTGAGCATAGTGGTGCACCTGTAGTGTCAGCTACATACCCAATAACTACAGAGGGGATGTCAAAAAGAAAGAATCAAATTCATAACACAGAACCCCAGAAGAGTTCAGGAATACAAAATACCAGGTGCTCTGAGAATGTGGGATGCATCATGGGGCTGAAAATAGGAGCAAGGATTGAACTTCTATTTTTATTTTTTGAGACAGTGTCTTACTCTGTTGCCCAGGCTGGAGTGCAGTGGTGTGATCTTGGCTCACTGCAACCTCCGCCTCCCAGGTTCAAGCGGTTTTCCTGCCTCAGTCTCCCAAGTAGCTGGGATCACAGGCCCGCGCCACCGCACCCAGACAATTTTTGTATTTTTGGTAGAGACAGGGTTTCACCATGTTGGTCAGGCTGGTCTCAAGCTCCTAGCCTCAAGTAGGTCACCTGCCTTGGCCTCTCAAAGTGGTGGGATTACAGGCATGAGCCACCATGCCTGACCAGAACATTTATTTTTTAAATGCACTAAGATTGTCATGTCTCTTCCTTTATTCTGGTCAGCTGGTCATGCCTTCCTCACAGGGACAGGAATCGGAATCTTTAGCCTGTGGATGAACCTACCATGAAAGCCTCCAGGTTCGGGACCCAGGAACAGCAAAAGGTTGCAAAAGAGCTGTGCCAAAAAACAGAATTGAAAACAACCCTACTATAACATGCTAGCCCTTCTGGCATAAGCTCCAAGCACAGTGGCAGCCAGGCATATTTCCTTCCTGGAAAGAACACTGAACATTTGTCTCTGAAGACATTGAATGATCCTAGAGAAAAGAGCTATAGAAAGGACATTTTACATTCTCCAGCAAAATGCTTGAGTCTCTATCCCATTACCATACAGTAACACTAATTCACAAACTTAGTACACACACACACAGAGCTCCCAAGAAACTCTGTGGTACCTCACTCTTAAATAAAAAAGGAAACGAGACTGTCCAGACATAAGGAAAGCTTGAACATGAAAGACCAAAAATATAACCAGGAAAAAGAAAACTAACAGAAAGCAGAAACAACACAGGAACCCTTACCCTGAAATCTATACTATCAAAAGAGAGGAAATAAAAAATATTATGACCATCAAACAAAAACAATATGCCCTTCTTCTTTTTTTTTTTTAAAGACAGAGTCTAGCTCTGTCATCCAGGCTGGAATGGAGTGACGCAATCTCGGCTCACTGTGACCTCCGCTTCCTGAGTACAAGCTATTCTCCTGCCTCAGCCTCCCAAGTATTTGGGATTACAGGCATGTGCCACCACATCTAATAATTTTTGTATTTTTAGTAGAGATGGGGTTTTGCCATGTTGGCTAGGCTGATCTTGAACTACTGACCTCAAGTGATCTGCCCATCTCAGCCTTCCAAATCACTGGGATTACAGGCATAAGCCACCGTACCTGTCCAATATACCTTTTTTTTTAAAAAAAAAGTAACACAGAGCCAAATAACTTTTAGAATTTTAAGACATGTTAGTTAAAATTTTTAATCCATAAAAACAACTGGGGCCAGGCACGGTGGCTCACGCCTGTAATCCCAACACTTTGGGAGGCTGAGGCGGGCAAATCACAAGGTCAAGAAATCGAGACCATCCTGGGTAACATGGTGAAATACTGTCTCTCCTAAAAATATAAAAATTAGCTGGGTGTGGTGGCGCATGCCTGTAGTGTCAGCTACTAGAGAGGCTGAGGCAGGAGAATCACTTGAACCTGGGAGGCAGAGGTCGCAGTGAGCCAAGATGGCGCTACTTCACTCCAACCTGGTGACAGGGTGAGACTCCATCTCAAAAAAAAAAAAAGAGGGAAGGAGGAGAAGATGGCACTACAGGGGCAACTCAGGATTGCAGCTCCCAGTGAAAGCATAGAGGGTGAGTGGACACCGCATTTCCAGATGGATCTTTATTGCCCACAGGTGTAGGAGCCCCACGGGCCGCCAGCATGGCTGTTTTGGCCAGCGTGGCTGTTTCGGCCGGCACCGCAGCACAGCAGCACTCCGTACAAGATACACTGGTCTGGTTGCCCTGTTAAACTGGCAATTTGAGATTTGGGAAGGCAGATTAGCACATTCATCTGATTAAACAGGACTTAAACAGTAAGCCAGGCCAGGAGATTCCCAGGCAGCGACATTGTTTCAGCTGGCGCAGTGGGTCGCCACACGGGAAATCACACAGATCCCAGCACCCTTTCAGCAGGGGACTGGAACACCTGGGAGAGAGTCAACCGTTCAACTTAAAAAAAAAAGGGGGCTCTGAGGCAGGGAGCCAAATGATCAGGCTCGGCGGGTCCCACCCCCACAAAAACAAAACAGCAATTGAAAATGCTCGGGGTTGAGAGTTTCACGGCAAGCACAGCTGAACCCAGGACAGTGCAGCTCAGTGGGAGAGGGGCGCCCACCATTACCGAGGCACTCCACCCCTACAGAGGTACTCTGCCATTGCCAAGGCAACCCGCCATAACAGAGAGAGTCCACCATTACAGAGGTGGGCCACCATGACCACGGCAGTTCTAACCACACCCATATAAACAGGACTACAGGGAATTACACACGGCAGCAGGGCGGAGCCCACGGCAGCAGGGCAGAGCCACTGCAGGCAGGCAGTGACTAGACTGCCTCCTTGCTGGGCAGGACAGTGCAACAGATACTCATAAATAAAACCCTAACTCCCCAGGACAGAGCACCTGAGGAAAAAAAGGGGCTTTATGAGTTCTGCTGCAGCAGACTTAAACGTACCAGCCTAGCAGCCCTGAATGAACAATGGAGCTCACAGCTCAGCACTTGAGCTCCTATGAAGTACAGACTGTCTCCTCAAGCAGCTCCCTGACTCCTGTATATCCAAAGAGTCATCTCACAAAGGACTGATCAGACTGACATTTGGTGGGCATCATTCTGGGACAAAGATAGCAGAAGAAGAAACTGGTAGCAACCCTCACTGTTCCACAGCTGCTACAGGTGTTCCCCAGGTTAGCAGGGCATGGAGTGGACCTGAGCAGTCCTACAGCAGAGGGGCTAGACTGTTAGAAGGAAAACTAAGAAACAGAAATACTTCATCATCAACAATCTGGACATCCACTCAGAGACCCAATCGGAAAGTCAGCAACTACTCAGACGACAGGCGGATAAATCCACAAAGATGGGAAGAAACCAACACAAAAAGGAGGAAAACACCCGAAACTGGAACACCTCGCCTCCTACAAGGGACCGCAACCCCTCACCAGCAAGGGAACAAACCTGGATGGAGAATGAGTGTGATGAAATGACAGAATCAGACTTCAGAAGGTGGGTAATGAGAAACTTCCATGAGCTAAAAGAACATGTTCTAACTCAATGCAAAGAAACTAAGAACCTTGAAAAAAGATTTCATAAAAAGAATGGACAACTTAGAGAGGAAGACGAGTGAATTGATGGAGCTGAAAAACACAACATGAGAACTTTGTGAAGCATGCAGAAGTCTCAACAGCTGAATTGACCAAGCAGAAGAAAGAAATCAGAGGTTGAAGATCAACTCAATGAAATAAAACAAAAAGGCAAGATTAGAGAAAAAAGCACAAAAAGGAACAAAGTCTCCAAGAAATGTGGGACTATGTGAAGACACCTAATCTACGTTTGATAGGTGTACCAGAATGTGACAAAGAGAATGAATCCAAGCTGGAAAATACTCTTCAGGATATTATCCAGGAAAATTTCCCCAACCTAGCAAGGCAGGCCAATATTCAAGTCCAGGAAATACAGAGAACACCGCAAAGATATTCCACAAGAAGAGTAAACCCAAGGCACATAATCGTCAGATTCACCAGGGTTAAAATGAAGGAGAAAATGCTAAGGGCAGCCAGAGAGAAAGGTCGGGTCACCCACAAAGGGAAGCCCATCAGACTCACAGCAGATCTCTTGGCAGAAACCCTATAAGCCAGAAGAGAGTGGGGGCCAATATTCAACATCCTTAAAGAAAAGAATTTTCAACCCAGAATTTCATATCCAGCCAAAATGAGCCTCATAAGTGAAGGAAAAATAAAATCCTTTGTGAACAATCAAGTACTCAGAGATTTTGTCACCACCAGGCCTGCTTTACAAGAGCTCCTGAAAGAGGCACTACACATAGAAAGGAACAACCAGTACCAGCCATTCCAAAAACACACTAAATGCTAAAGAGCATCAACAAAATGAAGAATCCGCATCAACTAATGGGCAAAACAACCAGCTAGCATCAAAATGGCAGTATCAAATTCACACATAATAATATTAACCCTAAATATAAATGGGCTAAATGCCCCAATCAAAAGACACAGACTGGCAAATTGGATAAAAAGCCAAAATCCATCAGTTTGCTGTGTCCAGGAAACCCATCTCACATGCAAGGATACACAAAGGCTCAAAATAAAGGGATGGAGGAAGATTTACCAAGCAAATGGAAAGCAAAAAAAAAAGCAGAAGTTGCAATTCTCGTCTCTGATAGAATAGACTTTAAAGCAACAAAGATCAAAAGAGACAAAGAAGGACATTACATAATGGTAAAAGGATCAATACAACAAGAAGAGCTAATGGTCCTAAATATATATGGACCCAATACAGGAGCACCCAGATATATAAGGCAAGTTCTTAATGACTTACAAAGAGACTTAGACTCCCACACAATAATAGTAGGAGACTTTAACACTCCACTGTCAATATTAGACAGATCAACCAGACAGAAAATTAACAAGGATATCCAGGACTTGAACTCAGACCTGGAACAAGCAAACCTGATAGACATTTACAGAACTCTCCACCCCAAATCCACAGAATGTACATTCTTTTCAGCACCACATCACACCTACTCTAAAATTGACCACATAATTGGAAGTAAATCACTCCTCAGCAAATGCAAAACAACTGAAATCATAACAAACAGTCTCTCAGACCATAGTGCAATCAAGTTAGAACTCAGAATTCAGAAACTAAGTCAGAACTGCACAGCTTCATGGAAACTGAACAACTGGCTCTTGAATGTTGACTGGATAAACAATGAAATGAAGGCAGAAATAAAGAAGTTCTTCGAAACCAACGAGAATGAAGACACAACATACCAGAATCTCTGGGACACATTTAAAGCAGTCTCTAGAGGAAAATATATAGCAGTAAGTGCCCACATGAGAAGAGTGGAGAGATCCAAAATTGACACTCTATCATCAAAATTGAAAGAGCTAGAGGAGCAAGATCAAAAAAACTCAAATCCTAGCAGAAGACAAAAAATAACTAGGATTAGAGCAGAACTGAAGGAGATAGACACATGGAAAACCCTTCAAAAACATCAATAAATCCAAGAGCTGGTTTTTTGAAAAGATGAACAAAATAGACCACTAGCTAGACTGATAAAAAAGAAAAGAGAGAAAACCAAATAGATGCAATAATAAATGATAAAGGGAAAATCACCACAGATTCCACAGAAATTCAAACCATCATCAGAGAATATTACAAACAACTCTATGCACATAAACTAGTAAACCTGGAAGAAATGGATAAATTCCTGGACACTTGTGTCCTCCCAAGTCTAAACCAGGAGGAAGCCGAAACTATGAATAGACCAATAACAAGGTCTGAAGTTGAGGCAGCAATTAAGAGCCTAGCACACAAAAAAAGCCCAGGTCCAGATGGGTTCACAGCCGAATTCTACCAGACACACAAAGAGGAACTGTTACCATTCCTTCTGAAACTATTCCAAATAATTCAAAAAGACAGAATCCTTCCCAAATTATCTTATGAGACCAACATCATCCTGATACCAAAACCCGGCAGAGACTCGAAAAGAAAACTTCAGGCCAATATCCATGATGAACATAGATGCAAAAATCTTCAATAAAATACTGGCAAGCCGATTACAACAGCACATCAAAAACCTTATCCACCATGATCAAGTAGAATTCATCCCGGGGATGCAAGGCTGGTTCAACATACACAAGTCTATAAAAGTAATTCACCACGTAAACAGAACCAAAAACAAAAACCACATGATTATCTCAATTGAGACAGAGAAGGCCTTTGACAAAATTCATCAGCCCTTTATGCTAAAAACCCTCAATAAACTCAGTATTGATGGAATGTATCTCAAAATAATAAAAGCTATTTACAACAAACCAACAGCCAATATCATAATGAATGGGCAAAAACTGGAAGCATTCCCTTTGAAATTTGGCACTAGACAGGGATGCCCTCTCTCACCACTCCTATTCAATATAGTACTGGAAGTTCTAGCCAGAGCAATCAGGCAAGAAAAAGAAATAAAGGGTGTTCAAACAGGAAAGGAGGAAGCCAAATTATCTCTATTTGCAGATGACATGATTGTATATCTAGAAGACCCCATCATTTCAGCCCAAAAACTCCTGAAACTGGTAAGCAACTTCAGCAAAGTCTCAGGATACAAAATCAATGTGCAAAAATCACAAGCATTCCTATACACCAATAACAGACTTAAAGAGAGCCAAATCAAGAATGAACTGCCATTCACAATTGCTACAAAGAGAAAAAAATACCTAGGAATACAACTAACAAGGAGCATAAAGGACCTCTTCAAGGAGAACTACAAACCACTGCTCAATGAAATAAGAGAGGACACAAACAGATGGAGAAACATTCCATGTTCATGGTTAGGAAGAATCAATATCGTGAAAATGGCCATACTGCCCAAAGTAATTTACAGACTCAACACTATCCCCATCAAGCTACCAATGACCTTCTTCACAGAACTGGAAAAAACCACCTTAAACTTCATATGGAACCAAAAGAGAGCCCACATAGCCAAGTCGATTCTAAGCAAAAAGAACACAGCAGGAGGCATCACACTACTGGACTTCAAACTATACTACAAGACTCCAGTAATCAAAACAGCATGATACTGGTACCAAAACAGAGATATAGACCAGTGGAACAGAACAGAGGCATCGGAGGCAATACAACATATCTACTACCATACAATCTTTGATAAACCTGACAAAAACAAGCAATGGGGAAAGGATTCCCTGTTTAAAATGGTGTTGGGAAAACTGGCTAGCCATGTGCAGAAAGCAGAAACTGTACCCCTTCCTGACACCTTACACTAAAATTAACTCCAGATGGATTAAAGACTTAAACATAAGACCTGGCACCATAAAAACCCTAGAAGAAAATCGAGGCAAAACTGTTCAGGACATAGGAGTAGGCAAGGACTTCATGACCGAAACACCAAAAGCATTGGTAACAAAAGCCAAAATGGACAAATGGGACCTAATCAAACTCCATAGCTTCTGCACAGCAAAAGAAACAGTCATTAGAGTGAATCAGCAACCAACAAAATGGGAAAAAATTTTTGCAGTTTACCCATCTGACAAAGGGCTGATATCCAGAATTTACAAAGAACTCAAACAGATTTACAAGAAAAAACAAACAAGCCCATTCAAAAATGGGCAAAGGATATGAACAGACACTTTACGAAAGAAGACATACATGAGGCCAACAAACATATGAAAAAATGCTCATCATCACTGGTCATTAGAGAGATGCAAATCAAAACTACATTGAGATACCATCTCACGCCAGTTAGAATGGCGATCATTAAAAAATCTGGAGACAGCAGATGCTGGAGAGGATGTGGAGAAATAGGAACACTTTTACACTGCTGGTGGGAGTGTAAATTAGTTCAACCATTGTGGAAGACAGTGTGGCGATTCCTCAAGGACCTAGAAATAGAAATTCCATTTGACCCAGCAATCCCATTACTGGGTATATATCCAAAGGACTATAAATCGTTCTACTATAAGGACACATGCACACGAATGTTCATTGCAGGACTGTTTACAATAGCAAAGACCAGGAACCAACCCAAATGCCCATCGATGATAGACTGGACTGGGAAAATGTGGCACATATACACCATGGAATATAATGCAGCAATCAAAAACAATGAGTTCGCGTCCTTTGTAGGGACATGGATCAATCTGGAGACCATCATTCTCAGCAAACTGACACAAGAACAGAAAATAAAATACCGCATGTTCTCACTCATAGGCGGTTGATGAACAATGAGAACACCGGGACACAGGGAGGGGAGCACTACACACTGGGGTCTATTGCGGGGAATAGGGGAGGGAAAGTGGGGGTGGGCAGTTGGGGAGGGATAGCATGGGGAGAAATGCCAGATGGGGGTGAAGGGGAGGAAGGCAGCAAATCACACTGCCACATGTGTACCTATGCAACTATCTTGCATGTTCTGCACATATACCCAAAAACCTAAAATGCAATAAAAAATAAATAAATAAAATAAAATAAAAATATAAACTTAAGAAAACCTCCCAAGAAGTAGAACCAAAAGAAACAGAAAATGTAAGAGAACAGATAAAGTTAGAAAAGTAATTAAGGATGTCCAACATCCACATGATAGGTAGCTTCAAAAAGAAAGAAGAGATTAAGTCAGCAAGGAAATACTATCAAATAAATAACATAAGAAATGTTTTTATTGCTAAAGGACATCAGTTTTCAGATCCACTGAATGCCCAGTGGTTGAAAATAGATTCTGAACCAGCCATATCATCAGGAAGTATCAGAATACTCAGGACATAAAGAAGATTCTAAAAACTTCCAAAGGAAAAATAAGTGTATTGCTTGATTTTCACACTGCTATAAATAATTACACAAGACTGGGTAATTTATCAAAGAAAGAGGTTTAATGGAGTTGCAGTTCCATATGGCTGGGGGCCCCAGGAAACTTACAATCATGGCAGAAGGGGAAGGAAAAACATGCATCTTCTTCACAAGGCGGCAGGACAGAGAAGGAACTCAGGAGAAATTGCTAAACACTTATAAAACCACCAGATCTCCTGAGAACTCACTTACTATCACAAGACCAGCAAGGGGGAAACCACCCCCATGATTCAATTACCTTCACCTGGTCCCGCCCTTGACACGTGGGGATTACAATTTGAGATGAGATTTGGGTGGGGACACAGAGCCAAACCATATCAAGAAATTACATGCAAAGAATAGGAAATCATAATGCATTCCTCAAAAACAACACAGCAAGTTGAAAGACAACATAGGAATGCCTTCAAAATTCCAAGAGAAAATTACTTTCAACCTAGAAATCCACACCTAGGCAAATTATGCATCAAATGTTACAACACAGTGAACACATGTTTAGATGCTATTCCTACGTACCATTGCACCCATTCTCAGGAAACTATTTGAAAATGGGCTTCATCAAAATATGGAAATAAACTGAGAAGACGGAAGTCACAGAATTCAGTAAATGCGGGACCCAACCTGAGAGACAGGCAAAGAGATATCCCAGAACAGCAGCTTTTCAGAGCAACTGCTAGTCCAGATTGGTGCAGGAAGGCAGAATGTGTATCAGTGTATTAGTCTGTTTTCACACTGTTATAAAGAAATACTCGAGACTTGGTAATTTATAAAGGAAGGCGGTTTAACTGACTCACAGTTCCGCAGGGCTGAAAGCCCTCAGGAAACTTAGAATCATGGCAGAAAGTGAAGGGGAAGCAAGGCACCTTCTTCACAAGGTGTCAGGAGGGAGTGAGGGCAGGCACAGAAAAATCTACCTATAAAACCAGCAGATCTCATGAGACTCACTCACTTTCATGAGAACAGCATGGGGGAAAACCACCCCTAAATCCAGTCATTCCCCTTCCTTGACACCTGGGGATTAAAGTTCTAGATGAGATTTTGGTGGGCACACAGAGCCAAACCATATCAATTGGTCAGTGTTTTCTAAGTAGTAAAAGGAACTCAAGATCTCAGTGGCTTACAACAAGGACGATTCACATTTATGACTCTGCGTTCTAACAAGGGTTCAGTCAATACCACTGGACCTAGCTGGGCTTGGCTCTAGAATGAGGTTTCTGTTAAGGTCTTTTCCCCACGTTTTCTCATCCTGCTTGAACCAATATCTACCCAGGTCTTGTACTTGTCATGGTTAACTGCAGAAGCTCAAGAAGCAAGCCAGATTACACAGGCACATTTCAATCCTCTGCTCTTCTCATGTCTATTACCATTCTTGGGCCAAAGCAAGTCATAGAGCCATCCATGTTCACCATCAGTGGGGCAGGGAAATATACTCCCCCTACTCTAGTGGGAGATACTGCAAAGTCCATGGCAAAAAGCATGAGTGTATCATTCTGTAACAGAGAGGAAGTGAAGAACTGGGAATAATCAGCTAACCTCAGAAAGCTCCAGAAGAGAAGCCTACAGGAAAAAAATAATGGTACTGATAGAAGACCTAGTATGTCTGACTGCATGGAAAAGAATATCTCTAAGGGTTTATAATTCCTTAGAAGAGTGATATTGATAGTGACTTTAAAAACTATGCAAAATTTTTAAAAGACAACTATTAATTCCAGGAAAAGAAAAAATTGGTACAAAGAAGTTAAAATAATCATGGTAAATATATGATACCTACAAAGACATAAAGTACAACTAAATGTTGATAAAATTGGTATACAACTACTGTGTTTTTCATTGATCCCAAGATACATGTGTTAGCAAAACAAAATCTGAACACCTGAAATCGAGAACCCTCTCAGAATCACTGTCAGCCAGGAAGTAGCCATGGCAGAGATGCCACTGCCAAGCCCATGTGGGATTGTTATTCCTGGTGGCATGGCGAATAACTGCCACTCCTAAGCATTTTAGTTCACTTAAGGACCATTCGAAGAAAAAATGAGTGTTTGTTATTGTCTGGAAAGTTTTCATGCATACCTTCTGATAAAATCAAAAAAGTGCCAGTATCAGAACTTGTGGAATGAATATCAGTTGTTTGGAAGAAAATCTCACTGGTAATAGTGGATCTCTCTTTTTCAAGAGTATCACCAATAGTCTTGAAAATATGAAGTAGGATATTGGGTTTTAAAAAGCATGGGCTAGGTGCAGTGGCTCATGCTTGTAATCCCAGCACTTTGGGAGGTTGAGGCAGGTGGATCACCTAAGGTCAAGAGTTCGAGACCATCCTGGCCAACATGGTGAAACCTTGTCTCTACTAAAAATATTTTAAAAATTAGCTGGGCATGGTGGCATGTGCCTGTAATCCCAGCTACTCAGGAGGCTGAGGCAGGAGAATTGCTTTAACCTGGGAAATGGAGGTTGCAGTGAGCCGAGATTGTGCCACTGCACTCCAGCCTGGGCAACATAGTCATCTCTGTTTTATTTTTTTTTAATTGTAATTTAAAAGATATAACAATAAAAATAAGAATGGGACTCTGAATATAAAGGAGTTTTAGGAATACTTTTACCAATTAATTTGCTTATATATTTTTATTGCATGCATACATAAGAGTGATATATAACACTTTATACATCTAAAGTCTAAAAGAATTTTTTCAATAAATGTAACATAAAAAATTCTAAATGATAGGCCAGGAGCGGTGGCTCAAGCCTGTAATCCCAGCACTTTAGGAGGCCGAGGTGGGCGGATCACCAGGTCAAGAGATCGAGACCATCCTGGCCAATATGGTGAAACCCCGTCTCTACTAAAAATACAAAAAAAAAAAATTAGCTGGGTGTGGTGGCATGCGCCTGTAGTCCCAGCTACTCAGGAGGCTGAGGCAGGAGAATTGCTTGAACCTGGGAGGTGGAGGTTGCAGTGAGCCGAGATTGTACCACTGCACTCCAGCCTGGCGCCTTGCAACAGAGTGAGACTCTATCTCAAAAAAAAAAAAAAAAAAAAAAAAAATTCTAAATGATAAGAAAGCATTGTGCTTTTTTGGTAATTTTTGTCTTTCTTAGTGGTATATAAAGGCGTGTCTTATAATCCATGATGTCTTAGTGAAATATGGCATATTGGGATACCAGAGGGAGAAAAACTTAGAGCTTGGGTGATATGAGTGAACAACATTCATAATAGGAAGTCAATAAATAGCATAAATTGATATATCAAGAAGTATCTTTCCTCATACTGAAAGAACATGCTGCCTGGGATTAAATCCAAGTTCTGCCATTTGCTAGCCCTATGACATTGTGTAAATTACCTAACTCCTCTACAACTCAATCGTTTTCATCCCTAAAATGGGAATAGAAATAATACCTGCAGGGCTCGGTACTGTGGCTCAAGCCTGTTAATTCCAGCACTGTGGGAGACCAACGTAGGCAGATCACTTGAGCCCAGGGTGAAACCCCATCTCTACTAAAAATACAAAAATTAGCCAGATGTGGTGGCACACACCTGTAATCCCAGCTACTCGGAAGGTTGAGGCGTAGAATCACTTGAATCTGGGAGGTAGAAGTTGCAGTGAGCCGAGATCACCCCACTGCACTCCAGCCTGGGCAACAGACGAGACTCTGTCTCAAAAAAAGAAAAGAAAAGGGCCGGGCGCGGTGGCTCAAGCCTATAATCCCAGCACTTTGGGAGGCCGAGGCGGGTGGATCACGAGGTCGGCAGATTGAGACCATCCTGGTCAACATGGTGAAACCCCGTCTCTACTAAAAATTACAAAAAATTAGCTGGGCATGGTGGCGCGTGCCTGTAATCCCAGCTACTCAGGAGGCTGAGGCAGGAGAATTGCCTGAACCCAGGGGGCGGAGGTTGCGGTGAGCCGAGATCGCGCCACTGCACTCCAGTCTGGGTAACAAGAGTGAAACTCCGTCTCAAAAAGAAAAGAAAAAAGAATATATATGTAAATGGATCAGACCTAAAAATAGAATGCAAAACTATAAAACTCCTACAAAATAACGTAAGGCAAAATCTATATGACCTTGGGTTTTGTGATAATTTTCTATTTATTTATTTATTTTACTATTTTTTTAAGTTTACTTATCACTATAAAATGAAGATGGTGATGATTTAATACAACCCCAAAAGCAGAATTCATGAAAGAAGGAATGTACGTTAGACTTTATGAAAATTAGAGGCTTCTATTCTGCAAAAGACGCTTTTGAGAGAAGGAAGACAAGCCACGAACTGGGATAAAATCTTTGTAAAGCAAATTTAGAGAACTGGTGTCCAAAATATACAAGAACCCTTCAAACTTGACAACAAAGAAACAATCACTCGATTTAAAAATTAGCAAAAGATCAGAACAGACACCTCACCCAAAAATATGTGCAGATAGCAAATAAACACATGAAAAGATGCTCAACATTATATGTCATCAGGGAATTGCAAATTAAAACAATAAATGAGATATCACCTCACACCTACTAGTATGGCTTAAATCCAAAACGCTGACAACAGCAACGCACTCAGACATTCGGAGTACACAGTACTTTCTGCTATTTAGGATTTATCAGCACTTTATCATAATCATAGTTCACTAGTGTAATGTGTTATGGGACCTTAAGATTCTCAGAGTCCCTGTGTACTAAAGTGTGGCACAGAGGCAGAGAGCTGACATAATTCTTGAAGCAAAATCATGAAAATGTACTTCTGCCCCTGCCAGGATAAACAAAATTACCTCTGGTCTTTTTTGCTTATTGAAATAGGAAAAAAAACATTTGCAAGTTTGTGAGTGGCAGAGGCACTGTTGATTTGCTCTAGTGAAGAAACCACATCTGGAAGAGCAATACAACCGACTGGAGTCATCACCGTCTTAACCTTTCATTCACTGTCATTCTCAGAGGCCCTTCTGACTTCTGCATGAGCCAAACGGATAAGTTAAATGGGTAAGTAACCACAATTTTCGCCTCTAGATTTTCAGATCTTCGATGGTTGCACTAATCTCACATTACCCCTGGGAATGCATTATTGTTCTTTGTTTATAATTTCAATAGGGAGGAAGGCTTAGGGCTTTTGCTAGGCCCTTTCAACCATAGTAGCCACATTCCATGGACGGGAGAAACATGGGGATTCTGCCGTTTGGTGAATATATCTAGTCTAACAATACACTCAGGAACTGAGGAAACCATGGGGAAATGGGCTTAAGAACTGGGGTGACTAAAAATACAAAAATTAGCTGGGCATGGTGACGCACGCCAGCTACTCAGGAGGCTGAGGCAGGAGAATTGCTTGAACCCAGGAGGCGGAGGTTGTGGTGAGCCAAGATCGCGCCATTGCACTCCAGCCTGGGTAACAAGAGCGAAACTCTGTCTCAAAAAAAAAAAAAAAAACTGGGGTGACCGTAAGGTAGACTAAAATCAAAAGTTGCAGCTGGGCACAGTGGCTCACACCTGTAATCCCAGCACTTTGGGAGGCCAAGGCAGGAGAATCACTTGAGCCCAGGAGTTTAAGACCAGCCTAGGCAACATGTAATTTTTGTCTTTACAAAAATTAAAAAAGAAAAAAAAAGTAGCCAGCCATGGTGGCACATGCCTGTAGTTCCAGCTAATCCAGAGGCTAGATGGCTTGAGTATAGGAGATCGAGGCTGTAGTGGGCTATGATCGTGCCACTGCACTTTACCCTGGGCAACATAGCAAGAACCTGTCTCAAAAAATATCAAAAGTCAATTTATCACCTGACTCCATCAGCCTTCATTCACTCTGAGTGATTCTTTACCCACTGTGCCTACTACAAGTCCAAAGGCTGGCATTAGAGCCAGTGTCCAACACTCCAAAGGGCACAGTTACTGCCTCTGTTTCCTAGGGCCGCCGTGACAAAATACTACACACTCAGTAGCCTGAAACAACCGAAATTTATTCTTTATCTTCACATGCTGTTCTTGCTGTGTCCAAATTTCTCCCTTCTTATAAGGTTTTTTAAAAAAAAGCTTCTTATAAGGAGATCGTCATTGGATTAGGGCTAAACGGTATGACTTCACTTTAACCTGATTGCATCTGCAAACCAACTGTTTCCATAAGATGACCTGTTTCACAAGTACAGGGGACCAGAACTTCAACATATTCTTTTGAGGGAGACACAATTAAACACACAACAGTGCTTCCTTTCCGTGATACCTGCCGAGGGCTCCAAACGGCGTTGTTCTGGATTCCCATGGTAACTTAAAGGGAAACTTTCACAATGTCCGGAGCCCTTGATGTCCTGTAAATGGAGGAAGATGTCCTTAAGTTCCTGACAGCAGGAACCCATTTAGGTGGCACCAACCTTGACTTCCAGATGGAGCAGTATATCTATAAAAGGAAAAGTGATGGCATCCACATCATTAATCTGAAGAGGACCTGGGAGAAGCTTCCCCTGGCAGCTCGTGCCACTGTTGCCATTGAAAACCCTCTGATGTCAGTGTTATATCCTCCAGGAATACTGGCCAGAGGGCTGTGCTAAAGTTTACTGCTGCCACTGGAGCCACTCCAATTGCTGGCCGCTTCATTCCTGGAACCTTCACCAACCAGATCCAGGCAGCCTTCCGGGAGCCACGACTGCTTGTGGTTACTGACCCAAGGGCTGACTACCAGCCTCTCACAGAGGCGTCTTATGTTAACCTACCTACCATTGCTCTGTGTAACACAGATTCTCCTCTGCGCTGTGTGGACATTGCCATCCCATGCAACAACAAGGGAGTTCACTCAGTGGGTTTGATGTGGTGGATGCTGGCTCGGGAAGTTTTGCGCATGCGCGGCACCATTTTCCGTGAACACCCCTGGGAGGTCATACCTGATCTCTACTTCTACAGAGATCCTGAAGAGATTGAAAAAGAAGAGCAGGCTGCTGCTGAAAAGGCTGTGACTAAGGAGGAATTTCAGGGCGAATGGACTGCTCCAGCTCCTGAGTTCACTGCTACTCAGCCTGAGGTTGCCAACTGGTCTGAAGGCGGGCAGGTGCCCTCTGTGCCTATTCAGCAGTTCCCTACTGAAGACTGGAGCACCCAGCCTGCCACAGAAGACTGGTCTGTAGCTCCCACTGCTCAAGCCACTGAATGGGTAGGAGCAACCACTGAATGGTCTTAAGCTGTTCTTGTGTGGGCTCTTAAACAACATATAAGATTCATGGAAAATAAACATCGAGTTTCAAAAAAAAAACCCCACAACAGTTATCCTGGAAAATGACTACAGGCCTTTCTGGGGAAGCCTATAAGGTACATATATAGGGAGGTACACAGTAGCTCACACCTGTAATCCAGAACTTTGGGAGGCTGAGGCGGGTGGATCACTTGAGGTCAGAAGTTGTATACCAGGCTGGCCAACATGATGAAGCCCTGTCTGAAGAGAAAGAAAAGGAGGAACAGGGGAGAGGAGAAGGGAAGGGAAGGGAAAGGGAGGGGAGGGAAGGGAAGGAAAGGGAACGGAGGGAAGGGAAGGGAATCAGAAGGAGGGAAGGGAAGGGAGAAGGAAGAGAAGGGAAGGGAGAAAGAAGGGAAGGGAGAAGGAGGGAAGGAAGAAGGAGGGAAGGGAAGAGAGAAGGAAGGGAAGGGGGTCCGGGCACAGTGGCTCACGCCTATAATCCCAGCACTTGGGAGGCCGAGGCGGGTGGATCACTAGGTCAAGAGATCGAGACCATCCTGGTCAACATGGTGAAACCCCATCTCTACTTAAAAAAAAAATACAAAAATGAGCTGGGCATGGGGCGCAGCCTGTAGTCCCAGCTGCTTGGGAGGCTGAGGTAGGAGAATTGCTTGAACCCAGGAGGCAGAGATTGCGGTGAGCTGAGATCGCACCATTACACTCCAGCCTGGGTAACAAGAGTGAAACTCTGTCTCAAAAAAAAAAAGAAGGGAAGGGAGAAGGAAGGGAGGAGAAGGGATAAGGAAGGGAAGGGAGAAGGGAAGGGAGAAGGAAGGGAAGAGAAGGGAGAAAGAAAAGAAGGGAAGGAAAGGGAGAAGGAAGGGAAAGGAAGGGAGAAGGAAGGGGAGGAGAGGAAAGGAGAGGGGAGAGGAGGCTGTTTCATCTGAAGTATCTCCCACCAATATCCCCGAGCTACAGAAGCTGGTATTACAGCACTTTCTGAAGATAACCATCACTCTCTCACAAATATATTTTTCAATGCCTTGGTGAAAAGAATGTCTCCTGTGCCCTCCCAGGGGACAAAGCTAGGAGTGAATGGGTCACACTTATAAACCCACACCAAATTCCTGTCTCCTTAATTCTTTGGATTCCTTCTTCCACATTTTACCAAAGAATTCTTGGCATCTCAATTTCATTTAACTTCATTATGGAACCCAGGTTTCAATCAACCAACTGAAAAAGCAATTAAATCCACTATATATCCATCAGAATAAATAAAATTAAAAATACTGAAACAGCCAGGTGTGGTGGCTCACTCCTGTAATCCCAGCACTTTAGGAGGCCAAGGCAGGTGGATCATGAGGTCAGGAGTTCGAGACCAGCCTGACCAACATGGTGAAACCTCATCTCTACTAAAAATACAAAAATTAGCCAGGTGTGGTAGCACACACCTGTGTGTGCTCAGGAGGCTGAGGCAGGAGAATTGCTTGAACCCGGGAGGCAGAGGTTGCAGTGAGCCGAGATCGCACCACTGCACTTTAGCCACAGAGCAAGACTTCATCTCAAAATTTAAAAAAAACAAAACTGACACTATTTAATGTTCAAGAGGATATGAAACAAGAATTCACATATATTATTGGTGGAAGTGTAAAATGGCACAACTCTTTGGAAAAAGGTCTAACACTTTCTACAGCCAACCATTTTTCAACATAACAATATGCACACTGGAGTATATTTAGAGGCCAAGTATATGGATGTCTGCAACATGCTCTGAAATGCATTAAAAAAATACAATGGATTGACAGATAGTAGATGGATGAATATGTGATAAAGTAAATAATAAAATATTATTACAGGTTCTAGAAAACAATTAAGTCATCCTTTTTAAAAAACTTATTAGGCCAGGCATGGTGGCTCATGCCTGTAATCCCAGTACTTTGGGAGGCCAAGGCGAGGGGTATCTTGAGGCCGGGAATTCAAGGCCAGCCCAGCCAACATGGTGAAACCCCATCTCTTCTTAAAAAAAAAAAATTTAGTCGGATGTGGTGGTGCACACCTGTAATCCCATCTACTACTTGGGAGGCTGAGGCAAGAAAATCACTTGAACCTGGGAGGCAGAGGTTGCAGTGAGCCTAGATCATACCACTGCACTCCAGCCTGGGTGACAGAATGAGACTCTGTCTCTAAATAAATAAATATAAGTTACTAGAACTTATTAGAACCCCCAGCTGTTAGAACTGACACATGGAATCCAGACTCTTTGGTAAGTGCACCCAGGCTGGATTGCAATAGTGTGATCGTATCTCACTAGCAGCCTCAAACTGCTGGGCTCAAGCAGTCCTCCTGCCCCAGCCTCTTGCATAGCCAGGACTACAGGTACATACCACCATGCCTGGCTAATTTTATTTTATTTATTTATTTATTTATTTTGACACAGAGTCTCCCTCTGTCCCCCAGGCTGGAGTGCAGTGGCGTGATCTCAGCTTACTGAAACCTCTACCTCCTGGGTTCAAGCAATTCTACTGCCTCAGCCTCCTGAGTAGCTGGGATTACAGGTGAGTACCACCACGCCCGGCTAATTTTGGTATTTTTAGTAGAGATGGGTTTCTTTTCTTTTTTTTTTTTGAGACGGAGTTTCGCTCTTGTTACCCAGGCTGGAGTGCAATGGCGTGATCTCGGCTCACCGTAACCTCCGCCTCCTGGGTTCAAGCAGTTCTCCCGCCTCAGCCTCCTGAGTAGCTGGGATTACAGGCACGCGCCACCATACCCAGTTAATTTTTTGTATTTTTAGTAGAGACGGGGTTTCACCATGTTGACCAGGATGGTCTCGATCTCTTGACCTCGTGATCCACCCACGTTGGCCTCCCAAAGTGCTGGGATTACAGGCATGAGCCACCACATACCATCCTAATTTTTATACTTTTTGTTGAGAGGAGGTTTTTCTATGTTGCTCAGGACCTCAAACTCCTGAGCTCAAATGATTCTCCTGCCTCAGCCTCCCAAAAGTGCTAGGATTATAGATGTGAGCTGCTGTACCTGGCTAGTAATTTACTTCTAAGGAACTGAATATGGCAAAAGTGATGGGATATGATTTCCAATATTAGGTTACAAAACTGCCTTCTGTCTGGCTGGCATTCCCTCTGACCCTTCTAACATGCTTGTCCTGATGGGAGGTCCATAGTGCAAAGAACTGAGCATGACCTCTGGCCAACATCTGATAAGAAACAGAGCCCTTCAGTCCAATTGCTGTTGAGGTGCTGAGCCCTGAAAAGAGCTAAGAGACTAAGAGACCTGGTCTTAGTCACGCCCTCTTTTGAGACAGCAGATCTGACATCTTGATTGTAGCCTTGGAAGAGACCCTGAAGCAGGGAACTCAAGTAAGCTGCTCCGAGATTCCTTATGCACAGAAATTATTACATAATAAATGTGTATTGTTTTACACTAGTAAGTTGTGGGGTAATTGTTGCAGAGGAATGGGTTACTTTCCTGCCTGATATCCATTCCCTCCTTATTCCTCAGCAATGAAGACCCTATTTTCTTTGGGATGCTAATGTGCCCAGTTAAAACTCATGCCTTCTTCTAGTCTCCCTTTCAGTTTGATGTGCTCATACAACTAAATCCAAAGTAAACAGAAGCGTTGCACGGAGCATCTAAGAAGGTTCCTTACAGGGAGACATCTCACTGAGAGATGTACTTTTTCTTGCTTTCTCCTTCATCTGGCTTTCTAGAATGTGGATGTGATGGTTGGAACTCCAACAGCGATCTTAGAACAATAAGTAAGCCTGAGGATAGAAAGGCTATCCACACTCTAGGAAGAGAAAACAGAAAGAAGGAAGGAGTGGAAGGCCCTAACGCCCTTGGAGTAGCCACACCAGCACTGGACTCCCTATCCACAGATTCAGTCTTAGTGAGAAGAAAGAATACATTATTTTGTTTATACCATTGTTATTTTGGATTTTCCCTTAGGTATACCCAACCTAGCCCTAGCTTGTAGAAGCTCAGAGCTCTCAGCCATCCAAATTCTTCCATATATAAGCACCCCAGCATGTCCCTCTTCCAAACAATGCTCTAGTTCTCACACAGGACGGAGTGACAGCAAACTTTAAGTTTGTTTCTTTCCTTCTCACTTTAAGTTGTCCATACCACCTCCAATCCATTTGTGCCTCATTCCCTTCAGACTCACGTTGGACAGTCCCCCAAGCCCGTGTTCTCAATGAACACTTCATTCCAGGTAACCACTAGGAATAAACGGATGAGCTAATTTGCTGCTAAGTGCCACCCTATCTCTGGATTTTCATTGCCTTTAGTTCCCATCAGGCACCACAGCCATTCCTAGATTCCAGCTATTTCTCTGAGGGTCTGATGCCTTCAGTCCATCTACCACCAATTTATATATTATCAGAATCATTAGTTACAAGCAACAAAACCCAACTCCATCTTATTTAACCAAAAAAAATTTACTAACTGTATAAAAGATATTAGGTATCTCAGAGAATTACAGGAACAACTAGAGAACCAGATAGAAAGCCACACATGAAACCAGAACAATGCTCCAAATTAAGCTGCAGGGTTTTCTCCAGGAGGACAATGCTACCACCACTGCCCCTTCCTGCTGCCAAGAGCAAGCTCTGTAGGGTCTCTGCTCCCTCTAGAACAAGGTCTTACTACAACCCCATTGTCCCTGGGGGGAGTTCGTAGGGTCTCTGAATCCTCACTTCCTTAGCTGTAGATTTCTTAGCTTAGTCTGTGATCTGTGCACAGGATTGGCTAAGACAAGATCAAATGTCTATACCACACCCTGGTTGTGAGGGAAGTTCAGAAGACAAGTATCTGGCATCTATTAGATGGGGAATTTCCCTAACTTAGAAGTGGTTTCAGATGCCAGATGCCAAGAAAAGAAAAAGAAATGTTGACCCTTACTGTCAGGCCAGAGTGCCAAGCGGGGACTGGAAGAGTCACAGGTCATTAATTCCTCTAGATCATCCCAGATATTCCCATTTCATCTACCAGACATTCCCCCTTTCCTAATCAATCCATTCACTTTAGGGTGTGCACAGAATCTGCCTGCAGCCAGTCTGCAAAGCAAATGATTATTCTCCTGCAGCCGCCTGGGATTGCCGGCCCCAGGCAGAGGAGGCCCCACCAGGGCTACAAATTGTCATACTGCTTGTCATGTGCTTGTCCCTCCCTGGAAGCATCTTCCTGGGGTTGCCAGCTATAGACAATGTGCTCCAATATTTTGCCATGTTCCCGCTGAATCCTCTGAAGCTGTAACCACGGGGCAGGGATGGGGAGGTTGTTCTAAAACACAGCATGCAGAGGTTTCCCTGGCTGCTTCGGTTGCCACCTAACAAGAACTGCTCACTTCCCGACTCAGGATGCCCGAGGGACTCTGACTATATGCCACCCTCAGCATCAACAGGGCCAGGTCCATGGTTTAGGTTCTGCCGTGTGCATCACTCCACACCTTGTACTGATTTTTTAATTGGGATTCCTTTGTTTGGACGTGAAAGAAATCCAACTTGAACTACATTAAACATAAAGAAGAATGTGTTGGGTAATAAAATCTAATAAGGGGCTGAACAACTAATTTGCAAAAAAAGCAAGGATGTCTCAAGAATAACTGGAACTAGGGACTTAAATCCTAATAGATACCTGCTTTCTGCACTGCAGAGCACCTTTCTTTTCTTCATGATGGAGAATATGCCTGCAGACAGTTCCTGAACTTCATATTTATAGCTTTCACCATTCAAAAAAGAATGACTTGGGCCAAGTGTAGTGGTCCACACCTGTAATCCCAGGGAACTGGGAGACAGGCAGGAGGGTCACTTGAGCCCAGAAGTTCGAGACCAGCCTGGGCAACGTAGTAAGACTTAACAGAAAAGAAATTTTTTTAATTAGGTGGCTGTGGTGACACATACCTGTAGTGCCAGCTACTTGGGAGGCTGAGGCAGGAGGATGCCTTGAGCACAGGAAGTCAAGGCTGCAATGAGCTATGATTGTGCCACTGAACTCACCTGGGTTCAGCAAGACTCTGTTTCTTAAAAAACAAAAACAAAAAACAAAAGAATGACTTGTTTCCAGGTTCAAATAAGAAAAAAATAGTAAGGAAAGGTTTTATTGACCCATCTTTGAAAAGGATCCACACCTGGACCAATTATGACTGAAGGCAGGATTATGTAAAAGCAGTGGTCCCTGGGTAGCCATCTAGATGGGCCTGACAGTTCCCAAGAGGGAAGAATGGTGCTGGATGAGCACTCCATAATTGTTCACTATGGCAGCCCATTGGCAGGTTCCTTCCCATGCACAATAACCTGGTGTATTAGTCTGTTCTCACACTGCTGATAAAGACATATCTGAGACTTGGTAATATACAAAGGAAAGAGAATCTTTTTTTCTTTTGAGATGGGGCTTCACTCTGTTGTCCAGGCTGGAGTGCAGTGGCATGATCTCAGCTTGCTGCAACCTCTGCCTCCCCAGTTCCAGCGATTCTCCTGCCTCAGGTTCCTGAGTAGCTGGGACTATAGGCGTGCACCACCACACCCAGTTAATTTTTGTATTTTTTAGTAGAGACGGGGTTTCACCTTGTTGGCAAGGCTGGTCTCAGACTTCTGACCTCAGGTGATCCACCTGTCTCAGCCTCCCACAGTGCTGGGATTACAGGTGTGAGCCACCCCACCTGGCCAGGAAAGAAGTTTAAGGCACTCACAGTTCCACAGGGCTGGGGAGTCCTCACAGTCACAGCGGAAGGCAAATGAGGAGCAAAGTCACGTCTTATATTGAAGCAGACAGGAGCGCTTGTGCAGGGGAACTCCCATTTATAAAACCATCAGATCTCGTGAGACTTATTCACTACCATGAGAACAGCACAGAAAGACCCACCCCCATGATTTTATTACCTCCCATTGGGTCCCTCCCACAACATGTGGGAATTATGGGAGCTACAATTCAAGATGAGATTTTGGGTAGGGACACAGCCAAACCGTATCACCTGGATAAGCTTGTCAGTGCCTGGCAAGGTTGGTTGGGTCAAACTTTGCTTTTTCTTTCACCTTTTTAAAGGAGTCAACAAAACTTCTCTGTACTATTCTCTTACACAAACAACTAAGACATTCTAAAGAAAAATCCCTCCTCTCCCCAGATAAGTTCTCATGTGCCCACCAGACTGGGAGATCCTTAAAGAAAGCATCTAAGACTAATATGTTCCCATATGTCTAGTGCCTTGTGAGCGTCCATCATGGATTGAACACTCAAAAAATGTTTGTAGACTGTGGCTGGGCACGGTGGCTCATGCCTGTAATCCCAGCACTTTGGGAGGCCGAGGCGGGTGGATCACCTGAGGTCAGGGGTTCGAGACCAGCCTGGCCAAAGTGGTGAAACCCCGTCTCTACTAAAAATACCAAAAAAAAAATAATAATAATAACCGGCCATTGTGGTGGTCACCTGTAATCCCAGCTACTCGGGAGGCTGAGGCAAGAGAATCGCTTGAATCCAGGAGTCAGAGGTTGCAGTGAGCTGAGATCATACCATTGCACTCCAGCCTGGGCGATAGAACGGGACTCCATCTCAAAAAAAAAAGTTTGTAAAACTGGATTAAGATCTTTCCTCATTCTTTATGGATCCCTGGTGGCCTGGAAAGCCTTGATGCTAGAAGCTAAGAACAAAAAGCCAAATGAGTGGAAGACTGTATGACCTAAGGTACTGGTTGGCGGGGAGAATGGTCAGCAAGTGTTGTCTTCAGAGGGATGAGCAAAAGACTGTGGGTTCTGACAGAAAGGGCAGAATCACATACAGTAGATGTGTTTGCCTCCCACTCTTCCTGGACCAGATAGTCCCAGCAGCAGAGAATAAGGATTTGGAATATGGCTGCTTATGGAGTTGGTAAATAGGGGTAAAAGGAGTTCTTGTCCTTAAGCAGGACCAGACAATGTGTTAACTTTTCACTGATAGAGAAGTTTCATGACTTAATAGAAGTTAGATTGGACATCTGATCAAGCTCAGCTTCCAATCATAATTGCATAACGATGACAATGCAGACATTGCTTCAGAGAAGAGTACAAAGATGCATTTCAATGGTAGGAAGGAGCCGCTGCTGCATGTGCCGCCCCTAGAGGAGAGGAGGGCTGGCAGGAGTGCGTTGGGGTAAGAAGCCAATGTGGTAGCCACACTCTGAGGACAGGACATTCTTGCTCAGAGTTCTGAGAAGAGGCTAAGGACAGTTTTGCTGGCAGAAGTGAGAATAAGGTGTTGGTACCTGGAAATCCCCAGGATGCCACTCTCCAAATGACTGCCGGCAGAAAGAGTTCTCCAGGGAATGGGTCCTTCCTCAACTGCTTCCACTGCCTGAGCTCACAGACTAAGTTAATGTCAGAGCAGAGACCGGAGTAGAAGATCTAAGGCAGTCCCCACTGTACTTGTCCCCAGGATCCTCTTGCATGCCGCTCCTTCTGTGGGGACTCCTCCTCTGATACATACTCATTGGTTTTACTTTTATTCTTTCTATAGGACCCCTCACTGGGCCTTGGTCTCTTCATTTACAAAAATGAAGGCCTCAAGCTGGGTAACTCCGCAGGGCCCTGATGTCTTCTGAAATCTTTCAGGTAAAGGTGATGCTGAGGTGCACCGTGTCTAGGTTAGATATGCAAGCATCAGGAGTAAAGGATCGGAGGAGCCTGGCCAGAGTCTAGTCTGGGTCTGTCAGTGCCACAGTACTCAGTCACTTGATAAGAAGGAGAAAGGAGTAAGGGGCCACGAACGGAGTTGTGATGGAAGGGCCACTCTTTTTGCAGAGTCAGCATTTTGAGACCAAGAAATGAAGGAAGACCTGGGCTGTGCTCTACCTGGGCAGTCCCCATGGCGTAGCATGGCTTGAGTTCTTCGATCATAAGGGGTCAAGCTCTGGGAGTGGTCAAGGGAGCTCATGCCGCCTGGACTGCAAGGTGATCCATCTGGAGAAGTGTATGAGTGTGGCTCTCGTGGCCATGGAGAGCCCCCCTGAACCCAGCGCCGCTGCCTTCCTCCTGGACACTGCACAGTGCTAGCACCTGAGGGTGGCCGGTGCACCATCCAGTGCAGCCTGGGCACAGATGCTGTGCCGAAACCCTTTTCCAAGAGGTCGATGGACTCTGGCGCCTCCTAATAACCCACCTAAGCTTTCTGCCCTGGAGATGCTAGAGAACTCCTTGTGCAGCCCCACCTGGGAAGGATCCCAGTTCTGGGTAACGGTGCAGAGGACTGAGGCTGCCGAGCACTGTGGCCTGCATGGCTCCTACTGCTGAGGGTAGAGGCTGAGAGGCTGACTCTCAGATACTGGAGGCGCTCCTGTCCTGGCCCTACACTCTGTTGCGTCGCTATGGATTGGACAAGGTCATGTTCCCTTTTGAAGCCAGCACCGCTGCCTCTTGGGCCCTGGAAACTTCACCTTCCAGATGGCACAGGGAAATGACATCTTCTGGGCAGTTGAGACTGCCATCCACCAGCAGAAGGCCCAGGGAAAGGCCGGACAGGGGCACGATGTTCTCAGAGCTGACTCCCATGAAGGGGAGGTGGCAGAGGGGAAGTTGCCTTCCCCACCTGGCCCCCAAGAGCTCTTTGACAGCCCCCCAGCCCTGTATGCTGAGCCCTTAGATTCTCTGCGCATTGCCCAGGCCCTTCCCAGGACTCTCTATACTCAGACCCCTTGGACAGCACCCCTGCTCAGACAGGAGAGGGAGTGCAATGGAGGACCCCAGCCCTTCCACAGGGCCTTTATGATCTGCCTCCGGAGCCCAAGGATGTGTGGGGGTGCCAAGTTCAGGTAAAGGAGGAGGGCTACGAGCTCCCCTACAACCCTGCCACTGACAACTATGCTGTACCATCTATCCAGAGCACAAAGCCCCTCCCTGCTCACAAGTCCCAGGGCCTGCCTTCTCTGAACCTGGTACTGCAACTGACAGTAGCAGCAAATGCCACAGCTCAGCCCTATACAGCCAGTCCAGAAGAGCAGGGCCTCAGGGAGCTGGGACTGTGGGCTTTCTAGAGTACGGACTGACAGGACTGGGGTCAAGTCAAAGGGTTCCACCTGAGAAGGAGGGCAAGGCTGAGGTTGCTGAGGAGGACCATGGGGAGGTGGCACTAGAGATCAAAGAAAATGGTTAGAACCAGCAGAAGCCAGAGGGTGGGAGGGGCCATGCTGTGTGAGACCAGGGGACCAGAGGGGTGGGGGACCAGAAGAATGGGGAGTCAAGGGAAGGACAGTCAATCCCAGGAAGTCCTAAGAAATGGGGCAGATGGCAGGGCTAAGGGATGGGCTCTGCATCCCCCTAGCACCATCCCTTCTCCTCTTCCCCAGAGGAAGGGACAGCTGCAGGAGCAGTTCTGTGGAAAGTGGAGCATGGTCAGAGTGGGTGCAGTTTGAGGGGCCTGTGTGGAGGCGTCAGGGAGATGCTGGACTGTGCCTGGATCCTTACCCCTCCGTTGCTCTTTGACAGAGATTTATTTTTAAAAATTTAAACTCTTGGGCCAGGCACAGTGGCTCACACCTGTTATCTCAGCACTTTGGGAGGCCATGGTGGGAGTTCGAGACCAGCTTGGCCAACATGGTGAAATCCCATCTCTACTAAAAATACAAAAATTAGCTGGATGAGGTGGTGGACACCTGTAATCCCAGCTACATGGGAGGCTAAGGCAGAAGAATTGCTTGAACCCAGGAAGCGGAGATTGCAGTAAGCCAAGATCATGCCACTGCACTCCAGCCTGGGTGACAGAGTAAGACTCCGTTTCAAAAAAAAAAAAAAAAACAGGGAGAAGGAGTTCTGGTGGTGGTGGTGGTTAAATAGCTGATTTAATATGCCAGGCACTATTCAAATACTTTATATTTTTTAATTTATTTAATCATTAAAATAAACTAAGTTGCTGGGCGCGGTGGCTCAAGCCTGTAATCCCAGCACTTTGGGAGGCCGAGGCGGGTGGATCACGAGGTCAAGAGATCGAGACCATCCTGGTCAACATGGTGAAACCCCGTCTCTACTAAAAATACAAAAAATTAGCTGGGCATGGTGGTGCGTGCCTGTAATCCCAGCTACTCAGGAGGCTGAGGCAGGAGAATTGCCTGAACCCAGGAGGCGGAGGTTGCAGTGAGCCGAGACTGCGCCATTGCACTCCAGCCTGGGTAACAAGAGCAAAACTCCATCTCAAAAAAATAAATAAATAAATAAATAAATAAAATAAAATCAGTTAAGCTGGGCATGGTGCCCTGTGCCTGTAGTCCTAGCTACTGAAGAGGCCAAGGCAGGAGGGTCACTTGAGCTCAGGAGTTTGAGGCTGCAGTGATCATGCCACTGCACTCTAGCCTGGGCAACAGAGTGAGACCCTGTCTCAAAAAATAATAATACAAATACAAATAAATAAATGAGAGGTCTGGATCATGGTATCTGAGAGAGCCAGAGCCAGGGCCTTAGGCAGCACTGGGACTCTGCCTCCCCTCTATCTCTGCTTGTTTCTGCATACAAGCTTCAGTTGCTCCTAGTGCTGGTCAGCTTCACTGGGGAAGGGATATGGCCACCTGCAAATTCCTCAGATGAGGAAGGATTTTCTTCCAGACAGAGGTTGACCCACAAGGGAAGAAGTTTTCTGTCCCTGGCGAGAGGGAAAATGAAGACGGCAGGATGATCCCTCTTCAGAGAGTGCAGAGTGGAGTCAGAGGATGGGGATTTCTTCCCTGGAAGCAAGGGCAGAATTCTTCAATGCAAAGATTTCAGATTAGCCTAATTCATTCATTGGACAAACAGGTAAGAGAGGACCTATGACAGACAGAGTGATGGGCTAGGCACCACGGCAGGGCTGGGAAGTGAATGAGAAACAAGAGGACATAGTTCTGCCCTGACCTTGCAGTGTATTGCAAACACTTCAACAAGGTCATTTGAGTAACTAGAGAGGGAGTTACTACTACAGCACACTGCAGGGATGCCCAGCCTAGTCTAGCAGCATCAAGGAAGGCTTCCAGGAAGTAGTGATATCCAAATCGAAACCCAGTGGATAAATAGGAGTCAACCACATTTGGGTTTGTTTGATTTTGCTTGTTTTATGTGGGAGGGCAGGGAATGAAGTGGGCATTCTAGCCAGAGAGAACAGCTCTGAACCAAAAGATTAGAGTATGAAAACTGTAAAGAAAACCAAGACGAGGGGAAGGCAGGCTGGCGCGCTAGCGCCAAGAACCTGGCAGGCCAGCAAGAGCTTGGACTTGATCATGAGGGCAATAGAGAGCCATAGGAGGGTCTTAGAACAGTGGCCTCATCTGATCTCCCAATTCTGAGACCCCCTGGGCTCCTTGCAGAGGATGTATTGAGAGGGAGAAGAACACCTCACACACCAGAAGGGAGAATTTTTTGAAGCAGTTGATCTGTCAGGTCTCAATCTCTACAAGTTTAGACCTAAAAAGTCATTTGAGAAAAACAGAAAATAACAAGTGTTGACAAGGATGCGTTGAAATTGGAATACTGGTGCAATTGCTGGTGAGAGTGGAAAATGGAAAAGCCTCTATGGAAATCATTGCTCTATGGAAGCAATTCCTTGAAAAATAAAAAGAGAATTACTATATGATCCAGCAATTCCACTTCTGGGTGTATATCAAAAAGAATTGAAAGCAGATACAAATATCGTAAGCAGATGTGTATGTGTACACCCATGTTTACAGCAGTGTTATTCACAACCGCTAAAATGTGAAGGCAACCCACATGTCCATGGATGGATGGGTAGATAAGGAAAGGGGGTATATAAATGGAATGTAAGCCAAAAAGACAAACAGTGGGCTGGGCACAGAGGCTCACACCTGTAATCCCAGCACACTGGGAGGCTGAGACGGGAGGATCACTTGAGCCCAGAAGGTCAAGGCAGCAGTGAGCTATGATCCCACCACTGCACAGCAGCCTGGGTGACAGGGTAACACTACCTCACAAATAAATAAACAAACACTGTATGATTCCATGTATACGAGGTCCCTAGTCAAAGTAACAGAGACCACAGAGTGAGACCCCCATCTCTACAAAAGATTTAAAAATTAGTGAGGCATGGTAGTGTGCACAAGTAGTCCCAGCTACTCAGAAGGCTGAGGGGGGAGGATCGCTTGACCCCGGGAATTCAAAACTGCACCCTGATCTGGCAGCTACACTCCAGCTTAAGTGACAGAGTGAAAGTCTCTGTCTGAAAAAAACAAAAAAATCACAGAGACAGAAAGAAAAATGGTGGTTTGAAGGGAGGATGGGGAAATGAGAGGTTGTTTAATGGGTACAGACATTGGATTTTTACAGGATGCAAAGAGTTATGGAGATGGATTTATTAATACATAAATATGAATGTACTTAATACCACAGAACTATAGCTTAAAATGGCTACGATGGTAAATTTTAGGTAATGTGTATTTTACCACAATAAAAAAAATTTTTTTGAAAGAAGGTAATTTGAGAAACCTCGAAGAAATCCCCTGGCATGGAGTGGTTACAGAGATCGGGCATGGAGAGTCCTCTTGCGAAGCCCAAAACAGATGGTGGGGAGGGATTACCTGAGGAGAGATGCATTTCCCTCTGTCCTGACAAACTTGGGGAGAATTCCAGGAGTCCTTCTATTAAGCCCCAAGGACTTCAGCTGGAAACAAAGACACGCCCTTCCCTGCGGCTTCTCCTTGAGTCTTGGACTCCCCATCTGCAGGACCTGCCAAGATCGATGGAGAAGGCTGGGGGCTGAGTGGACTGAGCTGCCCGACTCAGCTCAGTAGCGGCGGAGGAGTTCTGTTTCGTTCTCCTGGCGAGGATTCTGAATGGGTCCTGCTGTGCGGGAGCACGAAGAGCTGGTGACCGAATCTGTGCAGGGATGTCTGTAGCCAAGTGCAGACTGAGTCTAGATGGTTTTCCTGGAGAAAAAAAGGGGGTCTCTGGAGGACAGGAGTAAGAGACTGAAGAACAATAAAGAGTCCATGGGGCGCGCTCCCTTCCTGACATCCATCACAAACACACCCTGTGCCCAAGGCCACGTGAGAGGGTCGCACACCACAGATGGAGTTGAGGGAACTGGGGGGAGGGAAAGGTGGGCGGGCCCTGAATGTGCAGGGTCGTGTGGGCCTCGGGACAAGTCAGGGTAGAGGGACCTGGCTCCCACAACTCTCCCCTTCCACAGCCCTTTGGGGGCTGCCCCCCAGAGCCTCCAGCACCATCGCTGGGCCCCCTCTGTCCTCCAGTGCTCACGTCTAAGCTCCCCAGAGGTGCTTTCTCTCCGCCTTCAGTCTCTGCTCCTGCGCTCGTAGCTGTCCCTGGCCCTGTCTCTCTGAGACTGTCCCTGGGCATGTGTCTGTCTCACGATTTCTGCCTCTGTTTTTCTCTCATCCCTCTCCTGTTCTCCGTAGCAATCCTGGTTGCCGTCCGTGTTTCATCCGACCCCTTCTGTTTCCTTGCCTGCCTCACACTTTTCTTGTCCCCCCCCCCCCCCCGTCCCTGTCTCCCCATGTCTCTCTCTTACCCTCATCTCCTGTCTCTGCCTTGTCCGCGCTCCATCCCGTCTCCCTCTGTGTACCAGTATCTCTTGCCCCTGTCTCCATCACTGTTTCTGTCCCAATCCCTCCTGGTCTCTGCCTCCTCTGTCTACCCACGTCCCCTCCCTGTCCCCATCCCAGGCTCCGTCTCTTCCCGGTCTCCATCCCTTTTCCTGGGCCGCCTCCGCAGTCTCCACGGGGTTGGGACCTCGCTAGGGGCGGGGTAGAGGGGCCGGATCGGAATAACTCGGTTATCAGAGCGAATTGAATTAACTTCTTCACACGAGCGCGGCCAGGCCTGCCTCGCCTCCCTTCCGCGGGGCCCCAGCTGGGGAGGCCGGGGAAAGGGGTCGGGACCCTCAGGCCTCGGACTCTCTGTAGGGTCCGAAGGTCTGGTCTGGGACAGGATAGGGACACCGGGGATAGGGTCCCGCGCATCCCCGCTCCATATACATAGAGCCCTAAACGGGCGGCGGGGACCCTTTGGGGTGGGGGTCGGGGCGGCTGAGGGCGGGTTCTGGGCCGCCCAGGCCCCGCCCCTCCCGAGCTCGCCCCGCCCCGCCCCCTCCGCGGGGTCCTGCGCGTTAAAAGGCGCGCGGACCCGGCCAGCTGCACTTGCGTTGCACCCGGGCGGAGTGCGGCCGCGACGGGGCGGGCGGACTCTCGGGCGCTCAGAGCTAGCCTCGGGTCCTTGGAGCCTGGCGCTCGAACCTCCCTTCCGACCTCCACCCGGACCCCGACCCCGACCCGGCCCGGCCCGGCCCCCGCCCCCGCCCCCCGGGCCGATGGACTACTCCTACCTCAATTCGTACGACTCGTGCGTGGCGGCCATGGAGGCGTCCGCCTACGGCGACTTTGGCGCCTGCAGCCAGCCCGGCGGCTTCCAATACAGCCCCCTGCGGCCCACCTTCCCCGCGGCAGGGCCGCCCTGCCCCGCACTCGGCTCTTCCAACTGCGCGCTTGGCGCCCTACGCGACCACCAGCCCGCGCCCTACTCGGCAGGTGAGCGCAGCCCATGCCCAGCTCTCCCTCCAATTCCTGCAGAATCCCCGGGCCCGCTTGCCAAATAAATGCGACTGTCCCCCTCAGCCGCCCCCATTCCTGCCTTGGCCAGACCCTCCAATGCCCCGAGAGACCCCCAGAATACTAGATTCCCCTCCGCAAGCATGAGCCTCGCCCTCTCATCTCTCCTGTTTTTCTCGTTGCCAAATCTCTGTCTTGTACCCTTCAGGTGAAGGAAATAGATCCCCATCCACCTCTGGGCCCCTAACAAGGCCTTCCCCTCCCCACCAGCAAAGACTGATCACTAAATCTCTACAAGCCCTGGATCTTTGAAAAAGGCTCCCAGCTCAGTCCTATCAACACGTATCACCCCAGCCCATCACCCCTGCCCCACAAGATGCATGACCCCCCAGCAAGGACCTCTGCAGGAAGCTGAGCTGCCCAGAGGGGAAGCTTCCTAGAGGCCTGGTGGCCGTCAGGCCCCTCCCGCCCTGTCTTGGACCCGTCCTGCCTGGGCCCGAGCTCTTCAGCAGCCACCAAAACCAGCTCTAGTAGCCCGCAATAAAGGGGCCCGGGTCATTAAACCACTTGTATTTTCCCATTTCCCTACAGACCCTCCCAGCTAGAGTCCTGCAGAACCCAGAAGCAGCTCCGGCATCCCCAAGATTTTGATCTAAGTCCCTGTCCAAACCTCACTGAACTTCTCAGTCATCCCATCCCTCTGATTTGAGTCCCAGCTTGCCCTATGGAATTTTCTTATTTCTTTTCCTCATGAGAAAACCACCGGGGACCCAAGTAGAAGACCGGGTGTGAGCCTGTAATCCCAGCACTTTGGGAGGCCAAGGCGGGTTGATCACTTGAGGTCAGGAGTTCGAGACTAGCCTGACCAACATGGTGAAACCCATCTATACTAAAAATACAAAAAAAAAAATTAGCCAGGCGTGATGGCCCACACTTTTAATCCCATCTACTTGGGAGGCTGAGGCAGGAGAATTGCTTGAAACCGGGAGGCAGAGGTTGCAACGGGCTGAGACTGTGCCATTGCACTCCAGCCTGAGCCACAGAATGAGACTCCATCTCAAAAAAAAAAAAAAAAAAAAAAAAAATCCTTAGGGTGGGGATTGTGGGGAGAGATACAAAAAATGAGAACCAGGGTGGGGAGATTGGGTATCCTGAACCATGAGGGCAGGAATTAGGGAGAGGGGAGACAGGCTCCAGAGATACAGGGTTTTGAGACCAGGGAAATGGGGATAAGCAGAGATGGGAGCAAAGGTGGAAGCACTGGAAATCCTAGGAGAAATGGGGACTCAGAGTTGGGGAGACAGATAAAAATCAGTTGATGGGACCAAGATAGATTAGAGATGAGGAAGATGGGGATACAAATGGGGTGCTGGAGGCAAGAACCAAGGGATATGGAGACCTAGAAAGATGGACAAAGATGGAGATTGGAGACCACTGATGAATATGATGATCTAAACCAGGGTTAGAGACAAGGAAGGGAAATACTGTTGGAGACACTGTCTGTGGGGCAGTGGAGACTGGGATGGGTATAGGAAGAGAGTTGGGGGCTGAGTGTTGGCTTTGGAGGAGAAGGGACATGGAGAAGGTGCCTGGGGAGGAAGAAGGGCAAAGAGAAGATGGAAGAAGTCTTCTAAAAGAGAAGAGTGGCCGAGAAGGGGAAAAATGAAGAGAGATTCAAATGGAGGAAGACAAGGAAAAGGAGAGGCAAACATCTAAGGGAGAATGGGGATCAGGGGTGTGGGGCAGGATTGAAGAAATGAGGCTTGGGAATGGGGAGAGGCGGATAGGCAGAGGGAGACAAATCTGTATACAGCTGAGAGCCGCTGGGAAGGTTGGTGGTAGGGCTGAATAGAGGGCCAGTGGGAGGGTCTCTGTTGCAGAGCCTTGGCCCAGAACTGGGTAGTGGGGAGACTGGCAATGGTGATGAGACCTGACAGACATCCAGGGCCGGGACTGGCCTGAAGTGAGGGAGCAGATGAGCTGACAGAAAGGAAGGGAGGGGCTGGAGCAAGGGGTTGAGTGGGGGTGCAGGGAACAGGGGGAGGTGGAGGGAACAGGGCATGGGAGGAGGGCGACCACAGTGGTGGGGGTCTTGGCTGGAGTATTATGGTTTCCCCTTGGCGGCTCTTGGGGCTCAAGTCTCCCTGATCTCCGTCTGCCTTTATCCCACCAGCTTCATTGAGTGATAGGGAGGACGCTTGGCCCCAGGCTGCCAGGACCTAGACCAGGGACCGGGCCAGGGACAGGGGAAATGTGCGATTCCCCCTGGAGCTGGGCACAAGGGGTTAAGCTCTGCCTCTCACTCCCCCATCCTCGTTGCCCTCCCTCCTGCACACACCCACAGTGCCCTACAAGTTCTTCCCAGAGCCATCTGGCCTGCACGAGAAGCGCAAGCAGCGGCGCATCCGCACCACGTTTACCAGCGCGCAGCTTAAGGAACTGGAACGCGTCTTCGCGGAGACTCACTACCCCGACATTTACACACGTGAAGAGCTGGCGCTCAAGATCGACCTCACTGAGGCTCGCGTGCAGGTGCGTGTATACACACGTGTGTGTTCGAGATTGTGTGCGCCTGGAAGGAGGTGTGGGAACTTAATGCCTGACACCTGGGGTGGGGGAAATCTAGGCAGATGCAGCCCGAAGGCAGGGCGCGGTCCTAGGGTGTTTGGGCAGCCTCAGGAGGCAGCAGGGCCGGGACTTGGAGACCCTTGGGAGACCTGATCTGTTTAGCTCCAGGCTGCCTCCACTCTGATTCAGGCTACCTCCGCTCTGTCTCCCTCCTAGGGCAGGACATTCCAAGTGATGCTTGAGCTAGGAGGGAGGAGTGGGAGCCCTAGGAGACCTCAAGGCGGAGCTGAGGAGGAGTGGGAGCTTGCCAGTTAGCACCCCTGGGGTTCCCTACCCCGGCGCTGCAGCTTTGAAAACCCGGAGCCCGGGAGGCTGAGGTTGTGGCAGGCGCAGGGCCAAAGAGAGCCGAGCTAGAGCAGTCTGTTTGTACAACTCTGTGTACAGATGTTCAGTTGGTACGCCTTGACTGGACGCCCTGAACAAAAGGTTTTTCTGGTGCCCTAAACTGCTCTCCACAGCCCTGGAACACTCCAGGAGGGAAATCCCAGAGCTTCCTAAAAGAAGAAATTGGGGGAAGAACTTAGGGTGAGGGGGACGACGGCAGGGTCCCCTCCAGGAGACCAAGAGTGCTGGGAGGCAGCGGAGTCCGCGGGTGAGTGGATCCCAAGGGCAAGAACCCAGGGATCTAGAGGCAGGAGCCAGAGGAGCGCGCAGAAGGCAGCGGGCTGTGAATGTACTGAAGGGCCGAAGGCCCCTCCAACTAGTAAGAACCCAGGCCGGGTTATTTCCAAACCAGGATCTCACTTGAGCCTTGCGGCCGTGGGCTGACCCCATGCGTTCTCCAGGCTGACTGGCCCCTGTGCCCGCAGGTCTGGTTCCAGAACCGCCGGGCCAAGTTCCGCAAACAGGAGCGCGCGGCCAGCGCCAAGGGCACTGCGGGCACGGCGGGCACCAAAAAGGGCGAGGCGCGCTGCTCCTCCGAGGACGACGACTCCAAGGAGTCCACGTGCAGCCCCACGCCCGACAGTACCGCGTCGCTGCCGCCGCCGCCTGCACCTGGCCTAGCCAGTCCGCGCCTGAGCCCCAGCCCACTGCCTGTCGCCCTGGGCTCCGGTCCGGGGCCTGGGCCAGGGCCACAGCCGCTCAAGGGCGCATTGTGGGCCGGCGTGACGGGCGGTGGGGGCGGCGGACCCGGCGCTGGCGCAGCCGAACTACTTAAGGCCTGGCAGCCGGAGTCGGGCCCCGGGCCCTTCTCCGGGGTTCTGTCCTCCTTTCACCGGAAGCCCGGCCCCGCATTGAAGACCAATCTCTTCTAGCTGCCGGCCTCTGGAGGCTCCTAGCCTGCCCCCAAAGACATCCCTGCCCCTCCAGGACCTGACAGCCCCTCCCATCCTGGCCACCCATCTGGAAGTTCCCATCCGTCCCCACTCTCTACTGTCTCACCCCTGGGTGTGTCCTCCCCAATTTTGGAGACCAAGTCAGGGCCACTCTCATCCTCACCCACCCTCTAGCTTGGCCTTCTTTGGAGGCGGGATCACATAAGGCCTGTCGGTAACACAGTGCCCTCAAAGTGAAGGTCCTCAAGAAGCGGCACAGCCCCCTTCCCTGGCTCTGAAGCGGCTGGGTCCCCCCTTACCTTGGTGATCACGAGAGTCCGCTGACTCACCCCTCAGGGCCGACTTCCCTGGCTCTGCAATGGCTGGGTTACTCCTTACTTTGGTGACCAGAAGAGCCCGCTGCCCCATGCTGCAGGCCCACCTGCCCTAACCCCACCCGTACAGAGGCTGGTGGTCGCCGGGATAATCAGTGGCCAGTGTCAGTTCTCCTGTATCCCCTCTCTTCCCTAGCCCATCTGGCACAGAGTGGACCTGTTAGAGGACTGGAGGGGCTGCCCAAGGAATGGGACAGAGGGGTTCCCTTTTTTCCAATTTTTTTGGTTGTCCTTTTTCTTTGAAAAACTTGTAATTTATTGAGGTGAGTTTCACTCAATCCAAATAAAATTTAATTTATTGACGACATCACACTGAAACCCTTTTGAGTGCCCAGGATGGGGACAGGCTGCCTGCAAGACCCTGTCCCAGGCTGAGACCCGCGAGGAACCTCCCTCCCTGCACCGCCCTGCATCCCCAGCACAGGGCAGCACAGACCAGGAGACAAAGAGAACTAAGCAAACTGGCACTTTATGGCTGAGATCCTGCCCCACCCCAACCAACCCCAATAATATTAAGGTGCCCTCCCTCCCCAAACCCACACAAAACAGCTTAAATAAACCCCAGCCCGGTTCTCGGGCTATTCCTTCATTTCCGGATGGACACCCACCCCCACCCCCAGCGGGAGAGGGGAAGTCCTAGCTGAGCTCCTCTCCTGTGGTTCAGGCCAGGTGGAGGGCCATAGAAACACCGGTAAAAGTGGGGGCCCAGACGTACCCAACTGGACTCCTGCAGGCACCCCTAGGGCTGGGAGGTGGGGTCCAGTAAAAGGACAGCACCAGAGTAACCAGGGTCCTCAGTAACCATGGCAACTGACCTGCCCTGAGCCTAAAAAGGCCACGGACAGGATGGCAACTGACCTGCCCTGAGCCTAAAAAGGCCACGGACAGGATGTCCTCATTAGGGCTCCAAATGATTGGGTAGTGGGGAATGCAGATCCCCAATAAATAGGCACCCCAATAATAGGCAAAGAGATACTGCCCTGACACTCATAACTTTCCAACCCTGGGGCCATAGCTGGGCCTTGGTAGCAGGGAGGGGCACTGAGTTCGCAGCTTTGTGGTGCCTCTGCTATCACTTGCTGAGCTGCAGGGTGTCCAGAAGGAGGCGCTTGTGAGCCGGGTCCTGCACCCCAGCCTCCTCCAGGTCCTCCTCGGTGATGTCACTGTGGGGTAAAAGAGGCTGGGAGGTGAGATGAGCTAGGGGGTCCTGAAGGCACCAGCTCCGCCCCCGGGGTCAGCCCCTCCCCCACCTGAGAAACTCCAGGTCGTCCCAGCCATTATGCACAAGGCCCTCCTCATAGCGCTCCAAGCCGATGGCCCGCAGCCAGGCGCCCATGCCCGCCTCGCCCAGCCCGCTGGCCCGCCCGCCCTGCGGGCATGGAGCCTAAGAAAACAGGGCGTATCAGGGGGAGCTCATTGCCCCCTATAGAAACACCTGCAGACAGTCACATTCTACCACATGGTCTGGGGAAAAGGAGGGAAGGGCTGGGCTGCTTCATGTGTCTCCCAACTTCCTGGTGCTCAGTTCAGGGTAGAGGGGACATCCTGAGTGCTGAATGGTGCAGTGAAATGGTACCAGTCTGTAGGCAAGCACAGTCCTCAGATACACCCAGCCAGCCACCCTGCTCCACACACCTCCTCTGCCAGGTCCTCCTGGATGCTCTCCCGGATGCGGGGTGGAGGGAAGCTGAGGGGCCGGCCATAGTCAGAGGGCAGTCCCCGGGGTGGCTGCAGTTCCAGAGGGCCTGGGAGGAGTGCTGACCGTGCAGGCCCAGCAGGGGCATAGTCCACCTCGCTCAGCGTCTTGGCCATCTGCAGCACCGAGCAGGACCGGTCATCCCCACTGGCCACTTCCCCTAGGAAAGTGCTGGATGGTGAGGGGCCTGGGGGCAGTGGGGGCCTTGGATGGGCCTTAGGAGGCGGTGGGCCACGGGCATCAGCCCCACCACGACCCCGGACCACTGGCCCTGGTAAAGGATCCAGGCTGGGGGGCAGGAAGATGGCTGAGTCTGGCAGTGGTGGAGGGGGAAAGTCTGGAGGGGGCAGAGTGCCTCCAGACTCCTCATCTGAAGAACTCCCCTCTCCCACACGAGGGGGTCGGTGGCGCCCAAGCTGTGGAGCAGGCACTGTGATGGCCACTTTGTTCTTGGTGGCAGGTGGGACAGGGGCCCTGGCAGGCGAGGGTGGCTCCGGGGGCAGCAGCTGGTGCGGGACCCCTTCAAGGACGTAGTAGGCAGGGTTATTGAAGCTGTTCTTGGGTGGGGGCGCTGCCAGCCCTTCTGGTTCAGGAGCTCCCTCTGGCTTCAACCTGAGTGTGGAAAAAGGATGACTAAGCCAGGACCCAGCAACCCAGGTCTAAGGCAGTGGGAGCAGTGGGAGAACTGGATGGGGGTCAGAAGGGCCCCTGGTCCTAGACTTTCCCATGACCTTAAGCACATCACCTGCCCTTAGCTTCTTCATCTCTAAAGTCAGGGAGAAGATAACCCTTGGAATAGATAACCCTACAGTCCTGCGCCTCACTTGCTAAGATTCTCAGAGCTTTCATAACTTTATATGTAACCGTGAAACCAGAGCTTAAATGGGTCAGAATAGAGGTGCCAGAAGACAGGGCAAGTAAACCCTCTAATGAGAGGCCAGGTTTGGAAAGCCTCTCAAGGCACCTGTGGTCAATCCACTGCAGAATCTTTCTCAGAGATTTACGTGGGTCTTACTCAAGCCTGGGAATAAAACCCCAGTGACTGACAACTGAAGATGAGTAAAAAGTACCAAACTGAACCTAGGAGTTTGTAAGTTTAAGCAACAATTGGATATAATTAGAAAGCAATCGTCACTTTCCCAAAGTGTAACACAGAGCACCAATTCCCCAGGACGGTAACAGTTATTATGTGGAAAATAAGCTTCCTGGCCCATTAAGTTTGGGAAACTATATTAAACAGAGTTGAAAAGAAGTTTCCTTCCTGTCCACATGCTCAGAGCTTTTGCTAATACTAATGTGCACTGGGAATGTCTAAGAAAAGAATCTAGAAAAAAGTATTTCCCAAACCCATTTGACCACAAACCCATTCCAAGTGGGGCCTCTTGCAGGACAGAGTTCCAAAGAAGGTACCCTGGGAAATCCCAGGCCAAGCCGTGTGCCTCCTCCAAATAGAAGGCTCAAGCTAGGTCTGTTTACGTGGACGGAACTGTCTTAAAAACAATTTCCAATTCCATTTTAAAAGGCGGAATTGAGAGGAAAGGCTGACTGTGCTCCTTTTGACTCAGAGCCACACCTAAGGGTGGTCTGGCTGGCCAAAGTAGCCACAGATGTAAGGGCACAGCACTTCTAACCACAGAGTGGCAGAGCACCCAAGCAGCTGATGATCCCCAGGCCACCCCTGAGATCCTGCAGGGGATAGTGATGGATAATTGGCTGGGGTGGGGTGACAGGTTTCTCCTCTCACCTGGGGGTCAAGGGCTCCTCCCGGGCAGCTGTTCGGGGTGGGGCTGGCGGCCTCCCAGTTGGTGGCGGTTTATCTGGCTCTTCAAATAACCTGGAGAGCGGGCAGGAGGCCTCTGTGAAAGCTGGCTTGCGGCTCCCTGACCTGCCAGGGATGTACAGGAGAGGGGAGATGAAGTGGGGCTGACTAGATGCCCCTAGGTACCCTTTCACATGACATTCAACACAGCCCTAGCTCACCTGGGCTCCTGGCTGCCTCGGGACACAGAGGGGACTTTGCTCTTTGCTCCTGCCTCATCCTTATCAATGCTGATCCACTCTGAGGGGGCAGGAAGGGAGACTCAGAGGAGACCTGGGCTCCTGGATCCCACAGACACCCACTGGGCCTGCTAGCCCTTTCCCAGCTATGCCTTGGAGCAGGACTATTCCCAGCTGTGGCTACAGAACTTCCAGGTATCCCAGATTCCAACATGCCCCCACAACCCTGGTCCTGCCCTCCTAGATCTGTTCACACCACCCTATCTCACGTCCCAGTGGAGTCCCCACCGTAGAGCCGCTCACGGGTGCCCAGGCGCTCCGTGGGCACCCGCACCTTCATGGAGCCTCGGATATTGCCTGTCTCCTCGCCGCGGTGGGACAGGAAGGTCAGGAACTGTTGGGCCGTGCTGCCAATCATGGACTTGAGTGCAACCACACACTCCCCTGAGGGGCAGATGGGACAGACCAGCAAATTACCAAGCCAATCTAGGGCCCTAGTCTGGCTTCCTCCTATTCCCGTCAGCACCCCTCAGCCCTCACCATAGGATTCATAGCCATCCATGGACTTGACTGTGAGCAGGAGGTGCTGGTCCTGCAGGTACTCGATATCAGCCAGAATTGGTTTGAGCTGGGAAGCAGGGAGGCCCAGTGAGGAACAAAGCCCAGCCACTTCCCCCTGCTCCTCCTGCACACTGCCACTGACACCACTCATTCCCCTCCCTCAGGTCATCTGTGCTCACTCATACTCAGCTCTTCAGGGAAGAGCCAAATCCTTAATGCAGAAGACACAGCCCTGGACGGGCCTTTTACAGCGCTTAGCATCACTGTAACTAATTTTCTATGTCCTCAGTAGGACATAGAAACACAGGACCTGACATTTAGCAAAAGCTCAAGAAGCATCTCCTGAATGAACAAACTGCAACAAGGTTCCACCTCCCAAAATAAAGCAAAGACCTTTATCCTCATTCATACACACACACACACACACACACACACACACACACACACACGCTCTGCTGGCCCCACACTCCCTCCCACGCAGGTTCCCCAGTAAATTATTCTGCACCCTTCTCTGTGCCCTCACCCATAAGCAGGGAACCTGCCCACAGCCTCACCGTGGGCAGCTGGCGTGAAGACCACTGCACTTTGAGGAAGTTAATGTTGTCACTGCTCTGGGCATCATTCTCAAAGCTCTTCTTGTATTCTGGGGTGAGGGTAGAAGACACCCAACTGAGTACCACCTCCCAGCTTCCCTTTCCCCTAAGTAGGGGGCTGACTGCTAGGGGCACCCTCTGGCCTCCCATCCTCCTTGGCCCACACCCAGCCCCTGCCCCGCCTCTGACCCTCCAGGCAGGTGGAGTAGAACTCAATGAAGAACTTGGTGCGGCTGGCTGTCTTCACAATGGCCTCGATGCTCTCAAACTCAATGTAGGCCTGGTCTGAAGTCTTTGAGAGCCCTGCAGGGAAAGGGAGGAGGGCTGAGAGGATCACAGGAGGAATGGGACAGAGGCAGGGCCCTGGGATTTGAAATTAGGGGCTCTGGCAGAACAGGAGGCAGGGCCAGGAGGGGCGTCCCCAGTCCCAAGTTGCCAATGGAGAAACTCCAGAGCCCAGACACTGGACCAGAGCAAAGAGACAACCCAAGGATAAAAGACCCATTGAAGAGGGTACTTGGGACCAGAATGCCTGTGGGATTACCCACCAACAACCTGCCACACCTTCAGGCATAGTCAGGGACACAGACGTGGCCCTAGGCAGACACAGATACACAGATACATGTATATTCACATATGCACACACATACTCATGGGCATACAACACTTGTGATGGCCCAGGTGCACAGACACCCTGACACATCACACCTTCAGCAACACTACTGCACTCACTGGTACACATCCACACACACTTATATAGTCAAACCTATGGTACATCCCAAAGCCACCACTGGTGCCCACCCAGATTATGCCACATCCACAAGCACATCTGGAACAGTCACCTTTCTTGGAGATGAACTGGGAGGTAACTCCAACCTCAAATGTCCCAAACACAGGGGAGTGGTCGCTGGAGACGATGTCATCAGTACAACCTGGGGAGTGGGGATAGGAATGGGGACTCAGGGGGAATAGTCCTGCCCTCTGCTCCGCCTTCCAAAGTTAAGGCAGAGTCCAGAGGGGTACCACCCCAGGTCTCCCATCACCCTGTCCAGGAAGCTCTGACCATAAGAATTGCAGATGACATGAGTTTCAGGGTAGGATTTCCACAGAATCCGATCACACCATGAGGGCACATTGGTCCGGACCTGGGGCAGAGGATGGCAGCATGGTTAGCACTGACAGCTAGGGGGCTGCTTGGCATGGACCCCACTTCAGAGTTGATGAGTCCCCACACTTCTATTACAAGGGGCCCCAGACCCACCTCCCTTCTTGGATCCTCACAATACCCAGGATCACCCAAAGTTCTCAGAGGGGCCATGGAGGCTAGAGTGGTAGCTGCAGAGGCCCACGCCCTTGACCCAAATTCTTGATTCGTCTCAGGCCTGGTGTCCCCCAAGGCCCATGCTGTTTTGGCTCACCCCCGTTGGTTTCTGCTTGTGCCAGGCATATGTGTCCCGGGAACCCCGCTCATAGCGGTAAGTGGGTGGGAAGGAGATCTCCTCCTCACCTAAGGAAAGCAGGGGACAGGTGGGGTTCAGGGCCCTGACACCCAGAGATACCACAAGCCTCCCAGCCCTCCGCTCCACCTGCCAGGCCCACACTCACTGAATCGAAGGAAGACCTTGTGCTTCTCCCGCTCCAGGTTGAGCTGGTCCACCCTGAGCAGGGGCTCAAACTCCTTCCTGCTGATGTAGTTCAGGATCTCCTGGGGTGGGGGACACAAAGGCTGGAAACTTTCCTCCTGAACCAGAGCCAGGGGTGATAGCCTATGTGGTCCTTAGCCTCCCTACAGCCAGGGCAGGGCCCTGCTCCCACCTGGATATCCATGTCCAGGCGGTAGTTGAGGTCCCCAAACCAGAAGAGGTGTGTGAAACGCAGAGAGATGTCAAAGGCACTGAGCTGCCGGTCACCCAGCGAGAGCAGCCGCAGGATGTCCAAGTAGTTCTGGTTCCTCCTGGGGTGCGGGGTGTGGGGTGGGGAGGAGTAGATCCCCAGGGTCAGGGCCAGAAGACAAGGATAGGCATAAAAGGAAGAAATCTTGGGAGTCAGGGATGGGGTAGGGATCCAGGTCCCTGGGGACAAGGTCAGGGTTGGGCTAAGAGAGGAGAGAATCTCTGGAGACAGGCCTACAGGAGGGTCATGGACTCAGATATGGGAGTGGGAACAGGCCTCAGGTGAACAGGAGGTGGGTGTAAAGAGACCACAGGAAAGGTGCCCCTCACCGAGCCGTCTTCTCACTTCCTGAGGTGAGGTGACAATTCACAAATCCAAATGAGGTTCCATTGAACATGAAGGAGACGCCCACAGCCCCCTTGTTCCCTGTTAAGGCAAGCAAGAGAGGAAGGCCCAGGTCACCCTTAGAGGGCTCCCAACTCTCCCTTCTGCCTCTCAAAGCCAAAATGAGAGGATCCTCCCGCTGAGCCCACCAGACACTTTGACATGGGTGGGCCCCTGCACATACCCACACCTTCCCTGGGGGTCCTCACTGGGCACACATGGTCTGTGTGGATGGCCTGAGTCTGTATGTATGTCTACAGGGGCCCCAAGGGTGAAGCTGAAAGGCCCTGCAGATTCTCAACAGAATCTATCCTGGGAGAGGACCAGACTGAAAATCAGGAGACCTGGGCACAATGCCTGGATCCACCACTTACTTGCTGTGTGACCTTGGACAGGGCACTCAACCACTCTGGGTTTGAGTTTTATCATCTGTGAAAAGTGAGTAATTATCCTAGTCTCACCTTCCCAGGTGACTGAGAGAGATTTCAAATATGAATATGCTTTTCAAAGTTCAAAGTACCCTATATATGGGGAAGCAAAGATCACCAAAAACAGGGGATCCTAGGCTGGAGAGGAAGGAGAAGCCATGGACAGAGGGACACGGCCACCCTTGGGCACCCACCAGCCCTGCTTACCCAGGGTGTTGGCGATGCCAGTCTTCACACTGGACGTACTGACATGGCTGATACGGTTCTCGTGCTCTGGCTTGACCAGCACTGCCACCTTGATGTTCCACAGTGACTGCATGGCAATCTGGGTGGAGAGTGCATGGTCACCACTGCCCTGCTGCACCCACTGCCTGCATTTCCCCCTGGACGATAAATAAACTTTTGTGTCCATCACAGGATAGGAAGGCTTGCCACCCCTCTTCCTGAGGGACTGGAGAGAAATGGTTCCTCTCGTGGCGTGAAGGACTCAGGTCAGATCTCCCAAAGGATATGCTCCGGGACCAGAGAAAAAGCCAGTGAGGCTGTGCTCCTAGGGCTGCCCATGAAATAGGATAGTTTGGAGGTGGCGTGTGAGGACAGGGGGCTGGACAAGATGACCCTCCTCACCGGGCGGTAATCCAGATCCGTAAGCTCCTTGAGGCCCCCGCGCAGTAGGTCCAGCCACTCGCGGTCGCCCACTGAGTTCTCCTGGGTCCCAAAGACATATATGTCATGGGGTATGGTCACTGTGACCTCATCCAGGGTCTTTCCCAGACCCTTCGATGTGAACCAGGATGTCACGTTTTTCGGAGGTGGTACACTTCCTGGAGGTGAAGGGGGTGAGGTGGGTCTGGAGGGGTTAGGCCCCTGCTCTGGGGCCATCCTTCTCTCCCACCCCAGCCCCAGCCCCAGCCCCAGCCCAAGCTTGTGCCTGACCCATGTTCCAGGTGCCTATGAAGACAGAGATCATGTCTGGCTCATCCTGCTTGGAGTGCTTGTTCTTCATGAGCTGCAGCAGCTGGCAGAAGGCCTCCCGCTTCTGGGGGAACAGTAGCCACTCAGGAGCAGGAAGGCATCCTGGAAACCCCCCCTCTACAGGGATACCCTGCTAGACAGCTCATGTCCATGAGGAGAGGGTCTGTCTGGTTCTCCACTGTATACCCACTGCTCAAGCATGTAACAGTGCTGTAAATGTTATCCACCCTCAGGCCACCCGTTCTCAACACTCTCACCTGTCAGACCTACCCCTGCCAGGAGGGATGGCATGCCTACATCATGTGTTCCTTCTGTTCCCATCCAATGGGAAGCACCCATGTGAGGACCCCAGCTGTCCCCAGTGGCCTGGCCCAGCCTGCTGCTCACCCGGGCACTGACAAAGATGAAGTCCTTGCGCTGAGTCCGGTCCTTCTCCTTTTCAAACACAACACCCAGCTTGTTCTGGACACGCTGGGACTTAATGAGCTGGCGGACTAGGGCATGGAGGACAGGTCACATGGGCCTGTGCCCCTAGGCCGGGGGCTCCCCCCTGCTCACCCCTCCCAGGTCTGGCCCTGGCTCACTGCGGTCATGCGTGAAAGTGGTCCAGTCCTCCTGGGAGTCCCGCTGTCTCCGCAGCAGCACTAGCCGCCCACCCTCCACATCCACGCTCAGCGTGAACTTCTGCGACTTCCCGATCTTGGTCAGGTCACCCAGGGTCACATCTAGTTTCACCTGCAAGCCAGGTGGGAAGCTGCTGACAAGACCTTGGGGCAGGCAGCACCCCAGTCCCCTCCAACCGCCCTTTGCCCCATGAGGCCCCACTGCCATGTACCTCAAAGGCCTGCACAGGGATGGTCTTGGCCTTACGTGTGGATGGCTGCAGAGCCGGGGGTGCTGTGGAGCTCATGTCCTGTAGGGCCTTCAGGGCCTGGAGGGAACAAGGGCAGCGTGAAGTCAAGGGACACCCTGACTGAAGCCTGGGGCAGGGAGGGACACAACTGATGCTGGGGCCAATGTTAAGTTGTAGACTCAAGGTTGAGATCAGTGCTAAGCTAATGACAGTGGCCAGTGAATCGGCAGACAAGGGTCAGAGGTCATGCCACCTTCTTCTGGATGCCTGACAGGAAGTCCTTTAGCACTGACAGCTTCAGCACCAGGCTCTCTAGTTCCTGCTCCCCTGTCTGTGGCAGGTTCTGGTAGGGGGAGAAAGAACTAGGCTTGTATAACAGTCACCTAAGCAGAGCCTCCCAGGCAGCTCCAGAACATGAGCCCACCTCCCAGGGGTCTCCCTACAATCCCACCTGCTGCTGCAAAAGGCGCGTCACCATGGGGGAGCTCTGCTGGTCAAACACCTTGGACAGGATCTCCAGGCCTGACAGGACCTTGTCCACCTCACTAGGGGAGACATCAGGTCAGAAGAATTCCCACCCAGACCTAAGTACAGGGAAGGGGGCGCTGGGTGTAGCCTCCACCTCACCACAAGGATAAAGGGTACCAGGTGAGGAAGGTCAGCAAGCAGTGGCTAGTTGACTGTTCAGGGTCAGAGGTTAGGGCACCTATACAGCCAGGGAGCAGGCAAGCACAGGTCAGAAGTAAGGGTAATGCATGGGGCTGGATGTCCCAGATACCTGTGTAGCCTCCGACATGAGGTGGCGAGGGTACGGGTGAGGTGGGGCAAGTGGCTGGCTCCACCCCGCACAGCCTCCAGGTCCAGCCCGTAGCTGCCTTTCAGGTACTCGTGTGAGACGGTGCTTAGCCCATTGGGAGCACTTTGGGAAGGGGTAAAGAAGTCAGTGGAGGTCCTGCTGTCCTGTCCCAGCACCCCTGCCCCATCCCTAGAAGAGACAGTATTTGTGGCAACCAGGGCGGGATGAATCAGGGTGGTGTGGGGGTCCTTGGTGAGGGCTTAGAAGGCCTCTCCACCTTTAGTAGGAAAACAGTTCTCAGAGGAGAAAGGATCTCCTGCTCAGTGGATAGGGTAGGGGTCTCACCTCTCAGCAGCTGGAGTTGTGGGAGTCTCAGGGGTTGGCAGGGGACTGCTGGGCCCAGTGTGGGCAGAAATGCTGGTAGAGCCAGAGCGCGGGGGCAGCGGGGGCTTCTCGTCCTCCCCATCTGTGGGCAGGGGTCAGTGGGCAGCTGTCTGGGCCTCCCACACACGGTGGAGTAGGAGGCATAATGCAGCTGTAAAGTGACTTTATGGAAAGAGGGATAAAGGGCGCCAGCATCATGACCACAGGCAAGGGGGCTACAGGAGAGGTAGGGTTGAGAATCGGGGATGGGAAGAGGCAGGGAGAACCAAGGGACAGGGGCAGGGAGGGGACCCACACATTAGTACCTGAGGCATCCCGGTCATCTGGAGGGTCCGGTTCCCGCTCCCCCTCTACAGGAAGCAGCAGGGCACATACAAGGCCCTGGTTAGGCTGGGCATACAGGCCAATGAGCTCACCCAGGGTCTGGAAGCGGCGCACAGGCACACCCTGCGAGGTCTGTGGGCCAGCAAAGGTGGGAGGAAGGGTCAGCCAGCTGGTCCCAAACCCTAAGCTGGATCAAGGTCAGGGGTCAGGGGTCCAAGGTCCTACCTGCACAGCCAAGAAATCTTCTCCATCAGGCAGAATTCGATATGTGTGCACATGCTTCTGATACCTACACCAAGGCAGGGCCAGAATCTGTCACCCCCAGGCTGGGGTCTAAGACCCAAAGCACCCCTTCTTCCTGCCAGCAAGCTCAGCATCCCAATGCCCTCAGCTTGGTTTCCCTAAACCCACCTGCCCAGACTGCACAGGGTTAATGATGGGCTGGTCCACTTCCACCCTCCTAGTGTTGCCAATAAGGGCAGGAATGACCAGAACACCCCCCTCTCCCCACCAGACCTACAGACTCCACACCCACCACAGGGCAGGGCCCAGGAAGCAACAGGCAGCTCTTTTGTAGCCTCCACAGCTGTCTAAACAGCCCCTCTGGGCTGTGGTACCAGTCTGGGCCCCCCGCCAGAGTGAGTCTTCAGAAGCCTGGTTAGCCTGTACAACCTGTGGTTGTACACACAGGTAACATGCTAATATGTGTGTGCCTCCTGTGTTTATGCTGCTGTCTGGCTCTGCCGGAGTCAGGTATGTCTAGGGTAGTTCTGTCAAGGAGTGTGGGGGCATCACCCTAGGCTTTCCCACCGAAGAAGGCCCCCATGGGAGACCTGGGCCTCTAGGAGCCCCAAGCCAAGGAGGGGCAAGAGGGGTGCTGACAGACGGCAGCCACAGCAGAACAGGTGACAGCTGAGCCAGGTGCATACTCAGTGGGGGAAGATCCTCTGCCTCCACACCTCAGGGCGTGTTTCCCCCCAGGAGTTACCCAGGAGGAGTCACTCTCCGTGTTGGGCAGGAGGGAGGTAAGGACCCCCCAACACCATGGCCCCCTCAGGGGCTCTCCTGTCTGCTTATGCTGGGTGTCTGCCTGTGACCGGGTGTTCCTTGGTAGACTGTTATAAACACTGTCTGTGTTTATTGCAATAGCATACCATTGACTGAATCCTATCTGTGACAGGCTGGGTACCCAGTGTCCTATAGATCTTATTTAATTCTCACATTTTTAAGTAGACATTATTATCCCCATTTTCCAGCTAAGGAAACAGGCCCAAAGAGGGAAAGTGATTTGCCTAAGGTCACAGGGTAAGTGAAAGGTCAAGTTGGGATTTTAAACCATGGCAGAAGCCAGAGCGGTATCCTGGCCTACTGGTCAGATTGCCTGTGCCTGCTGGGGCAGGGGCGTGTCTTGCATGTTATCCATGAGCACCTGCAATGTATACAGGTAAGCAAGTGTGTGTGTATTAAGCAAATCTAAGATATTGCCCTCATCTGATTGCCGACATTTGATCCTTACTCCCAGGCTCTTGAAATTCAGGGAGGAGCCAGTCAGCTGGCAAACCTGAATCCCCCACTCACAGTGAGACCCCCTCACCCCATTCACAGCCTCCCCTGGCAGTGGGGCCAGGATTCTCCCCCTACTGGGACAATAATGTTCCTCACCCAGACAGGCCCCAGCTGTCCCCCTCCCACTCAACAGCTGACCCAGCACCTGCCTCCCTCCCCAGCCTAATTAGGGGGTATGCCTCAGAGGGGGCTGGGAGGCAGGACTAGGAGATATCCATCTGCCTGGTCTGTCCCTCCTTAGTCTCCCCCTACTGGGCCTCAGACTTGAGGCATAAGCTGAGACTTATAGGGCCCCTTCCCTACTGGGTCAACTGCCTAGGCGAGAGTTTTTCAGCCTCCATACCACTGACATTTTGGATTGCAGTTCTTTGTTTTGAGGGACTGTCTTGTGTACTGTAGAATGTTTAGCAGTATCCCTGGCTTCTACCCACTAGATGTCAATAGCATCATCCCAGTTGTGACAATTAAAAATGACCCCCGGCTGGGCAAGGTGGCTCACACCTGTAATCCTAGCACTTTGGGAGGCCAAGGTGGGTGGATCACTTGAGATCAGGAGTTCAAGACCAGCCTGGCCAATATGGTGAAACACCATCTCTACTAAAAATACAAAAATCAGCTGGGCTTGATGGTGAGCGCCTGTAATCCCAACTACTCGCCAGGCTGAGGCAGAAGAACCGTTTGAACCCAGAAGTCGGAGGTTGCAGTGAGCCATGATCATGATACTGTACTCCAGCCTGAGCAACACAGTGAGACTGTCTCAAAAAAAAAAAAAAAATCTCCCCTGGTCTAGGCTAACGTGCCCCCTAACCAAAGATGTCAGGAGAACAAAGGGGTAAGGAACCGACATTGGGAGAGGAGTTTGGGAGGGAGTTCACAGGGCTACGAAAGATCTAAATAACTAGGTCTAAATAAAGCAGCCCCCCTCCAGATTCCCACTCACTACTCCCACTGAGAGGCCCATAGAAGCCAACTCAGTGTCAGACTCCAAGGCAGGGGGTACAGGACAGGGAGAAGACTGCAAAACCGTAAGTGCTAACTCACCCCGGCACCACTACCACACTTGGCTGACAGGCACCACTACCACACTTGGCTGACAGGCACAGCCGCAGGACCCAGCCACTCTGACAAGCGCCAAGTCTAGCTCTGCTCTCAGCACTCGTAGCTCAGGGGGCTAGGACAGCCAGGTAACCAGGGCTCAAGCCCTCACTCATTGGTTCATAAATAATGGCAAGGTTCCATACAGCCTCAGCCCCTGCTTCCCCAAGCCTTCCTCTCTACACCACCCACCACCACCCCCACCAGCCATACACAGCCAGACAGAACCCCAGAGCACACAAAGGAGCCCTAAGGAAGCTGCCGGGAATCCCACACATCCCGTCAGTCCCTCTACCCCGACTCCCTCTCCTGCTCACCACTCAGTCCCTATCCAAACCGGACTGCACATAAGGTGGAAGACACATCCTCTCCCCTGCTCCCTGGAGGATGCCTGAAGGGGTCTGCCGGGGAATGCCCGAATTTTTCGTCCATCACAGCCACACTGGGCCGCAGAACCCCACATCCTCTGCCCTCAAGGCTCCTGAAAGTGCCCCAAGGCACACAGCAGGAAGTGCTCCTGCATCCTTCCTCAGACCCAGGAGAAAGCCAAGGCCCCTACTCTGGCGGTTGGAGGCGGGTCTGGCATCCCACCAGCCCAGGCACCCTGACCCGGGCCCTCCCCGCACTCCCGGTCTCCTCCAGCCCGAAAGGAGCCCCCGCCCCACTCACAGGACGCAGAGCGCGAAGGCCCCCGCCACGCTCTCGCTGTCTCGGACCAGGAAGCTGCCATCTCGGCCTGCCCGGGCCAGCAGCTCCTCCGCGGCCGCGCGGCTCAGGTCGCGGTGGTACCAGGCGGGGGCCTGGCTGCCCAGCGCGCCCCCCGGCGCTACGCCCCCCGGGCCCGGCACCCCGCAGGCCGAGGCCATGGCCCGCGCAGGGCTCAGCGCTGCCCGGGCCCGCCGCCCCGCGCCATCCGCCCCGGGACGCTAGGGGCTGAGGCTGGGGCTGGGGCCGGGCCCGGGACGCGGGGCCCGAGCCTTAGGATCCGTGGGCTCGACAGAGTCGAGGGTCGGGACTCCGCGCTCCGCGGCGCAGGCCGCCTGGTTCGCCGTGCAGCCGCTGCTGCTTGCAGCGCCGGCCTCAACTTGAAGAGAAAGAAAGTTTGTTCAGAGGCGGCGGGGGAGGGGCGGGAGCGGAGTGCAGAGCCGGCGGCCGCCCCCTCCCCCTCCGCTCCGCCCGCAGCCCTGGATGCCCCTGCCCCCAGCCTCCTCCAGCGGGGACGGTGCACCCACCTTCCCGCTAGGCCTGGGATCTCCCAGACCCCACGATGATCCTGCCTCCATCACTCACCCGAAGAGATCCAGTCCCCAAACCCCCATCAAAATCCAAGTCCTCCCATCCTGGTCCCGACACTTCGGGATCCAGGCACCCCCCGGAAAATTCAGCGCTCTTCAGTTCTCCCAGTGATATGACCCCTATGCCCCATAAAGGTCTGATTCCACTCCACGGCTTTTTCTCTCGGCCCCAGTACAGCTTGGCTGCATCGAGTTCCCCAAACCTGCGAAGGATCCAGGATGACCCCTCCGAATCCTCTTCCCTCCACCTATGCGGGCAAGACCCCCCAACTCCCAAGAAATGCAGCCCCCTAACTCCGCGGGGTCCGGACTCCGGCAAATCCCACGGGGAGATCCCCTCCATGGTGATCCGCTCCCCTAGAAGAGGTGCGACGTCCTCGAGCCCCTCACGCAGTCCCTCCCAGCCCGGTAGAGCCCTTCCCCCTCTCGGCCAAGTTCCCCAGCACCACCCCCGACACCCGCAGGCCGAGCCTCGGCGGGGTTCAGCAGTCCGAGGTCAGGAAGCTCCCCTGGCCCGTTTAGGAGAAAGTTCCCTTACGGGATCCCGGCCGCCGCACGCAGACCCCCACCTCCCGGGCTGCTCCGGCGCCCCCTTCCCCGGACAACGTCCCTGAGCTCCCGGCGGCCACTTAAGATGGCCATCCGCGCGCGCCCCCGCCCTCCGCGCCGCCCGCCCCGCCCCGCGCCGCCCCAGGGACCCGGGGAAAGCACCGCGCACCGCCTCACCCCGCCCCGCGCCTCGGTCCCAGAGCCGCTGGCCCGCCGGGTAACCTGGGGCAATTCGCGGCGCGGGGCTGAGCCTCGGCTTCCCGCTCTGGGAAATGGGGATCCTGTGGCGGGGGCCGCCTCTGAGGGCCGGGCTTGTACCGCGCTCGGCACCCGGCCTGGCGCCCCGCCCGCGCTCCCGAAAGGCGGCTATTTTTATTATTAATTAAGGAGGAACGAAGGTGACAGCTGTGTAAACTGTAAAGAGCGGCTGCGGGACAAACGGGTATTATTAGCACTCGCCCCCGCCCCAGCAGCTCCCTCCGAGTCAGCAAACTTGCGCCTCAACGGGCCGGACGCCCAGCGGGGAGCTCCCTGACTGGTTCTGCTCCGAGGCCCTCCGACCCCCTCCCCTCCCGCCAGGGGCGGAAGGGGGACTCGGCCGCCGGAAAGGGGGTGGAGTCCAAGAAATGGTCTGGCCCGCCCCCTCCCAAAAAAAAAAGACCTAGCCGGTGGCGGCGTCTCCGGGGAGTCGTCTTCCTGCCCCGCCCCTCCGTCCCCTGGCTCCTTAAAGGCGCAGGCCTCCAGCCCGGCGCCCGCCGCCGCCAACTTACGGGCGGCCTTGGGAGGTTCCCTTTAACCTGGGAGATAACTTTCAGTTTGCTATGCTGAACCTGTTGACGGAGTCCGGGTCAGTCCGGCGAGCTCCTTCCTCTATTTCAAATATGCATTGATTTAACCCAGCTGGAACAGAGCCTGGAACGTAGAAGGGCCTCGATGGGACCTTCCACACTAGATAAATATAATAATTAATAGATCTACCCAACCACCCAACGGTGCCTCCAGAACCCAGTAACTCAGCCTACAATCTGTGCCATCTTCCTCATCAGTCACATTCTAGTATAAGAAAAGATGAGCCTGGTGTGAGGGGAATCCTTGGTAGTGGGGGAGAGACCTGGACTAGGAGTGCACACCTGGGTTCTCGTCCTAGCTGGGCCACCCTCTGGCAGGGTGTTCTCAGACACTTAACCTATGCCTCTCTGGGGACAGTTGTAGGAGTGTGGAAACAGCCAAAGGGAAAGGGGTGTTGGGAGATCCAGAGATAGCTCAGGCCCAGCTCCCGAGGGCTGTGCGAAGACAGAGCAACCCCCAAGATAGGCATATCCACCAATCCTAGGAGTTGACAAAGGCGCCAAAGGCTCCTCACCCCCGAAGACCCTAAGGGTTTCTAACTTTTCCAGCCACACCTCCAGGACACAGAAGCGCTGAATCAGTTCGAGGGTCTTGAGTATTCCACTCCAGGAACCCCCTAAACTACCCTCTCCAATTAGCTCTGTTCTTCCTCGGAGTCCCAAGCCCCAACGCTGCACCTTCAATGTGCATCACGTTAGGCAGTGTGAATTTTTTTTTCAACCCGCTGACAATCCAGAGCCTTTCTTGGACTCCCAGTCCCAGCTTTCCAATTACAGAGCCGAGTACAGAGCCAGGCAGATGAGGACTGGGGTACTGGGAGGCTGTTTGAAGACCAAGATAAATCAGCTCAGGACCTGGTTCTCACTTGGGGCAACAGGAGCCACAGGATCCCGGAAGACTATTAATGTGCAGACACTGGCCTCATGAGAAACAGCTCCTCTATATTTCACAAGCCTGAGGGCAGGACTATTATCATTTTTTATATACAGGAGGAAACAAAGGTTTAGAGCAGTGAAGCAACTGTTTCACTTTCACAAAGTAAGTAGCAGAGCTGGGGATAAAATACAGGTTTAGTTGCTCTAATCTGAAGGAACCCAGAAGCTGTAGAATCTGTCTCCTACCCACCCACAAACTCACAACCAAAATAATTCCTCAGACGTGGATATGTCAGTCTAGAGCCCCAAGCCCCACCGTGGAGCAGGAACTGACCAGGTAACAGAGCGTTGGGTGACTAATGGAAGCATGCTTAGGATGCTGTCATTTGTGGGAGCTGGAGCCCAGCCTGGTTATCCAAGCTGAGGGCAGGTAGTCTGGGAGGACTGGACTCAGCCAAGGAGCCAGAGTTGCAGCATCAGGGCCAGGCTGAGCAAGAGACCCCCAATCCCATGAAGCAGGATGCCAGCATTCACATTCATGGCCGCAGCATAGAACCTCGCCACCTCCTCATTGGGGTTGCCCTGGGTGGAGTCAAACCACATCTGAATGCAGCGGCCGCTCCCTCGGCTGTAGTTGCTGACCTTGTAAGAGTGACTCCAGAGACCCTCACAAAGGGCAGCTGGAGTGGGGAAGTAGGACTCAAAGGTGCGGCAGAGGGCCCCAGCTGGGCACTTGTTAACTCCTGCAGGTAGAGAGATGGTAGACACAGACATTCAGCCCTTGGGCCCCAAAGCTCATTTCTGGCCACCCCCAGAAATCACCCCACCCCAAATCCTTGAGGATTCTCCAAACCCCACCTCAGTCTGCTTTTTCCTAACCCCGCCTCCATCGCCCTCACCTGAGGTCCAGTCCCATCCTCTGTGCCAATTGCTCTTGCAAGTGTGGGAGGTGTGACAATCCTCCCACCAGCGCTGACAGTCCTCTTTGCATAAGGGCACATCCAGGAAGCGTTCTTTGCGCCAGCTCTGATTCACCTGGGTGGGAGGTGGGGAGGCAGGGCTCCTCTCAGCCAGGGATGCTGGCAGCCATAGCCTTGAAGTGACTGAGGGGGATGGCAGTCTGCTGGGGTGTGGGGAAGAGACATCCTACCTGCTGGATCCAGGGCCCCAGGTTGGGTGAGCACTCATAGAGACAGTTGTCCTGGATGAAGTGGCGCTTGCAGGCGGGCTCCATCCTGCCGCAGTGATCCCAGTTAAAGTTGTACAGGCGGGAGGTGTCCTTGTGCAGCTCCTGGCTGGTGTTGGCCGTGCAGCAGGCGTTCTTCCTCCAGGGACTGCACTGGGTGGGGAAGACACAGGACTAAGTGCCTCCCCGCACCCTCCTTCTACCACCTCCTGTCTCTCCCCCATTTGGTTCTTACTCCTCTGCCCTAGGTAGGTTGTCCTGGGAATACTCACTGTGATGGTCCCTCTGTCCTAGGCCTCCATTCTTGGAGGAAACACAATTACAACCGTGTGATGGGGGGCTGTGGGAGCCCAGGGGAAACCTTGTCGTGGGAGTAATAGCTATCATTTATGCAGCATGCAACACTTCATAAAAAGTCCTTTCACATCCTCATTTAAAAATAATTATTGAGCACCTACTTTATGCCAGTCACAGTTATAGATGCTATGAATACAGAAGAGAACAAAACAGACAGAAATATGTGTTCATGGAAATTTCATTCTGGTCAGAGGAGACAGACAGTAAGAAACTAAAAAAATATATATATGGTATGTCAGGATATGATAAATGATATGAGAAAAGGTAGAGCAGTAATGTAAAATATGGAATGATTGCTGACGTTTTAAATGGGTTAGAAAACACTTCATTGTAGGTGACATTTTGAGCAAAGGAAGAGGAGTGAGCCATATAGTAACAGAGTTTGAATACATTCATTCTTCTTGGCAGGTAGTAAGATCTGTGTCCCAGTGGTTAGGCCAGTGACAGACACATAGTAGGCCCATGAAAATAATTTGCTGGAAAAAGTAAGCAAAATCCAGGCCATGCGTGGTGGCTCAAGGTGGTAATCCCAGCACTTTGGGAGGCCAAGTCAGGTGGATCACCTGAGGTCAGGAGTTCAAGACTAGCCTGACCAACATGGTGAAACCTCGTCTCTAGTAAAAATAAAAAAAATTAACCAGGCATGGTGGTAGGTGCTTATAATCCCAGCTACTTGGGAGCCTGAGGCAGGAAAATCACTTGAACCCAGGAGGCAGAGGTTGCAGTGAGCCGAGATTGTACCATTGCACTCCAGCTCTGGGCAACAGAGTGAGACTACTTCTCAAAAAAAAAGAAAAAGTAAGCAAAGGCCCTACTTTTTAAATCTATCTGTCTAACATATAGTCACATCATATTTTCACAAGATTTTAACCTAGACTGGGTTTTCCAGGACTCAAAATACCATGAAATAGAAGGCTGTACTATGTGTTTTGTTCTACTAGAGTTATTCACTGTTTTAGAAAATTATGTCATCAACAGCAACATTGCTTATATTATGGCATCTTACAGTGTTTAAGTTACCAATATAATACACCTGTATCAATCTTCATTTTTAGCTCCCCATTCATAATGATTTTATGACAAAAGCAGGCATGTGCTATTTCCTAATGCCTTCTAATGCAGTCAGTCATACCAGAGAACTGACATGTTGAAATATATATTATTTTAGTACAACTTACTTTCTATGTGTTTCTCCTTTATATTACAGAGCATTATGTTGATATTTACAAAAATTATGCATACAAATAGGTTCTTTTGAATTTGATTGCAGGATAGAAAAGAGAATCTAAAAAATATCTGTCATAAAAGGGAGATACTGAGTCTAATCAGATTGCAATCCACTGGCATATATGTATAGAGACTGTGTAAATATACAGCCCCTGTGCCTCAAATTACAGATGGAAGGGGACTCCTCCTCTTCTCCCCTCGGCACTCCATGGAACTGGCACATAGTGAGGGTGGGAACAGCCAGCGCCTCCCTAGTCTCTCACCCACCAAAAGGAGGAGCCCAACCCAGTCCTACCCCTACCCCACCACAGGGGCCAGTCATGTCCAGCTCCTGTGTGGGCCCATGTGCTTCTGTGAGTCTCAGTTTCACTTACTTGTGTTATGTGGAGAATAACATCTACCTACATCAAAGAACCCCTGGGGATATGAAATTATGTACAAAAATCACATGACAACTGATAGGTGCCCATCAAATGACGACTCAATTTCGTTGCCAACATGGTATCCACCTCTAGGGAGGGCCCCACTAAAATCACATCAGCCACTCTTACCCCTCCACTTTCATCTTCTCCCACTGCAAAAATTCAGGATGCGGAGGTGTCTGATCCCTCAAGTCCTCCCCTACCATCCTGACTTCCTCCTCCCTGTTAGAACCAGCCCCTCAGTAGAGGCACACTCCAGCCATACTTGGTCATGCAGCTTGTCCTCAGGACCTGGCTTTGTCTTGTGGTGCTTGGCATCCATACAGACATTGAGGAGATCAGTCCTGTCCTGGGCACTGCACATGGTGACTACCCAGGCCAGAAGCAGCAGAAGTGGCATCAATTTCCAGACCATGTCTTTCTGTCCTTGCAGAGGGACCTAGGGTAGGGAGACCAAGTCCTGAGGGGAAAGGGCTCCAGGCTGGGAGACCATTCACCTCCTGCCTCAGTCTCCCCATCCCTACAGTGATGAATGAGGTCAGACACCTTTCCTTCAATGCTGGGGTCCTGAGGCTAGGGTAGAGGGTTGACCAGAGGGCCCTTAAAGCCCCCACCCCCAGGCTTTAAGGGCCCAAGAGAAGTGGTGTTAGTGAGTGGGCCCTGAGTAAGTCTTCACAATTTGGAGGAGAGGCTTTGCACCCTCACGTTTTCTCTAGCCTTTATCTATGACAAGTAATTAAATCCTTCAGGTCCATTCCCTGCTCCCCTGAACAGGGCCAGGGACACATAATGTCTTCTCCCTGTGTCCAGCAAGAGCTCTGTGGTTAGACACTGGATCACCTGGGGTCTTGTACCAGCTTAGACACCCGGTTAGCCCTGGGGAAGGCAGTGACCCAGCTCTGCCAAGTTCTCAGATCAGCATGAGGATCAACTGACAGAACCCACAGGGTGGTGTTTGGTTAAATGACACAGAAATGGAAAGGACAGTGTTTTTAAAATAATTTTGCTTCCTCAGACTTTTTCCTTCCCTGTTCTCTAAAAAACATTTTCCTTTCCAGCATCCTTAGCTGTCTCTGGGCTAATGCAGCAGACCTCACCTTACCTCTCAAAAAACAAATGCCAACGAGAATGATATAGACTGGGAGTGGGGTAAGGTGGGGAGGGGTGAGGAATAAAAGACTACATATTGATTACAGTGTACACTGCTCTGGCGACAGGTGTGCTAAAATCTCAGAAATCACCACTAAAGAACTTATCACACTTTGGGAGGCCGAGGCGGGTGGATCACGAGGTCAAGAGATAGAGACCATCCTGGTCAACATGGTGAAACCCTGTCTCTACTAAAAATACAAAAAAGTTAGCTGGGCATGGTGGCGCATGCCTGTAATCCCAGCTGCTAGGGAGGCTGAGGCAGGAGAATTGCCTGAACCCAGGAGGCGGAGGTTGCGGTAAGCCGAGATCGTGCCATTGTACTCCAGCCTGGGTAACAAGAGCGAAACTCCATCTCAAAAAAAAAAAAGAGAACTTATCTATATAACCAAAAACCATCTGAAAAACAATAGAAGTTAAAAAAAATTTTTTTTAAACTTTTTTTTTTTTGAGATGGAGTCTCACTTTGTCACCCAGGCTGGAGTGCAGTGGCATGTTCTTGGCTCATTGCCACCTAAGCCTCCCTGGTTCAAGTGAATCTCCTGCTTCAGCCTCCCAAGTAGCTGGAAGTATGAGCATGCACTCCCATATCCAGCTAATTTTTGTATTTTTAGTAGAGATGGGGTTTTACCATGTTGGCCAGGCTGGCCTCGAACTCCTGACCTCAGATGATCCACCTGCTTTTGACCTCCCAGAGTGCTGGGATTACAGGCGTGAGCCACCACACCCAGATTAAAAAATTAAAAATAAATTTTTAAGAAATGTAAAGAGACCCTTAGACCTGAGAGACAACATAAAAGTTTCCCATGTTGGAGCAGCCAGACCAGCACTTGCTGTCCTGGAAGGCACTCAACAAAAGGAGCAGCCCCTATCTCCTCTGTTCACTGCTACCCTCGTCCCCACCCCCAGCCATTACAGAGCTGTCCCTTTGGGCTCTGTCACTAAAGAGTGGATAATGGAGACTGCTTCCTCTCCCTCTCTGGTAAAGGTTCCTCCAAAACCTCACTGCCCTTGGTGCTATGTTTAGTGTCAAGTCTTCCCTCTTCCAGTTTCTTCCCCTTCGAGTTGCCTTCCCCACAGGAGCCAGCATAATCTTTCTGAAGAAAGATGTGTCGCTCCCCTCTGCACAAACCTGCCAAGTCTCCCCACTGCCCTTGACACCCTTCCCTCCATCGGGCATCTTGCCTGAACCTCTGTTGCTGCTGGAAGCATACACAGCTGTGTCTGAGTTGTCCTCTCTCTTAAGTGGGCAGTAGATCCAGGCTGTCCCCACCGCCTCTGTCCTCAGCACAGGATAGAGAATGTGCTCTGGTAAGCACAGAGTGAAATCTCCCCACTTAGCTAATCTCCTTCCTCTCTTCCTTCCCTTCCAGGCCCCACCCTCTTCAAGTTTCCCTGAGTCTGTCAATTTAGTCACTCTTGTTTACATTCATCGCCTTACTTGTTAATTACTCATTCCAGCATCCACTCATTCAACATTCATCAAAATCTAAAGAACTGCTCATCCCCCGGGAGTATCTGGATTTTGTAGGTACCCTAAGTGGTTCTTAGGATGAGACCAGCTCAATGGAGATAAAGTCTGGTGGAGAAGAACCCAGGCTTTAGGATCAGGCCAATGGGACCCAATGAGAGCTCCATCTCTTGCACAACCTTGGGAAAAGTCACTGGACCTTACTGAGCTTCAATTTGCTCACTAAAAAATTGTTCAGAATTGTATAGGGAAAAGCCTGGCACATACTGAGTAGGGACAGCTATCGGGTTAATTTATAGACAGCCAGGTAGACACAGGTAGAAGTTGAGGTATAGGCCGGGTGCAGTGGCTCATGCCTATAATCCCAGCACTTTGGGAGGCTGAGGTGGGCGGATTGCTTGAGGCCAGGAGTTCGAGACCACCCTGGCCAACATGGTAAAACCCTGTCTCTGCTAAAAATACAAAAATTAGTGGGGCATGGTCCCGAGAACCTGTAATCCCAGCTACTTGGGAGGCTGAGGCACAAGAATCATTTGAATCCAGGAAGTGGAGGTTGCAGTGAGCTGAGATCACACCACTGCACTCCAGCCTGGGTGACAGAGCAAGACTGTCTCAAAAAAAAAAAAAAAAAAAAAAAAAAAAAAAAAGTTAAGGTATAGAAGTCAAGGGTCACAAAAATTAAAATTGTCTCAAATCTGTTAAAACGACAATATATTACTGTCTGGCATTTCTGAAGACATAATTAAGCAATTTCTGATGTGTTGTAAAAATACACATCACATACAATGTGCTATCCTCACCATTTCTAACTGTACAGTTCAGCAGTGTTAAATATATTCATACTGTTTGCAACCAATCTTGGAAACATTTTTATTCTGCAAAACTGAGACTATATCCATTAAACAACTCGCTATTTTCCCTTTCCCTAGCCCCTGCCAACCACCATTCTACTTTCTGTCTCTGGGATTTGGACTACTGTACTGTAGGTAAGTTCCTTGTCTAAGTGGAAGCATGCATATTTGTCTTTCCATGGCTTTTTTTTTTTTTTTTGAGATGGAGTCTCACTCTGTCACCCAGGCTGGAGTGCAGGGTGTGATCTCAGCTCACAGCAATTCTGGTTTAAGCAATTCTCCTGCCTCAGCCTCCCAAGTAGCTGGGACTGCAGGCACGTGCCACCACGCCCAGCTAAGTTTTTGTATTTTTAGTAGAGACAGGGTAGTCAGGATGGTCTCCATCTCCTGATCTCGGGATCCTCCCACCTTGGTCTCCCATAGTGCTGGGATTACAGGCGTGAGCCACCATACCTAGCCCTAATTGTAACTTTGACTTACATTTCCCTAATGATTAGTGATATTGAGCATGTTTTCCTATGCTTGTCAGCCATTTGTATATCTTCTTTGGAAAAATTTCTATTCAAGTCCTTTGCCCATATTTAAAATTGAGTTATTTGTTTTTTGTTGAGTGGTAGTATTCTTTTATGTATTCTGGATTCACCCCGTATCAAGTATACGATTTACAAATATTTTCTCCCTTTCTGTGTGTTGCCTATTGATTGTCCTTTGATGCACAGAAGTTTTTAATTTTGATGTAGTCCAATTATCTATTTTTACTTTTGTTTCCTGTGCTACTGGTGTCATCTTCAAGAGCTCATTGCCTAATTCAATGTCATGAAGCTGTTTCCCTAGGTTTTCTTCAAAGACTTTCATCATTTTGTTTTTATGTTTATTTAGGTCATGGATCGACTTTGAGTTGTTTTTTAATATTGTATAAAGATGTATTTATACAAATGTATTATACCTGGGTAAAGGTGTAAGATAAAGGTCCAACTTTTTTTTTTTTTTTTGCATATGAACATCCAGTTGTGTCCCAGCACCATTTGTTGGAGACTATTCTTGTCCCCATGTTTTAACACCTTGCCAAAAAGCTGGACTCCCAGTTCGATTCCACTGATGTATATGTCTCTTCTTATGCCACTACCACGCTGTCTTTATTATTGTAGATTTGTAGTAAGTTGTGAAAGTGAAAAGTGTGACTTCTTCAATTCTTTTCTTTTCCCAAGATTGTTTTGGCTATTCTAGATCTCATTCATGTCCATATGAATTTTAGGATCAGGTTTTCAGTTTCTGCAAAAAAGCCAGCTGGGATTTTGACAGGTCTTTTTTTTTTTTTTTTTTTCTTTTCTTTTAAGGGGGTCTGCCCTGCAGACTCCGATTCAATAATAGTCTCAAACCCTTTTGGAATTGACAGGTCTCAAGATGAATTTGTAGATCAGTTTGGGGGAGTATTGCCATTTTAACAATATTAAGTGTTCTGATTGATGAACATGAGATTTACTTCTATGTATTCAGGTTTTCAATGTCATATATATATGTATATATATATGTGTGTATATATATATATATATAAAGATGGGGTTTTCACCATGATGGCCAGGCTGGTCTTGAACTCCTGACCTCAGGCGATCCACCCACCTCCGCCTCCCAAAGTGCTAGGATTACAGGCGTGAGCCACCACGCCCAGCCAATAATATTTTATAGTTACAAAAAAAAAGAAAAAATATATTATGGTTACAAGTCTTTTACTTCTTTTGTTAAACCTATTCCTACATATTTTATTCTTTTTGATGCTATTATAAATGGAATAATATTCTTTCATTCCTGGAATTAATCCTGCTTGGTAATAATATATACTTTTGACATGTTGCTGGATTCAGTTTGCTAGTATTTGATTAAAAAGATTTACATCTTAATTCATAAGAAATACTGATCTGTGTTTTCTTTTCTTGTGATATCTTTGCCCAATTTTGTAGCAAAGTAATACTGGCTCATATGATACTTACAGAATGAGTTGAGAAATATTTCCTCCTTTTATTTTTTTTGGAAGAGTTTGTGAAGGATTGGTATAAATTATTCTTTAAACATTTGGTCCAGGCGTGGTGGTTCATGCCTGTCATCCCAGCACTTTGAGAAGCAGAGGTGGGAGGATCACTTGAGCTCAAGAGTTTGAGACCAGCCTGGGAAACAGTGAAATATTTTCTCTACTAAAAATAATTTTTTAAAAATTAGCCAGGCATGGTGGCATGCACCTGTAATCCCAGTTACTTGGGAGGCTAGGGTGAGAGGATTGCTTGAGCCCAGAAGGTTGAGGCTGCAGGAAGCTGTGATCATGCCATTGCACTCCAGCCTGGGTGACAGAGTGAGACTCTGTCTTGAAAATAAATAAGTAAATAATAACAGTTTGTAGAAACCACCACTGAGGCCATCTGGGCCTGAAATTTTCTTTGTGAGAAATTTAAAAATTATTAATTCAACTTCTTTACTTGTCGCAGGTCTATTTGTATTCTTTACTTCTTACGTTATCTTTGGTAGTTTGTGTCTTTATAGACATTTGTTCACTATTCTGTGTTATCTAATATGTTGCATACAATTCTTTATACTGTTCCTTTATAATCCTTTTTATTCTGTAAGGTCAGTACTGATGTTCCCTTTGTCACTCCTGATTTTATTGAGTCGATTCTTCCCTCTTTTTTTCTTCATCAATCTCACTAAAGCTCATCAGTTTTGTCGGCCTTTTTAGAGAACTAACTTTTGGTTTTGTTGATTTTTGGGGTTTTTCTATCCTCTATTCTATTTATTTTTGCTCTAATCTTTATTATTTCCTTCTTTTTCCAATTTTATTTTGCTCATCTTTTTCTATTTTGTTTTGTTTTGAGACAGGGTCTCACTTTTTGCCCAGGCTGGAATACAGTGGTACCATCTCAGCTCACTACAACCTCTGCCTCCCAGGCTCAAGCAATCCTCCTACCTCAGCCTCTTCCAGGTAGCTGGGACTACAGGCATGCACCACCACGCCTGGGTAATTTTTGTATTTTTTGTAGAGATGGGATTTCACCATGCTGCCCAGGCTGGTCTTTTTTTTTTTTTTAATAAAGATGGGGTTTCACCGTGTTGGTCAGGCTGGTCTTGAACTCCTGACCTCAGGTGATCCGCCCGCCTTGGCCTCCAAAGTGCTTGGATTACAGGCATGAGCCACTATGCCCGGCCAGCCAGGCTGGTCTTGAACTCCTGAGCACAAGTGATCCGCCTGCTTCAGTCTCCCAAAGTGCTGAGATTACAGGTGTGAGCCACTGTGCCTGGTCCTTTCTCTTTTTTTTTTTTTTTTTTTTTAAAGTTGGGGTTTCACCATATTGGTCAGGCTGGTCTTGAACTCCTGACCTCAGGTGATCTGCCCACCTCAGCCTCCCAAAGTGCAGGGATTACAGGTGTAAGCCACCATGCCCGGCCTGTTTTGTTTTGTTTTAAGGTAGTAGGTTAGCTTATGGATTTAAGAACATTATTCTTTTTCATATTGCCATTTACAAATCTAAATTTCTCTCCAAGCACTGCTTTAGCTACCTCCCATAGGTTTTGGTATTTTGTGTTTTCATTACATTCATCTTAAAGCATTTTCTAATTTCCCTTGTAATTTAACCTTTAACTCACAGGTTACTTAGGAGTGTATTTAATTTATACATATTTGTGAATTTCCTAAATGTTTTTATCTTACTGATTTTTAAACATCATTCCATTGTGATCAGGGAAGATATTTTCTTCTATTTCAATTATTTTTAAGTTATTAGTACCTTTTTTATGGCCCAAAATATGTTTCATGTGTACTTGAGAAGAACATATATTCTGCTGTTGCTTGGTTGGGGTGTTCTGTAGATATCTGATAGGTCTACTTGGTTTATAGTGTTCAAGTTCTCTATTTCCTTGTTGATCTTCTGCCTATTCTATATATTGCTGGTGGTGGGATATGGAAATCTCCAACTGTTATTGTCAAATAATGTATTTCTCTCTTCAATTCTGTTATTTTTTGCGTCTTGCGTTTTGGGACTCTGTTGGTAGTTGCATTTATGTTTTTATTTGCCATGTCTTCTTGGTGGATTGATCCTTTTATCATTTTTAAATGTCTTCCTTTGTCTCTTAACAATTTTTGTCTTAAATTCCTTTGTCAGTATCGTTACATTACCTATACGGTAACAGGTACAAATTACACCTGTTTAGTAGAGACAAGGTCTCACTATGTTGCCCAGGCTGGTCTCAAACTCTTGAGCTCAAGCAATCCTCCTGCCTCAGCTCTCTAAAGTAAAATAATTTGTATTCTTAACAAAGTACTGTAGCTTTACTTGTTTTTACTAGTTTTTCTTTCTTTCTTTTTTTTGGAGGGGGATGGAGTTTCACTTCTGTTGCCCAGGCTTGAGTGCAGTAGTGCAATCTCAGCTCACTGCAACTTCCACCTCCTAGGTTCAAGCAATTCTCCTCCCTCAGCCTCCCAAGTAGCTAGGATCTTTCAACCTTTATACTTGAGATATAAAATTGATTTACCCACTACAATTATAGTATTTAAATATTTTGAATTTGACAACATACTTACTTTTTTTTTTTGAGACAGAGTTTTGCTCTGTTGACCAGGTTGGAGTGCAGCGGCGTGATCTTGGCTCACTGCAACCTCCGCCTCCAAGGTTCAAGTGAGTCTCCTTCCTCAGCCTTCCAAATAGCTGGGATTACAGGCCTGTGCCTAGCTAATTTTTGTATTTTTAGTAGAGGCAGTTTTCACCATGTTGGCCAGGCTGGTCTCACACTCCTGACCTCAGGTGATCCACCCACCTTGGCCTCCTAAACTGTTGGGATTACAGGTGTGAGCCACCACGCCAGGCCTGACAACATACTTACTTTTACCAGTGAGTTTTATACTTTCATATGTTTTCATATTACTAATTAACATCCTCTTTTTTACCTTAAATAACTTCCTTTAGCATTTCTTATAAGACATATCTAATGGTAATACACTCATCTTTTATTAGTCTGAGGAAGTCTTTATCATCCTCCCTTTTTGAAAGACAGGGTTACTTGGTATTGTATTCTTGGTTAAAATTTATTTTTCTTATAAGGATTTTGAATATGTTATTCTATTTCTTTCTGGTTTGCAAGATTTCTGCTGAAAAACCCACTGATAATCTCATGGGTTTCCTTGCATGTAATATTTCACTTTTCCCTTGCTGCTTTCAAAACTCTCTCTTTGTCTTTAACTTTAGACAGTTTGATTATGAGGTGTCTTGGTGTGGGTCTCTTTGGATTAATCTCATTTGATGTCCTTTGGGCTTCCTAGCTCTGGATTTCTATTTCTTTCCCCAGGTTTTGGGAGTTTTCTGCCATTATTTCTTTGAATATGTTTTCTAGCCCTTTCTCTTTGTTTTCTCCTTTTTATATACTGATAATGTGTATGTGGTTATGCTTAATGGTGTTCCATAAGTCTCTTAAATTATCCTCAGTCTTTTTTATTATTTTTTCCTTTTTGGTCCTCAGATTTTGTAATTTCCGGCAACCTGTCTTCAAATTCACTATTTTTTTTCCTACTTGATCTAGTTTACTATTCATTTCAGTTATAGTATTCTTCAGCTCTACTATTTCTATTCAGTACTTTTTTAATATTTCCCTTCTCTTTATTAAAATTGTCAGTTTATTCTTACATTGCTCACCCGATCCCAGTAAGCATCTCCATGACCATTATTTTGAACTCTCTGTGAGGTAAATCACATATCTACACTTCACTCCTGTCAATTTCTGGATATTCATCTTGTTCTTTTGTTTAGAACATATTCCTCTATTTCTTTATTTTCCTTGACTCTCTGTGTTGGTTTCTGCACATTAGATAAAATAACTACCTGTATTAGTCCATTTTCACACTGCTGTAAAGAACTTCTCAAGACTGGGTAACTTATAAAGGAAAGAGGTTTAATTGACTCAAAGTTCAGCATGGCTGGGGAGGCTTTAGGAAACTTACAATCATTGCTGAAGGCGAAGGGGAAGCAAGGCACCTTCTTTACAAGGCAGCAGGAAGGAGGAGTGCTGAGCAAAGTGGGAGGAACCCCTTACAAAAGCATCAGATCTCATTAGCACTCACTATCACAAGAACAGTATGGGGAAGATTGCCCCCATGATTCAGTTACCTTCACCTGGTCTCTCCCTTCACTCCTGGGAATTGTGGGGATTATACTTCAAGATTAGATTTGGCTGGGGACACAAAGCCTGACCGTATCACTATCTCTCTCACTCTTGTCCAGCTGGCCTCATGTAGGAGAAGGCTCTCACTTATCTGTCTGACCAGAGATTTTAAGGTGCCTCTCAAGTTTTTATATTTGTCCAGACCTCTATTCTGTTTTTGGTGCCCCGCTAGAGTTTCTGTCATATCATTTCAGTATTCTGAGACCCGTAAGGCAGAAGCCAGATTCTGTAGGTATAGCTGGAAAGTTTGGAGTGTTGGGTATGTGTTTCAGCTACTTCTATTTTTACGGTAAAGCTGAATACGGGTGTTTATCTCTCATTCTCTCTACACTAAGCTGAGAAGAAGATCTGTATCTTTGGCAAATGCCTATACTAACATTCAGGTTGCACTTTCTAATCCTGGGGAAATAGCTGTTGGAAGCCTGGCTATTTTATGTTTACTTCTTTGTTTTCTGTGGTCTCAGCCCACCCAAGAATACAAAGCTCCATCAATGTCAAGAGCTAGGTCACTAAGGAGACAGTCCCCAGGGTGGGAGCCATAGAAGTTGTGGCACTCAGTGTGAGGCCAAGCTCCTTCCTGGAAGAATGAGTAGACCTGGATTTATTTATGGGGTGGGCCAGGGGAAAGTTTCATGAAGTTCCCTTGCTAAGCTGTAATAAGGCTATTGTTTGTTTGCCCCATGATCTCCCTGGTGCAAATTTGTTAGCTGTTAGGTCATCAAGTAGCCACTGGAAGTGTACTGTAAGCCCCATCTAGAGAGAAAATAGGAACTAAATGTTCCCTCTCCTTTTCTGAATTGCTCCGAGGGAGTATAGCTCTGGAACTGTTTGTGCACCAATTTAAAACTACCTCTTTGTTCTATGATCTAGAAAGACTCACATATGGCCGGGTGCAGTGGCTCACGTCTATAATCCCAGCACTTTGGGAGCCCAAGGCAGGCGGATCATTTGAGGTCAGGAGTTTGAGACCAGCCTGACCAACATGGTAAAACCCGGTCTCTACTAAAAAAAAAAACAAAAAAATTAGCCAGGCATGGTGGTGCATGCCTATAATCCCAGCTACGTGGGAGGCTAAGGCAAGAGAATCATTTGAACCCAGGAGGCGGAGGTTACAATGAGCTGAGAAGGCGCCACTGCACTCCACCATGGGGTACAGAGCAAGACTATCTCAAAACAAAAACAAAAACAAAAGAAAGACTCACATATGCCTAGTCCCTTCAGCTCCCAGACTTAAGATGTTTAGGACAGAGACCTTTGGGAGATAACTGAAAAGTTGGAGCACTTGATGCATGCCAAAAATCCCTTCCAAAGAAAAACAGGAAGCTGCCATATGTATGTATATATATATAGAGAGAGAGAGAGAGAGAGAGAGAGAGAGATGAGGTCTTGCTATGTGTCCCAGGTTGCTCTTGAACTCCAGGCCTCAAGTGAACCTCCTGCCTCAGCCTCCCAAAGTGCTGGAATTACAGGTATGAACCACTGTGCCTGGATTTTTTTTTTTTTTTTTTTGAGATGGAGTCTCACAGACTGGAGTGCAGTGGCATGATCCCAGCTCATCACAACCTCTGCTTCCCGGGTTCAAGCAATTCTCCTGCCTCAGCCTCCCAAGTAGTTGGGATTACAGGCATCTGCCACCATGCCTGGCTAATTTTTGTATTTTTAGTAGAGGCAGTGTTTCACCATGTTGGCCAGGCTGGTCTCAAACTCCTGACCTCAAGTGAGCTTCCCACCTTGACCTCCCAAAGTGCTGGGATTACAGGCATAAGCCACCGCACTTGGCTAAAAAAGTGGATTTTGACCATTTTTGCCAGTATTTTTCTTGCTTTTTTTGAGGAATGAATTTTCAGACGTCCTTATTCTGCCCTTCTAGAAGTGCTTCTTCAGATGACTTCTATTTTAAGAAATAGAAAGCTTTAAACAATATTGGCTGCTCATAAAAAATCATCTTTGAGTATTAAATTTGAGTATAAGTCTACTCTTAACATGAAAAAACAAAAGTTACTTTTTATTTCCTGTGTGTTTTCCCCTGACAGCAGACTTTAGGTCCTTGCCCAGACTGAATGTGAATTTCACTTCTCAAAAAGCGTGTTATTTTTCTTTCTTTTTTTCTTTTTTCTGTTGTGCTGACTTATGTCACTGTCTTGGGTCATGATCTAACATAAAACAATAGGATTCTTCCCCTGTAAAGTAGTTAAAATTCCTAATGACAAGGTTGTTGTAAAATATAGTTTTCTTACACAGCCGAGATGAAGGCCTTTCCCCAAGAACACTTTTTTCTGTTGTCCTCCAAGATCAGGTCCTAATTCAAAATAATGTAACTATCAAGCATTTTTTTTTACAGCAAAATCATCTTACACTTCCCAGACAGCTACTGGATTACACCAAAAATTCTCTCCCACACAGCATAGCACTCATAAGTAAAGAAGGATACAAGGAGGGATACTAAAAATAATTAGGTATAATTGGCATGCTCCATATTTTTAAAATCAGTGTATCAGTATTATAAGAGCTGCCTTGTCCATCATGTCCACAAAGTGGAAAAAGATGTCAGAGCAAAAAGAGGGGCTCATTCCCTCTAGATGATATTTTTTTTGAAATGGGGTCTCACTGTCACCCAGGCTAGAGTGTAGTGACGCAAACACCGCTCATTGCAGCCTTGACCTCTTGGGCTCAAGCGATCCTCCAGCCTTAGCCTCCCCAAGTAGATGGGACTACAGGTGTGCACCACCATACCCAGCTAATTATTTATTTTTTGTAGAGACAAGGTCTTACTATGTCGTCCAGGCTGTACAGGTGTGAACCACCGCACCTAGCCAAGATAATTTTTATGCAAGGTATTGTTGTGACTATGATTGTGGACCTTCTTGGATGGATAAAAGTATACTCATATTCATGTGCAAGGCCTTACATGATGACTGTCAAACTCATGCCCATGTTGATTTTATTCCATAATTTAACCTTGTATTATTGGTAGCAATTGTAGTACACATGTTATGAAATAGACTGTAAGGCCCTCAAGATTTGTAAATACATTCATTATCTGTTTCACCTGCAGAGCTCAGCCAAATAAGACACATAGAATTATCAAACATAAGTTAGGCCGGGCACGGTGGCCTGTGGCTATAATCTCAACACTTTGAGAGCCCGAGGTGGGTGAATCACTTGAAGCCAGGAGTTTGAGACCAGCCTGGCCAACATGGTGAAACCCCATCTCTACCAAAAACACACAAAAGTTAGCCAGGTGTGGTGGCACATGTGTGCGGTCCCAGCTACTCAGGAGGCTGAGGCATGAGGATTGCTTGAACCTGGGAGGTGGAGGTTACAGTGAGCCGAGATCATGCCACTGCACTCCAGTGTCAGAGCAAGACTCTGCCTAAAAATTAAGAAAAAATGTTAGTTAAATCAGTTGAGAAGACAAACCTCCCTGTCTCCTGCTCCCTCCCCAGGTTCTAATAATAGTTCTCCTCAATGTAGCCATGATCTGAGACCTCATGAAATCTAGCAGTCACTGGTAGGTTTGTGCTGTTATGTAGTACGCCCCAGAGAATATCCTTCTTTCATTCTGATATTGAAAGTGAATAGATTGGCCAGGCCATTTGATACTCTCAACAACTGGTTTCTTTTCTTTTCTTTTCTTTTCTTTTTTTTTTTTTGAGACAGGGTCTCACTCGGCTGGAGTGTAGTGGTATGATCACCGCACACTACAGCCTCAGCCTCCCTGGGCTCGAGCGATTCTCCCAGCCTCTTAAGTACCTGAGACTACAGGCACATGTCACCACATTCAGCTCAACAACTTGTTTCTATTCTCCCCTCTTGTTTTTCTAAAGATACCTACTATACTTTGCTGACAGGAAATAAATCCATGTATCTGACATCATCACTATAAACTAACACTTGGTTGAGCCAACGTAAGAGTCCTGAGACTAGGGATTTCTAGCAAAATTTCAGCCCCAAGGCAGAAGACTTCTCTGGAGGAAGATGCTAGCCCAAGAACATGTAACTAGACAAGGAAGGAGTAAAGTTAATTAAAGATATATGATTGTGGTTATTGTCTTGGTATTTTTGGTAATGTACTTCATGTTCCCTTTTTTTTTTCTTTTTTGCTAGTCATATGATATAGCCTTTTTCTTTCCCCTAGCTCAGGTCTCCAACACTCAGTTTAGCAAACCTTACCTGTGCCAACTGGAATAAACACTCTTTTTAAAAAAAAAGTCCTGGCCGGGCACAGTGGCTCAAGTCTGTAATCCTAGCACTTTGGGAGGCCGGTGGTGGGTGGATCACCTGAGGTCAGGAGTTCAAGACCAGCCTGGCCATCATGGTGAAACCCCATCTTTATTAAAAAAAAAAAAAAAAAAAAAAAAAGAAAGAAAGAAAAAAAGAAAATTTAAAAACATCCTTGGTCAATGGGCCACCTCCTAAATGACTCTCATGTTATCCACACCAAGGATAGACTCACTCCTTGACTGCCAAATCCCAGCTTGCTTTTCTTTTTCTTTTTTTTTTTTTTTTTGGAGACAGGGTCTCACTGTCAACCCAGGCTGGACTGCGGTGGTACAATTGCTCACTCCAGGCTCAAACTCCTTGGGCTCAGGAGATCCTCCTACCTCAGCCTTCCAAGTAGCTGGGACTACAGGCACACACTGTCACGCCCAGCTAATTTTTGTATTTTTTTTCTAGAGACCAGGTTTCACCATGTTGCCCAGGCTGGGCTCAAACTCTTAAACTCAAGCCATCCACCCTCTTTGGCCTCCCAAAATGCTGAGGTTACAGTCATGAGCTACCACACCCAGCCTCCAACCAACCTTTTAAAGTTCATGATGGGAATGGAGTTTGTCTCTGATGATAGATTTTTATGGAGCCACAAGCCAAATTTGTTAGAATACTTTCCCTCATGGGCACACCCCTCAGAAGCTCAGAATCATCCTCCAAGTAATTTTCATCCCCCTTCATGTCCATTTACAGTTAATCCTTGTTCTCACTTCCTGTCCCAGGTAACTACTAATCTATTTTCTGCATCTGTAAATTTGCCTTTCCTGTACATTTCATGTAAGTGAAATCATGCCACATGAAGCCTCTTATGTTGGGCCTCTTTCACTTAGCATAGTGTTTTTGAGGCTCATCCATGCCATAGCATGTGTCATTATGTTTCATTGCTGCACAGTCTTCTGTTGTATGGATTAACCACATTTTGTCTATGCATTCACTAGTTGCTAAAAATTTAAGTTATTGCCAGCTTGGGGCTATTATGTATAATGATACATAGTATTATGGAATTCATATTTAAGTTTCGTTATGTTTGTTTTCATTTCTCCTGAGTAGATACCTAGGAGTGGAATTTTGGGTTGTATGGCAGTTTTACATTTAACTTTTTGAGAAACTGCCACAGTTTTTCAAAGGGCTGTACCATTTTACACCACATCAGCACTGTGTGAGGGTCCCCATTTCTCCACATCCTTGCCAACATTTGTTATTGCCGATCTTATTTATTATTGCCATCCTAATAGGTATCAAATGGTATATCACTGGGATTTAAATTTGCAGTTTTCTAATGATTAATAATGTCGAGCATCTTTTCGTATAACTACTCATAATTTGTGTATATTCTTTTTTTGTTTCTGAGAGTCTCACTCTGTCACCCAAACTGGAATGCAGTGGCACAATCTCAGTTCACTGCAACCTCCACTTCCCAGGTTCAAGCAATTCTCCTGCCTCAGACTCCTGAGTAGCTGAGATTACAGGAATGCATCACTGCACCTGGCTAATTTTTGTATTTTCAGTAGAGACACCGTTTTGTCATGTTAGCCAGGCTGGTCTTGAACTCCTGGCCTTAAGTGATCTGCCTGCTTCAGCCTCCCAATGTGCTGAGATTATATAGGCATTAGCTACCGCACCCAACCTATGTATTTTCTTTAATGAAATGTTTGTTCAGGCCGGGCATGGTGGCTCACGCCTATAATCCCAGCACTTTGGGAGGCTGAGGTGGGTGGATCACGAGGTCAAGAGATCGAGACCATCCTGGTCAACATGGTGAAACCCCGTCTCCACTAAAAATACAAAAAAATTAGCTGGGCATGGTGGCGCGTGCCTGTAGTCCCAGCTACTCGGAGGCTGAGGCAGGAGAATTGCTTGAACCCAGGAGGTGGAGGTTGCAGTGAGCCAACATCACGCCATTGCACTCCAGCCTGGGTAACAAGAGTGAAACTCCGTCTCAAAAAAAAAAAAGTGTCAAAAAAGCAAGAGTTTTGAATTCTAAGTCCAATTTATCCATTTTTGCTTTCATCACCTATGCTTTTAGTCCAAAAAATAAGTGGGCCAGGCTTGGTGGTTCGAACCTGCAATCCCAGTGTAATCAAGAATCACTTGAGCCCAGGAGTTCCAGACTAGCCTGGCCAACATGGAGAAACCCTGTCCCTACTCATACATTAGCTGGGCGTGGTGGCACATACTTGTAGTCCCAGCTACTGAGAAGGCTGATGCAGAAGCTGGGGGGCAGACATTGCAGTGAACCGAGATCGCGCCACTGCATTCAAGCCTGGACAGGAGACTCCATCTCAAAACAAAAACACACACACACACACACACACACACACACACACAATAATAAGTAAAAAAATAGATCAGGCACAGTGGCTCACACCTGTCATCCTAGCACCTTGGGAGGTAAAGTCAGGCAGATTGCTTGAGGTTAGGAGTTCGGAGACCAGCCGGCCAATATGGTGAAACACGGTCTCTACTAAAAACACAAAAATTAGCCAGACATGGTGGCACATGCCCATAATCCCAGCTTCTTGGGAGGTTGAGGCATGAGAATTGCTTGAACCCAGTAAGAAGAGGTGGCAGTGAGATGAGATCATGCCACTGCACTCCAGCCTGGGTGACAGAGGAAGACTCTGTCTCAAAAAAAAAGAAAGTTGATTTTAGATGTTAGTTATCTTAAATTCCACTAATTCAAATATATCTGTAAACAAATCATATTTGTTTGGTATTACTAGTCCTGTAGAGAACATGATGCATCAGTTGGCCTTGTTTGCAAGACTACCCAGGGCCAGTCACCTGAGTGAGACCCTGTCTCAAAGCAAACAAAAAAGGCCTGGGCTTGGCTCTAGATTGGAGCTATAGTGAAAAATAAAGCTGAGAGCTACAAATGTCTCTAAGTTAGAAGAATAGTTAAGTATCAGACTAGTTCATAGCAAGTGTCAGAGCTGGGATTTGGCCCAGTCTTCACTGGCTTCAATCAATGGGAATTGGGAGACAAAAGAGTCGCATTGTCATTCATACCCAAATAATCCTCAAGACATGTGGGGTGTCTGGTTTATTCAAAGTAGCTGTCAGAGGCCCAACCATGGAGCAGAAACCAAACAGTTGGGAGCTATGGGACTGAACAGGGCAGGGATGTCCAGGAATCAGATGGTAAACAGAGAAGTCAGCTGAGCAACCAGAGCAGGCCCAGGCTGAGCAGGACAGGACAGGCCGCCCAGGGCCCAGCCCCACTCATGGCTGCAGCATAGAATCTTGCCACCTCCTCATTGGGGTTGCCCTGGTCCGGGTCGAACCACATCTGGATGCAGCGGCCGCTCCCTCGGCTGTAGTTGCTGACCTTGAAGGAGTGACTCCAGATTTCATTGCACAGAGCAGTGGGTGTGGGGAAGTAGGAATGGAAAGGTAGGCAGGCAGCTCCCACCGGGCACTTGTTAGACCCTGTAGAGAAGAGGGAAAATCTTTAGCCACTGGGCCCAGAACTATCTTGGGGTCTGCCAGCCCTACAACCCCAAATTGTCACACACCTGTTCCACACCCACACACCTCCACTTCCAAATCCCTCCCTTCCTGCCCCACCCCAGCCTTCACCTGAGGTCCAATTCCAGCCCTTGTGCCAGTTGCTCTTGCAGGTTTTGGAGGTATTGCAATCTTTCCACCATTGCTCACAGTCCTCTTTGCACAGGGGCACGTCCAGTACCCGCTCTTTGCGCCAGCTCTGATCCACCTGGGAGATTTTGGTAGAAAAGAAAGGCTCAGGCACAAGAACCCCAGCAACCCAGCCCTGAATAGAACTGGAGCTGAGGATGCAGCCTGCACAGATGCCTGGAAAGCTCAGCTCCTCTGCCAGGTCTTGTACCTGACAGAAGCCGTGTGTACCTGCTGAATCCAGGGCCCCAAATTGGGGGAGCACTCATAGAGGCAGGTGTCCTGGATAAAATGCCGTTTGCAGGCAGGTGCCATCTCTCCGCAGTGGTTCCAGTTGAAGTTATATAGGTATGAAACATCCTTGTGGGCTTCCTGGCTGGTGTTGGTAGAACAGCAGGCATTCTTCCTCCAGGGACGACACTGGATGGGGAAAGACATGTGACTCAGCCCACAGCCAGCACAGCCAGAATATTCCATATGCAACATCTCCTCTTTTCCACCTTGATATCCCAGCCCACTGGAAGTCATCCAGGAAAATACTTGCTGTTGGGACCTCTTTAGAGGAGAGGGCCATCAGAGATTGTGGGAGCCCAGAAGGGAGTTCCTGTCTGGAGGTTCTATCATTCCAAAATTGGTTAATTTAACCTTTGAGATCCCACTTACTCTCACCCAGGTACCTCTGTAGAAACTGGGGTTACAAAAATTAACACATCGTGTGATTATTGCTTTAGCAATATCATAAGCAGGGAAGAAGGCTGGGGAATTGCAGTGTAATAGTGTGGTTAGATTAGGCTTCACTGAGGTGACAAAGATTTGAAGGTGAAAACAATTTATATTGTAACCTAGATGGGCACAGTGGCTCACACCAGTAATCCTAGCACTTTGGGAGGCAGAGGCAGGTGAGTTGCCTGAGCTCAGGGTTTGAGACCAACCTGGGCCACATGATGAAACTTTGTCTCTACTAAAATATAAAAAATTAGCCAGGGAGAGCGGGCAAGGAGAGAAAGGAAAAAAAAAAAATTAGCCAGACAGCCATGTGCATGGCTCATGCCTGTAATCCCAGTACTTTGGGAGACTGTGGCGGGTGGATCACAAGGTCAGGAGTTCGAGATCAGCCTGGTCAATATGGTGGAAACCCCATCTCTACTAAAAAAATACAAAAATTAGCTGGATGTGATGGTGCGTGCTACTCAGGAAGCTGAGGCAGGAGAATTGCTTGAACACAGGAGGCAGAGATTGCAGTGAACCAAGATTGTGCCACTGCATTCCAGCCTGGTGCTTGGTGACAGAGTGAGACTGTCTCAAAAAAAAAGAAAAAATAATTTAGCCAGACATAGCAGCATGCGCCTATAGTCCCAGCTACTCAGGAGGCTGAGGCGGGAGAATCGCTAGAACCCAAGAGGTAGATGTTGCAGTGAGCCGCAATTGGGGCACTGCATTCCAGCCTGGGCAACAAACAGAGCAAGACTCTGTCTCTTATTTTTTTTTTTGAGACAGAGTCTTGCTTTGTTGCCAGGCTAGAGTGCAGTGGCGAGATCTCGGCTCACTGCAAACCTCCACCTCCTGGGTTCAAGCAATTCTCCTGCCTCAGCCTCCTGAGTAGCTGGGACTACAGGCACATGCCACCACGCCCAGCTAATTTTTTTTTCTTTTTTTTTTTTTGAGACAGAGTTTCGCTCTTGTTACCCAGGCTGGAGTGCAATGGCACGATCTTGGCTCACTGCAACCTCCGCCTCCTGGGTTCAGGCAATTCTCCTGCTTCAGCTTCCTGAGTAGCTGGGATTACAGGCACGCGCCACTGTGCCCAGCTAATTTTTTTGTGTTTTTAGTAGAGACGGGGTTTCACCTTGTTGACCAGGATGGTCTCGATCTCTTGACCTCGTGATCCACCCACCTTGGTCTCCCAAAGTGCTGGGATTACAGGCGTGAGCCAATGCGCCCGGCCTAATTTTTGTATTTTTTAGTAGAGTAAGGGTTTCACCATATTGGCCAGGATGGTCTCGATCTCCTGACCTGGTGATCTGCCCGCCTTGGCCTCCTGAAGTGCTGGGATTACAGGCAGGAGCCACCGTGCCCTGCCAAGACTCAGTCTCTTAGAAAAAAAAAAAAGGTTGGGTGTGGTGGCTTATGCCTGTGATCCCAGCACTTTAGGAGGCAGAGGCAGGTGGATCATCTGAGGTCAGGGGTTGGAGACCATCCTGGCCAACAATGGTGAAACCCTGTCTCTACTAAAAATACAAAAATCAGTGTTACAGCTTTTAGAATTTGTCTAGCAGGCTTTCTGGGGTTTTGCTGGAAAGTACAAAAAAAAATCAGCTGGGTGTGGTGGCATGCACCTGTAATCCCAGCTACTGGGGAGGCAGTTCTGTTTCTAACTAGCTGCCTCACCCATTATTTGTTCCTGGAATTTGAAACAGAAAACAATGTATAGCCAATCAATTGCTCACATTATTTTATTATAAATTCTCGATAAACAGGAACTACTCTTTTTCCTTAAAAACTAGAGGAACTACTCTTTTTCCTTAAAAACTAACTTGTGACTGCTGTGAAATTCAGGACAACTTGAATCTATGCTCCTATGTGGCTATCTTCAAGCTTTTTGAATCTCATTACTTAAGGCTGACAAGCTAAATATTAAAACGTGGGCTGTGCACGGTGGCTCACATCTGTAATCCCAGCACTTTGGGAGGTGGAGGCGTGCAGATTACTTGAGGTCAAGAATTGAGACCAACATGGCAAAACCCCATTTCTACTAAAAACACAAAAATTAGCTGGGTGTGGTGGTGGATGGCTGTAATCGCAGCTACTCTGGAGGCTGAAGCAGGAGAATTGCTTGAACCCTGGAGGCAGAAGTTGCAGCGAGCTGAGATTGCACCACTGCAATCCAGTCTGTGTGACAAAGCAAAACTCCATCTCAAAAAAATAAAGAAAATGTGCACTTAAGGCCGGGCGCAGGCGCTCACACCTGTAATCCCAGCACTTTGGGAGGCTTAGGGGGGCAGATCACGTGGTGAGGGGTTCGAGACCAGCCTGGCCAACATGGTGAAAAACCTTCTCTACTAAAAAAAAAAAAAAAAAAAAAAAAAAATTAGCTGGGTGTGGTGGCTTGTGCCTACTCAGGAGGCTGAGGCAGGAGAATTACTTGAACCTGGGAGGTGGAGGTGAGATCGTGCCACTGCACTCCAGCCTGGGCAACAAGAACTCCATTCTCAAAGAAAACCAAAAAACAAAAAACAAAAAAACGAAATGCATACTACAAATTACCTTCCCTTCCTTTCCTTTCCTTCTTTCCTTCCCGACAGGGTTTTACTCTGTTGCCTAGGCTAGAGTGCAGTAGCTTAATCTGCCTCCTGGGCTCAACTGACCCTCCCACCTCAGCCTCCTGAGTAGCTGGGACTACAGGCACGTGCCACCACACCTGACTAATTTTTTGTATTTTTTTAGTAGAGATGGGTTTTTGCCATCTTGCCCAGGCTGGTCTTGAACTCCTGAGTACAAGTGATCCCCCCACCTCAGCTTCCCACAGTGTTGGAATTACAGGTGTAAGCCATAATACCTGGCCTACAAATTACTTTGTTTTTTCTTTAGTTATATCATCATGTTCAGGACATCACAGCCCAAAGTTTTACTAGATGCATGAACCAAGATGCTGCAGGCAGGCACATGGCTCATTTCTATAATCCCACACTTTGGGAGGCTGAGGTGGGAGGATTACTTGAGTCCAGGAGTTTAAGACTAGCCTGGGCAACATATGGAGACCTTGTCTCAGAAAAAAAAAGAATTATTTGTACCCAGCCTCATAACTGTGAGATGGCCGGAAGCCGTGGCTCATGCTTGTAATCCCAGCACTTTGGGAGGCCAAGGCAAGCGGATCACAAGGTCAGGAGTTTGAGACCAGCCTGGCCAACACAGTGAAATCCCATCTCTACTAAAAATACAAAAATTAGCCAGGCATGGTGGCAGGCGCCTGTAGTCCCAGCTACTCTGAGAATCACTTGAACCTGGGAGGTGGAGGTTGCAGTTGGCTGAGATTGCACCACTACACTCCAGCCTGGGGGACAGAGTGAGAGACTCCATCTCAAAAAACAAACAAGCTGGGCGTGGTGGCTCATGCCTGTAATCCCAGCACTTTGGGAGGCTAAGGTGGGTGGATCACAAGGTCAGGAGTTCAAGACCAGCCTGGCCAAGATGGTGAAACCATGTCTCTACTAAAAAAAAAAACAAATGGCCGGGCGCGGTGGCTCACGCCTATAATCCCAGCACTTTGGGAGGCCGAGGCGGGTGGATCACGATGTCAAGAGATCGAGACCATCCTGGTCAACATGGTGAAACCCCGTCTCTACGAAAAATACAAAAATTAGCTGGGCATGGTGGCGCACGCCTGTAGTCCCAGCTACTCGGGAGGCTGAAGCAGGAGAATTGTTTGAACCCAGGAGGCGGAGGTTGCGGTGAGCCGAGATCGCGCCATTGCACTCAAGCCTGGGTAACAAGAGCAAAACTCCGTCTCAAACAAACAAACAAACCAATAAAAACTGTGAGAGACTCTTTCTTGAGCTGTTTAGGGCAAGTAGAGAAGAAGTTACTATGTACAGTGTGCAGTTTCTTCTCTCAGATCCTTGGAGGAGTCATTCCTGGGCTAAACTCCTAAATCAAGCAACCACAGGATGGGTCTCTCTAACTCCATTTCCAGGCTCCCCTCTGGGCCTGCTTCCTTCTTTGTGTAATGCGGAAACTCAACAACCAAGAAGGCGAGCTGTTGGCATTGTACCGACATTTGGCACACAGTATCTGTGAAATAGTCTCCCCCATATTAATACAAACGGAGGGGATCCTCTGGGGGGTCTGTCTGCCTTCATCAGTGAATGAGGTTTGACATTTCCATATCCTGATTTCCTCTTCCTGAGCCAGTCCCTCACCACCCCAGATCACCCCCGGCCCACCTGCTCATGCAGCTTGTCCTCGGGGCCTGGCTTTTCCTTGTGGTGCTTGGCGTCCATGCAGACATTGAGAAGTTCAGTCCTGGCCCGCACAGTTGGTGTCCGGGCCCCCCCTACTGCAGCCACCCAAGCTAGAAGGAGCAGCAGCTGTATTGTTATCCGCTGAGCCATGTCTGTCCCTGAAGGAAGAGCTGTGGTAAATGGCACCAAGGAATGCAGAGGTGGGGCCTTAATTTGTGGGCAGGGCTCCAGGAGGGTGGGGCCTCGACTGAAGCCTGGGGCAGATCGAGCCCTGCCCCCAATCTCCCTCAATCTTCCCAGATCCAGTGAGAGGTTGGATTAGATACCACCCCTCCCTGGCTTGAGTCTCTCCCTTATCCAGGTGGTAGGGAGGTTCAAGTGATATATTTAAAGGATGGATTTGGGCAAAATGGAGAAATAGCCAGGAGTTTGCCATGGGTCCACAATGCCATTCAAATGTTTCAGAGTTAAAATTTTTTACAATTTCATAAAAGGTGATACAAAGATAATATAATTTCCATATACCCAATAATCAAGTGCATATTCTGGGATGAAACTGTTACACTGCTGGGATAAATTAAAACTATACATAAGCTCACATTAATTTTCAGGTTAGATTTTGATACCAAATCACTTTGTTGTAAAAGTTTACAAAAATGGGCTGGGTGCAGTGTGATATGAGCACCTAGGGAGGCTGAGGCGGGTAGATCACCTGATGTCAGGAGTTTGAGACCAGCCTGGTCAACAAAGTGAAACCCCATCTCTACTAAAAATACGAAAGTGATATTGTGTGCCTGCAATCCCAGCTACTAGGGAGGATGAGGCAGGAGAATCGCTTGAACTAGGGAGGTGGAGGGAACAGTGAGCCAAGATCGCACTGCTGCACTTCAGCTTGGGTGACAGAGCAGACTCTCTCAAAAAAAAAAAAAAAATTGACAAAAAAAAATGTTTCAGTGGGGGGCTGCAGTGTAGGTTTTTTTTGTTAGTTTGTTTTGCTATGTGTGTGTGTGTGTGTGTGTGTGTGTGTGTGTGTGAAACAGAGTTTCGCTCTTGTCACCCAGGCTGGAGTGCAATGGCACAATCTCGGCTGCAACCTCTGCCTCCTGGGTTCAAGCAATTCTCCTGCCTCAGCCTCTTGAGTAGCTGGGATTACAGGCATGTGCCACCTTCCCCGGCTAATTTTGTATTTTTAGTTGAGACAGGGTTTCTCACATTGGTCAGACTGATCTCAAACTCCCTATATGAGGTGATCTGCTCACCTTAGCCTCCCAAAGTGCTGGAATTATAGGTATGAGCCACCATGCCTGGCTTTGTTTTGCCTTTTTTTTTTTTAGACAGAGTTTCGCTCTTGTTACCCAGGCTGGAGTGCAATGTCGCGATCTCGGCTCACTGCAACCTCCGCCTCCTAGGTTCAGGCAATTCTCCTGCCTCAGCCTCCTGAGTAGCTGGGATTACAGGCATGCGCCACCATGCCCAGCTAATTTTTTTGTGTGTTTTTAGTAGAGACGGGATTTCACCATGTTGACCAGGATGGTCTCGATCTCTTGACCTCATGATCCACCCGCCTCGGTTTCCCAAAGTGCTGGGATTACAGGCTTGAGCCACCGTGCCCGGCCTGTTTTGCTTTTTAAACCTTGGTCCCAGCCCTTTCTAGCCTCATCACTTGGGCTAGTTTAGAAGGCCCCTCCTAGAAACCATGGGATCTGGGGGCTTGTGGGGAGGTGTCACAGGGCACAGGCAGGCAGGGGGCAGCCAGCTAGACAGCCCTGGGGCCTTGGGGAGCTCCTGAGCCCCCTACCACAGAGCTGGCTTCTCCCTGGTCATCACAGAACTTCAATCCTTTGACCTCAGACACTGAATTTTGGGAGGTGACTGTTTCCTTCTCTCCACTGGTCAACTGGTGTCTGGGCCCTCCTAAAATGCTCAGAATTTATTTCCTATGACTTCTCTCCATCTATCTCCTTCTAACCTATTTTCCACATACCAGTCCCTAAAGTGGATAGGTCCTTCCCGCTCACAAGCTTGCCTTGCCCTCACGTTGCCCCTCCTCTCCTCTTGACAGGGGCTCCTTTTCAGGTCAGATTTCGACACCAAAATACTTCATTGTAAAAGTTTCTAGGGCTCTAGGCAGGGCCTGAGCTGGGCCCTGCACAGCAGGGCTCAGAGAAGCCTGGAGTTGGATTCCCACCCAGCAGCTCTCTCTCCTTCCTGCTCTACAAACCATTATTCTGCTACCCTAGTGATTCTAGTGTTCATTCTCTAATGGTTGATTAATTCATTCCAGGACCCAATCACGCCTCTGTGGACCCACTCACTCACTCATCTGGAAAGCCAGGCCAGAGAAATCTGTTCTGTCAGGAAACACTAGGTGATCCTTTGGGTTCAGTTCCCAGGGGAACAAAACCTAACAGTTTAGGGCACAGGGTTCCCACTCAGCCCGTCCTGACCCCAGCCCTCACTCCACTTTCTGGGCCTTGAGGGAAAGAGAAGCAAACTGAGGCTTAGCTTTCTTCTGCAAGGATTAAATATAGGAAGGGAAATCAACAAATGATAGCCAGTTTAGTCTTTGCAGAATCAGTTGAGCACAGATTGAGGGCCATCCCAAGTCACACAGCAGGGACCACCTAAGTCCAGGTCAGAGTTCTTTTGCTTTTGCCCCCTGCACCTTCACAGTGCTGGGGTCTCATGGGGGCGACCAACACACAGTGCTGGGGATGGGGGCTGGGAGAATACTTTCCCCAGCCCCAGGGGCGCCTACCTGTTCAGTCAGTCTCTCTTGCTGTGGCTGCTGTTGAAGCCAGGCTCTCTTCCTGTCCTTGTGACCTGCGTCACTCTGTAAGCCCCCTTCCCACCTTCCTTGTCTCACCTTCAGGTCTTGGTCCAGCTATGATCCACCCCCCCACCGCCCCAACAATCATGACCTCCACTCCCAACCTTGGTGCCCCAGACTAGAAGAGCTGAGAACTCAGTGCTGGACTGCAGGGCTAGAGCCCAGGTACTAGTTCAGGGGAATGGACACTAACTTGGCGTTTAACCTTGGGCAGGCCATGCTCTCATGGCCTCAGTCTCCACTTCAAGACTCTCTAGGCTTTAAACAGAGGGCTCTTCCAGTTCAGCAAATCCTTAACACATGCTGGGAGTACCATAGGTTGTGTGGCCTCTGAAGGGGGATGGGGAGTATCATACCTAGGAGAGGAGGTGGCTCTCGGTCTGGCTCAGGCTTCTGCTCTGCTCTACACTCCCCCTTGCCTTATTCCAGGGGACAGCTGTGGTTTAGTGGCCTAGGAGACGGGCAGTGGGGCAGGGAGTGGGAATGGAGCCCAGGAGTGGAGCCTGGGATTGGGCGAAGGCCACTCAGCAGTTAATTATTGCATGTGAGCTCCAGCCAGGCCTCCATAGGGGAGTGGGAGGGGGTGAATTAACAGTGCAGGCCTCAGGCCAGCCCCTAAGCTCCACCTACCCAATTTTCTCCCAAAAGCTCAGGTCTGAAAAAAACCTTATAGCCTGAGCTGCTGGGATTATTTGAGCTAATCTCATCAGTTTCTAATTCCTGTCTTATTACACAGATGAGGAAAATGAGATCTGGAGGATCAAGGCATGTGGGTCAAGATGGCCAGGGGGAGACCTATGTTAATTCTAGCTAAATAATTATAAACTTGCTTGGCTCAGAGTACACTGAAGTTTATACACTGAACTAAACTGTATTATTGGTGCAGTCAATTAGAAATCAAGCGGCAACAGGAGACCTAAGGTGAAGACCATCCAAGACCGCAGTAACACTAGGGAACACCTAGGGGGGGTTGCAGAGCCGGCAATACTATTCCGGTCCCACAAACGCCTTCTCATCATGGAGACTGTATAAGGGCCTTGTAGAGAGGGCTTATGCAAAGATCTCTGAGAAGGGAGGTGACCTCTGCTCACAAGATCTGGAGGGTCTTTGCAGATGGCAGCTGGCAAGGAGGAGAAAAGCCTTACAGGGCAGAGATCATGGAACGCCTTAGGCTCTGCCTAGGTTCTTGGAATATGGAGTGATTTTAATTGCTCTATGTCCTCAACCCTTGGGAGATAAAAGCCCGTTGATGCTTTGGGTGTGGTCAGACAGGTGGTTCCTAATCCGCTATACTTCTGATTCAACCTCACCCTGATAACAATGGGCAATAAACTCAGAGTACTAGTTTATCATGTCTTAGAAGGATATCCAGTGCTGTTGAAAACTCAGAGCACTAGATTAGCGCGTCTTAGAAGGATCTCAAGCACTCTCCACCTGGCTATCTTACCTACTCCTTTACCCCTCCTTTCCACACTGGTAAGATGAGTGAGAATGTGCACATAATAAAAGTGTTTGGAGCCCAGAGCTGGGGCCAACATGGTTCCCAAGCTTGCGTTGGTCGCCTGGACCCATGCTGTAAATTCTACTCTGGTGTCTCTGTCTTTATTTCCGTTTCTCAATCCCTCGTCACCACCAGGACTAAGGACACCCACATATGGGGTTAGGCTGGTTCCCAAAGGGCAGAGCCAATTTCAGGGCAAGGACTAGAACCCAGGCCTCCAACCTCCCAGTCAGCGACAGAAAGCAAGGATCTCCCACGGCCATAAATTGTAGAGCCACCAATTCCCACAACCTCATTAGCCCAGATGTCACTCACCGCCAGCCACAAAATCACAGATGTTCTGAATCTTTTGATCAGATCTCTCAGTTGTTTGAAGGTCCAAGCTCTTCTTTCATCCCCAACTCACTGACCCCCTCCGCCAATTCAGGCATCCTTTCTACAGCCCCTGTGATCCTGGGCTAATTTAGACTCTTCCCCATCCCCTCCCAGGCCATGACAGAAGTCATTGTTTTTAATTGTTTTGTTTTGTTTTTTGCCCCCCCCCCCCCACAGAAGTCATTGTTTTAATTCTCTGAGCGCGTGATGGTACTACTGATGAGAAAAGGGAGAGGGAGGGGCAGGTTTGGTCAGGATGCAACACAGTCTGCCCTTGACCCAGAGGGAGGTGGTTGTAGAGGGAAAAGCTCAGAGGAAGAGTCCAGGTTGGATGCAGATGTGGGAGCCATCAGCCTATGGGTGGCAGTAAGTGTAGGGAAGATGGGGACCCAGTAACCTGGGCAATGCCACAGGTCTGGACCCAAGGAGGAGGCAGGCAGGGGAGCATGAGGAGACAGTTGGATCTCTGGAGCAAAATCAACCAAGAAGGAAGGCCTTGGCTGCGCGCAGTGGCCCAAGCCTGTAATTCCAGCACTTTGAGAGGCTGAGGCGGGCAGATTACCTGAGTGATCAAGGAGTTCAAGACCAGCCTGGCCAACATGGTAAAACCCCATCTCTAGTAAAAATACAAAAATCAGCCAGGTGTGGTGGCAGGTGGATGTAATCCCAGCTACTTGGGAAGCTTAGGCAGGAGAATTGCTTGAACCTGGAAAGCATAGCACCAGGCGCCTGTAATTCCAGCTACTTGGGAAGCTGAGGCAGAAGAATCTCTTGAACCCGGGAGGCAGGGGTTGTAGTGAGCCGAGATCAAGCCATTGCACTCCAGCCTGGGCAACAGGAGTGAAACTCTGTCTCAAAAAAAAAGAAGGAAGGCCCTCTAGGGCCTGCAAAGAGACCAACTCCCAGGAGATCCCAGCTTGTGTCCTGCAACAGTGAGCCACACCTGAATCTTGTGAAAACCTGGGAAGTATCGACTTAAAATCACCAGATTCATAATTTGGAAACATGATTTCTTAGGCTGGGTTGCAACCTCCGGGCTGGTTAAGTGGAGCCTTTGGCTGAGACCAAAAGCAGGCAATTTGAGGGAGGAAGGGTGGGACAGGAGTTTTATGCAAAATGGGTTGGCTAGCATACATATATATATATTTTTTTTGAGACAGAGTTTCGCTGTTGTTACGATCTCAGCTCACCGCAACCTCCACCTCCTGGGTTCAAGCAATTCTCCTGCCTCAGCCTCCTGAGTAGCTGGGAATACAGGCGCGCACCACCATGCCTAGCTAATTTTTGTATTTTTAGTAGAGACGGGGCTTCACCTTGTTGACCAGGATGGTCTCAATCTCTTGACCCCGTGATCCACCCGCCTCAGCCTCCCAAAGTGCTGGGATTATAGGCATGAGCCACTGCGCCTGGCCTAGCATACATATTAATAGGTTATAGGAGAAGTTATGAATGTTCATGAAAGGGAGTCACACGCGTGTATACTAAGCAAACATCCTGTGTTCACTTTGGAGTTGAGACTTAACATTAATTTTTTTATTTTTTCATTTTTATTTATTTGAGATGGAGTCTTGCTCTGTTGCTCAGGCTGGAGTACAGTGGCACGATCTCAGCTACCTGCAACCTCCGCCTCCCTGGTTCAAGAGATTCTCCTGCCTCAGCCTCCTGAGTAGCTGGAATTATAGGCGCCTGACACTACAACACTACACCCAACTAATTTTTGTATTTCTAGTAGAGGTAGGATTTCACCATGTTGGCCAGGCTGGTCTCAAGCTCCTGACCTCAAGTAATCTGCCTGCCTCAGCGTCCCAAAGTGCTAGGATTACAGATGTGAGCCACCACGCCGACCTTGTTTTTTTAAGACACAATCTCACTGTATCACCCAGGCTGGAGTGCAGTGTCGTGATCTCAGCTCACTGCAACCTCCACCTTGTGGGTTCAAGTGATTCTTCTGCCTCAGCCTCCACAGTAGCTAGGATTACAGGTGTGCACCACCACACCGACCTATTTTTTTTTTTTTTTGTATTATTTCTTAGTAGAGACTGGGTTTCACTATGTTGTCCAGGCTTGTTTCAAACTCCTGGTCTCAAGTGATCTGCCCACCTTGGCCTTCCAAAGTGCTGGGATTACAGGCACAAACCATGGCACCCAGCCTATTTATATTTTTATTTAAAAATGAGACAGAAGGCTGGGCATGGTGGCTGGCTCATGCCTATAATCCCAGCACTCTGGGAGGCTGAGGAGGGTGGATCACCTGAGGTCAGAAGTTCAAAACCAGCCTGGCCAACATGGCAAAACTCCATCTCTACTAAAAATACAAAAATTAGCTGGGCATGGTGGTGCTACCAGTGGGGGCTGAGGCAGGAGAATCCCTTGAAACTAGGAGGCAAAGGTTGCAGTGAGCCATGATTGCACCACTACACTACAGCTTGGGTAACAGTGCACGAATCTGTCTCAAAAAAAAAAAAAAGAAAGAAAGAGACAGGGTCTCACTATATTGCCCAGGCTGAGCTTAAACTCCTAGGCTCAAGCAGTTCTCCCACCTTAGCCTCCCAAAGTTCTAGGATTGCAGGCACAGCCAAGACTTAATGTTAAAATGCAGACTTAGACTGTATATCTCAAAAGATGAAACATTATTGTGGCCAAAACCTTTACAATTAAAAAATAAATTAATTAAATTAAAAAGGCGGAACATAGCACACAAAGACACTTTGCATGCAGCCTCTGTAAATTGGCCAGAACCAGCCCATGGTTGATAGGAATTGATCAGGAAGGAATGTTTTGAGAGCTGGTCAGCTGTCATATCAAAATCACAAAAAGAGGCTGGGGCTCGGTGGCTCATGCCTATAATCCCAGCACTTTGAGAGGCAAGGCAGGCAGATCTCTTGAGCCCAGGAGTTTGCGACCAGCCTGGCAAAAATGGCAAAACTGGGAATATGGCAAAACTCTGTCTTTACAAAAAAAATACAGAAATAAGATAGGCATGGTGGTGTGTGCCTGTAGTCCCAGCTTCTCAGGAGACTGAGGCAGGAGGATTGCTTGAACCCAGGAGGCAGAGGCTGTAGTGAGTCGAGATTTGGCCATTAGACTCCAGCCTGGGTGACAGAGCCAGACCCTTTCTCAAAAAAAAACCCATGAATAAAAGAGGGACATCTAGCCACAGCATCAGGTGGTTGAAGTTGAAATCAGCAGAGTAGTCTTCCATCTGTTCTCCAGGATTGGTTTCTGCTGAACTCTTAAGAAAAAAGCCTGGTAACAGAAAGGAAGACGGTATACTGGGGTTTGACCAGTCTCCTACCTCATCATAGCCAGGAAATTTATATTTTGAAGTTTTTTTGGGTCTCCTCAGCCAAGAGGGTTATTCAGTCAGTTTAAGGGGGCTTTGGATTTTCTTTTTCTTTTTTTTTGAGAAGGACTCTCACTCTGCTGCCCAGGCTGGAGTGCAATGGCGCCATCTTGGCTCACTGCAACCTCCGATTCCCAGGTTCAAGTGATTCTCCTGCCTCAGCCTCCTGAGTAGTTGGGACTACAGGTGCACACCACCACACCCGGCTAATTTTTGTATATTTAGTAGAGACAGGGTTTCACCATGTTGGCAAAGCTGGTCTCAAACTCCTGACCTCAGGTGATCGCCCACCTCGGCCTCTCAAAGTGCTGGGATTACAGGGGTGAGCCACCACATCCAGCAGATTTTCTTTCTTTCTTTCTTTTTTTGAGACGGAGTTTCGCTCTTGTTACCTAGGCTGGAGTGTAATGGTGCGATCTTGGCTCACCACAACCTCCACCTCCTGGGTTCAGGCAATTCTCCTGCCTCAGCCTCCTGAGTAGCTGGGATTACAGGCACGTGCCACCATGCCCAGCTAATTTTTTGTATTTTTAGTAGAGATGGGGCTTCACCATGTTGACCAGAATGGTCTCGATCTCTTAACCTTGTGATCCACCCGCCTCGGCCTCCCAAAGTGCTGGGATTACAGGCTTGAGCCACCGCGCCCGGCCCAGATTTTCTTTTTATTCCACATTTCCTCCTTTTAGCTGAGATCTGCCACAGGCGGCATCAATGGCCAGATTTGTACCATGTCATTGCGAGGATGGTGAGGCTACCTGCCCCAAGTCCATCCAGTGCCTTGGTGGGAGCCTTGTGGCCAAGAGACTTATAGCCAATTAAACATCTTGGTCAGACAGGAATATAGGTAGGCAGGCACTCATTAGCGCCTAAGATTTATCAAGCAACATAAGGGCCAAAAGGTAGGGCTACCAATTTAACTTGTCTGTAAATTCTATGCATTGAGCCAACATAATTCTGGTTTTAGCAGCAGACTTAAAGCAGTTGGTTATACATATTATAAGTAATTTAAATGTTAAGAAGAAGAGGTTGATGGAGACATATGTTGATAACAGGGACTTGAATGGCATCTTGAAAGGAACTTCCCAGTTCGGTAGAAAGCCAACTTAATAGGAAATTGATAGGATCAGTAGTTCATACCTCTTGCGACCATTTTAGCTTGTTTGGAAATTTTTTTTCCTTTTTTCTTTTCTTTTCTTTTTTTTTTTTTTGAGATGGAGTCTTGCTTTGTTGCCCAGGCTGGAGTGCGGTGGTACAATCACAGCTCACTGCAAACTCCACCTCCCAGGCTCAAGCAATTCTCTTGCCTCAGCCTCCCCAACAGCTGGGATTACAGGCATGTGCCACCACACTCCGCTTTCTTTTTTCTTTTTCTTTTTCTTTTTTTTGAGATAGTCTTGCTCTGTCTCCCAGGCTGAAGTGCAATGGCATGATCTCTGATCACTGCAACCTCTGCCTCCTAGGCTCCAGCTATCCTCCTGCCCCAGCCTCCTAAGTACCTGAGACTACAGGCATGAACCTCTGGGCCCAGCCCTATGTAGTTTCTACTTCACCTGAAATGTTGATATAAGTGCCATAGACCTTAGGGACCACCACACAGACTCTTCCTTGTTTGGCTAAAAGACAATCTAAAGCAATTAAAGTGTGTATTACTACTTGAGCCAGGGAATTCAGAGACTTCATTGGGCTGTAAGGCTTTTTGCAGGGTCTCCAGCTATCTGACTAATAGTGGCAGATAGGTTTGAATACACTGGTCTCATGACACAGAAGTCTCATGTTGCATTTTCCAAATTTTATGCATGATGATACTTTTTCCATTACTGCTATGTCCCTGTTTTACAATGCAAAATTTATCTCAGTCGTTGCCCATGGTGATTGAAGTGTGGTTATGGGCAGGAAGAAAGACTGTATAAAAAAGGATTGACATCATGGCTCCTCATCTTCTTCATCAGCAACTACCATACCATAACCAGTTTGCAAGTCAAACGGCATTTCCTTACAGCAGGCATGGCGGCCCCCAAAAGACAACAGCTCCCTTTCTGCTTTGGACACCACTCAAACATTTAGACACCGCTCTATCCATTTCCCTCGGCTAGAGGAGGTAATACCTTCTTCCATCACTCACAGATGTTGAGATCAGTTGAGACTGGTCAAGTTTTGAATTAAACTCCTTCAGTTTTGAATTAGTCTTATTTAAGGAGGTTATCAGAGACTCCTAACTATTGAGAGCTCTCATAATGCCACTTAAAAATGGTCTCCCATGGGAGGATTTCTTGAGTCCAGGAATTTGAGACCAGCCTGGGCAATATGGTAGACCCTATCTCTACAAAAAAAATTAAAAATTAAAAATAAATTAGCTGGGTGTGGTGGTACATGTGTATAGTCCCAGCTACTTGGGAGGCAGAAGTGGGAGGATGGCTTGTGCCCAGGAGGTCGAGGCTGCAGTGAGTCATGATTGTACTAACACTCTAGTCCCGGTGACAGAGACCCCATTTCAAAAAAAAAAAAAAAGGCCTCCCATTGCTTCTCAGATGTCTAGAACCCTCTCTGTTCTCATTGTGCATACAAATAAACTAATTTAGGCATGTCAAACGTCTGTCAAAAGTTCTCCATTTTGGCCTATAAAGCTTTAAATTGTTCTGAGTTAGCTTTTTCTAAGATCCCAAATATTCACACGACGTTTTCCTCATAATTCAGAAACATGTAAATTCCTGATGGCGGCTGGTCAGGGACTGTCTGTCCCCTTAGAACCTAAGTTCCTCTTAACAGCATTTACATAAATTCATCCCTGCGAGTGCCACTAGAGGGCGAGCATCCTCACCAAACCTGATGGGCCTGATGATGAGTCAGGCTGAACTGCCCCCAACCTCTCCCACTAGAAAGCTGGAGCCAACAAAGATAGCCCCTGCAGGGTCTGGATGGAGGAGATTAGATAAAAAAAAACGAAGTCTCTGAAATCTCAGCGTAAAAGCAGGAGATCTTATCGGGGAGAGCTTACCCACCTTCCTCCCAAAGCTGTCAGGGAGATAACTGAGCTACCAATGGCTCCATCAGGCAGCAGTGCATTCACTCACGCTGGGGGAACCTGGCCGCTCCATAGATCCTACTCTTCTCATCAATTATGTCAGCTTAAAATCCCAAGGTCTTTACATATGGAAAAGAGAGCTTTATTTCTTTTCTTTCTTCCTTCTTTTCTTTTCTTTTGAGACACAGTTTTACTCTGTCACCCAGGCTGGAGTACAGTGGCACGATCTCACTGTAACCTCTGCCTCCTGGGTTCAAGTGATTCTCCTGCCTCAGCCTCCCAAGTAGCTGGGATTATAGATGCCACCACACTCGGCTAATTTTTCTTTCTTTTCTTTGTGTGTGATGGCGTTTTGCTCTTGTTGCCCAGGCTGGAGTGCAATGGTGCGATCTCAGCTCACCGCAACCTCCGCCTCTCAGGTTCAAGTGATTATCCTGCCTCAGCCTCCGGAGTAGCTGGGATTACAGGCATGTGCCACCACGCCTGGCTTATTTTTTGTATTTTTAATAGAGACAGGGTTTCTCCATGTTGGTCAGGCTGGTCTCAAACTCCCAACCTCAGGTGATCTGCCCACCTCAGCCTCCCAAAATGCTGGGATTATAGGCATGAGCCACTGTGCCTGGACTAGTTTTTGTATTATTAGTAGAGATGGGGTTTCACCACATTGAGACTAGGCTGGTCTCAAATTCTTGACCTCAAGCCATCTGCCTGCCTCAGCCTCTTAAAGTTCTGGGATTACAGTTGTGAGCCACTGTGCCCGGCCTAGGAGAGCTTTATTTCTTATGATGGGTTGCAACCTGCAGGCTGGGAAGTGCAGTGAGGGTAGAACAGGGGTTTTATGCTAAAAGAGTTGGCTAAACATACATATTTAACAGGTTTTAGGAGGCACTATAAATATTCATGAGAGTTGCTTGCATGTGGTCTAAGCAAACATACATGTTACATATGTCCCATATTCCCTTTGGGGTGGAGACATTAAAATGCTATTGAAACCAGGCACAGTGGCTCCTGCCTGTAATCCCAGCACTTCAGGAGGCCGAGGTGAGTGGATTACCAGAGGTCAGGAGTTCGAGACCAACCTGGCTAACATGCTGAAATTCTGTCTCTACTAAAAATTAGCCACAAGGTTAACCATTGGCATTCCTTCCAGCCCCAACCTGAAGGCTGCCCTAGGACCAGGCACAGATAACAGGAAGGTGTTTGACTTACAGAGGTGGAGACTCTGGGCTTCAGGAACAGGAGAGAGGCTTTGGAGTTAGAGAGGAGAGAGAACCCTGAGCTCTTCCTGAGTGCCAGCCCATCACATGCAATCTCACATCACTCATCTTCCCAGCTGCAGAAACTACAGATCTCAGTCTGATTATAAGCCTGACTTCTTTTTTTTGAGACAGAGTCTCGCTCTGTCACCAGGCGCCAGACTGGAGTACAGTGGCACAATCTCGGCTCACTGCAACCTCTACCTCCTAGGTTCAAGCAATTCTCCCGCCTCAGCCTCCCGAGTAGCTGGGACTACAGGCATGCGCCACCACACCCAGCTAACTTTTGTATTTTTAGTAGAGACGGGGTTTCAACATGTTGGCTAGGATGGTCTTGATCTCTTGACCTGGTGATCTGCCTGCCTCGGCCTCCCAAAGTGCTGTGATTACAGGCTTGAGCCACCGGGCCCGGCCCAAGCCTGACTTCTTTCACCTAGCAGCTGCAGGAGAGAAGCTCTGTGAGGGGCCCACAGGGCACCGTCCTAAGAAATGCAGATCCAGTGTCTCTTCTTTGGCCTTATTGGCTGCCTACTCCCCACATAACTTCTATCTCAGCCACCCTGGAATTCTTCTCACAATTCTATTACCTCTAAGCCTTTACACTTACTAAGACCTCTTCCTGGAGTCCCATTCCTGGTACTGTTTTGTGCTTGGCAAACGTTACTCCTTTGGAAGACTTCCCCGACGTCTTTGGGCTTCAGCAGAACAACACCACACTCTGTGCTTCCCTCTGTGAAAGGCTCATCTAATTGTTCTAAGAGTTAGAACAATTTTGGTTCTCAAAACTGTCTGTCCCCACCAGACCTTGCAAAGAACTCAATTCCCTTCCTGTCGGCTGAGACCAGCATGGGCCAGTGAACTAGATGCTCAGAAAGCATTAGTTGATTGACAGAATGGATGCAGTGATTCCTTAACTTACTGAGCACCTTCTTGGTACCAGGCACTAACCCAGGCCCTGGGGATTGAGCATAAAATGACATAGACACAACCCTGCTGTCGGGAGAGTATGTTTTGTTAGGGGAAAGGCAGACAACAAACCCAGTAGAGAAAAATCCACACAAGGGCACAGAATGGTGTGATGAGACATCAGCTGGGTGGCTTTGTTAGGCTGAGCGGACAGAAGTTATTTTAGGGTAGGTTACCATCTGTCTAAGTGGCCACAAGGGGCAGGCCTGCAGAGGATTAATGAAGAACATTTCAGGCACCTAGAGGATTTGATGGAGCAAAGACTCCCAACATGAGAAGTGTGACTGGAGCTCATATATAGGCTGGCTCGAGGATGATTTGGCTTGAGGGCTCAGAGGAGGGGCGTGGCCTTCCATGCTATTTTAAAGCAGTTTGTTTTTTACAGTATATACCCCTGGAAAGTATTAAATGGTTGGTGAAAGAGGTGTAATGTAATAAGACATGTTTAGGTTTTGTTTTTACATTTTTTTTTTTTTTTACGATGGAGTCTTGCTCTGTCGCTCAGGCTGGAATGCAGTGGTGTGATCTCGGTTCACTACAACCTCTGCCTCCCGGGTTCAAGCAATTCTCCTGACTCAAACCCCCGAGTTGCTGGGACTACAGGCTTGCGCCATCATGCTTGGATAATTTTTGTATTTTTAGTAGAAACGGGCTTTCACCATGTTGGCCTGGATGGTCTGGATCTCTTGACTTCATGATCCACCCGCCTCAGCCACCCAAAGTGCTGGGATCACAGGCGTGAACCTGGCCTTGTTTTTACTTTTTTTTTTTTCTGAGAGAGAGTCTCCGTTGCCAGGAGCCAGGCTGGAATGCAATGGTGAGACCTCCGCTCACTGCAACCTCCGCCTCCCGGGTTCAAGCAATTCTCCTGCCTTAGCCTCCCGAGTAGCTGGGAGTACAGGCGTGCACCACCATGCCCAGCTAATTTTTATATTTTTAGTAGAGACGGGGTTTCACCATTTTGGCCAGGATGGTCTCGGTCTCTTGACCTCATGATCCGCCCGCCTCGGCTTCCCAAAGTGCTGGCATTACAGGAGTGAGCCACCGCGCCCAGCCTGTTTTTACTTTTTTTAAAAAAATGTCCATCAGAGATTAGAATGTGTAGGTGGAAGTGTGCTGATGAATAGAATATCTATAGTTCCTAGTCTCTCCCTACAACATATTTATTACTTACAAAGGGGAAAGCGTAGTAGAGAAACCTGGCAGACATCTCAACCAAAAGACCGAAGTTAACGTCACCAGTAATGGGCAAACCTTACACCACATGCCTCCTGTTATGATGCATGAGATAACCACGCAGGGCATTCATGCCCAAAATGCATAACCTCAAGAATCATGAGGAAACAGATGAACCCAAATGAGGGGTACTCTACCAAATAACTGGCCTGTGGCTTTCAGCAATGTCAAGATCATAAAAGAAACCTATTCCTTCCAATGCCCATCAGAGGAGACTGAATTCAGTGTGATGTGCACATAGAATGGATTTTTACCCAGTAATTTAAGATCTCAATAGGTCAACATGGACAGATCTCAGGAACAATGACAGATGAAAACTGCACTGAGATGCCCTTTTCCCCACCTGTAAGATGAACAGAAAACCAAAGTTTGATGGCATACCGTGTTGACAAGGTTGTGAGGTAACAGGCACTTTCTCTTACCCTCTCTGGGTTTTGCTCTGTTGCCCAGGCTGGAGTGCAGTGGCACAATCACAGCTACTGTAGCCTTGGCCTCCCAGGGCTCAAGTGATTCTTTCACCTCAGCCTCCCTGCTAGTTTGGACTACAGACACACACCACCATTCCCAGTTGAGATTTTTAGTTTTTTGTAGAGATAGGGTTTCACCATGTTGCCCAGGCTAACCTTGAACTCCTGGGCTGAAGAGATTCCCCTGTGTCAGCCTCCCAAACTGCTGGGTCACAGGTATGAGCCATTGCACCCAGCGGAGAAATAGACACTCTCATACTTTGCTAGTGGGGGCCACATTGATACAACTCCCATGAAGTTGTAACTCTCAAAATTATATGTACTCTTGACCCAATAATCCTTCTGGAGTTCAAGTATAACATTCTATTAGGTTCAAGATTGTTTTTTTGTTTTTGTTTGTTTGTTTGTTTTGAGACAGAGTCTCACTCTGTCACCCAGGCTGGACTGCATGGCATAAACTCCACTCACTGCATCCTCCACCTCCTGGGTTCAAGCAATTCTCCTGCCTCAGCCTACCAAGTAGCTGGGGCTACAGGCGCACTTGACACCACACCCGACTAATTTTGTATTTTTAGTAGAGACAGAGTTTCACCATGTTGGTCAGTCTGGTCTCAAACTCCTGACCTCAAGTAATCCACCCACCTCTGCCTCCCAAAGTGCTGGGATTACAGATGTGAGCCACCAAGCCCAGTTAGAGGCTAAGACTGTTAATTGCAGCCTTACCATTTATTAAAAAGTAGGTCACGCATAGTGACTCACCCCAATAATCCTAGCACATTGCGAGGCCAAGGAATAAAGACTGCTTGAGCCCAGGAGTTCAAGACCAGCCTGGGCAACATAGCATGACCCCAGTCTCAAATAAATAAATAGAAACAAGGCAGGTATTCCACATTGAGACCCTCTTCTCCCACCAATATCTCTACCTAGCCCACATCTAATGGGAAAGGGAAAGAAACTGTCTTCCCCACCTGAAGCTCAATAATTCATCAGTTTCTGTCCATTTCCCTCCACCTTTTCTTTTGTCTCTGTGCAGTGTGGGGGTGATAAGCTTGGTGTGAGAGGGGGGCTCTAAGGAGGACCAGACTAAGGGGTCAGATACCTGTATTCTAGCTCAACCTCTACACCCTACTTCCCAGTGAATGTCAGGCTAGTTCCAGTCCGATTTGGGGCCTATCAGTGGAAAAGATGAAGCATTGTGTCCCTTCAACCCACCCGTCCCCAAATTACAAGACACAAGACACACGTGGATCTGTCTATTAGAATGAGTTGTTGGAGGAACCCCAGGGGACCCTTCTTGGATCAGGAACAAATGTTCACGGTCCCAAAATCCCACGGGATGGGGCCTCAGCCTTCATGGCCGCAGCATAGAACCTCGCCACCTCCTCGTTGGGGTTGCCCTGGGCCGAGTCAAACCACATCTGGATGCAGCGGCCGCTCCCTCGGCTGTAGTCGCTGACCTTGTAGGAGTGACTCCAGAGGCCCTCACAAAGGGCGGCTGGAGTGGGGAAGTAGGACTCAAAGGTGTGGCAGAGGGCCCCGGCAGGACACTCATTAATCCCTGAGGGAGGAGAACATAAGACCCTTAGCTTCTGGGCCAGACCACACCCCTCCCAACCCCAAAGCCCCACTCCCACTCCTCATCTGGTCTCCTCCCGGCCCTCACCTGAGGTCCAATTCCACCCTTTTTGCCAGTTGCTCTTGCAGGTGTAGGAGGTGCGACAGTCTTCCCACCAGCGCTCGCAGTCCTCTTTGCACAGGGGCACGTTCAGGATGCGCTCTTTGCGCCAGCTCTGATTGACCTGGGTGGGGAGGAAAGGGAAGGCTCCTGTCAGCCACGTATCTCAGTAGCTGCAGGCTTGAAGGGGACCAGAGCTGTGGGAGGGGGCAGGGCCTCCACCACCCTCAGACCTGAATTCCTGGACCAAGCCCTCCCTGCAAGTGGCTGGCAGGCTCTGCCCTCTGCTGAGGTTCATGGTTTTTTTATGGTTTTTGTTGTTGTTTTGACAGAGTCTCACTCTGTAGCTCAGGATGGAGTGCAGTGGCTCATTACAATCTTAGCTCATTACAACCTCTGCCTCCCAGGTTCAAACAATTCTCCTGCTTCAGCCTCCCGAGTAATTGGTGTTACAGGCAACTGCTGCCAAGCCCAGCCAATTTTTGTATTTTAGTAGAGTCAGGGTTTAGCCACGTGATCCGCCGGCCTTGGCCTCCCAAAGTGCTGGGATTGCCAGCATGAGCTGCTGCGCCTGGCCATGAGGGTCATGTTTGTGGGAACAGCACTCATACCTGCCGGATCGGGCCCCAGGTTGGGTGAGCTCTCATAGAGACAGGTGTCCCGGATGAAGTGGTGCTTGCAGGCAGGCTCCATCCTGCCACAGTGCTCCCAGTTAAAGTTGTACAGGCGGGAGGTGTTGTACTGGCTGGTGTTGGCCGTGCAGCAGGCATTCTTCCTCCAGGGACTGCACTGGGTAGGGAAGACAGGACTAAGTGCCTCCCCACCACAGCCATCTTCTCCATATTCTGGATCCTCTGCCCGAGGTAGGTCATCCAGAGGAAGATTTGCTGGGGAGAGCCCTTGAGGAGCCCCCATCTGGGGACAGAGGCAATTACAATATTGGTGTGTTTTGTCCGTATTTATTTATTTATTTGAGAGAGGTCTTGCTTTGTTGCACAGGCTGGAGTGCTATGGTGTGATCTTAACTTGCTGTAGCCTCAACCTCCTGGGCTAAACAATCTTCCCACCTCAGCCTTCCAAGTAGCTGGGATTCAGGCCCATGCCACCACACCTGGTTATTTTTAAGATCTTTTTGTAGAGTTGGGTCTCACAATGTTGTCCAGGCTAGTCTCAAACTCCTGTTCTCAAGCAATCCTCTCATCTCAGTTTCCCAAAGTACTAAGATTACAGATGTGAGCCATCACACCTGGCCAATATTGGCTTTTAATGGAGTGTCATAGAGGGGAGCCACTGTCTAGGGGAGTAATTATTGTTTGTACAGCTCTTAATGGTTTAAAAAGTTATTTCGTGTTATCAGATTATTTATATTATTCATTTTGCATTTAGCCAATATTAACTGAGTGTTTATTATACATCAGGCACTGTGTGAGGTCCTAGGAACACCGCTGTGAACAAAACATGTACCATCTCTAGCCTCATGGAGAGTACAGATTGAGTGGGTGGATGAGCTGCGACGAACACTGTAGGGAGACAAAGAACACTGTAGGCATAGAAAACCATAGGTGCAAAGTCCCCGAGGATTTTGCACTTTATCCTCTTAACAACCCAGTATGAGTGCTTACCCTCATTTTTACAGAGTTTCAGAAAGCTACACCTGTGGTATACAGTGTGGTTAAGGTTTAACTCAGGACAAGGAGGAGAGGAACCTAGCCAGGCTTGTGTTTGAGGGCTGAGGTCAGGGGCTGGTCTGGCTTTCCCAGGCTCTGGAGGTCCAGGTGAGGAGACTCCAGGTAGATCCTGAGAGTCGTAGGGGAACAGAGGAGCTGTAGCCCGCACATGGGCCTGAACCCAGACTTGACTAAATGTGAGAAAGGCCATCCTAGAAAGGTAAATTCAATGCAGGCAAGACAAGCGGAAATGGTGGAGATTTCTCTTTGGAAATCACTCTAGGCCAGGACTCAGAGAACCTGAGAAATCAGGAATCAATTGCTTGAAGTTTCTGGGCTGAACCCTTGCACCTAGGGTCAAGTGATGGTGGAGGTGCGACAGGTCTGAGCACCCAGGAGAAACAGTAGGGAAATCCATGGGAGTGGAGCCAGATCTACCCATCTCCCACACCCTGGCCCACACCTGGTGCCGGCTGACACACAACATGCTTCCCCGCCTGCCCGACTTCACACTTGCGTTTCCTTACATGTCCCAACTCTTGGTCTCCCTGCAAGACCCCTTGCACATCATGGGTCTTGGGGTTTGGCAGACATGGGTCTTGCCTGTCAGGGTCAGGAGTTTGTGCCTCTGAGAGGGTTAGTGAATATAATGAAAAGAACACCCTGGCTGTAGTAGGGGCTCTACAAATATCATCACTCTCATATGGCTCATGGCCCTGAGAATTATAATCATCTGTGTCTCTCAAAGATCTACGTCTGCACCATTTCCTGGCAAAGAGGAGGTACTCTAGAAGGTTCTGAAAAGCAAATGAAATGGTGGGCACAGAGTTTCAGTTTCAGTTTTGGAGGATGAAAGAGGTCAGGAGAGCCAGGCCGAGGCAGGCAGATCATGACAGAGCAGGAGATGGAAACCATCCTGGCCTACATGGTGAAACCCTGTCTCTACTAAATTATAAAAAAAGAATTTGCTGGGTGTGGTGGTGCACGCCTGTAGTCCCAGCTACTCGGAGGCTGAGGCGGGGGGAATTGCTTGAACCGGGAGGCAGAGTTTTCAGTGAGCCAAGGTCACACCACTGCACTCCAGCCTGGCAACAGAGCAAGACTCTGTCTCAAAAGAAAAAAAAAAAGGAAGAAGTCAGGAGATGGATGGTGGTAACAGCTGCACAACTACATAAGCATACTTAATGCCACTGAACCGTATAGTTAAAAACAGCTAAAATGCAAAATTTATGTTTTTTGGGTTTTTAAATTTTTAACCCAAATTTAAAATAAGCAAATAGAATGTTGGGAATGACTCAGATGTCACGGGACTTCCGGGCTGTCCTCTCTTCACTTTAGCCCTCAGATCCTGTCCATGCCACAGGCTCCCCCTGGGCACATCCCCAGCCCTCTGGGAATGTGAACACTTGTAGGGAGCAGACCAGGAGACCAGAGGAATAAAATACAGGCACTTTCCTGAGCCTGGAGTTCAAATTCGAGTTCACGCTCCCCAAGCTACCTCAGTGGCCTTACCTGTGGAATGGGGACCCTGGCCTTCCCTTCCTTGTGGGCATCAGCACCCTTCGCTCTGGCCACACTGGACCCGCCATTGCTCATACCGTCACCCTCTGACCTGAGTACATGCTGTCCTCTGTCAAGCTGTCCTTTTCTGCTTTTCCTTCCTGGAAAACTCTTACTCATCTTCCCAGGCCAAGGCCAATGGCCTCTTCACTGGGAAGTCTCCCCAGCATATCTGATTGGTCGCTGTCTCTTCAGTACCTAATGGGGGTGGGAAGCTGGCCTGTTTGTAGGTGTTGGCTGCACCATGACCATGAGGGGCCCAGCTCCTCTTCTACTGTGCCATTGAGCTCTGTGGGGTGACACATAATTAAGTCTGGGAAAGTATGGACAATCCCTCTCCTCAGTTCCCACTTGCACCTGTGCCCTCTGTGGACCTATTTCCTCATTTGCATAAGTAGAGACCACCACACACCCACCCTGCCCTTTGGGCTTATTCACTAACATGGCATGAGTGAAAGCGTGTGAGTCATAGGCTCATAGTGACTGTTAGGTATGTGGTCTCTTTATTATTGTAGATTTGGTGGCCTCTGGTGGGGAGGCCCTCCAGAATCACAGCAGCCATCCTCCTGCCTTCATCACCTCCCACAGCTGGCTTCTCCACCCTGTTAACTTATGTCTGTCAGAGGCAGCCCTCTCCCTCGCCACAGACTCCACTTTATCCTCACCTGGCCATACAGGTTGTCCTCAGGGCCGGGATGTGCCTTGTGGTGCTTGGCGTCCATGCAGACATTAAGCAGACCCGTCCTGGCCCACACATTCCTGGGCTGGGTGCTCCCTGCAGTGGTCACCAAAGCCAGAAGCAGCAGTTGGGTCACCTTGTAGGCCATGTCCATCTATTCCTTCCAGAGACCCACAGTCAGAGGTGGACAAGGCGTGAGGGAAGGGCAACAGCCACAAGATTGTGTACTGTCCCCCTCCCAGGCCCAAATCTCTGCCCTCCCCACCCTGCATCCCCCACAGGGCAGCTGAGCCAAAAAATGTGGATTGGGTAGAGGTGAGAGGGAGCCTTTCCCCAGCCTGGAGGCAGCACTCTCCTCCTGCTTCCCACCCAACAGAGCTCTAGGTCCAGGCTGTGACACCAGCTTGCTCTGTGATCATGGAGGAAGCTGGCGCCCTGGTTGACTTCCTCTCTTGGATTTCTCCAGTGTTTTATGCAATTCCTCTCAAATCTGCACAAGGTGGAACCACAGGTCATGGTCTGCTGATTCAGGGGTGGGACTCTAGACAGCCTCACACTTCTATTTGCTCAGCCCATCCTCCCACCCCAGGGCGGCTGAGGTTTAGATGCCCAGGGAAACTGAGCTGGAGCCAGCAAAGGCCATGGAGCCATCAGCTATTGTTCATGGTCCTGGAGCAGATGCTGTGGGAGGTGAGGGAGTGAGGCAATCGCACTTCACCCCTCACTCCTTCTCCATCTTGGGAACTTACCCAGGCAGAGGCAGGCTTAACACCACATGAAAGCTGCCAAAGATTGGCGCTTTCGCCCTCTGCAGCCACAGCCTGAGCTCTACATTGGCCCTTTTCAGCCATGGCTGGAGCAGCTGGGACACAGGTCACCAAGTCCCTAGGCTGCACACAGCATGGGGACCCTGCACCTGGCCCATGAAACCATTTTCTCCTAGGCCTCTGGGCCTATGATGGGAGGGGCTGCTGTGAAGACCTCTGACAATGCCCTGGAGACATTTTCCCCATTGTGTTGGGGGTTAATGTGCATTACTTATGCACATTTCTGCAGCTGGCTCGAATTTCTCCTTAGCAAATAAGATTTTCTTTTCTATCGCATTGTCAGGCTGCAAATTTTCTGAACCTTTATTTCCGAACCTTTAGTCTCTGCTCACCTTACAAAACTGAATGCCTTTAACAGCATCCAAGTTACCTCTTTTTTTTTTTTTTTTTTTTAACTTTTCCCCAGAACCTAAAGTGCAAACAAGTCATCTCTTAATGCTTTGCTGTTTAGAAATTTCTTCTGCTGCCAAGCATGGTGGCTCACACCTGTAATCCCAACACTGGGAGGTTGAGTCAGGTGGATTATCTGAGGTCAGGAGTTTGAGACCAGCCTGGCCAACATGGTGAAACCCCATCTCTTCTAAAATGTAAAAATTAGCCAGGCATGGTGGCACATGCCTGTAATCCCAGGGAGGCAGAGACATAAGAAACGCTTGAACCCAGGAGGCAGAGGTTGCAGTGAACCAAGGTCATGCTACTGTACTCCGGCCTGGGTGAGTGAGACTCTGTCTCAAAATAATAATTAAGAAAAAAGCAATTTCTTCCACCAGATACCCTAAGTCATCTCTCTCAAGTTCAAAGTTCTGCAAATCTTTAGGGCAAGGGCAAAATGCTACCAGTCTCTTTTCTAAAACATAACAAAGTTACCTTTGCTCTAGTTCCCAAGAAGTTCCCCAGCTTCATCTGAGACTAAGTCAGCCTGGATCTTATTATCCATATTGCTGTTAGGCTTTTGGTTAAAGCCATTCAACAAGTCTCTAGGAAGTTCCAAACTTTCCCATTTTCCTGTCTTCATCTGAGCCCTCCAAACTATTCCAATCTCTGCCCGTTACTCAGTTCCAAAGTTGCTTCCACATTTTCAGGTATCATTTCAGCGATACCCCACTCCCAGTACGAATGTACTGTATTAGTCTGTTTTCACGCTGCTGATAAAGACATATGTGAGACTGGGCAATTTACTAGAGAAAGAGGTTTATTGGACTTACAGTTTAACATGGCTGGGAAGGACTCGCAATCATGGTGGAAGGCAAGGAGGATCAAGTCACATCTTACGTGGATGGAAGCAGACAAAGAGAGGGTTGTGCAGAGAAATCTCATTTTTTAAACCATCAGATCTCGTGAGACCTATTCATTATCATGAGAACAGCACAGGAAAGACCCACTCCCCCATGATTCAATTATCTCCCTCCAGTTCCCTCTCACAACACCTGGGAATTATGGGAGCTACAGGATGAGATTTTGGTGGGGACACAGAGCCAGATCATATCACTGTACATCTAATAAGATAACTTTAAAGTTATTTCTTTCTGCCTTGTAGGGTCTAAACTTAAAACTCTTTCATTAGCCGATACAAAAATGTTAGGGGGCCAGGCTTAGTGGCTCATGCCTGTAATCCCAGCACTTTGGGAGCCCAAGGTTGATGGATTGCTTGAGCCCAGGAGATCAAGACCAGCCTGAGAAACATAGGGAGAGCCCATCTTTACACAAAAATACAAAAATTAGCTGGGCATGGTGGTGCAAGCCTATAGTCCCAGCCATTTTGGAGGATGAGCTGGGAGGATTGCTTGAGCCGAGGAGGTCAAGGCTGCAGTAAGCCATCATGGCATCATTGCACTCCAACCTGGGTGACAGAGTGAAATTCTATCTCAACAACAACAACAACAACAACAACAACAACAACAACAACAAAAGATAGAGAGAGAGAGAAAAAGAAAAATGTTAGGAAAGAGAACTTCATATTTTCAAGTTGAAAGTGCTTGATCTGGCTGGATGCAGTGGCTCAAACCTGTAATTTCAGCACTTTGGGAGGCCAAGGCAGGGGAATCACCTGAGGTCAGACGTTCAAATCTAAACTGGCCAACATGGCAAAATCCTGTCTTTACTAAAAAACAAAACAAAACAAAAATTATCTAGGCATGATGGCATGCAGCTGTAATCCCAGTGACTGAGGACGTTGAGGCAGGAGAATCGCTTGAATCCACAGGTGGAGGTTGCAGTGAGCCAAGATCTCACCAACCTGGGCAGCAGAGTCAGATCCTGTCTCAAAAAAAAAAAAAAAAGTTTGTAATAAGCAGGTTTCTGATAACTTTGGAGATTGTGATATTGGAATAAAGGAAAATGTACAGGACTCATAAAGATCTAAAGTGTTCACGAATATTAAGCATAATGAACTGAATGGACTGAACTCAGAAAGCTGAAGCAACCTTTTTTACTTTTGCTTGGAATATTGCTGATCCTTGTTTTTCAGAGTCAAAGAAACTTATTTTCAACTCTTTATGGCCTTTAATAATTGAGTAAGGTATAGTCTTGTGAACAAAATTTGAAGCATATTTTTCTCTCTCTCTGCCTGGCTTCTCCAGAATTTGGAAACGATCCGTGAGTATTCTTAACTTGTGAGAATATAGTAGTTTGCATCAGTGCAATAAAATCCTTTTTTTTGGCAACAGGATGCAATTGGAGAAACTAGTTATTTTACCAAGGTTTTGACTGGAAGGATCTGCTGCCCTTTAAGGAGTCAAGCTCAACTTTTAGAGCTGAGAAAAGCCCAGTGGGGAGACTGGCCTCATACCCTTGTCTACTCAGTTCCTGTACAGGGTTCCTAACCTGTGTCCAGTAAAGAATATCGGCTGGGCATAGTGGCTCACGCCTGTAATCCAAGCACTTTGGAGGCCAAGGCAGACGGATCACCTGAGGTCGGGAGTTCAAGACCTGCCTGACCAACATGGTGAAACCCCATCTTTAAAAAAAAAAAAAAAAAAAAGAGTGCCACTTTATTTATGTTTTTTTTTTTTTTATATATATATAAAGATGGGGTTTCACCATGATGGCCAGGCTGGTCTTGAACTCCTGACCTCAGGTGATCCACCCACCTTGGCCTCCCAAAGTGCTAGGATTACAGGCATGAGCCACTGCGCCCAGCCAAGAATGTCACTTTTTAACAGGTCTAGGAGCTCCAAATTTATCATGGGACCTTAAGAGGAGAAGATCACCCACCTCACAGGTATTTGAGGGCATAAATCCATGTCTGGGCTCAGTTTTAAAACCTCTTATCTGAGATTCCTTGAGGAACAGAGATCCATCAAAGCCAATCTAAAAGACCTATATAGAAATAGTTATTCTTGCTGCACTTCATGCAAATAATCAGGCCAAGTATAAGACTAAAGTCTATGTTGCAAACAATTCAATCCTATCATAATTTGCTTTTTTAACAAAAATGAAGACTGGAGAGAGAGAAATTATGTTTCAGAATATCATACATTTGTCATTAAATTCTAAAGTCATTAGTTTTTAAGTTTTTGCCTACATTTTTAGACTAACCCTGCTTGTTCTTGTGAAACAACCAGCAATCTCCAGCTGCAACTCAGAAAGAAGAAAGGGATGGGTCATGTAAAAATCTGGATAATATTCTAGTTCTGAGTAATTATCCTGCAAATCCTGCCAGGTGATGGGAATAAATAGGATGCCTCTCAATGAGAGATTTCCTTTTTGGGAAAGTAAGAGCTAATCAAAACCAAGCACCATGCACCCAAATCCTAGCATGCGTAACTATACCCACCAGTTACCTGGGCATGTCACAAGACATCCTTTTTTCTCCCTTGTTGGGGGAGGACTCAGTTCTGCAGCTTCACCTTCCTTGGCATTTGGCTTATGATAAGGAGTCCATGCAACCCCCATCAGACACATTTTTTTTCCAAACTCAATTCCAAGCTTTGGGTCAAAGCCCCAGGAAAGAAAACTGATCTAAGGGATTCAAAGGCAGATGATAATAGAGGTTAAAAGGCACAGTGCAAGTGAGCATGGCTAATTCCTGCCAACCAAGCCAAGCCTCTCATTTCATGCATAAAGGTCATGCTAGTATCTATGACATAAACGAGGTCTAGGGAACTCCAAGACTACTGACTGTGGTGGGGATAGAGTCATAGGTAAGAGTGGATAATTCCTATTCTTTTTTTTTCTTCCTCAGGATGGAGTCTTACTCTGTTGCCCAGGCTGGAGTGCAGTGGTGCCATCTCAGCTCACTGTAATCTTCATCTCCAAGTGATTCTCCTGCATCAGCCTCCCAAGTAGCTGGGACTACAGGTGCATACCACCACACCCAGCTAATTTTTGTATTTTTAGTGGAGATGGGTTTCACGATATTTGCCAGGCTGTTCTCAAACTCCTTACCTTGTGATCTGCCTGCCTTGGCCTCCCAAAGTGCTGGGATTACAGGTGTGACCCACCACACCTGGCTGATAATTCCTATTCTCTGGGCCCTCCATGCTTCATGGGTGCAAGCTGCTGTGGCACCCATGGCAGCACCTGCCAAGGTCATCAGGACTCAAGTATGCAAGGACAGAAGAGGGAAAGAGAATGGTCTTCTCTCCCTCATGTACCCCTGGTATCTGCTAAAAAGAGATGGGAGCCAGGGATACCTGCTGCCCTCTTTCTAGATGGATAGCCATTCATATTCAGTCTGTACCCCTGGGACTCCTTTAAAAAGTGCCTTCTTTTTTCCTTTCTTCTTCATTGTCCTCTCTTCACCACTGTCTCCGTACTAAAGGACACTGCCCTTAGATGCAGCCTCCAAACTGGAAAGAGTTAATTTCCCATATCTTCAGCTGGTTGGCTTAGGATTGGGCTCAGGGAAAGAGAACCCAGAAGCCCAACATGCTGGTAAAAGGGTAAGGTTTTTTTTACCAGTAGAGCTTTTGGCCTCCCTCTCCCTGTGCAAACTGGTAAAAGGCCTCGGGATTTTAAGCTGTCTTTACCCTCCCTTGTTTAGTTTTTGTACATGTTTTCTAATAACCCGGTTTTTCTCTTCTTGACTTCAGGCCCTCAAACTCCAAACGGTCATGCAAGGGAACCCACAGATAGGCCTCTGAGGGAGCTCCCACTGCCAGTTCCCAAAGCACCGCCCTCTGTCAGCAGGAAGCAGTTTAGGTCGGTCTTTTTCTTTACCCTTTTCCTTGCTCAGCCAAGTGTAAAGGGGTCCCCAGAGAATCTCTGACCAAGCCGCACACTGGTAGGAATTTGTACTGTGATGGAGCCTCGGGAAGTTCGTGCAGAGGAGCTTGGCCCCTCCTCTTCCAGCATGGAACCTGGGGTTCAATCTTCGAGGTGGGAACCATATACTACCAGGACTCTCTCTGCTGAGGGTCCCTGTTGCCCGTTGTTTTTCTTTTTGCCCAATAAATTCCATTTTGCTCACCCTTCAAAGTGTCTGCAAGCCTAATATTTCATGGCCAGGTGACAAGAACCCCATCTTTGGCTGAACTGAGGAGAAACTCCTGCAACATTACCATCCAGCAATTCCTCTTTTTTTTTTTTTTTTTTTTTTTTAGATAGGGATTTACTCTGTCAACCCAGGCTGGGTGCAGTGGCACAATCATGGCTCACTGCAGCCTTGCCCTCCTGGGCTAAAGATATCCTCCCAGTTCAGCTTCCTGAGTAGCGGGGACTTCAGGCGTGCACCACCATACCTGACTAATTTTTGTATTTTTTTGGTACAGATGGGGTTTCACCATGTTGCCCAGGCTGGTCTAGAATCCTGGGCTCCAGCAATCCACCTGCCCTGGCCTCCCAAAATGCTGGGATTATAAGTATGAGCCATCATGGATGGCTTCCAATCAACCTTTTAAAGTTCATGATGGGAATGGAGTTTATCTCAGATGATAGATTTTTATGGAGCCACATGCCAAATTCCTGAGAATACTTTCCTTCATGGGCACACCCCACAGAAACTCAGAATCATCCCTCAACAACTTTTATACCTCCTCATGCCCATTTACAATTTTTTCTCTGTTCTCACTTCCAGCCCCAGACAGTTACTAATCTACTTTCTGCCTCTATAAATTTGCCTTCCCTACACATTTTATATAAGTGAAATCACGCCACATGAAACCTCTTATGTCAGGCCTGTTTCACTTAGCATAGTGTTTTTGAGGCTCATCCATGCCATAGCATGTGTCATTATGTTTCATTGCTGCACAGTCTTCTGTTGTATGGATTCACCACATTTTGTCTATCCATTCACCAGTTGCTAAAAATTTAGGTTATTACCAGCCAGGCGCAGTGGCTCCCAAAATCCTAGTACTTTGGGAGGCCGAGGTGGGTGGATCATGAGGTCAAGAGATCAAGACAATCCTGGTCAACAAGGTAAAACCCCGTCTCTACTAAAAATACAAAAATTAGCCAGGCATGGTGGCGCGCGCCTGTAGTCCCAGCTACTCGGGAGGCTGAGGCAGGAGAATTGCTTGAACCCAGGAGGTTGAGGTTGCAGTGAACCAAGAGCGCACCATTGCACTCCAGCCTGGGTAACAAGAGCGAAACTTGGTCTCAAAAAAAAACCAAAAAAACAACAACAAAAAAACAAAATTTAGCTGGACATGGTGGCAAACACATGTAATCCCAGCTACTTGGGAGGCTGAGGCAGGAGAATTGCTTGAACCTGGGAGGTGAATGTTGCAGTGAACCAAGAGCTCACCATTGCACTCCAGCCTGTGTGACAGAGCAAGACTCTGTCTCAAAAAAAACCACTCAAACAAAAATAGATAAAAAAAGAAAAGAATTTGGGTTATTGCCAGCTTGGGGCTCTTATATATAATGATACAAAGTATGATTCATCATATTTACACACATAAATATGAATATTATGAGTATTCATATTTAAGTTTTGTTATCTTTGTTTTCATTTCTCCTGAGTAGATACCTAGGAGTGGAATTTTGGGTTGTATGGCAGTTTCACATTTAATTTTTTGAGAAACTGCCACACTGTTTTCCAAAGGGCTGTACCATTTTACACCACACCAGCACTGTGAGAGGGTCCCCATTTCTCCACATCCTTGCCAACATTTGTTATTGCCGATCTTATTTATTATTGCCGTTCTAGTAGGTATCAAATGGTATATCACTGGGATTTTAGTTTTCATTTTTCTAATGATTAATAAGGTTGAGCATCTTTTCGTGTAACTATTTGTAATTTAGGTATCTTCTTTAATGAAATGTTTGTTCATTTATTTTGCCCATTATTTGGTTGGGTTGTCTGCCTTATTATTACTGAGTTGTGTTTGTATTTTATGGATACAGATTATTTGTCAGATGTCTTTTGCAAATATGTCCTCCCAGTCCGTTGCTTGTCTTTTAAGTTTCTTAATGGTGCCTTTTAAAATGCAAGAGTTTTGAATTTTGTTAATGTCCCATTATTAGTTTTTGCATTGATCAACTATGCTTTCGGTTTAAAAAAGAAATTAGTGGGCTGGCCAAGGTGTCTCCTGCCTATAATCCTAGCACTTTAGGAGGTCAAGGTGGGTGAATGAATCACTTGAGTGCAGAAGTTCAAGGCCAGCCTGGGCAACATGGCAAAACCCTAACTCTACAAAAATTACAAAAAATTTGCTCAGCATGGTGGCATGTGCTTGTAGTCCCAGCTACTTGGGAGGATAAGGTTGGGGGATCTATTGAGCCCAGGAGGTCAAGACTGCAGTGAGCCATGATTGTGCCAATGCACTCCAGCATAAGCAACAGGAGACCCTGTCTCAAAAAATAAAAATAATAAATAATATCTAGTCAATAAATATTTGAGAAAAAATGAAAATTAAAAAAGAATAAAGAATAAATAATAAATAGAAATAAATGAAGGATGAAAAGGGCATCAATTGGCCTTGTTTATAAGACTAACCAGGGTGGTCATCAGTGGACTGCTCCACTTTTCAGGTTGATGTAGTTATTTGCACAGGTATAAAGAGTTGGTCCTCCTTGCTAGAATCTAACCAAAAAATTAAATTTTTAACTATGACCATGCCAGAAACAGAAACTAATGAGAAAATGAGAAAGTCTTTGTAGTCATTATTAGGTCTATTGCAAACCTTGTGATTCTCCTCTCCCTCCAAGTACATGAGAGGAGTATGTTTTCCTAGCCTTCTTGAATTTAGGCATGCTCATGACTTGATTTGGCCAATGAAATAAGTGATGGGTGGAAATTTGAAGAGCCTTATGGAATTCACCAAGTTCTCTCTTCCTGTCTCCTGGGAGATGGGGCCTCCCCAGTGTGGGTTCTTAAGTGAGAAACAGAATCTCCTTGACTGCTAATGTAGTCCAGGAATGAGAAATAAGCAGAATCCCCCTGACAACCCATATGACAAACATTGTAGCTTGAGCAAGAAGTAAACATGACTTGCAGCCAGACACATGTGGCTCATGCCTGTAATCCCAGCATTTTGGAAGGATCACATCAGCCCAGGAGTTCGAGACCAACCTGGGTAAAATAGTGAAACCCTGTCTCTACTATTATATATAAAATACATGTTTTATATTATATTTATTAGTTGAGTGTGGAGGCTCACAGCTGTTGTCCCAGCTACTCAGGAGGCTGAGGTTGGAGGATTGCTTGAGTCTTATAGTTTGAGATCAGCCTGGACAACATTGAAAGACTTCCTCTCTAAAAAAAGTTTAAAATTTAGCCAGGTGTTGTGGCACATGCTTGTAGCCCCAAGTATTTGGGAGGCTGAGGTGGAAGGATCACTTGAGCCCATGAGGCAGATGTTACAATGAGCTGATATTGTACCACTGCATTCCAACCTGGGTGAGAGAATGAGACCCTGTCTCAAAAAAAGAAAAATGCCTGGGCTTGGCTCTAGATTGGAGCTATAGTGAAAAATGAAATTGGGAGCTATAAATGTCTCCTAAGTTAGAAGAATAGTTAAGTATCAGGCTAGTTCATAGCAAGTGTCAGAGCTGGGAACTGGCCCAATCTAATTGGCTTCAATCAACAAGAATTGGGAAACAAAACAGTCACATTCCCATTCATACCTGAATAATTCTCAAGATACATGTGAAGTGTCTGGTTTATTCAAAGTGGCTGTCAGAGGCCTGACTACGGAGCTCCCCCATGGCTCCCCCATTCAGGGAGCTATGGGGCTAAACAGGCAGGGATATCCAGGTATCAGAAGGTAAAAGGAGATCAGCTGATAGCCAGAGCAGCGTCAGGGCCAGGCTGAGCAGGACAGGACAGGCTGCCCAGGACCCAGCCCCACCCATGGCTGCAGCATAGAACCTTGCTACCTCCTCGTTGGGGTTGCCCAGTGCCAGGTTGAACCACATCTGGTTGTAGCAGCCACTCCTTCAGCTGTAGTTGCCAATCTTGTAGGAGTGACTTCAGATTTCATTGCACAGAGCAATGGGTGTGAGAAAATAGGAATGGAAAGGTAGGCAGGCAGCTCCCACCGGGCACTCCTTAGACCCTGTAGGGTCTAACCAAGGTTCTTTTGAAGTCTTATAGTGGCTTCCCTTGGAGACAGTAAATGACAAGTGTTTCCTATTCAGATCTGTAAAAGGTGCTAGACTTTTAGTTAATCTCTTTATGATTGGGAGGGTCTGGAATAAAAAGATCCAGCTATGTTAATAGAGATTCTTTACAGATGCAAATTTTCCCCCACAAAGGACAGCTTTGCAGCGTCATTTCAAGACATGGCAAAAATATATATATATATGTTTTGAGATGAAAAAATTAAAATATTTTGCTTTTCTTCCTTGTCTCATCATGTTATGCCAGAGTCAGGTTGGAAAGTAAGTCATCATATATAGAGTTAAATAAAACCCATCTGATGAAAATTTATGATTTGTAGGGCATGACTCCCCAGACTGCTTCGATAGGAATTTTGACAAGTTAAAAAAAATCATGGAGTTTATTCCTCACTAAGGTGATAATGATTTAGAGGCAAGAAAGCAAGTTAAATTGTAACCCCAGAAGAGTTCCAGTTACATAAACACTCAACACCTACTTATTGAGTGAGTGAAAAACCATGTCCTAATATTTAGTATAAAGCTTGAGGCTGGGCGCGGTGGCTCACGCCTGTAATCCCAGCACTTTGCCAGGCTGAGGCAGGTGGATCACGAGGTTGAGAGATGCAGACCATCCTGGCCAAGATGGTTAAACCCTGTCTCTACTAAAAATACAAAAATTACTTGGGCATGGTGGTGCACGCCTGTAGTCTCAGCTACTTGGGAAGCTGAGGCAGGAGAATCGCTTGAACCCAGGAGGCGGAGGTTGCAGTGAGCCGATACTGCGCCACCGCACTCCAGCCTGGGCAACAAGTAAGACTCTGTCTCAAAAAAAGAAAAAAAACAACGGTGGTTCACACCTGTAATCCCAGTACTTTGGAGGCCAAGGCAGGAGGATCACTTGAGCGTAGGAATTTGAGGCCAACTGGGAAAATGTAGTGAGACCTCATCTCTAAAAAGAGATAAAAATTAAAAAATAAAAGAATAAGTTAAAGTAAGAGCTCTTAGTCTGTAGGTGGCAGCCGCAGGCTCCCTGATTCAAAACAAATGCAAACAGGGTGGTGACTGCTCTCTGCTGAAGGAGTCAGAATGAATATTTATATGCTGAAATACATATGAGAGATTAATTCTTCTGCTTCTTCTTTAGTTATATCTGAATACTGATTTTTTAAATAACTGTTTGGCTAAGTTCAGGCTATTAAAGGGGTTGTAGCCAAATAATTGTTACAGGGAGACCTCATGTCCAGTGGGGATGAGAGACACAGCCCAAAGGTTTGCTAGATGCATGAACTGAGGTGCTTCAGGCCGGGGGTGGTGGCTCACATTTGTAATCCCAGCATTTTGGGAGGCTGAGGTGGGAGCATTGCTTGAGCCCAAGAGTTGGAGACCAGCTTGGGCAACATAGCAAGACCTCTCTTAAAGAAAAAAAAAAATGCTTCACACCCAGCCTCATAACCGAGAGACTACTCTCCTTTCTTGAGCTGTTTAGGGCTGGCAGAAAAGAAGCCACTATGCACAGTGTGCAGTTTCTTCTCTCAGATCTATGGAGGAGTCATTCCCAGTCTAAACCCCTAAATCAAGCAACCCAGGATGGGTCTCTCCAACTCCATTTCCCAGGCTCCCCTCTGGGCCTGCTTCCTTCTTTGTGTAATGCAGAAACTCAATAACCAAGAAGGGGAGGTGTTGGCATTGTACCAACATTTGGCACACAGTGTCTGTGAAATAAACAATCACACATGTTGATACAAACGGAAGGGCTCCTCTGGTGGGTCTGTCAGAGGTGTTTCAACCAAAGCAACTCCATCGTGAGCAGGAGCTGGGTAAAATGAGGTCAAGATCCACTGGGCTGCATTCCCAGGAGGTGTGGCATTCCAAGTGACGGGATGAGCTAGGTGAGCACAAGACACAGGTCACAAACACCTTGCTGATAAAATAGCATGTGATAAAGAAGCCAGCCCAAAGCTACCAAAACCAAGATGGTGACCAAAGTGACACATGTTCCTCCTCATCACTCATTATATGCTAATTGTAATGTATTTGCATGCTAAAAGACACTCCCATCAGCGCCATGATTACAGATGCCATGGTAACATCAGGAAATTACCCTAAATGGTCTAAAAAGGAGAGGAACCCTCAGTTCCAGGAATTGGCCACCCCTTCCCCAGAAAACTCATTAATAATCCACGCCTTGTTTAGCATATAATCAAGAAGGAACGATAAGTATCCTTAGTTGAGCAGCTCTAGCTGCTGCCCTGCCTATGGAGTGGCCATTCTGTATTCCTTTGCCTCTTAATAAGCTTGCTTTCACTTTACTCTGTGAACTCACTCCGAATTCTTTCTTGTACAAGATCTAAGAACCCTGTCTTGGATCTGGATCTGGATGCTAATACATTATAATTAGCATATAATGAGTGATGAGGACGACCACAGGTCACTTTGGTCATCACCTTGGTTTTGGTGGGTTTGGGTTGGCTTGTTTATCACAGGCTGTTTTATCAGCAAGGTCTTTGTGACCTGTATCTTGTGCTCACCTTCTTGGGTCTGGATCTGGATCCCTTTCTGGTAACACCTTCCCGTGGAACTTTGAAGAAATGATACTGAGGAGACACCCAACCCAAAGGAAATAGACTGCAGCACCAATTGGCTACCTTTGGGTAAGTGGAGGAGTACCCAGGTAAAGGATGGAATTGGGTTAGAGGCTCAACCTAGGGGAGTTACAGTCTCTCCTAAAACAGAGTAGGTTAAAGGCCCCTCTTCATAAAAGGCAAGGACACTTGACTGAACTTGGGTTCAAGGCCCAATTTAGGGGTGTTAGAGTCCCTTCTAAGATTTAGGGGGTTAGAAGCCCCTCTCAGAGTAAGTTCCTCTTGGCTAAGAACAGGTTTAGCACCATGAGATGTTAATTGCTATTCTCTTTAGATTAATCTACCTTGCACTCTTTGCTGATGGCTATGGGTGACAGAATTGAGCATGTACAGGATCATAGGACATGGGGAGTTTTTGTTCCCCAAACGAGGACACTTAAGGGCTGATGCAACTCCTGGAAAAGATCCCTTCTGAACTGACAAGTGGCTGTCTGAACTTCTGATTTGGTTGTCTCTGGGATAGGTGGGTCTTTCTCTGGCCTTCCTGAGCTCTTCACTTTTCCCACCCTACCACAGGCAAGTTTTGGTTAATGAGAAAAAAGTCTTGTGAGGCTAGCTGTAGTGAATCTAGTGTGCTTTGTGTGTCTTTCTACATTGTTCTGCTATAAAGAGGGGTACCCTAGGATAGAATGCAGGCCTAGGACACCTATAAGTCTGCTGTTCAAAATGGCCGAGCCAGCTGATCAGTTATAAACTTTGCTGAAGTTCCCTGAAAAAAAAGTCTGGATGAAGTTTCTCTGTCTTCTTGTTTTATGTCCTTGGGAGTTTCACTTTGTAACCAATTTGGCCATTAATACCGCCTGTGGCAGATCTCAGCTAAAAGGAGGAAATGTGGAGAAAGAAAATCCAAAGCCCCATAAGCTGACTGAACAAACCCCTCTTGGCCAAGACCCTAGAACAACTTTAAAATCTAAGTTTCCTGGCTATGATGAGACAGGAGGCTGGTCACACCTCGGTACACCCTCTTCCTTACTAACTATTACTGGGCTTTTTTCCTAAGAGTTAAGCAGTCTCGCTCTGTTGCCCAGGCTGGAATGCAGTGGCGCAATCTTGGCTCACTGCAACCTCTGCCTCCCGGGTACAAGCATTCTCTTGCCTCTGCCTCCCTCCCAAGTAAGTGGGATTACAGGTGTGTGTCACCACACCCAGCTAATTTTTTAAATATTTTTAGTAGAGATAGAGTTTCACCATGTTGGCCAGCCTGGTCTCGAACCCCTGACCTCAGGTGATCCACCTGCCTCAGCCTCCAAAAGTGGTGGGATTACATGGAAATTCTTTCTATATGAGTTTCTTTCCTTTTATTATTATTATTTTTTTTGAGACAGAGTTTTGCTCTGACTCTCAATCTGGAATGCAATGGCATGATCTGGACTAACTGCAACCTATGCCTTCCAGGCTCAAGTGATCTTCTTGCCTCAGCTTCCCAAATAGCTGGGATTACAGGCATGTGCCACCACAGCCTGTCAATCTTTGTATATTTTGTAGAGATGGGGTTTCACTATGTTGCTCAGGCTGGTCTCAAACTCCTGAGCTCAAGCAATCCTCTGCCTCTAGCCTCCCAAAGTGCTGGGATTACAGGTGTGAGCCACCATACCCAACCCTATATGAGTTTCTACTTCACCTGAAGAGTTAATGTAAGTGCAACAGGTGTTATGGGCCACTGCACAGACTTTTTCTTGTTTGGCTAAGAAAAAATCTAAAGCAATTAAATTATTGATTACTACTTCAGCCAGGGAATTAATTTGTTGGGCTGTAAGGCTTTCTGCAGGGTCTCCAGCTATCTGGCCAATAGTGGCAGATAGATTTGGATATGCTGGTCAAGCTTTGAATTAGACTCCTTCAGTTTTGAAATAGTCTCATTTAAGGAGGTTATCTGAGACTCCTGACTGTGTTTAGAGCTCTCATAATGCCACTTAAAAATGGTCTCCCATGGGAGGATTCCTTGAGTCCAGGAAGTAGAGACCAGCCTGGGCAACATGGTGAAACCCCATCTCTATACAAAATTAAAAATTGAAAATAAAGAAATTAGTGGGGTGTGATAGTGCATGCCTGTAGTTCCAACTACTTGGGAGGTAGAGGTGAGAGGATGGTTGAGCCCAGGAGGTCAAGGCTACAGTGAGCCATGATCATGCCACTACACTCCAGTCGCCATGACAGAGTGAGACCCTGTCTCAAAAAAAAAAAAAAGAAAAAGGCCTAGGCCTCCTGTTGCTTCTGAGAGATCCTGAACACTCTCTGTTCTTTTTTTTTTTCCTTCTTGAGATGGAGTTTTGCTCTTGTTGCCCAGGCTGGAGTGCAATGGCACAATCTTGGCTCACTGCAACCTCCGCCTCCCAGGTTCAAGTGATTCTCCTGCCTCAGCCTCCAGAGTAGTAGCTGATATTACAGGCATGCACCACTAGGCCCGGCTAATTTTTTTTTTTTTGAGACGGAGTTTCGCTGTTGTTACCCAGACTGGAGTGCAGTGGCACAATCTCGGCTCACCACAACCTCCGCCTTCTGGGTTCAAGCAATTCTCCTGCCTCAGCCTCCTAAGTAGCTGGGACTACAGGCATGCACCACCATGCCCAGCTAATTTTTGTATTTTTAGTAGACACGGGGTTTCACCTTGTTGACCAGGATGGTCTCGATCTCTTGACCTCGTGATCCACCTGCCTCGGCCTCCCAAAGTGCTGAGATTATAGGCGTGAGCCACCACGCCCGGCCTAATTTTTGTATTTTTAGTAGAGATGAGGTTTTTCCATGTTGGTCAGGCTGGTCTCGAACTCCTGACCCCAGGTGATCCACCTGCTTCGGCCTCCCAACCAAAGTGCTGGGATTACAGGCGTGAAACCACCGTGCCTGGTCTGAACCCTCTCTGTTCTTATTGTACACGCAAATATTCTAATTTTAGTATGTCAAATGTTTTCAGAATTTCTCCATTTTGGCCCATAAATCTTTAAATTGTTCCAGGTAAGCTTTTTTCAGGATCCAAAATATTCATAAGACTTTTTCTCATAATTCTGAAACATGTATGTTCCTGATGGTGGCTGGTCAGGGACTGTGCTTAGAATCTAGGTTCCCCAGAAGAGCATAAGACATTCCTTTGATTGCCACTAGAGGGCAAGCATCCTCATAAAACCTGATGGACTGGATGAGTCAGGCTGAACTGCCCCGGAGCACTCCCACTAGAAACCTGGGGCCAGCAAAGATGGTCCTCGAAGGGTCGGGTTGGAAAGGATCAGAGTGAAAATGAAGTCCTCAAGATCTCAACTCAAAAGTAGGAGATCTTAGATTGGAGAGAGCTTACCCGTTTTCTTACAAAAGCTGTCAGGGGGACAACTGAGCTGTCAGTGGCTCCACCAGGCACCAGTGCATTCACTCACGCTGGGGGAACCTGGTCACTCCATGGTTCCTACTCTTGTTGTCAATTATGTTGGCTTAAAACCACAAGATCTTTACATTTGGAAAGGAGAGCTTTATTTCTTATTATGGGTTGCAACTTACAAGCTAGGAATTGAAGTGAGGATGGGACAGGGGTTTTACACTAAATGAATTGGCTAAACATACATTTTTTTTTTAATAGAGATGGGGTTTCTCCATGTTGTCCAGGGTGATTTCGAATTTGTGACTTTGTGATCTGCCTGCCTCAGCCTCCCAAAGTGCTGGGATTATAGGCGTGAGCCGCCGCACCTGGCCAAACATACATGTTTAATAAGTTTTAGGAAAATTTATGAATATGAGAGTTGCACACATGTGTACCAAGAAAACATGTTATATTTGTCCCATATTCGCTTTGAGGTCGGGACATTAAAATGCAGTCGAATTCGCCTTTATATGTCAAAAGGGGAAAAACAGAACCCAAAGCACTTTGTGTGCTGCCTCTGTAAACTGGCTAGAACTGGTCCGTGGTTGAGAGTAATTGATCAGGAAGGAATGTTTTGTAAGCTGGTCAGCTTTCATGTCAAAATTGGGAAAGGGAAGGGAGTCTGGCAGTTGGTTGAAATTGAAATCAGTGAAGTCTCCAGATCTTGGTTTTCCAGGGCTGATTTCTGTTTAACTCTTGGGAAAGAAGCCTGGTGATGGTTCATGAGGAAGTGGGTATGTACTGAGGTGTGATTGACCTATCATCATGGCTGGGAAACTTAGATTTTAAAGTTTTTCCAGAGTCTCTTTGGCCAAGAGGTGTCCATTCAGTTGTTTGGAGGGCTGAGGATTTTGTATGTATTTTCTAGAGGGCTGAGTCCTCTGAAGACCTCAGCAGGTGGAGAACTCTGGAATCCTCAGGCCTCCTTTCCTCCTTTATACCCCAGTGCTGACTAGAGAAGGACAGACAGATGTCTAGGAACGCCTGGAGATGGGAGCTCCTCTAGAGGGAGCTCCTGCCCTCTCATCCTCTGCCCCCAGCCTGGGGGCTGATCATCAACTAGACTTTATTGCCCCTCCACTGCAAGAGTGAGACCTGCTCCCTGAGCCAGGCCCCTGGGCCATGAGGGCTTCAGAAAAAGCGACCAGCAAATGGAAGATTGGGTTAGAGGTCAAGTTCAGTTCCTCTGGTGAGTCCTCACCAATTGTGGAGCCTCAGTGCCCTGCTCCGAAGGATGAGGTGGTGTGCCTATCTGGAAACTGGGTGCTAGGTCCAGCAGGGAGCGACAGTCAGACAGCCAGCTTGGAACCAGTCCAGAGAGTATCTATCTGAGCTGGAAGCTTGATACCACAAGGTTAACCATTGGCATTCCTTCCAACCACAACCTGAAGCCTGCCCTAGGACCAGCCACATATAATAGGAAGCTGTTTGACTCACAGAGGTGGAGATTCTAGGCCTCAGGGAACAGAAGAAGGGCCTCAGAGTTAGAGAAGAGAGAAACCTGAGCTCTTCCCTGAGTGCCAGCTGTTCACACATGCAATCTCACATCACTCATCTTCCCAGCTGCAGAAACTACTGATCTTAGTCTGATTCTAAGCCTGACTTCTTTCACCTACCCGTTGCAGGAGAGAAGCTCTGTGAGGGGCCCACAGGGCACCATCCTAACGAATGTAGATTAAGTGTTTCTTCTTTGGCCTTATCAGCTGCCCACTCCCCACATAACCCCCCCCCCCCCACTTTTTTGTTTTGAGAAGGAGTTTCACTCTTGTTGCCCAGGCTAGAGTGCAATGGTGCAATCTTGGGTCACTGAAACCTTCACCTCCCAGGTTCAAGTGATGTTCCTGTCTCAGCCTCCTGAGTAGCTGGGGTTACAGGCATGCACCACCATGTCCAGCTAATTTTGTATTTTTAGTAGAGATGGGGTTTCTCCATGTTGGACCAACTAATCTCAAACTCTCACCCTCAGGTCATCTGCCTGCCTCGGCCTCCCAAAGTTCTGGGATTATAGGCAAGAGCAACCATGCCCAGCTCCCCTCATAACTTCTATCTCAGCCACCCTAGAATTCCGTTCACACTTCTATTACCCCTAAACCTTTGCACTTGCTGAGACCTCTCCGCAGAATGCCGTTGTTGTGCTTGGCAAACGTTACTCCTTTGGAAGCCTTCCCCGACGTCGTTGGGCTTCAGCAGAACAACACCACACTCTGTGCTTCCCTCTGTGAAAGGCTCATCTAATTGTTCTAAGAGTTACTGGTTCTCAGAATTGTCTGTCCCCACCAGATCTTGCACAGAACTCAGTTTCCTTCCTGTTGGCTGAGACCAGCATGGGCCAGTGGACTGGATGCTCAGAAAGCATTAGTTGACTGACAGAATGGATGCAGTGATTCCTTAACTTACTGAGCACCTTCTTGGTACCAGGCACTAACCCAGGCCCTGGGGATTGAGCATAAAATGACATAGACACAACCCTGCTGTCGGGAGAGTATGTTTTGTTAGGGGAAAGGCAGACAACAAACCCAGTAGAGAAAAATCCACACAAGGGCACAGAATGGTGTGATGAGACATCAGCTGGGTGGCTTTGTTAGGCTGAGTGGTCAGAAGTCATTTTAGGGGGACGTGTAGGTTACCATCTAAGTGGCCACAAGGGGCAGGCCTGCAGAGGATTAATGAAGAACATTTCAGGCACACAGAGAAGGAGTTGCTGGAGCAAAGACCCTCATTATGAGAAGTGTGACTGGAACTCATTTACAGAGGTGGTACGGGGAAGATTTGGCTTGAGGGCTCAGAGATGGGGCACGCCTTCTATGCCATTGAAGAAGTTTGGTTTTTACAAAAGACACCACTGGAAAGCATTGAAGGGTTGGTGGAAGAGTTGTAACATACAACGTGTTTAGGTTTTAGTTTTACTTTTTTAAAAAAGGTCCATCAGTTAGTAGAACATGTAGGTGGAAGTGTGCTGATGAATAGAGTATCTCTAGTTCTCCATTTCTCCCTGCAGCGTATTTACTAGTTACAAAGGGGAAAGTGTAGTGGAGGAACCTGGCAGACATGATCTCAACCAAAAGATCAAAGTTAACGTCACCAGGAACAAGCAAACCCCACACCATGTGGCTCCCATTATGATGCATGAGATAACCATGTAGGGTATTCATGCCCAAAATGCATAACCTCAGTGAATCATGAGGAAACAGATTAACCCAAGTCGGGGGTACTCTACAAAATAACTGGCCTGTGGCTTTCAGCAATGTCAGGATCATAAAAAAAAAAATATTCCTTCCAATGCCCATCAGTAGGAGACTGAATTCAGTGTGATGTGCACATAGAATGGATTTTTACCCAGTAATTTAAGATCTCAATAGGTCAACATGGACAGATCTCAGGAACAATGACAGATGAAAACTGCACTGAGATGCCCTTTTCCCCACCTGTAAGATGAACAGAAAACCAAAGTTTGATGGCATACCGTGTTGACAGGGTTGTGAGGTAACAGGCACTTTCTTTCTCTCACTCTCTCTCTCTTTTTTTTTTTTTTTTTGAGAGTAGGTCTTGCTCTGTTGCCCAGGCTGGAGTGCAGTGGCACAATCACAGCTCACTGTAGCCTCAGCCTCCTAGGACTCAAGTGATTCTCTCACCTCAGCCTCCCTGCTAGTTTGGACTACAGACACACACCACCATGCCCAGCTGGTTTTTTTAGTTTTTTGTAGAGATAAAGTTTCATGTTGCCCAGGCTGACCTTGAACTCCTGGGCTCAAGAGATTCTCCTGCCTCAGTCTCCCAAACTGCTGGGATCACAGGTATGAGCCATTGCACCCAGCAGAGAGACAGCCACTCTCATACTTTGCTAGTGGTGGGGGGCCACATTGATACAACCCACATAAAGTTGTAACTCTCAAAATTAGATATACTCTTGACCCAATAATCCTTCTGGAATTTAAATACAACATTCCACTTAGTAAAAGATTGTTAATTGCAACATTAGTTGTCATTTTTTAAAAAAAGTAGGTCAGGCACAATGACTCATACCTATAATCCCAGCACTCTGAGAGGCCAAGGAGGGAGGATCGCCTGGGCCAGGAGTTCAAGACCAGCCTTGGTAACATAGCACGACTCCTGTCTGAAATGAATGAATGAACGAGTTCATCACTGAGACCCTCCTCCCCACCAATATCTCCAACCAGCCCATATCTAATGAGGGAAGGGTAACGAAACTCTCAACTTGAAAGAAACTTCCCAACTTGAAGCCCAATAACTCACTGGCTACCTCTGCCCATCTTCCTCCATCTGTGTCTTTGCCTGTGTGTAGTGTGGGTGGGATGAGCTTGGCGTGAGGGGGAAGCCAGTGCAGCAATAAGAGACTCAGACTAAGGGGTCAGATACCTGTATTCTAGCTCAACCTCTACACCCTACTTCCCAGTGAATGTCAGGCTAGTTCCAGTCCGATTTGGGGCCTATCAGTGGAAAAGATGAAGCATTGTGTCCCTTCAACCCACCCGTCCCCAAATTACAAGACACAAGACACACGTGGATCTGTCTATTAGAATGAGTTGTTGGAGGAACACCAGGGAACCCTTCTTGGATCAGGAACAAATGTTCACGGTCCCAAAATCCCACGGGATGGGGCCTCAGCCTTCATGGCCGCAGCATAGAACCTCGCCACCTCCTCGTTGGGGTTGCCCTGGGCCGAGTCAAACCACATCTGGATGCAGCGGCCGCTCCCTCGGCTGTAGTCGCTGACCTTGTAGGAGTGACTCCAGAGGCCCTCACAAAGGGCGGCTGGAGTGGGGAAGTAGGACTCAAAGGTGTGGCAGAGGGCCCCGGCAGGACACTCATTAATCCCTGAGGGAGGAGAACATAAGACCCTTAGCTTCTGGGCCAGACCACACCCCTCCCAACCCCAAAGCCCCACTCCCACTCCTCATCTGGTCTCCTCCCGGCCCTCACCTGAGGTCCAATTCCACCCTTTTTGCCAGTTGCTCTTGCAGGTGTAGGAGGTGCGACAGTCTTCCCACCAGCGCTCGCAGTCCTCTTTGCACAGGGGCACGTTCAGGATGCGCTCTTTGCGCCAGCTCTGATTGACCTGGGTGGGGAGGAAAGGGAAGGCTCCTGTCAGCCACGTATCTCAGTAGCTGCAGGCTTGAAGGGGACCAGAGCTGTGGGAGGGGGCAGGGCCTCCACCACCCTCAGACCTGAATTCCTGGACCAAGCCCTCCCTGCAAGTGGCTGGCAGGCTCTGCCCTCTTCTGAGGGTCATATTTGTGGGAACGACACTCATACCTGCCGGATCCAGGGCCCCAGGTTGGGTGAGCACTCATAGAGACAGTTGTCCTGGATGAAGTGGCGCTTGCAGGCGGGCTCCATCCTGCCGCAGTGCTCCCAGTTAAAGTTGTACAGGCGGGAGGTGTCCTTGTGCAGCTCCTGGCTGGTGTTGGCCGTGCAGCAGGCGTTCTTCCTCCAGGGACTGCACTGGGTGGGGAAGACACAGGACTGAGTCCCTCCCCACCACCGCCGTCTCCTCCATATTCTGGCTCCTCTGCCCCAGGTAGGTCATCCAGAGGAACACTTGCTGGGGAGGGCCCTTGAGGAATCCCCACCTCGGGACAGAGGCAATTACAATATTGGTGGTTTTTTCACTATTTATTAAGACAGGGTCTTGATCTGTTGACAAGGCTGGAGCACAGAGGTGTGATCATAGCTCTCTGTAGCCTCATCCTCCTGGGCTCAAACAATCCTCCCACCTCAGCTTCCAAGGAGCTGGGATTCAGGCACATGCTACCACCCCTGGCTAATAGAAAATATTTCTGTGGAGATGGGGTCTCACTATGTTGCCCGGGCTGGTCTCAAACTTCTTAACTCAAGCAATTCTCTCATTTCAGCATCCCAAATCCCATTAGAGGCATAAGCCACCATGCCTAGTTAATTTTGGCTTTTAACAGAGGTAATATGGGGGATATAGGAGATGACGGGGAGCCACTGTCTGGGAGAGTGATTATTATTTGTACAGCTCTAACTGTTCAATAATTTATTTTATGTTGTTCAGTTTATTTATATTATTCATTTTGCATCCAGCCAATATTAACTGAGTGCTTAATATACATCAGACACTGCTAGGTCCTAGGAACACTGCAGTGAACAGAACAAATAACATCTCTACCTACCCTCAGGGAGGTTGTGGTTTTAGTGGGTGGGAGGTCTGTGTGTACAAGGAAGACAAAGAACACTCTAGGCAGAAAATCATAGGTGCAAAGTCCCTCAGGCTTTTGTACTTTATTTTCTCAACAACTCAGTACCAACACTTAGCTCCATTTTTATAGTTTAAGTAACCTATACCTATAGTAAATAGTGGGCTTAAGATTAAGACAGGGCACAGTGGCACACACCTGTAATCCCAGCACTTTGGGAGGCTAAGGCAGGCGGATCACAAGGTCAGGATTTCGAGATCAGCCTAGGCAATCTGGTGAAACCCCATCTTTACTAAAAATACGAAAACTAGCTGGGCATGGTGGCACACACCTGTAGTCCCAGCTACTCAGGAGGCTGAGGCAGAAGAATCGCTTGAACCCAGGAGGTGGAAGTTGCAGTGGGCCTAGATCACGCCGCTGCACTCCAGCCTGGGCAACAGAGTGAACTCCGTCTCATAACAAAAAAGATTTAGCTCAGGACAGAGAGGAGAAGAACCTGGCCCCAGGTTGTGGTGGAAGGTGAAGGTCTGGCATTCCCCGGGTCTGGAGGTCCAGGCGTGGAGACTCCAGATAGGTACTGGGAATGGTGAGGGAAGAGAAGATCTATAGCCTGCACATGAGCCTGAACCTGGACTTGACTAAATGTAGGAAAGGCCATCCTAGAAAGGTAAATACAAGGAGGTAAGACAAGCGGAAATGGTGGAGATTTCTCTTTGGAAATCACTCTAGGCCAGGACTCAGAGAACCTGAGAAATCAGGAGTCAATTGCTTAAAATTTCTGGGCTGAACCCTTGCACCTAGGGTCAAGTGATGGTGGAGGTGCGACAGGTCTGAGCACCCAGGAGAAACAGTAGGGAAATCCATGGGAATGGAGCCAGATCTACCCTTCTCCCACACCCTGGCCCACACCTGGTGCCGGCTGACACACAACATGCTTCCCCGCCTGCCCGACTTCACACTTGCGTTTCCTTACATGTCCCAACTCTTGGTCTCCCTGCAAGACCCCTTGCACATCATGGGTCTTGGGGTTTGGCAGACATGGGTCTTGCCTGTCAGGGTCAGGAGTTTGTGCCTCTGAGAGGGTTAGTGAATATAATGAAAAGAACACCCTGGCTGTAGTAGGGGCTCTACAAATATCATCACTCTCATATGGCTCATGGCCCTGAGAATTATAATCATCTGTGTCTCTCAAAGATCTACGTCTGCACCATTTCCTGGCAAAGAGGAGGTACTCTAGAAGGTTCTGAAAAGCAAATGAAATGGTGGGCACAGAGTTTCAGTTTCAGTTTTGGAGGATGAAAGAGGTTAGGAGACGGATATGGTGGTGATGGTTGCACCACATGAGCATTCTTAATGCCACTGAACTGTATAGTTAAAAACAGCTAAAATGCAAAATTTATGTTTTTTGGGTTTTTAAATTTTTAACCCAAATTTAAAATAAGCAAATAGAATGTTGGAAACGACTCAGATGTCACGGGACTTCCGGGCTGTCCACTCTTCACTTTAGCCCTCAGATCCTGTCCATGCCACAGGCTCCCCCTGGGCACATCCCCAGCCCTTTGGGAATGTGAACACTTGTAGGGAGCAGACCAGGAGACCAGAGGAATAAAATACAGGCACTTTCCTGAGCCTGGAGTTCAAATTCGAGCTCACGCTCCCCAAGCTCCCTTAGTGGCCTTATCTGTGGAATGGGACCCTTCCTTCTCTTGTGGACATCACGCCCTTGGCTCTGGCCACACTGGACCCACCATTTCTCATGCTGTCACCCTCTGACCTGAGTACATGCTGTCCTCTGCCAGGCTGCCCTTTCCTGCTTTTTCCTCCTTGAAAACTCTTACTCATCTTCCCAGGCCAAGGCCAATGGCCTCTTCACTGGGAAGTCTCCCCAGCATATCTGATTGGTCGCTGTCTCTTCAGTACCTAATGGGGGTGGGAAGCTGGCCTGTTTGTAGGTGTTGGCTGCACCATGACCATGAGGGGCCCAGCTCCTCTTCTACTGTGCCATTGAGCTCTGTGGGCTGACACATAATTAAGCCTGGGAAAGTATGGACAATCCCTCTCCTCAGTTCCCACTTGCACCTGTGCCCTCTGTGGGCCTATTTCCTCATTTGCATAAGTAGAGACCACCACACACCCACCCTGCCCTTTGGGCTTATTCACTAACATGACATGAGTGAAAGCGTGTGAGTCATAGGCTCATAGTGACTGTTAGGTATGTGGTCTCTTTATTGTTGTAGATTTGGTGGCCTCTGGTGGGGAGGCCCTCCAGAATCACAGCAGCCATCCTCCTGCCTTCATCACCTCCCACAGCTGGCTTCTCCACCCTGTTAACTTATGTCTGTCAGAGGCAGCCCTCTCCCTCGCCACAGACTCCACTTTATCCTCACCTGGCCATACAGGTTGTCCTCAGGGCCGGGATGTGCCTTGTGGTGCTTGGCGTCCATGCAGACATTAAGCAGGCCTGTCCTGGCCCGCACACTCCTGGGCTGGGCGCTCCCTGCAGCGGTCACCAAAGCCAGAAGCAGCAGTTGGGTCATCTTCCAGGCCATGTCCATCTGTTCCTACCAGAGACCCACAGTCAGAGGTGGACAAGGTGTGAGGGAAGGGCAACAGCCACAAGATTGTGTACTGTCCCCCTCCCAGGCCCAGATCTCTGCCCTCCCTACACTGCACCCCCCACAGGGCAGCTGAGCCAAGAAATAAAGGGTATATAGAGGTGAGAGGGAGCCCTTCCCCAATTTGGAGGCAGTACCCACCTGCTTCCCACTCAACAGAGCTCTAGGTTCAGTATCTGCCACCAGCTTGCTCTGTGACTTGTAGGAAGCCGTCACCCCTGTGGACTTCCCCTCTTTGATTTCTCCAGTGTTTTATGCAATTCCTCTAAAATTTGTGCAAGGTGAAACCACAGGTCATGGTCTGCTGATGCAGGGGTGGGACTCTAGACAGCCTCAGACTTGTGTTTGCTCAGCCCGTCCTCCTATCCTAGAGCTGCTGAGGTTTAGATGCCCAGAGAAGCTGAGCTGGGGCCAGCAAAGGCCATGGAGCTGTCAGCTATTGTTCATGGTCCCAGAGCAGATGCTGTGGGAGGCAAGGGGGTGGGCATCTCAGAAAATTGCCCAGGGAGAGTCAGGCTCAGAGCTAGGGGGAGGCCAACAGGTCAGTGGCAAATGGAGGAGGGGGCTGAGTAAGAACAGTGGGTGGTTGGGCCATGGACGCAAAGACATCAGAGAATCCAGCCTCCCAGGCGATGGGGAGGCACTATCTTGCCTCCCACCTCTCATCCCCACCTTCCCCTCTGTCCTGTCGCAAGGCCTTATCTCCATCCTCAGCCCACCTGGGAATGTGAACCCTTTTAGGGAGCAGACCAGGAAATCAGAGGAATGAAATTCAGTCACTCTCCTGAGCCTGATGGGGAGTCTCTCCCACCTCCCCACCCACTTTATAACCCCACTCTGCCTGCATGATTAGACCCTCTGTTAGGGAAGGTGGATAAGGCTTTGTCTAGGAGATAGCTCAATTGTCTTTGAATAAGGACCCAGTTAAATTATGGTACATCTACCTGTTGCGAGAAATCAGGGAACCGGAGAAAGCAATGAGGTTACAGGAGGATTTATTTCAGGTGTACACCGGCTCAGTGTATTTGCATCCAGAAAGTCTGAGCAATGGACAAAGAGAGCAAGTGTCTTTTATGCATCCAGGGGCCCGAAATCACGAAGCAGGAAGCAGGTTTACAGAATCGAGAATAAAAGCAGTTAATAAAAACTGCAACAGGCTTACTTACATATGATGCTTGGTGTACGGGTCAGGTGTTCCTTATCTTGGATTTGGACCGGTTTGGACAGTGCTGCATGAGTTTATCTTTTGGCCTTTGCCCTGGTGCCTTGCTGTCTGCAGTTCTGGCCTGCTTAGACATTTCTCAGGCCTTCAGTGTGTTACTTAGATACAAAACAGACTATGTGAAGTTATACAGGAGATAGATACCTACAAATTCCTAAGCTTACTCATACTACAGAGGTAAGGGTATAAGGAAAATTTAGTTTCCCTCCTTATGTTGAGGGAATGCTGGAAAAGTCTCCAGAGCACATTCCTCTGAGCTCTGGCTTCTGAGGTAACATCAAGGTTTCTCCTGGGCCTGGGCTTTGCCTGTTAACTGCCTTCAGCCTAATACAGAGAACTTGTTTTATTCCCTTTTTGATGTTCAATGTTCTTTTCTTTCTTTAATTTCCCACCTCATACCCAGTGGAATTTAATGTGGTAACAAAGAGGAAGTTCCTAATGTACAAATACTGAAAAATCTCCACATGCATTGTTAAGTGGAAAAAGAAAGGCGTAGAAGAATGCTATATAAAAAAAAAATCTGTGTAAAAAAGGACTTAAAATGTCTGTGTTGATCAGGTGTGGTGGCTTACACCTGTAATCTCTGCACTTTGGGAGGCCGAGGCAGGCAGATCATTTGAGATCAGGAGTTTGACATCAGCCTGGTCAACATGGTGAAACCCCATCTCTACTAAAAATACAAAACTTAGCTGGGTGTGGTGTAATCCTACGCCTTATGCCTGTAATCCTAGCTACTTGAGGGGCTGAGACAGGAGACTCACTTGAACCCAGGAGGCGAAGTTTGCAGTGACCCAAGATTGTGCCACTGCACTGCAGCCTGGACAACAGAATGTGACTCTATCATTTAAAAAAAAAAAAAAAGAATATCTGTATTTGCAGGTGAAAATTCTGTGGCAAGGTATGAAAGAAATTAATAAGGTGGTCACCTGCCAGAAAAGGACAGGATTAGGCATGAGACTTTTCTCTGTAAACCTTTGCACATTGTTTTAGATGTGTGAATATATATCTTATTTAAATATATATAGGTATGTGTGTATATACACACAAATATACCAAATATGAAGTGAAAATACTAAGGCACAGAATAACTTATCTGACTTGATAATATTTATGTAAATTTGGATAACACTAGAATGTATATAATGGTACATTTAAGTTAAGGATACTATACATGTGCTTGCAAAAGTATGAACATGAGGCCACTGAGAGTTCTGGTCCCTGGGTACCTGTCCAGTAAATTCAATGCATTTATAGCACATATATCCCATTCCTGTGCACAAATGGTAGCATACTGTTCTGTACTTTGCTTTTTCTGGTTAGTTTCATCATACATTTATTCTTTTGACAACCCAAAAACCTCATGAACCCAAGTTATCCACAGTTGCACACTTGAGTATCACTGAACATCTGATAGCACAACTAAAGTTATTTCTTTATACCTTGTAGGGTCTACACTTAAAACTCTTTCATTAGCCGATATAAACAAAGTTAGCAAGCTGGGTGTGGTGGCTTACGCGTGTAATCTCAGTGTTTTGGGAGGCCAAGGTGGACGGATCGCTTGAGCCCAGGAGTTTGAGACCACCTGGACAATACAGGGAGACCTCATCTGCACACAAAAATACAAAAATTAGCCAGGCATGGTGGTGCAAGCCTGTAGTTTTAGCCATTTGGGAGGCTGAGCTGGGAGGATTGTTTAAAATCTGGAGGTTGAGGTGGGCATGAGCCATGATGGTATCACTGCACCCCAGCCTGGGCGTCAGAGCAAGACCCTGTCAAAGAAAGAAAGAGAGAAAGACAGAGTGTGGTGGAAGGGGGTGGGGGCGGGGAGTGGGGAAGGGAGGGAGAGAGAGAAAAAAAAGAAAAGAATACAGTTAGGAAAGAGAACTTCATGTTTTCAAGAGAAAGAAACTTTGTTTTTGTTTTTTTTTGTTCAAAAAAAGAGGCAGAGCCTGTGCTTTCAGTCTGGCCTCAGTACCTGGTCCTGCCACAGGTGAGTCTGAGGTGACAAGACCAGTGTCTATCTATGAAGCCCTTGCTTCCCCAGGGCTCCATCATGGATGAGTCCTGTGCCATAATCAGCAGCCCTCTGCCCTCCTTCCATTGTACCTGCCTGTGACTTTTCTCTTCTTTTCAATGCCCTTCCTTCCCCCCAACCTCTGCCTGTGACTTTGAATGTGTTGTAGGTGTCTTTGCAGAAGAATTGCTTGGCTGAGTTTTGCCCAAATTCCTGACTCACAACATCTTGGAATATAATAAAATAATTACTATTTCAAGCAACTATGTTTATTTGATTTTTTTAAACTTTGTGTTTTGAAATAATTTTAGACTTGTAGAAAATCTGCAAAAAATAGTCAAAAGATTTCCCGTATGTTTTTATTCAACTTCCCCAAGTGTTGGCATATTACATAATAAAGCCCAGTTATTAAAAAAAATCAGGAAATTAATATTGAGGCAGTACAGGTAACTAATCTACAAGATTTATGCCCTTTATACTAGTTTCCCCACCAATGTCCTTTCTCTGGCCCAGGATTCAGTCTATGATTCCAGGTTGCATTTAGTTGTCATGTCCCCTTATTCTCCTCCAATCTGGAATAGTTCCTCAGGGTCTCTCTTTGTCTTTTTTTTTTTTTTTTTTTTGTATTTTTAGTAGAGATGGGGTTTCACCATGTTGGCCAGGATGGTCTGAATCTCCTGACCTTGTGATCTGCCCCCCTTGGCCTCCAAAGTACTGTGATTAGGCACATACCCAGTCTGTCTTTGACTTTTATGACCTTGACACTTTTGGAGAATTACTGGTCAGTTATTTTGCAGAATGTCCCTCAATTTGGATTTGTCTGTATTTTCTTATAATTTGCTTGAGATTATGCATTTTTGGCCAAAAAATTACAGAAGATAGGTGCTTTTGTCAGTGCATCATATCAAGGGGTACATGATGAGGATTGCTACATGTTATTGCTAGTGATCATTTGGTTAAGGAGATTTCCTTACCGTATAATTATTAGTTTCCCCATTTTGGGGGAAAAAATACAACTCTGCTTTCCTCAAGGAACCTTAGGCATTAAAAGCAGATAGATCCCTTTCAAAATCTGTTTTGTCTTCCAGCTATGCCTGTTTAGTAGGCCCTGGAAACTGCATGCTTTCCTAGCCCTGCTTCTTGAAGTGCTCTACCCAGAGGCCAATAATCCGATAGGTGATTGGCAGATGAAAAATCTTATAACTACTGAACCATCTGTCTGTCTGTGTAATCATCTATGTGTTATTTGTGTATGATGTTTATATAAAAAAAGAGCTCTAATTGGCTTAAAGAAAATAACTGCTTAGATCAAATATTTTTTGAAGGAACAATAAAAGCTGTATTGTCTTTTAGTTCATGTGACTTTAATCTTTGAGAAAGAAAAACAATTTTGAAGATAATTGGTAAAATACAAATGTCTTCAAAGTGTAAATATGTGGTCTAGTGTATGTGGGTCAGATACAACTAAATGTTGTAAGGTTATAAACTGCTTCTTTGGCTTTTGAGAACTGTTTGACTTGCTGGCTTTACAATTTGGTAAGGCCTAGTGACATATGGAATTAACCACACCCTTAACTTTGCTGGAAAGATTCAGACTTTATCTGTGCTTAGTACATAATTAAAATAACTTACCAGGTTTTACATTAAAATTAAACATTGCTAAGAGTTACCATTACAGCATGTAATTGAGACTACTGAAAATAGATTTACATGCAAGGAGGAAACTTGACTTTCTCTTTTGAAAATTTTCATGTAATAGTAAAGGATAATGAAATGTTTTTGCCTTGTTTTAAATTTTTTGAGTCATCATTTTGGCTAAAATAAATAACTTATGGTAATCTGGAGTTCTATTTCATAATATTAAGTGTTTTAAACCTTTAACATGTTTGATAGACTTCCCAAAATCAAACTTCAGGTTCAAGGTTATCTCTTCTAATCCCTAACTTTTGATTGCTACAGAATGTCCCTGGAACATCCAAAAGAGAGGTAAACAGGATAAGTTAACACATTTAGTGACATGAGATTGCCAAAATAAAAAAATGTTTAACCTTCTTCAGGGTATATTTTAGTGAATAGTATTAATACATGTTCCAAAATTATTGTATGAGATTTCTTTCTTTCTTTTTTTGAGACAGAGTCTTTCTCTGTCACCCAGCTAGTGGCTTGATCTCCGCTCACTGCAGCCTCCGCCTCCTGGGTTCAAACCATTCTCCTGCCTCAGCCTCCCGAGTAGCTGGGACTACAGACACATGCTGCCACATGCAGTTAATTTTTATATTTTTAGTAGAGACTGGATTTCACCATGTTGGCCAGGATGGTCTCAATCTCTTGACCTCATGATCCACCTGCCTCAGCCTCCCAAAGTGCTGGGATTACAGGTGTGAGCCACTACACCTGGCCTAATTGTATGGAATTTCTAAAACTCAAATGTCTGATTATATGCTATGAATCATAATTAAAGTTATTGTGTTAAGTTATTGTAAACCACAGAGAAAACCAAATTTCTTTGTCAGTTGTGTTTTTAAATGTGACTGCTCAAGGACATTTTGTCATTCACAGACAGTTATTGTCCTGTTTTGACCCTTTGCAAAAGATGATTTGTGATCAGCTATTGGACTTTGAAAGGTGCCCTCAAATGCATGTTTCTAATGACTTTGGAGATTGTGACATTGGAGTAGAGGGAAAACATACAGGAGTCATAAAGAGCTGAAATGCTCATGAATGTCAAGCAGAACAAGAGATAATGGAATAAACGGAACTAATAGAAAACTGAAGTAATCCTTTTTGACTTTTTGCTTATCCTTGTTTTGTTTTTTCCAGAGTCAAGGAAACTTTTCTTTTGAGCTATCTATAGCTTTTAACAATTGAGTAAGACATACTCTGTGAACAAAATTTGGAGCATATTTCTCTCTGCCTGATTTCTCTAGAATTTGGAAACTATTTGTGAATATTCTTAACTTAATGGCAGGGCCGAGTGCTGTGGCTCACGCCTGTAATCCCAGCACTTTGGGAGGCTGAGGTGGGTGGATCACGAGGTCAAGAGATCGAGACCATCCTGGTCAACATGGTGAAACCCCGTCTCTACTAAAAATACAAAAAATTAGCTGGGCATGGTGGCACATGCCTGTAATCCCAGCTACTCAGGAGGCTGAGGCATGAGAATTGCCTGAACCCAGGAGGTGGAGGTTGCAGTGAGCCGAGATTGTGCCATTGCACTCCAGCCTGGGTAACAAGAGCGAAACTCCATCTCAAAAAAAAAAAAAAAACTTACAGCAATATAGTTATTTGCATCAGTGCAATCAGAATCCATTTTCTTTTGCAGCAGGATGTAACTGGAGAAACTGGTTGTTTTATCAAGGCTTTGACTGGAATGGTGTGCTATCCTTTCAGGAATCAAGCTTGACTTGCAGAGCCAATAAAAGCTTCTTGGGAAAACTGTCCTCATACTTTGTCTACGCAGTCCCTGTACAGGGTTCCTAATCTGTGGTGAGTAAAGAATGTCATTTTCTAACAGGCCCAGGAGCCCTATGCTATTTGGGGACCTCAAGAAGATAAGAATTTGCCCAACTCATAGGTATTTAAGGGTACAAACCCATGGCTGGGCTCAGCTTTAAAAGGTCCTATCTGAGATTCCTTGTGGACCTGAGTTCTATCAAAGCCAATTTTTAAAGCCTATGTGAAAATAATTGTTTTTCTGCACTTTATGCAAATGACCAGGCCAAGTATAAGACTAAAGTTTATTTCAGAAACAACTCAATCCTATTATGATTTATTTTTTAACAGAAATGAGGACTGGAGAGAGAAAAATGATTGTTTCCAAAATGTATCATACACTTGTCATTAAATTCTAGTCTCAGTTGTTCTTAAGTTTTTGCTTACATTTTAGACTAACCCTGCTTATTCCTGTTAACCAACTAGTGATCTCTGGTTGTAGCTCAGAAGAAACAGAAGGGATGGGTAATGTAAAAATATGAATCAATATTCTAGTTCTGGGCAATTATCCTGCAAATTCTGCCAGGTAATAGGAGTACATAGGGTGCTTATAATCCGGAGGTTTCTTTGAAAAAATGAGACTAAGGGAGCTAACCAAAGCCAAGCCCCATTACCCAAAGCTTAGCAGGCATAACTATAGCCACTAGTTACCTGGGCGTGTTGGCAGCCTTGGGATTTTTAAGTTGTCCTTAACCCCTTGTTCCATTTTGATATATGTCATCTAATAACCCAAATTGTTTCTTTTCACTTAGAGGCCATTAGACTCCAAACAGTGATGTAACCAGAGCCTTGAATGATGGTTCTCTTTAACCAGGACCTTTAAATAGGCCTCTGAGGGAGCTCTGATTGCTGTTTGCCCAAAACAGCACCCGCTGTCAGCAGGAAGCAGTTAAGATTGTCTTTGTCCCTATTCTAACAACAGGTAGTTGTACCTCTTCAGAGGGGGGAGTGAGAGGGACAGGGGGCAGCCAAATGCCTAGGCAAATAGGGATAGGTCCCCGGTAAAACCCCACATCCAAGCCAAAGCCAGTTTAAATCCTGAAAGCCAAGCTACAAGTTAAATCCTCAGACCAGATTGAGAATTTGTCTCCCTGTTTGTCATGCTTTCCTCTGATTGATCCCCTCTTCACCTATTTTACATATAATTACCCTTTCCTAATTGGTTTTCTACACTGTCGTGCCCAACTTTGAGTGGTGTCTTCATTTTAACCGATTTTGCATACTCACCAATCAGCATGTACTCCCCATCCTGTGCATATAAAGACCCCAGTCTCAGTCAGTAGAGGGAAAGATGGCCGAACTTTGAGGAGACAACTGGACTTCCGGGAAGAGATGCACTAGTGTGTTGGCAGCTCAGTTGGCCCCTTGCCTTATTGCATGGGGTGGTTGCCCTCTGCCAGCAAGGGCAAAGGGCCAGTGTTACAGCCTTCTATGCAGTTCCTTGGGTCAGAAGATGAACCCCATTACATATATTGTTTCATTTGACCCTGGACTACAGAAAAGATGGCCTGACTTCCGGGGAAGATGACTGGCCCTTCCCATCCCCTCTACAGCTCCCCTTTCCACTGAGAGCTGTTTTCATTGCTTAATAAAATTCTCTACCTTCACCATCCTTCAATTGTCTGCACAACCTCATTCTTCTTGGACATGAGGCAAGGGCTCAGGACCCACTGAGTGTGGGTACCCAGAAAGGCTGTCACACCGGCCCTTTGCCCTTGCTGGCAGAGGGCAACCACCCCATGTGATGAGGTAAGGGGCCAACTAAGCTGCTAACATACCACGATCTGTAGACAGCAGAACTAGGAGAGCACTGTAAGACCCCCTCTAGGGCTTTGGGGTTGCGGGCACCCCCACCTGGGCACTGCCACAGGCCCCACATGGAGATTGCTCCTGCCAGCGCCCAGAGCAGCTGGCTGCATCCTGCACTTGCTCGCTCGCACCTGGACTGGCTGCAGGTCCTTCATGGAGCTTGCTGCTGCCAGCACCTGGAACAGCCAACTGGATCCTGCACTCACTCACTCATGTGCTCCCTCCTGCAAGGGGTTGAGTGTGGCAGACTGAATAAACAGAGCACCCCTCTTGTGAGTCCAGTGAAGGGGCCAAGAAAAAGTCCTACATCAGAACCACTCAGGAAATGGAAGGGAATGGTGGAGCATTGGGACATGGGTTGAGGAATAGCCAGGCCCTGGGGCTATAACTGCCAATGACAAGATTGTCAGAATTTGGAGGCTAGGGAGGTTGAGCAGGCAGGACCCAACCCTGTGGTCTCCACCCAATACTCCTGCCTTGGGGAGAGCTCCACAGAGCAGGGGTGACAGGGAGGACAGGGCAGGACCAATGCTCTTATTTTCCTAAAGTGTAAACTGAGGCCCACATGGGAGAAAGATGGCACCTGGGTCCATGTCCTAATCTCTGGAACATCTGAATGTTACTTTATATGGCAAAAGGGACTTTGCAGATGTAAATAAGAAATGGATCTTTTTTTTTTTTTTTTTTGAGACGGAGTTTCGCTCTTGTTACCCAGGCTGGAGTGCAATGGCGCAATCTCGGCTCACCGCAACCTCCGCTTCCTGGCTTCAGGCAATTCTCCTGCCTCAGTCTCCTGAGTAGCTGGGATTACAGGCACACGCCACCATGCCCAGCTAATTTTTGTATTTTTTTTTAGTAGAGATGGGGTTTCACCATGTTGACCAGGATGGTCTCGATCTCTTTGATCTCGTGATCCACCCACCTCGGCCTCCCAAAGTGCTGGGATTATAGGCATGAACCACCGTGCCCAGACTTAAGAAATGGATCTTGAGATGGGAGATGATCCTGGATTTTCTGGATGGGCTCCATGCAATCCTTATGGGAGGGAGGCAGGAGCTCAGAGAGAGTAGTAGGACACATAAAGGTAGAAGCAAGAGGTTAGAGTGATGCAAGGAAGCAGGGCCACCAGCCCAGGCATGTAGGCGGCCTCTGGAAACTGGAAAAGACAAAGAAAATTGATTGTTCTTGGATGCTTCCAGAAGGAATGTGGTCCTGCTGACACTTGATTTATGGCTTCTGACCTCCAGAATTGAAAGAGAACAAAGCTGTGTTGCTTAAGCCAAGAAGTTTATAGTAATTTGTTACAGCAGCTATAGGAAATGAATACAGAGCCAGGGTCCCCAGAGGATGGGTAATAGACTTTGGAGCCGGATTAGAATCCAGTCAGTTAGCTCCCCCAGTTAGAGCCTCCTCTCTCCCTCGGTACTTAGACCGAGGCCTCTAGCTTAGGTCACTGCACAGTTCCTTGGATCAGAAGCTGAACCCCATAACATGTATTATTGCATTTGACCCCGATAAGAACCCTGTGGAGCATATGGTGCCCCTATATTACACATGGGGAAACTAGGTTTGAAGGTGTGAGAGGAAAATAAATCTCAGGACCCCAAAATTACTAAGAGCAAGTCAATTACTAAGGGAAAAGTCAAGTGGGGAACTGCTTAGGGCAAACCTGCCTCATTCTATTCCAAGAAAAGACAGCTACTAACATTAGAAAGAAAAAAAAATGCATGCCTTCCTCATAATTTGTGGACAAAGGACAGAACTCAGAGTCATGCCTCTGCTCACTGAGATAAATGCATATCATATGTTGTTGCTTCCTTTGGAAAGGTTAATCAGAAACTCAAAAGAATGCAATCGGTTGTCTCTTATCTACCTATGACCTGGAAGCCCCCCACTCCACTTTGAGTTTTTCTGCTTTTCCAGACTGAACCAATGTACATCTTACATATATTAATTGATGTCTCATGATTCCCTAAAATCTATAAAACCAAGCTATGTCCCAACCACTTTGGGCACATGTTGTCAGGACCCCCTGAGGCTATGTTATGGGTGCATCCTTAACCTTGGCAAAACATACTTCCTAAATTGATTGAGACTTGTTTTGGCTGAGAGCAGTGGCTCATACCTATAATCCCAGCACTTTGGGAGGCCGAGGCGGGTGGATCACGAGGTCAAGAGATCGAGACCATCCTGGTCAACATGGTGAAACCCCATCTCTACTAAAAATACAAAAAATTAGCTGGGCATGGTAATGCATGCCTGTAATCCCAGCTACTCAGGAGGCTGAGGCAGGAGAATTGCTTGAACCCAGGAGGCGGAGGTTGCAGTGAGCCGAGATTGTGCCATTGCACTCCAGCCTGGGTAACAAGAGCGAAACTCCGTCTCAAAAAAAAAAAAAAAAAAAGAGAGAGAGAGAGAGACTTGTCTCAGACGCTGGTTTACAAAGGTGAAGGACCTTGGTCAAGGTCAGAACATGCAATGAGGAATCAATGAGATGGGCCCCAGATTCAAGTCCTCTGCTCTTTCTCACATACTACAGACACTGAATGTGTCCAGTAGATACATTTTGGTGTCTCATTTATTCATTCAACAGCTATTTACTAAACATCTACTAGTTCCCAGTTACTATGCTTCGTGCTAAGAATATGCTGGTGAACACTTGTGATGCCCAGAGATGAGGAAGAAAGGCACAATTTAAATGAATAAACACACAATTAGGTGTATAGTTAAAATAGGTGGTATTTGTTTAACCATATTTATAGCAGTACTATTCCCAATAGCCAAAAAGTGGAAACAATTCAAATGTCTATCACAAACTGATTGGATATGCAACATGTGATATGTACAAATGACTAAGATTCAGCCTTAAAAAGGAAGAAAATTCTGACACATGCAACAAAAGCTTCATAGGTGAACCTTGAAGACATTATGCTAAGTGAAATAAGCCAATTACAAAAAGAAAAGTACTGTATGATTCCATTTACATAAGGTAACTAGAGTAGCCAAAATTCATAGAGACTAAGTAGAATGGTGGATTCCAGGGGCTTGGGGAGGGGTGGGTTGCCATTTTATAACAGTATGATTTGCAATAGCCAAAAAGGGGAAACAATCCATGTCTTTTGGATTATTTATGTCACCAAACATAAACGTGTGTGTGAGTGTATATATTAGGTGAGGTGCTGTGAGAAAAAGAGAAGATACTGTGGAAGAGTGCTCTTTGCACCAGAGCTAATCTGATTTGGGGGCTACAGCGGAGACCTCTCTGAATCCAAAAGGAAGGGATCTGGCCCGGTAAAGAAGGGGGACAGCGTCCCAGGCAATGGAAGCATCGTGCAAAGGCCCTGAGGCAGAATATCTTTTAGTGTGTCTGAAGACCTGTGAGACTGTTGGAGTATAGTTGGAGTGCAGAAAGCAAGGAGGAGGTTGGCTCTAGATGAGGGTGGACAGGAAGGCAGGGCCAGAACTTGCCTGGCAAGGACTTCAACTCACAGGCTAAAAGCAATGAGAAGCCAGGGAAAGGTTTTAGGCAGCCATGTATGAAGTTCATGTATGATCTTCCAGCCATGGCAGGAAGTGGTATGGTGGGAAGCTAGCCAGTTATTGCAGTAGCCCAGGTGATAGGAGATGGCTCTGGACTGGAGTAGGGCATGGAGATGGAGATATGTGGCACTGGGTGGGAGTGGCAGGAGGTATCAGAGAGCCGTTACGGAGTTTCCAGCTGCACTGCAGTGTGGGACGGTTGACAGGAGGCTCCCCTGAATCCATTCCCCAAAATGGTGCCTACTCGACAAGTTGTTTTGGCTTTTTTTGTGTGTGTGTGGTAACATACATATAATAAAAATGATCATTTTAACAATTTTTACATATCCAGTTCAGTACACTTACATTAAGTACATTCACGTTATTGTGAATCCATCTAGAATTTTTTTTTTTTTTTTTTTTTTAGACAGGGTCTTGCTCTATCATGCTGGCTGGAGTGCAATGGCACCATCTTGCCTCACTGCAACCTCTCCCTCCAGGGCTCAAACAATCCCCCCACCTCAGCCTCCCAAGTAGCTGGGACCACAGGCACACACCACTATACCTGGCTAATTTTTGTATTAGAGATGGGGTTTCACCATGTTGCCCAGGCTTATCTCAAACTCCTGCACTCAAGAAAGCCTCCCACCTCGGCCTCCCAAAATGCTGGGATTACAGGCGTTAGCCACCATGACCAGCCTCATCCAGAATGCTTTTCATCTTCCCCAGCTGAAACTGTATCCATTAAATGCAACCCTCCCTCAATAGATGTAGGGGATTGGTTCCAAAAGCCGCCCATAGCCAAATCCATGCAAACTGATGTCCTGCCCTTCGTATATGTGAGTTTTGCATCCTCTGAACACTGTATTTGTTATCTGTGATTGACTGAAAACAATCCACATATTAGTGGACCCACGCAGTTCAAACCTGTGCTCTTCATGAGTCAACGGTAACAACTCTTTACGCAGAAACAGGATATCTGTAAAAACAAACAAAAAAACAAAACAGTATTAAGTCCCTACTCCCCAAGCCCCTGGCAACCACTATTCTGCTTTCCATCTCTAAATATGACTACTCCAGGAACCTCAGAAAAGTGGAATCCTACAGTATTTGTCCTTTCATGACTGGCTATTTCATTAGTATAGTCTGCAAGGTGCAAGGCATGTATTTGCAACAGTGTGTAGCACAAAATGTTGGTGTAAGGGTTGCTAAAGTATGATGTAAAGACTGAGAGGAAGCAAAGATAAGAGTGAGAAATGTGGTCAAAGTTTCTCCACAACAGCCAAGGAGCAGGCCTTACCACCCCACCCCACAGCACGCACCTGAAGCTTCACTCCTCCCCAATCCCCATGTAGGGCCGGCTGACGTCCCTGGGTCTCCCTGCCTGTGTCTGCCTGAGCCTGTATGACTGTGGTTCATTGTCTGTCGGGGTGGGAGAATATATGTGTATGCCTGTGCATTTGTTTTCTGTGGGTGCCATAACAAACTACCACAAGCTAAGTGACTTAAAATAATACAAATTAATTTCTTAATTAATTGATTTATTTTTGAGACAAGGTCTCACTCTGTTGCCCAGGCTCCTCCCAAACTCCTGGGCTCAAGAGATCCTCCTGAGGCAGAAGAGGGAAAATATGGCAGGAGAATAGCAAAGGGAATTAAAAGTTGGATCAAAGGCAGAATGAGTAAAAGCAAGGCCAGGCACGGAGGCTCACGCCTGTAATCCTAGCACTTTGGGAGGCTGAGGTGGGCGGATCACCTGAGTTTGGGAGTTCAAGACCAGCCTGATCAACATGGAAAAACCCCGTCTCTACTAAAAATACAAAATTAGCTGGGCATGGTGGCACATGACTGTAATCCCAGCTCCTCAGGAGGTTGAGGCAGGAGAATCGCTTGAACCTAGGAGGCGGAGGTTGCGGTGAGCCAAGATCACTCCATTGCACTCCAGCCTGGGCAAGAAGAGTGAAACTCCGTCTCAAAAAAAAAAGAGATTGAGTAAAAGCAGGGAGCAGAAGTAAGGTGAAGGTGCAGGTGAGCAAGAAGTGAGATAAGCTGAAGAACAGCCAAAACAAAAGTGAGAAAAATAAACCCCATGAAGGCTGAATCCAGACAAAACCTATCAGGGACAGCTCCTCAGAGATGGACATGCACATTAAAGAGAAAAAGTATCCTTAACATAACCCGTATGATAATCAGCTCATTAAAGCTCATGCATATGGACTGCATATCATGCATGTACTTGTAATTATGAAATGGAGGTGACACATGACAGCCAAAGTACTAAGCAACACATCTATCAGTCAAAAAGGCTAGAGATTAGGCAGCCTTGGGAAGAGAAGAAACACACACACACCCCCCACCCCCAGAGTGCACCAAACTAATGTTGATCTCGTCTCCCAGAGGTCAGTCCGCTCTCCTGCTCTGAGAGCGTAATACTGTGCTTATTAAGCTTTTGCCGCTTTGCTTTGCTACCGGTGCGTGTCTCATCCAATTCGTTGTCTGGGACACCGAAAGCCTGGAGCTGCAGGGCACCATCTGGTTTCCACCCTCAGCCTCCTAAGTAGCTGGGACTACAGGAATGTGCCACTGCACCCATCAAACAACACAAGCTTATTAACTTACAGTTCTGTAGGTTACAAGTGTAACATGGGTCTCACCGGGCTAAAATCAGGGTGTCAGCAGGTCTTTGTTCCTTTCTGGAGGCTCTAGGGGAGAATGGGTTTCCTTTCCTTTTCCAGCTTCTAGAGGCCACCTGTGTTCTCTGGCTCATGGCTCCCTCCTCCATTTTCAAAGTCAGCAATGTAGCATCTCTGATGTTTCTTCCTTTGTCATGTCTTGTTTTCTGGCCACAGCTAGGAAAGCTTATCTGATTTTAAGGATTCACGTAAATAGATTGGGCACAGTTGGAAAATCCCCCATGTCAAAGTCCTTAACTTTAATCACATCTGCAAAGTCCCTTTTGCCATGTAAGATAGACACCATAGGATTAGGACATGGGTATCTCTGGGGAACCTCCATTCTGCCTACCACCTCTACATGATAGTGAGGGTGTGTGTGTGTGTGTGTGTGTGTGTGTGTGTAGGTCTGTGTCTCCTCAGCCTTTGCCTCCGATGTAGAGGGCCTCTCTTCAAACTTTGTGTCTATTTTGCTTTAGTCAGAGTAAGGAGAAACCTTAGCCCATTAAACCTTAGTGAAGAAACCTTACCATACATTTGTGGTAAGCAAATATATGCAAAATCACCATGGGAATAGGGACCTGGCTGGAGCACCTCTCCTGGGGCTGGCTTTCCAGGGAACTGAAATATAACCCACAGAGATCCCTTCCAACTCATCTATCCATCCCAAAGTCAGAGTCAGGTCTAGAGAGGCCACAATGACAGGAAATAAATGAGGTGCTGAGTGACCATGAGGCAGAACAAGCCTTATACCCGATGCTAAGGTGCATTCCCTCCGCCAGCCCACCCAGTGGAGCTCGCCATCCCCTCCCACCCGACCAGCCTGCCCTCCACACACTGTGCTCTCCCACCTGTGCGTTCTCCTCTTTCCTCCATACCACAGCCCTGCCTAGGGAGGCCCCTCCCACCTCTTTCTTGCTCTCTGACTCTAACTCTGAGGCATCCTTCAAGACCCAGCTGAAGTCTACCCTGCTCAAGGAAGCCTGTCTCAACATGTCCCTGTCCTCCTCCAAGGGTGTGCATTGTCCTTTGAGCACAGGGTACTGTCTCCTGGTCCTGTTTGGTTCACTGTGCCCATCACCAAGATGGCCACACAACAGGCCCTCAGTCAACACCATGTCCTGGGCACACCACACTCTTTCAGGCCTCTGCACTTCTGCACATGCTATCTGCTCTTGACTAGAATGTTCTTTCCTGACTCCTCTTGCAAGGTCTCATCTCCTCTGAGGACACTTCTCCACCTCCCCTCCCACGCTGCTTTTCTCTTTTTAATATTCCTGGTTTTCTCTGTTATACTGTTCACCACGTGAACTACAATTCCATTAGACTCAAGGAAACAAATCCATCTTACATAAACATTTGTTGAGTGGCTACTCTGTGCTAGACACTGTGCAAGGTGTCAGGGAAATAGAAATGAATCACACAGAGGTCTGGCTTCTAGGGTCTAATGACTTGCCTTAGGCTGCTATCCACACCAGACTGGGTAGTTGCAGAGGACTAGGACTCAGATCGGATTCCTCATTGGTAAGCACATACCAGCCCATGATGAAGCTTTGTGGAACAATGCAATATTGACATTCTTGAGTTGTAGCTTCAGCTCAGACAAGCTGCTTTACTTTTCTAAACCTCAGGTTCCTCATCTGCTAAATGAGGGCAGAATTCCCAGGGCTGGGCTAAGGATAAGTAGAGACCAGGAGTGGGAAAACCCTATGGAGACCAACCATCCCTCCGTATGTATGAAAGATAGTGACTGTGACTGTGACATTCTCCTCTGTCCCCTACCAGGGCCAGCCATGCTCCTCAAGGCTTCTGGAAGGAATGAGTAAGCAGCTCTCACTAGCACTGAATTCACACCATTCAACTCTGGCCCTTCCTGGATCCTAGAGAATTCTCCGCATAGAGTCATGGTTTCCATCTGCAGCCTCTAAGCTCTGGATTTCTTGATTTCTATTGAGAAATCCCCATCCTGACCTTGCTTTCTGTTCCTAGGCCCTGGTTTGTATAAAACACAAATAAGGCATAGGTAAAAATCTAAGAACAAAATGGGCCAAGCTAAAGGAATCCCTTCCAGGGATTTACATCAGAGCTGGTGACATGGTTCGGTTATTATGTTAGAGAACATGGAAGCTCGTGAATGAGGAGACATCTACCTGGGGTCCCCAGCAAGTCAGTAATAAGACAAAGGTGAGACCCAAGATGCCCGGCTCCCATGCCATGCACTCCATATAGGGCCACCAAAGACCTTCCCCATCTGGGTCCCCTATCATTCTTTCTCATCTCTTTCCACTCCACACATCTAGTTCTACCTAGATTCTCAATGTTCTCCGAACATGCCCTTGAATGAAATATGCCTCTTTGTGCACCCTCTTTTCCCACTTATACCAGTGGGCTTAACGTCTACTCATCCCTCAAGGCCCATTCAAATATTTTCTTTTCTGGAACAAAAGTCTAAACTTAGTTTGTCCAGAACCCAGTCATCTCTCCCTCCTCTATGTTCTCTACATTGATTTTAACATTTATTACCCTCCTCTATAATTGTCTATAACTGTCTTAGTTCTCACTCTACTCTATTTTTCTCCTGGGCAGGAATTATTTCTACTTCCCCTTTGTCCCCAGGGCCTAGAAAGGTGTCTGGCACTCAGCTAGCACTCAATAAATGTCACCAACTAACCAGTCGTCATGACTTACTGAACCTGGCTGATGACCTTGAAAAGAAACTCTCTTACTAGGGAATTTCCAGCAGGCAGAGTTATCAAGGACAGGGGCAAACGGTACCTGAGGTAGGAATCCTGTAAGAAAAAGATGCCAGAGGACACTGCTCAAGGCCATTATAGGCCCTCTGCACTTTTATTCTCTCTCCCTGAAATCAGAAGGCTCTCTCCTCCTTCAGACCTTTACTCAGAAGTCACCTTCCCAGTGACTTCTGTGGCCCCCCAATCTAAAATAAAACACCTCCCCTGCAAACATTTTATTTCCACTTCTCAGATTTATTTTTTCTCCTCAGTATTTACTGAAATCTTAAAACTACATATTTTATTTATCTATGTTCTTTATTGTTTACAACTCTCAGAATGAAGGCTGCATGAAAAGAGGAACTTTTTTGTTCTGTTTTGTTTACTACTGTATACCCATTACTAAGAATAGTGATAGACATATACTAAGGCACTCAATAGGTATTTGTTGAATGAATGAAAAAGGTAGTCATTTCCAAGAGGCAAAGTTTACTCTTTAATGAAAAATTTTATAAGAAGCAGTGCTATTTGGCAATATAATCACATTCAGTATGCACAGTACACGACCTCTTGAACAATTCTTATCTAGTCTTCACATCAGCCCAGGATAAAAGGAAGGCTGGGGAGAGATTATGATGCTGGTTGATGAAGAAACTGAGTCCAGAAAGAGGAAAAGGACTTCCCCAAACCCACACATCTGGCCAGGACAGTACTGGAACTGTGGATGCCTGCTGGCCCTGGAAGAGGCTGGTAAGTGATGAAGCTTTATAGGAATTGGGTTTGAAGGACCTCTGTTGCCAGAAAACATGAGTATCTCTAAAGGGGAAGCTGAGTCAGAGGTTACTAGAACAGAGGCGTCAGCAAAGGAATGGGAGAGGTGAAGAGGCTGACCTGTAAGGGGCCCTGGCCCAGGCCTGAGGGAAGCTGATTCCCCCAGCAGCAGAATGCTGTACCGAGGCTGTCATTCAAGTCTGTACATAATCTCCAATATCAGAGAGAACTCAATAGGCAACCTTAAAAGACCAGGGAGTCCACTGCAAGTCTGCAGGGTTTGGCTTCCTGGGACTGTGAGGTCTTCTAGGGCAGCGAGCATATTCATAGATTTATCCCCAGTTTCTAGGAGAGCCTGGAATATAGTAATAGTTGAACTCAAATATTTTTGTTCAGAGCAAAAATTAAGAATGAATGTGCTCAAATGGAAAACTGAAGCTGAGAGAGCACAGACAGGAGGGGCGTAACCTCAACCAGCGATTCCGGGGTAGAAACAGATTAGTTTTCCTGGAATGCAGTAGGACAAATGGCCCTCGTACTAAGAAGTTGCGGTCAGCTCTTCTTCAGAAAGGGTTAACAAGTAAAAGGTGTCTGGGAACAAAGGGGTAGGGGTTAAACGGAGCTGTCGGGGCGGGGCCAGAATGCAGAGGCCGATTGGCTGAGACTCAAGGCGGGGCAGATAGATAGGCGCGGCACACTTCCTTCCCTAACAATAAGACTAAGGTATGTCAACGTCACATCCGGGTTAGTGGGCGGGAGCGGGGGGGGGGGGGGCAACAAAAGGAGACGAAGGACGCATGCGTTTGGTGAGTCCCGGATTCTGGTGGGTTCTTCCGCTCAGGCTGGGTGAAGCGCTTCCGGGTCGCCGCCGGCGGTCGCCTCCCCGCGCGGTAAGTACAGAAGGAAGGCTGCGGCCGTCTCCTTGCCCCTTCATTCCTTCTTACCCCAGAGAAACCCATTTCCTTTGACCCGACTCTTCTGGAGCTCCATATTCAGAGTCCTTAACCCGCAAAGATCTCCAGCTCATTGACCGCTTCCTCGAGACTAGGCCCCACCCCGTCACACAAGATCCGTCATTCATTGGTGTCACTTCCTGTCACCCAGGATTTCTTTCAGTTAATTGGTTCTACTCAGGCCCCGCTTTTTTAGCGTTTAGCAACCCTATAAGGCCAAATTTCTGTCTGAGTCCCGCCCCTACTTTCTTTCTGTTGGTCAACTGCATGGTCATTATCGTAATAAGCAAAGAATGGGCGGTGGCTTTGCGGCGGTGGGTTGGGCTTTCGGAGCCAAGAACTCTGGCCTGTCAGTACTTCTTGGACAAGAAGGTGTTTGCTCTTGTGCCTATTACAAGGGTTGGAAAGCTGAGATACAGGGAAGGGCAGCAGCTGGCCCTGGGTTGGTCAGATAAATTAGGACAAAAGCAGGATCAGGCATCGATTCTTTTCTCCTGCTTATTTCTAGCGCCGGCCTGGATTCCTTTCACCGGAGAATTCTAAGCCCCGACTCACTGTGTGACCTAAAGCCAGTCTCTGCCTGTCGCTGGGCCTCAATTTGCTTGTCCTCAGTTTAATTCAGATTATCTGGCACTCTTGGTCGGCTCCTTTAGCCCCTCAAAGCTGATTGTAATCTTATATGTTAGTTCATCCATTCAGTCTTCCATCTACTTATCCACTTATTCATGCCTCCTAGAATGTCTTACTGAACCCTGCTTGCATATACTACAATTCCCCCACCCCGACATTTGGCCGTGATTCATTAGAGAGGTGGTTAGTGTCCTAAATTTCTGACACTGGGTAGGTGCGGTATGGACCATCATAAAGGGGCAAAAAAAGCAGGTTTTAGTGTACAGAAGAGGTAGTGATAATTTCAGTAGAACCCTGCTACCTCTAATTTTGTATGATTTCATAATGCCAGTCTGCATTCTGGATTTCTATTCCTACACTTGACTCCCATTCCCCTCCCTCCTTCAACAGCCTGCAAACGGCTTTATCCATTATTTACTTAATTATCAGAATAACTTTGAGGGTGGTATAATTGTTATTATCCCCATTTTACAGATGAAGACACTGAGGCCCAGAGAGGTTAAGTGACTCAGCCAAGGTCAAAGAGCTAGTGAGTGGTGGAGCCAGGACTCAAACCCAGGTCTGTCTGATTCCTAGTGGGGAGGCCTGCTTCCCTGGTATCTTCCACCCTATCCCTAAATCAAATTACAACCAAATAAAAATGAAAACAAAACACATTCACTTGACCCTTTCTCCTAGTCTAGGAGCCATGTCCACTTTGTTCCCCTCACTCTTCCCTCGTGTGACTGAGACACTGTGGTTTAATCTGGATCGACCCTGTGTGGAAGAGACAGAGCTGCAGCAGCAGGAACAGCAGCATCAGGCCTGGGTGAGTGAGCACCTAGCACAGCACAGACAGAGACCCCCTTCAGTGGGCCATGACCGAGCCTTACTATGGAGATCTGCCCAGGAAGAGCTTTCGCCATGAGCTGGGAATAATCAGTCTGGGAGCCAGGGAGCCAGGGTTTTCATCTTGTAGTACCCTAATTTACAGGGGGACCATGGGACTTCTGGGCCAGATTAGAGTTCAGGCTACTGACACTCAGCCCAAGCTCTTTTCCCTAAACCATAGGAAATAATTTTGACTATTAATTGAGGATCTAGCAGATGACACTTTCTAGGCTGGTAAGTCTCTCACTTTATCCTCAACATAATTATATGAGAAAACCAAGGCTCCAAGAGTTTAGGTATTTGGATCAAGTTCATAAATGGCAGATGGCAAGAAAGAGATTGAATCTTCCTGAGAACTGGGAGGAAGCGTCTCCCCGACATGTGTGGGTCTTCTTTTGGGTAGAATGGGCCAGTCCCATGCCCCTGACCTGCTCTACTTGGGCTGTGGCCTTGTTCCTCCATGCCTTTGCCCACAGCTCCAAAGCATCGCAGAGAAAGACAATAACCTGGTTCCTATTGGCAAGCCAGCATCAGAGGTGAGTGGCTCTAGCAGGTGGGGACTTTGTGAGTCCCAGGGTGGACCGAGGGTCTGCTCTAATTCTGAATGTCCTGTTTCTGACCTAGAGCAGTTGTGGTTCTCAGATCTTGGTGAAGGCCAAAAAGGGGAGATAGAAGGGGTGGGCACAGGGCCTAGCACTAAGGTCCTGCAGAACATGCACCAGCCTGATAGACTCAAGGAGGGCAGGGTTGAGGGGTCAGAGGGGTGTCATTCATTGGCCCTAAAGAGAAGCTCCAAGTGGGTTAGTTCTTGAACTGGTTCACACAGGCCTGTAGGGTTTACAGGCTTTCTCCTGTCCACCAGCACTATGATGACGAGGAAGAAGAAGATGATGAAGACGATGAGGATAGTGAAGAGGACTCAGAGGATGATGAGGACATGCAGGACATGGACGAGATGAATGACTACAATGAGTCACCTGATGATGGAGAGGTCAATGAGGTAGACAAGGGGTATAGGGGAGGGCCTCTGTTCCTGGGCCCCTGCTCCTGACCCGATTGATGGCCAAAGGGGTACAGAAACCCTGGATCCAGCCAGGGGCAGGATCTGGGGCTGAGGCTGGCTGAGGCCCCTCCCCACCCACACCCAGCCTCCTCTCCAGGTGGACATGGAAGGCAACGAACAGGATCAGGACCAGTGGATGATCTAGGTAGACAAGGCAGGGTGGCCTCAGGGAGATTCCAGGCCAGCCCAACCTACCCTGCATCCCAACCCCCAACCCCTGCCCACAGAACCAGCTGATGGTCCCAGTGCCTGAAAGTGCCCTTGGGTACCTCCTCAGTTGCTGCCAGGATCTGGTGTCCTTGGCCCCTCCCAGGCCATCAGTCTGCACTTGAAATCCCCAGGGCCTGAGCCCCACTTCACCTTCTTGGCCAGTACCTCACCCCTTGGTTGCCAGGTCTGGTTTCTTTCTAAGTTTCTTTAATAAAGACAAAGGAGTGATTTTCCCCCTATGTCTATTCCCTATTTGTTGGTGGGGCCCAGAGGAGTCCAGCATCTTCTCTTGGGCTTTGGGAAAGGGCACTCAAGGAGTATCAGGCAAACTAAATGGCTATGTGGGCCTGGCTTGGGGAAGGCCAGGGCATTCCTGGCCCTGGGCCCAGGGTTCTGTATCATTTCGTCTGTCCCAGTGTGTATCCAGCTATTCCTGCAGGGCTTCTGACTCAGTCTGCCGCTTCCTCTGATCCCACCCAGAATGGCATGGGTTGAGGATGAGAGGCTTTCTGAGGCCAAGTGCTAGGAGGCCCCTGGAGCTCTCCCAGCCAGCTTCCCTAGTGTTAAATCTAAGAGAGAAGATTAAATCTCAGAGCAAGGCAAGGATTCCCTTGGAGCCACTCAGCAAATCAGTGACAGAGCTGGGTTGGGAGCTCAGGCTTCTTGCTGTCAATCATGGTTCTTTCTAGAAAGAGGGGGCCTAGTGAGACCAAGCAATCTGATAGAAGTTGACACTTCAGGTCAGTGTAGAGGCTGAAAGGGGTCAGAGGTGGGAAGAGAGCCTCCCCAGCCCTAAACTCAGCATGTGTCAGGGCCCAAACAGGAAAGGGAGGGGATAGTCTGAGGTCCTTGCTTGGTTGGGGGTGGGAATGGGAGTGGGAGTGGACATCAGTAAGTACCCCTAGGCCTGGACATCAGCCTGGTCCAGCATAGGTGAGCTGAGCTATGCCATCCTTAATGGCAGGGAAGTCTGGAAGGCCAGTGTGGTGGAGGCGGCAGCGGTAATGGCCACAGCTTTTAGCATACTGCAAGAAGCGGGGTGCACCAGGGAAGAGTACATGGTCAGCCAGCACAGTGGCACCTGCTGGCAGTAGGGCATGGGCTTCCAGCAGTTGCAGGTCCCTCAGGTAACATCGTGGCCGGTGTGCCAGGAGCACCAGGTCTGCCCGATTCAGCTGATTCTGGGTACGTAAGCACGGGATCACCTCCTCTGAGCTGCCCACGATGAGCTCCACCTGTAGGGGTAGGAGGAGCTGGACGTGAGGGTTGGGGGAATTGTTCTCTCACTGGAGACCCCACCAAGATCTGGCTTACTTCATGCCAGGTCCTGGTTTAGCTCCCCACGAGTGTTCTCACATTTCCTCTGACCTCGGACCCCAAGAAGTCAGGATCAGTATTGTGATTTCCATTTTGCCTGTGAAGAAGCTGAGGTTCAGAGTATACATGCTTTGCTCAAGGTCACATAGCTAAGAAGAGGCAGAGTAAGAGTTGGACTCAAATTTGCTGGGTTCCAGAGACCTTCCTCTTAGCTGTTTCTTTTGTCATCCAGCAGAAAATAATGTGCAGATGACTTGGGACAGGAGAGCAGGAGCTCACACACCATCCAGCATCACAGTCCTCAGAGTGGAGCTGCTTCCTTCTCCTTAGATGGGAGTCCCTCACAAGGGATGTCTGGCTAGGGCAAGGCCTGGGGTGACAGAGATCTGGTGGGGAGATGGGAGGCTGACCATTTGCTCATCAAAGCCGGCCAGGCGGATGAGTTTTTCAGCCACTGCTGCCGTGCGTGGGTCCCGCTCCACAGTGAGAAGGCGACCCCCAGGGGGCAGAGCTCGGGCAATAAGCAGGGTAGAGTATCCACAGTAGGTTCCCAATTCCAGCACACAAGCAGGGGCCTTCTCCTCCACCAGCCGCATCAGGATCTGACCTATGGGGGGAGATGGCTGTTGCAGAAGACATGGGAGATGGATGCAGGGCCCCTGATAGAAAGAGATCTCAAATGCCCGCCTACCTCACTGCAGTTCTCAACCAGCTGGGGTCTCATCTGTCCCTTGTACCATAGCCCCAGCTGCCCTCCTGGTCACCCCATCTCCTCAGTGTAGTCTTCATACCAGCCCTGAAATCTTTCCATCAAATCTGACCTTATTACTTCTTGACTCCTGTGAGCTGAAGGCCTTTGGGATTGAACTTGAGATCCTCAGCCTGGCATTCAGGACCTTGGACCTTATCCTATCCTACCTTTCCAGGTTCATTTCTCAGTACTTCCCACCTATGGCCTGTATCACAGCCATTCCAAACAACTGTGCCCAAAATCCATTATACTGTCTCATTGCTTCATGCCACATTTGTGTATGTGGCTGGCTTTGCCCTTCCCACCCCCATCTCCATCTGCCTGGCCAACTCAAAACTAATCCTTCCAGACTCAGTTCAAATGTTGCTTTCTCTATGAGGTCCCAGGCAGAAACAACCACCCTATCTTTCAGATTTATGAAAAGTTTCTGTTAGAATTGATAGTTTCATTCTCCTTTTATTGCTTATTGAATATATTTGTGATCTTAGAATTGGATGAATTTCTGCATTTTGCTTTTGTTTTTAGACTGGGTCTTGCTCTGTTGCCCAGGCTGGAGTGTGGTAGTGTGATCACGGCTCACTGCTGCCTCAACCACCCAGGCTCAGGCAATCCTCCCACCTCAGCCTGCCAAGTAGCTGGGATCACAGTTGCTCACCACCACATGCAGCTAATTTTTTAATTTTTTGTAGAAATGGGGGTCTCACTTTGTTGCCCAGCCTAGTCTCAAACTCCTGGGCTCAAGTGATTCCCCTGCCTCAGCCTCCCCAAAGTGCTAGGATTACAGGCATGAGCCACTGCACATCCAAATTTCTTAAATAAGACCCTAAAAGCACTTGTGCTGGGTTTGAGATAAATCCAGGCACACAGTTACCCTAAATGGGATGTGGAAGCCTCCATGGTGGAGAAGAAAGATGTGGACATAGATCATTACAAAGCTATGGGTTATATGCTGAGATGGTTATTCCACTGTGTATTATGCTTCCTTTGAGGCCAGCATTTGTGGCTCGTTCATCTGTGTGGCCTGTATCCACCTCCCTGGCACCTAGCACATTCCTAATACAAAAGAGGTGGCAATAAATGTTTGCTGAATAAATGACTTCGTCCAAGCTCCTCATTTCCAGATGAGAAAAAAAGAGACCCTAAAAAAGGACCAAGAACTTGCCCGATTCACCCAGTAAAGCAGCAGCAGATCCCAAATCTTCCTTCACGAACTTAGGGGTACTTCCTGGAGCAGAAGGCTAGGGAACACTGACCTTTGACAGGCCCCATATGGCTCAAGTACTCGCAGTGGCTGCTCCAGTGGTCCAGAGTGGTGAGGATGTGGCCAGGGTCACCAGGCAGGGCATGGGTGAGTACGTAGCTGAAGGCCCGCTCCTCAATCCGCAGCCCTGACAGGCAGTCTCGGAGGCTTCGCATCAAGACTGTGCGCACCAGCAATCGGAAGTAGTGCCGGTACCGCACCAGCAATGTTACCACCAGTGGCAGGAAGGCCAATGCAATGGCAGCGGACATGGTCCCTACCTGGGCCCTGGGCTGGAGGGAAGTAGGGAGGGAAACCCACACTCACAATTTGCCTGTTATTTGTGTAGCTTTTGCCAGTAGCAGTTATTATCCTTATATTTTACAAACCACGGCTCAGTAAGGCTAAGTTTTTTGTCCAGAGTCACACAAAAGAACTGGGATTTAAATCCAGGTTAGTATAATTCCAAGCCTGTGTACTTTCATGGACTCCATACTGTCTATTTTCAGCACCCAGACCCAAACCTCCTCTTCCTAGTCCCAACCCCTGTTCCTATCTTCACATTGTTCCCCTGACTTGTTTCGCTTTATCCCTGATGTCACCCCTTCTTTAGGACCCTTTTCATCAGTTGCCCTCTGGGATATCTTCCCCCAACCCTGCCCGCTGCCTGCCTGGTCTCCTCTGACCATTGCTGTGTAGCAGGAGCATAGATTTGCAGTCAAAAACACCTTCACTATTACTATGCTCTGCCTCAGTAAAAGGCAATCAAAATACTCCATAGGGTGTTAGGGTGAAATGTCCTCTTTCCCACTCCAGGACTTTCCTGCCTGCTCTTCCCTGCTGATGGGAGGAGTCTTTGATTCTGTAATAATTTTCCAGCCCTATGTCCTCTCCCTTGTATTCCCCTCTTCTGCTGTGCTGTCTCAGAATTCCCTTTACAAATGTGTACATACACATAACACAGCACACATTTTCCCTCTACTCAGCTCTCCTCTCCAGGGCCTCCCATGTTCTGGATCATTCTCTCCCTCATCCAGATCTGACCTCCTTGCAGGCCTTCTTGCAAGGCCCCTGGTGGTGGTGGGGAGTAAAATGAAAGTAACAATGTATGGATGGGTGTGAATAGGTGAGTGATGCAGTGGGCTTGAATTGGTGTGCTTGGGAACCCGCAATCCAGGGCCCTGCTTACCTGGGCTAGAGGCTCCTGCTTAGGGAAGACCAGAGCACAGGACAGGTGAGAGAGTCCTGGGCCTGCTGCAGGGGATAACCCTAAGGCAGGAGGCTGGACTGGCTTTCTATTATTCATGTTGAGGCTGCTGCTGTCACCTGAGACCTGCAGTTCAAGTTACCAGCCCCAGGGATGAGCTTGAGCTGCCTCCTACACTTCAGGAACCTCAAAAGATTTACAGAACTTCAGGGTCTTGATTTGAGGGGTTATAAGAAGTACTAGATCTGGTGACTTCTCCGACCCCTTGGATCAGAAGATGGGGCATGATGTGAGCCAAGATGATGGGGTGACTGTAATATACTCATTGATACGCAAGTTTTCTGTAAGCAATGCCTTGGGCCACAGGTAAGAGTCAGAATCTGTTACTGTGCTCCAGGAACTCCAAGTTTGGTAGGTGAGATTGACCCAGGAACAGAGAATACAATATAGTGTGATCACTATCGGATATTCCATGACTAGGGGGACGTTGGCTGTTTTGTGAACTGCGGCATATCCAGATATAACCGTTTGTGGCACATAGTAGATGCTCATCAAATATTTGTTGATTCAATAAATGCATGAATCACCACTGGATGAGGATTAAGCATAGGGACATGTCCAGAGAATGGGGTCAGAGAATATAATCAGGAGGACATTGTTCTGAGTCTTGAAGACAGCAGGCAGTCCTGGTGGGGAGACAGTGTGTCAGGCTGCATGTGCAGAGTCCAGTAGATCAATCAGGAAACTGCATTATTTCTCTGTGTCCAGTGAAACACATTGCTTACCCCTTCACCCCTTACCCCTCCCAGGACATGGAGTGGGAGAGAGGTGTTAGGCTCTGCACGACTTCGATATGTCGGACGGGTAATGTCCCAAAATAAGATTTGAGGGTAGCACATTTCACACCTGCGGGTGAACACCCAATCACATGCTCATGAACAACAAAAAGATCACTGTACAATCTTGAAGGACAGACTTGGACCTGTGTTCAGGGCCCAAGGGAAGACATGGGAGGGTTTTAGGAAAAGAGAACTGATGGTCAGCTTTGTGCGTTAGATTACTACGGGTGCTGCAAAAAAGTACGATTAAAGATAAAAGCCCAGGCTTTTATTATAGGCGCTGTGGCTCACGCCTATAATCCCAGCACTTTGGGAGGCCGAGGCGGGTGGATCATGTCAAGAGATCCAGACCATCCTGGTCAACAAGGTGAAAACCTGTCTCTACTAAAAATACAAAAATTAGCTGGGCATGGTGGTGCGTGCCTGTAGTCCCAGCAACTCGGGAGGCTGAGGCAGAATTCCTTGAACCCAGAAAGCGGAGGTTGCAGTGAGCTGAGATCGCGCCATTGCACTCCAGTCTGGGTAACAACAGCGAAACTCCGTCTCAAAAAAAAAAAAAAATATATATATGTATATATTTAATATATATACATATATATAAGCCTAAAAGCAGAGAGGTCAGTGATGTGGCTTCTATCTCCTCCACCAGGATTTTCTCCGCTCCGTGTCAGCATGTGAAGGTAGTATAAGGTCCCTTCTTCCTGTAAGTTGCAGATCCTTAGCCTAGGTGGACAACTCAACTGAGCGAAACACAGTACTGTGTTCCCCGATTTGGTACCGTTCACCTGGGTCCTGTGTGTGTGCACCCAGGCTGACCGCTCTAGAAGTGTCAGTCCTGGATCTCACTCGCCCCTCGCATGGCATTTAGAAGGGTATTATGAGGGCATACGAGGGCATTTGGCACGAGTTTGCTCAATGGCCCAGAAAAGTCGCCTAGTGCCCACGCGAACGCATAACAATTCACAACGGCTACTACTGCCAGTTTAGAGACTGGAAAGATAAAAGTCAGGTGATCCGCCCCTGTCTTTCCTCGTATCACGTGCCTGCGTGTCTGGTTACGCAGGTCTCGCCTTCCCATTGGTTGACAACGATCACGCGCTAGCGGGCGGGACCGGAAGCCGGGGTATTGACTGAGGAGGACTAGCGGCTCCGGGACCGGGGAAACGGGGGGAGGGAGTGGGTTGTAGCCTACGGGAGGCAGCCGCAGGTCATGTGACCGGAAGGGCTCCTGACGGACGCCGTCCCTCCTCGGCGCGGCCTGAGCGCCCGGCCCGACCCCGGCCATGGGGTGCTGCTACAGCAGCGAGAACGAGGACTCGGACCAGGTGCGGCCGCGGCAGGCGGGGCTCGGGAATGAGGGCTAAGACCCTGGGGCATGGGGCCCAGAAAGAAACCTGCGGAGGACGGGCAGCCGGATTGTAAGGCTCCCTGAGTACGGAGGCCTGGAGGGAACAGATTACGGAGGAGACGCCAAGCCGGGCTCCTACCCCTGTTAAAGTCCCAGCTTTCTAACAGTCCCCGCCTCGGGGTGTGCAGGCAGCCGCCTGTCCGGCTCGCTCCCACCAGTTCGTTTGCTCCTGCCTTCAAAACTTTACAGATTAAGGGATACTCAGTCTAGTTCCCCGGGAAGCACGCTCTTCCCAGTTTCCTGTGTCTTTTGTATTAGTGGGATTTGCGAATCCCTTGTAGGGGTAGGTAAGCTGAGGCCCTGAGTTAGTCTGTCCTGAGATGAATCAGGAATTTGTGTATCCTTTTCGTCCCTGGGGTTGCAGAAGGAAGGTCGCTGCTAGTCTAGGGCCAGAGGACGACTCTGGAAGTTGGTGGTCTTTGAGTTGGCCAATGAAGGATTTAATCGATACAATGAGGACATCGGGACCTGTGGGAAGTTGTCTGGGAAGCAACAAAGAGGGTTTAGCTTTGGCTAGATTGTGGGAAAGAGAAATGGAACAGGAAGTTCATTTGGTTCTGAGTTTGGCTTGCCTCAGTGCAGTCTCTTCCTGGAGCCTGAGGGTTCCTTTAGGTGGAGACATGCCTGTTATGAGAATTTGGCTGTAGATCTGATCCCTTTGAAGAAAGGATTAGGCTGGGGAGACTGGAACAGTTTTAAATTCTCCGTCTTCCCCTTACTGCATTCTCACTTCTCTCCACACTCGAATCCCTGCCCTGCCTGGCCTGACATTCAAGGATGAAGTCTCAAATTGCTGTCCACTCTCCTTTTTTGATTGTATCTAAGCCTGGACATTTGAACACATAGTAGAACTGAGAAAGTAGAAAGGTTTCGAGTAGCTCACAGCATAATGGGGGAGATGGTCACCGAAATAACTATGTCATTGGTACCGGGGAAGTAGTTTTTCTGCAGTGAAGGTATTTTGGATTAAGTGCTTAGGCCTAGGAAAATGTCATTTGTATGGGAAGCAAGGGTGGCTCCTGGTTCTCAATTCTCCATACACCCAATGAACACATATTTCCTTTGCCCTGTGTTAGGCATGTGTCATGCCCAATACCTCTCACTTCACCTCCACCTTTTTGAGAAAGAGACAACAACAATCCTGCCTACCTGAAGAGGTGTGGCCTAGTGGGAAATTGTCCCTTAAAGCATAATATGGACTCTTGCAGAGAATGAGTCAAGAAGGATTAATGCCTTATGAGACAGGATACCAGCTTCTAGTTGGAAGGGAGAGCTGGGCCTGCTGCTCTCCTGAATCTCTACCTTCTCCTTGGTGGGCTCTCATTTCTGTTTCTAACTGCCAGAGAAGGTGCTTAATCACTGCTAGGTGTTCTGAGGCTTCATATAGCAGGGGCCATAACCATCCACCATCCCAGAGTCCCTCTTTCAGTTCTTGCCAGGCCCCTCACCCACTCTCATCTGTCTTCTATCATAATAAAAAGAATTGCACAACACGTTACATTTTACAAAGGGCCTTCACAGTTATCTTATTTGACTCTTGCCAGATATGTCATATTAGTGTGGGTTATGTCTATTTAAAGGTGAGGAAGAAGTTCAGAGAAACTAAGTGATTTAGTCAAGCTGAAATGCTATAGCCCAGGTGTTGTGATGCCAAGCCATGTACGTTATCCACAGGGCCAGGCTGTCTCAGCCATGCCCCTAGACCAGGTGGCCAGTCATGGGCAGGCTGCTATGTATCTGTGCTAGGTTAGACAGTTAAACCCTGCCTCTTGGGTTACACTGACGCAGAGATGAACCTAGGTGTGACAAGCCTACCCCATGCTCCACTCATACTTTGGGAGTTGGGTGATATTTGTCTACTCTGAAGGGGGTAGCATGACCTCTTCTTTAAGTCTAGATTTCAAGAAAACAACCTCGTTCTTCACTTGATCTTAGCTAAAAGGCTGAGAAGTGATCAACTAACCTTCTTGAATAACCTCTGATAGGGAAGAGACTACCCTGTCCTGCAGGAAGATCTCTCTGAAGTGGAGCTGGGAGGACAGACATAGGAAGCTAACTTGGGTCTCATTAAGGAGCCAGCTTTCCTTAGAAATACATAGTTTTATATTTGTCAAACATTTTGTATTTGTAGCTCTTTAATACTGAACATGTATTTTAGGGAGTAAGGGGTATCTGGGAGTTTAGAGGTGATGGGGCAAAGCCCACAGCTTCTGTCTCTTGCTGCTGGGAACTGGATCAAATTGCCTGAGGACACTTGGGCAACCTGGGCTTGAGAAAGAAGAGTAAGGTGAAAAAGGTGGGCCTGCCTAAGCAGGGCAGGAGGAAGTGGCCCTCTATAAGGAGGGTTGTGGAATTTGGGACAAGGGAGCTGGAGCCTGCAGCAGGAAAGACTGAGGAACTGAGGCCTGGAGAGGAGTGTTGAGGAATCTGGCACTGAAGGTTGGTGAGTCAGCATTAGCCAGGATGTCCCCCCTGGGCCCATCCTTGGCTTTCTCCAGGGCACTCTTGCTCTTTATGGGTTGGATAGATATGCAGCAGGTCTTTCCCCACCCCCACCCCAATTTACAGCTGATACAGCCAGCAAGGATTTGTAGCTTATGGGCTCAAGGCAGGGTCAAATCCAGAAATACTACAGTAGATAAAACAGGGAACTAAAACAGGACAAGGAGGAAGACCAAACCAGTGAGGAAGCTTGGTTTGGTCTTACGTTACTTCTGGGGGGTTGTGATTATCAGCATAGATCAGCAGTAACAGGGCTGCTGAAAATGTACAGGGGTTACTAGGTGGTTTAACAAGGGAGGGAACAGCTTCACTGTTTGTTTGTTTGTTTTTGAGATGGGGTCTTGCTCTCTTGTCCAGGCTGGAGTACAGTGGCACAATTCTAGCTCACTGCAACCTCTAACCCTGGTTCATGTAGTCCTCCCACTTCAGCCTCCCAAGTAGCTTGGACTACAGAGCTCACACCACCAAGTCCAGCTAATTTTTTTTTTTTTAAGAGATGAGGTCTCGCTTTGTTGCCCTGGCTGGTCTCAAACTCTTGGACTCAAGCAGTCCTCCTGCCTTGGGCTTCCAAAGTGTTGGAATTATAGGTATGATATACACGGCTACAGCTCTGTTGCTCAGATCAGGATACACCATGTACATTCAGTTTGGTTCTTGGAGTCACATACGAAAAAAGAGCACCAGAGCACAGGAGGGTGGACACTTTCGAAGGGACCTGCCTTCAAGAAGGGAGCACACTTGTACTGTGTGACCCAGAGCTGGGCTGAGATTCTTGCCCTGACATAATCTGAGAAATGGCCATGGAGAGGTTGGGCTTGCTTTCCCTTGGGGCCTAGGGTCTTGTCTGGACTCGTCCAGACTTCCATCTTGGAAGCAAACAGCTTAGCTGGGGAGGGCCTGGTGCTGGGGGATGAGGAGGGCTGTTCCTGGGCTCTTGACTTGCACTGATTCCCTCTCTAGATCCCTCTGCTTTGCTGTCTCAGGTCGTCTGTCTTCCAGCCTCTAGTATCCTTTCTCTGCCAGGTCCTAGACTGTTTAAAGCTCCAGGGCTGTTGCTGACTACCTGCTTTGTCTCTGTCCATTTTTTTCAGGGCCTCTAGGACTGCCTGATTCCACTCGTTTTTAACAAAAACTCAACTGAGCTCCCAATGATAGGCAGGAACTGAGTGTTACCTGGCATTCCATAAAGCTGGGAACTCTGGATATTCCTTATAGATATATTTTTGGTGTTTTAAGGTCAGAGCTGGGCGGAGGGTAGTAACCATGAAAGGCAGGATCTAAGGGTCCTGGGATTGACTTCTCTCCCATGGCCTCTTCTAGGACCGAGAGGAGCGGAAGCTGCTGCTGGACCCTAGCAGTCCCCCTACCAAAGCTCTCAATGGAGCTGAGCCCAACTACCACAGCCTGCCTTCCGCTCGCACAGATGAGCAGGCCCTGCTCTCTTCCATCCTTGCCAAGACAGCCAGGTAAGTGTCAGAGGACCAGGCTTCAGTAAGAGCTTCTCTATCCGTATTAAAGGCTGGGATAGAGGGATCCAGGCTTAGGACATGGGGGATAGGAAAAGGTCACTGGGTAGAGGTGTCTCCATGTCCAGCCCTGCTCCAGTAGGCAGGAAGGAAACTGGTGTCAGATAGCCCTGGAGTTGGTACCAGCACTGAGTCCTGTTTGTCCTTCTTGGAAGCACCTGTCATGTCATCTCGGTCTCCTCTCCCCACAGCAACATCATTGATGTGTCTGCTGCAGACTCACAGGGCATGGAGCAGCACGAGTACATGGACCGTGCCAGGCAGTACAGGTGAGCACCTGGCCAGCGTTGGTCCCTTAGGCTACTTGGGCTCCTACCTTCCATCACTGTTCCGGCGTTGGAGTCTGGCCCCTAGTCCAAGCTTCTTATTTGGGTGCAGCCCTGAAGACTGACCACAGATCACTTGATCACTTGGGTGCTTCAGTAGATATTCATGTCAGCCCCGTTTACCCTGTGACATTCTTGAGGGTGCTGAGACCAAGGGAGGTGGGCCTAGAGTGAGTCTGTGATGAGCTGAGACCTACCCTCTGCGATACCCGCCCCCTCGGCACCCTGCTTCTCTGGCTTGAGGGAATGAGGCTTACCTGGGCTGGGCAGGGCAGACTGTGGCTTAACTGCATACCCCTATCCCCTCTCTCTTGGTCAGCACCCGCTTGGCAGTGCTGAGCAGCAGCCTGACCCATTGGAAGAAGCTGCCACCTTTGCCATCTCTTACCAGCCAGCCCCACCAAGTGCTGGCCAGCGAGCCTATCCCATTCTCCGATTTGCAGCAGGTGAGACACCCCTTGCCTGTCCCTGCCCACCCTTCCCACACTGCCCAGGGTATGGCAGAGGGCTCACCCACCCTGCCTCACAGGAGGTAGGGAAAGTGGAGTTAGGGAGCCCGGTAGCCTTGTGGGCCTCAGCTCCCTCCCATCTCATTCTCTTAACTTTTAATGTCTTTCCTATCTTCTCCCCCCAATCTTTATTCTTTCACTCCCCTTTGTTCTTTTCCTTCTGTCTCTCCCATCCCTCTTTCCCTTTGCCTTCCTGTCCTCCATCATTCCCTCCTTCTCATTCATCACCATCTAATCTCCCCTCCCCTTCTTTCCTGATTGCCCTCCTCACCTGTCTCTGTTCCTCTCCTCCCTGGCCCCTCTCTGCCTTAGGTCTCCAGGATAGCTGCTTATGCCTACAGTGCACTTTCTCAGATCCGTGTGGACGCAAAAGAGGAGCTGGTTGTACAGTTTGGGATCCCATGAAGAGAGGGGTCCTTGGACAGCTCTTCTCCTCTCTTCATCCCATCTCTACCCCAACCCCCTGGCCCCCAGCCTCACTGCGGCTTATATGGTACCCTAACCTGCTACTAATCACAGAGAAAAATGTGAAGAAGGAGGAGAAGAGCAAGGCTAGAAGCCTGAGCAAGTGAGGGTAGAACCTTTTGGGACTGGCCTTTGAAGCCCTGGCCAGGGATGGGGTGGGGGCCAAAAGGACAGAGCCTGGTATGTCTTCATAGTCATTGAGAATGTGAAGATACCAATTTGGGTGGGGGGGTGATCACCAGAGGACCTAGGGAGATCCCCTTCCCACCCTCTCTCTTGGCCTCAGAGTCACTCCTGCCCCCTCTCCCTGACTTGGTGCTCACATGCACCTCGCTAGGGTTTGTGACCAGGGTCTGGATGAGCTTGAATTGGAATGAATTGAGTTTGTATTTCTAGAACCCTGGGTTTTTACATGTTTGGTCTTTTTTTGTTTTGTCACCCTCGATAAAGGAAGTATATTCATCCAAGTGCTGTTTCTGGCCCCTCTATCCTACCCATTCTACTTCTGAATACTCAGGTCTATGAGAGTGAGATGGGGGGAAGGAAGCATCTTCCAGGGGCACTGAAGATGAATCCAGGAGATAAGGGTTTAGGGTATCAGCTCTTAGCTGAGACCTGGCTTGGGCTAACCTCAGATTGGATGAGACTGTTCTTGTCTTTTGTCCAGTGATGATGGGAATACTGTCAAAGCTGAACAGAACTGAATGTAAGGCAGCTTTGACTCTTGGGGCCCTGCCTTAGACTCAGTGGAATTACCAACAGCCCCTGGGGGGTGAAGGGAGACACTGGTGGTATAGGGGTGGGGAGTGAAAGCAGACCAGGCTTTTCTGGGAATATCTAATATGGAGTCAGTAAACATGTTTTTTAAGCAGAAGATTCTTTTTATCAAATAAAATCTTAAGCAGAATCCCAACATATAAAACATAGAATGGAATTACTTTGATCTGATTGAAGTAGGGGCTGCTTTCAGAGATCATAGCCCATCGTCTTGGCCTGTCATGGAGGCCTATGAGGGGTCTCCACAGACCCTGGTACTCTGTGAAGAGTTTGGAAATTACTGATCTAGTTTAACTCCCAAATTTGTAAGCTGAAGAGTGTTACAAAGGGGCCCAGAGAGTTAGAGAAATTTTCCAAGGCTGTGTGGTAAACCCAGGTCTCCTGTGTCCCAGGCCAGCACGCCTTTCCCTCCATTGCCTCCCTTTTTCAGCAAAATAAGACTAGAGCTGGCCAGCTGTGGCTTATGCCTGTAATCCCAGCACTTTGGGAGGCTGAGGTAGGCAGATCACCTGAGGTCAGGAGTTAGAGACCAGCCTGGCCAACATGGCAAAACCATGTTGATCTTGGTTTCTCTACTAAAAATACAAAAAAAATTAGCCAGGTGTGGTGGTGTGCACCTGTAATCACAGCTACTGGGGAGGCTGAGGCAGAAGAATCTCTTGAACCTGGGAGGCGGAGGTTGCAGTGAGCCGAGATAATGCCACTGCACTCCAGCCTGGATGACAGAATGAGACTCTGTCTCAAAAAAAAAAAAAAAAAAACTAGCGCTACCTGCAGTTGCCTGCTCAACAGCTCAAATCATTTATTGTCAAACCATGCTGTCTGTCCTCAGGCCTTTAGGACTACTAGGGTCCTTGGAGCCTCAGAGTATGTTCTGCTTGATCTGGGCCTTCTTGGGCTTGATGTTCATGCGTTTCCAGACTTCAGCTGTGGTGCGGTCTGCTTTGGTGACCCCACTGAAGTCGAACGTGGTGATATGGGGCAGGGTGCACAGCACATACTGCCTGTGGGGAAGACTCAGGCTGGGGGGGCAGCCCCCCTACCAGCATCCCCTTCCCCCTCTACCATTTGCTGTTGTCTTCCCTGACTGCAAGGAATGGAGGGACTTGAGCATAGTTTGGGGAAGATTAGGTTTATCCTGACCGATAGCAAGGAACACTTAAAGGTCTGCTACTCCCTTCCCAAGTCCAAGCATGGCAGAAGAATGGTCTTATATTTCTTGGTTCTCCTCCTCCTTTCCCTTAGGGGAGCCCAGCTAGACCCTACCTCCAGGGGCAGGGCACTTACCTATACCCCTTCTCTTCCTCCATGGGGTTCCCATGGAGTGTCAGGCTCCGGAGCCGAGGAAGGACGGCCAGCTTATTCACTTCCCCCAGGTGCTGGATGCTGTTGCCATGAAGATAAAGGATACTCAGATTGAAGAAAGTTGTTAGGACCTGTTGGGGAAGGGAACCAAAAGCCGGGCTAGACAGGACCCTGATTCTATGCTCAGGCCTGACTGGTGGGCAGAAAAGGAAGAATGTGGGGAACAACATGCCCTCCACAGCCATACTGTATGACTCTAACCTATGTTTATTTACCTTTTTTTTTTTTTTTTGAGTCAGAGTCTTGCTCTGTCACCCAGGCTGGAGTGCAATGGCATGATCTCGGATCACTGCATCCTCTGCTTCCTGGGTTCAACTGATTCTCCTGCCTCAGCCTCCCAAGTAGTTGGGACTATAGGCACATGCTACCACGCCTGGCTAATTTTTTGTATTTTTAGTAGAGACGGAATTTCACCGTGCTAACCAGGATGGTCTCGATCTCCTGACCTCGTGATCCACCCGCCTTGGCCTCCCAAAGTGCTTGGATTATAGGCGTGAGCCACCACATCCAGCCTTATTTACCTTTTAAGAGATAAGGGTCTCACACTGAAAAGGAGCTGTGATCTGAGGTCAGGAGTTTGGGCTTGGGTACCAGCACTGCCACTGACTTGCCTTTCCTGCCTCTCCCTCAGCCTTAGTTTCCCCTTTCCAGCTTTGGTGACCTACGATTCTATCACAGCAAGTGACAGGAAGACTGAGTATCAATGCTAGGCACATAAGAATCTTTTAAAATATTGGTTAAATTGAGAACACCACACCAGAGGAATAGTTTCCAAGTCATGCTCCAGTTCCTTTCTCCTCTTAGGGATTCTGGACTAGAAAAGGCCAAACTTTATTTCTTAAAACTTGAATCTGAGTTCACAGAAAGTAAGTATTGTACTTTTACTGCCTACCTCTTCCACAGGAAAACCCAGCACAGGACACAGTGGGTGCCCAGTGACAGTACAATTTTATTTCAGCCTCTGATGTACTAGTTGTTGGTTTTTTATGTATTTTCATTCAGTCCTTTCCCATTGTTCAGACAAGAGGCTTCAGTTTTGAGAGGTTATGTAGCTTGCTCAAAGTCACAGTAAGAGGCAAACCCAGGATTTGAACCTTCATCTGTCTGACCCCCCCAGCCTGTGCTTTGCACTGCACCATGCTGCCTCACTACTTCCTTGATAACATGTAGGAGTGTAGAGGTTGGGGGCTGAACAAAGTGGCTGAAGCCTGGAACAGACTGTCTCTCTGTTCCAGTCAAAGCCACTTTGTTCAGCCCCCGTCCTCTCCACTCCTACATGTTATCCCGTCTCCCCTACTGGATTCCTAGGGGTAGGAACTCACAGGGTCAATGGAAGTCAGGTCATTAAAGGACAGGTCGATCCAGGCCAGGTTCTCTGGGTGCTCCAACAGCTTTGAAGCCACCTGGTTCAAGTCTCTCAGATCATTGAGGACATTGTTGTTCAACCACAGGGACTGGGTCAGTGATTTCCCCGACTTTGAACGCTTCAGTGTTCGTAGCCCTGTCCTTGGCTCCTCATTTACCAGATCTGTGGGGACAAAGTGAGACTTGTGTATATCGTCTTTGCTTTTCTAGCCTTAGGGAGTGAGAAGGAATAGAGCTGGAAAGATTACATCCAAACTGTAGCTGGAGGGTCTGGAAGGGCCACAGCCCTGTGCCTGAGTCTAGTGCAACCTTGTCCCACAGCTTCCAGCAATCAGTAAGTTTAGACTAAGGTCCAGAGACTTCTGTTCCAAACTCTTGGCTTTCCAGGTCATATGGACTTCTCATATCTACTATATCACTGGGTCTTTTGTATACCAAACCTGTGTGTGCTTGAGGAAGACTAAGAATCAGAATTGTTGGGCTTGAACTGAGAAGACGATAGCACAAAATCCTGAATTAACTACTGGTAAAGCCTATAGAACTCACTTCAGTGGAATACACTCTGATATCTCCCCTTTCCATTAATGTTGATTACGTACAGTATGCCAGGTAGTGGATATACAGTGATGAACAAAATCAGAGTCTGTTCCTGGCTTTGTATGAACAATACGGCAGAGAGTAGACATCTGTGCCTTGGAGGAGCTTATATGGGCAAGATGGGAGCAAGCTGGCAATATGGTGTGATAAGTGCTATATAATAGTTGTAGCAGCACAGAAGAGAGGCTATTGACCCAGTGTGGGCACTCAGGGAAGTTTCCCAGAGAAGGTGAAGCCTGAGCTGAATCTCAGTGGATTAGAGATGTTTATCAGGCAAAGAAGGGTAAAAAGGCGGAGAACAGCATGAAGAAAGGTATAGAGGTACAGAACAGTGGGGTGTTGGGGTGTGTGTATGTGTGTGTGTGCCCGCACAAGTGCTTACACATACTGCACAAGGGGGACGAAGAGGAAGAAAAGAGGCAGGAGTCCAGTCAAAAGTCTTGAATGCCAGACTAAGGATTTTGGGCTTTACCCTGTAGGTGATGGGAAGGTACTGGAGTGTTTAAAGCAAATGATTCAAATCTTTTATTTCAGAAAGATCACTCTGAAGCTTCAGTGTGGAATATGGATTTTAGGGAGTGAGTTGGACCGAATGACCAATTTGGCCGTTTGAGTCATCCAAGCAAGATATGAGAGGGACCTACAATCAACATAATTTGGTTGACTGGATGTAAAGGTAGAAGAGTATTAAAGAGTGGTGGCCAGTTGTATTAACTGGCAAGAAATTACAGAAGGAGAAACAGGTGATGACTTCAGGCTTAGCTGGTGCGTTTGAGGTTGCCATATAAAAAGTTGAGGAAGCCAAGTAGGCAGTTGGAGATGAAGGTCGGAAGTTGAGGAGACACAGACTTGAGAACTGTTAATATAGAAGGCATACAAGGTAGGGAAAGAGATGAGATTCCTCAGGGAGAGTGAAGGTGGAAAAGAAGGTCAGGGAGGAAGAAGAGTCCATTAGAAAAGTTAAATAATCAGGGAAGGACAGGAAAAGTCAGGAGAGAACAGTCTATAAGATGTTCTGGGAGTCAGTAGTTTATAGTAGTAAGTTCCAGGGAGATAAGGACTGAAAAGTAATTCTGGAAACTTAGAAGTCCCTAATAACCTTGGTAAGGGCTGCTTCAGTGGAATGGCAGGGGCCTGGGGCAGAAGCCAGATTGGAGTGAGTGAGTCAAGAGTGAATGGAGGCTGTGTTCATGCCTGTAATCCCAGCACTTTGGGAGGCCAAGGCAGAAGGACTGCTCGAGCCCAGGTGTTTGAAACCAGCCTGGGCAACATTGTGAAATCTCTGTCTCTACCAAAAACAGAGTGAATGGATATAAGCAATTAGCATAAACAACATCCTCAGAAAGCTTGGCTGAAGAGGAGAGAGAATAAGGAATAGGATGATGTTAGAACCCAGGTGTATGGAACACCCCAAACCCTTACTCCCACTTCTTTTTCTTTTTCTTTTTTTTGAGACGGAGTTTTGTTCTTGTTACCCAGGCTGGAGTGCAATGGTGCAATCTCGGCTCACCGCAACCTCCGCCTCCTGGGTTCAGGCAATTCTGCCTCAGCCTCCTGAGTGGCTGGGATTACAGGCACGTGCCACCGTGCCCAGCTAATTTTTTTGTATTTTTGGTAGAGACGGGGTTTCACCATGTTGACCATGATGGTCTCGATCTCTTGACCTCGTGATCCACCCGCCTCGGCCTCCCAAAGTGCTGGGATTACAGGCTTGAGCCACCGCGCCTGGCCTTCCCACTTCTTTTTCAAAATGAGGTCCAGAAAGACGATGGGCTTTGTTGCCCAAGTTCAAAGTCATAGAGTCACAACCAAATGCCAGGTCTGGCTGAGGTGACTGTATTTTTCTCACTGCCCCCTGATCCACCTCTGGGGAAGCAAACGTTTATTTAGGATTTGCTAAAGCTAGCCGGCTTTCTTCACTCTCCCTTCGCCCTTCCACCCCTTCTCCTCCTCAGCTGCAGGTCAGGCAGCATCCACCAGATGGCTCTCTGCCTTAGTCCTAAAGTGAGCAGTACCCACAGTTGGGGCCTGATGTTGCAGGAGGGTACTGGAACAGAGTACTCCAGCTCATGAATTCCTAATCCTGCCTCCCTCTCCACACCTCTGAGAACCTTGAAACAAAATAACACAGATGAGTAAAAATTAAGGTCAAAATAACCCCACATGAACTAGCGCCCCATGTGATAAGGTAGCAGCTTGGGGAATGCCAAGCATAGGCTGGAGGCTGAGCAGAAGGAACTGGTGGGACGGAGTTGCCTAAAACTTGATGCTGGCTAGAGCTGCTCTTACGGATGGAGTGGTGTATCCGGGCTGCCACAGGTTGCAGCTCTTCTCAGATTCCACCAACGCACTACACTGCCTAAGAATCTGTTCAGGTTTCTTGTTCAGAGTAGGCCAAGGCAAGTCTAGAAGCTGGACCACAAATATCAATCTTTGAGAACTGGGGAGCATTTAGCTCCAGGAAGATCTGGGGAAACCATGTTCATATTTTCCTTTATCTGAAAGTCTGCCATGTAGGTGTTTCCATGTGTCAGAATGCAAGTCAGTTTGATAGACTTCCTTGTGTCCCTCAACCACAAACTGGAAGGGGTTGGTAGGTGTGTGTAGTGGGGGACTTCTTAACACTCCAGGTTTGTGAAAAGTTAGAGGACTTGGGTTGATGGTAGCATAGATTAGATGCCTTCCAAAGGCACTGCCATTTCAGATTCTGTAATAATTACTCATTCAGCAAATAGTGTGCCAAGTACCCCCAAACTCAATTGTATCCTTTAGCTCCAGCTATAAATAAGTGTTTCAGAAGCTCTGGGGAATCTCAAGGGACTGTGACCTTTTGGGGCTTTCATGTGCCTCTCACACACCTAGCAAGGAGCACAGTACCTGGCATATACATATGACACACAAACATATATACACATACATATATAAGTGTGTGTGTGCGTGTGTGCATGCTTAATTGTAAGTGCTCAGTAAATACTGAACAGTTGAATGATGGATGGGGCATCTGCACTGATTATGTTTTGTAGTGTAGAGTTACCCTTGGTACTACTTGTCTCCCAATTCTGAGGACTCCATAGAGGGCAGAGCTATACCTCCTCCCTCAGAGTTACAAATTCCCATGATAGGTAGGAGGTATACTTCCCTCCCACCTCTGTCACTTCACCTGTCTTGGAGATAGCTATTATTGCAGCTAAAACCCCTTGTGAAACATGGACTACATCAAGCAGAAGTGATGCAGTGCATAGTAAAGATCACAGTAGGTGGTTGTGTGCTCATGAGAGAATAAACATGAGTCACCATTGTGGCTGATGATAACCCAAGTAGACCTTAAGCCCAATCGAAGACTGGTGCTATATGCCAGCTTCTGAGCTTAAAGGTGGTGGTTACCAATTGCCTGAGAGAAGACTAAAGCCAAATAATAGGTCTAAGATAGTGGATGTTAACATGTATTCTGTGAGGACAGTTATACTGATGCTTTAATGAAAGACCAGATAACAAAAGCCAGGGATGACAGAACTTCCCAAGGAAGAATGGGTGACTCATTGGGAATATGACATTGCTGAGAGCCTCCTTATGTTCCCTTCCAAAGGGACTAGCTGCCCATTTACAAAGACATTGAATGGCAAAATGGGAGTGAGTGTGGGCAGTGTTGGAACCTGCAACAAGTGTGGGTGATGATGAAATAAACTTGAACATGGCTGGAATGAGTGTAAGAAATTTGTCAGTAAAGTATTTAAACTGGAAATATGCCAATTTGTTGATATGACCCCTCGTGTTTGGCCAGTCAGAATAGACTTGTGTCACCAGACAGAAGAGAAGGGATCTGCCTACTTGCTGGGGACTTCACAGCATCCTGTGTTTTCCACCTCTCTTCAGGTAAAAAGAGGAAAATAAAACTATTGGCTGATAGACTGGCTTCCCAGTTTTCTTCCATTTGACTTTCTTGCTGTAGCCTGGCTTCTTTTAAAGATGATCAAGTCTGGGAGTGGTGGCTCATGCCTGTAATCCCAGCACTTTGGGAGGCCGAGGCAGGCGGATCACCTGAGGTCAGGAGTTTGAGACTAGCCTGGCCAACATGGTGAAACCCTGTCTCTAAAAATAAAAAGAGATTAAGATTTTCAATTAAAAAAAAAAAAGATCAAATACTGTGATAGCCCCCTGTTTCCTTTCAGATTTGATCTCAAAGAAATAAACAGGGGCACATGTTCTCAGGATCTCCTGGGGTTGTGTCTGGGGCAAAAACAAAATGAACAAAGGACAAAAATAAACTCTCACTCTCCACCACCTCCAAAAGACAGTAACAACACATCTGTAAGCATATGGGAAGAATCTCTTGTAGAAGATTATGGTTTCTCCCTAGGGACCACCCTGGGCCTGCTGCCTTAGTGGAGTGCTGTGCTCTGGGGCTAACCTTGAATGATGTGGATGCTTCTGAAGGAGTAGTCAAGAGGGGGCTCCTGTACCCAAGTGTTCATATAGTCCTGTTTGTTCATAGTTCAGGCCATCATTCATCTCGTGCAACCATGTGCCCTGGGAGTCTGGGTTCAGCCTGGGAGGACAGAGAAAGACCGGTGTTTCAAGTACATTGGCCTTCAGTTTCCCTATAGCCCTCGATCCCTGCTTTCTGTCCTCTACTAGTCTAGGCTTGCTTAGCTGCATTTCCATTTTAAGATATTAATCACTATTCCTTGCATGTATAGAGCACTTTCTACTTCTCAGAGCACTTTTGCATCTCTTAGAACTCATTTGAGAGTTGTAACACCCATTTCTTTGTCTGGAAAATGCCAGGTGAAGAAACCCAAGGGGTAAAAGGATTTGCCCAGAGTTAAGCCAATGAGTCAGTTGTAGACTGCAGTCATAGTCTCCTGAATCCTACTCTAGACCCTTACTCTTACTCTACAGTAGTTACCGTGGAGACTGTCTTGATACCCACCCTCTGGTGACATCAACTGGGCTATTCTACTGCTTAACAAATCCCTAAGGGCCTGCACTGCATCTGGTTGATGTCTTGACAGCTCCTCTCAGTCTGACCCAGCTGGGAATTTGCTACCTTCTCTGCTTGGCTTATCTGTCAGCCCCATTACCTTTCCATCCAAAGACCCTACTTTCAGCCCTATCCTGAATGTAGCCACACAGATAAACACATATGCACATAAAACCAGAGTCCACCTCTCACTCACCTGTCACTGATGCCTGAAACTCCACCACTGGGGATTCATTCCTGTGGGTCCAGGGATTGTTCCCTGTTAAAATGGAAATATTCCCTGAGAGGGGTGAACACAATGTTGTTTTCAGTCACTTGCAATGTGGTGTGAATGATCTTATCAGATCCTTTCCAATTTGTTAAAGTTAAGCTGAGGTTTTTCTGGAGACAAAGGAGAGAGCCATGAGAATACTACTCACCTGGGATAAAGAGAGCTGACAACACATTTTACCAAGGGGTTTGTATGTGAATCACACAAGCCAAAAACAGAATGACAAGTACTTGTCCCAATCGACCTCCCCTTTCTCATTCCATCCACTGCTGCCACCTTTGTATTATTATTTGTATTATTTCACCTGCTTTCCAAAAAGGATTTCAGGTTTACAATAACACAGTCATAAAACAGATGATTTGCAGAGTAGTGCTGGCCACCAGAATTATGTCACAAATGCAAGCCACATATATAATTTAAAATTTTCTAGTAGCCAAATAAGAAAAGTAAAATGGGCTGGGCACGGTGGCTCAGGTCTGTAATCCCAGCACTTTGGGAGGCTGAGGCAGGTGGATCACGAGGTCAAGAGATCGAGACCATCCTGGTCAACATGGTGAAACCCTGTCTCTACTAAAAATACAAAAAATTAGCTGGGCATGGTGGCATGTGCCTGTAGTCCCAGCTGCTCGGGAGGCTGAGGCAGAAGAATTGCCTGAACCCAGGAGGTGGAGGTTGCGGTGAGCCAAGATTGCACCATTGCACTCCAGCCTGGGTAACGAGCGAAACTCCATCTCAAAAAAAAAAAAAAGAAAAGTAAAATGAAGTGGTGAAATACTTTTTACACTTACAGCACATCCCAGTTTGGACTAGCCTACCTGTCAGATACTCAGTTGTTACACATGACTAGTGGCTACCATACTGGACAGTACAGATTACAAAGTTACAAATGGAAGAGAGAAACTAGATTACAGGGAGAGAGAGAGATGTACTAGGCACTTTAAGCCTATATTTAGCTCTGAAATTCCTGGCAACCAAAGCAAAAAGAGAAACCTTGGGATTGCAGTTCTCATCATTGGATTCAAATGATAAATTAGTTTGCCAAGACAACGAAATTGGCAAATAACCTTAAAATGGGATTTCTTACTTGGGAGGCTGAAGCAGTTGGATCGCTTGAGCCTAGGAGGTGGAGGTTGCAGTGAGCTATAATTATGCCACTGCACTCCAGCCTGGGTGACAGAGCAAGACCCTGTCTCAAAAAAAAAAAAAAAAGAAAAGAAAAAAGAATTTCTGTTAAAAATCAAGGACATATCTTATAATTCAGTTTAAGCTTAATTAATACATTTCAAGTAAATTCCTTTTTTGGCAATTTAACATATACATGGATAGAGTTTAGTAGGTTCAGAAGAAAATGAATGTCTTGCTCTGAAAAAACAGCAGTCCCAACTGAGCTTTGGGAAGTGCCAGCTTGAATCACTTCATGGCTTAATTCTGTTATGAACTGGCTCCATGGGCATGGATTGTCAATTAGGGAGACTTGAGATATTAGGGAGACTTTTAGATATTAAATCTATAGGCAGACAATAACGAACGCATTATTCTTTTGTAAAAATAGAGGAATCTGGCTGTGTACTATGGAGCTAGAGGAACCTAGCTTAGACAGAAGCCCATCCCACTTCAAAACCTATAACACGTTTGATACCTTTGAGCAAGATTGGACACTTTTCTCAAAGTAAATACTGGTCGGTACCCCAGAGTTATGCACCACTGAACATGGATTTTAACTTAAAATACTTATGGGCAGATTTTTACTGTTAGTTTTCTTGACTATCGGAGAACCCCAGTGCAGTTTCTAAGGACTACTGATTTTCTGTAGCACCAGCTCCTGTTGCATTTTCTGAATGAATTAATATTAAAAATGGAACCCCAAGAAGCTGCTTAAATTTTTAGCCTTCTGCATTTAAGCTGTAGCCCAGGCTGTGAGCTAGTATTGTGTCTTACTCATTATACAACACAGAACCAGGTTTACAACAGGCACTCAGAAAATGTTTGGGGGATGAATGAATGAGAAACTGCCAAATTGAGGATTTCTGTTTCAGAAGAGTTGATGCTAAGTTGTTCTTTCTAACAATTGGCTCCCAGGTTCAGCTGTTTGAGTCCACACCTTGTTCACAGTAAGATAATCAATTCAATTCAGCAAACATTTGTTGAGTGCTTGCTACCCTGTGCCTGACCAGAAGAAATGAAGCCAAGATACAAATAATAGAACCCTAAGCACAGAAAGACCTGTGGAGTTTCTATTGATTGTGGCAAACCAGACTGCATCCAGTTCCAAGTAACAGCTGCCCACTTAGTGAATACTCTTTCATGTTTCAACACTCAGCTCTAGTGTACCCTCTTCTATAAAGCCTTTCTTTCCCAGATAAAATTGGTTAATGTGTCCTGTGTTAGACTGATTATTTTGATGATCTCTATTCATGGTCTCCCCTGTATCCATTCCTTTTTGCCTATAACATTGTAGTCCCATCTCACTCTGATGCTGGGCCCAGACATGTGACTTGTTTTAGCCAGTGGGATATTGATAAACATGAAGCCAACAGAAGCTTTAAAGGGGGGGCCTGCCCTCTTGCTCTTTGCCTGTGCCATGAGAACATGGCTGATCTGCTGGAGGGTTATAAGAGATGTGTAGGTGAGAGACACGTGAAAGAGCTGTGATTCCAACTGAAGCCACTCTAGACTAGCTTACGGTCAGCTTACCCCTAGTCAAGATCAGGAGTCACCCAACCATGGATGACAGCAGACACATGACTAAGCCCAGCCAAGACCAGAAGAACCATCCAGCTGACTCTGAGACTTAGAAGCAATAATAAATGTTTATTATCTTAAGCCACTGTGTTTTGGAATGGTTTGTTACACAGCAAAGCTAACTTCTACATGCCCCCACGGTATTTTGAACAAAATTTTATTACAGCCTGTTTACTCATCTATGAAATGGAGAGAAACCCTACCTTGAGAACTACTGTACATCTGGCATCAGGTGCTCAATAAATGGAAGCAGTTGTATTCTCTGTTAATTTCTTTACAACCTCCTTTCTTTGCCCTCCCTATAAGCTTGAGAACAGGGACAAGACTCAGATTTCTTTCTCCCTTCTCATCATTACCCTGCATTGAGCCTGGCAAAAAAAAAAAAAAAAAATCCATATTCACTAAAGGTTTGATGGACAATTGAAAATGGATGGATGAATGGAAAAATGAAAAAAGAAATAAGGAATTAATGCAGTCTTCCAGGTGTCATGTAGAGAGCTTGACTGCTGGGGAGAACTGACAAAGCCTTGATGCAGCCAGGCTTACTCCTGTGGCTGTGTTTTTGGAGTCAGTCTTTCCCAGCTGCTATTCTGGCTTATGACCAGGAGATAATCAGATGCCAGCACCTTCATCTGTCCAGACGGACTGACTTGAAGAATGACAGGGTTAGGGGCATACCTGCCTTGTTTCAGAACTGGAATTTCTCATTTCCAAATTAACGGTATCTTTAACTGTTTCATTTTTTAATTGTAAAAGCTAATATGATAGGTGAATAAAGTGAAGCAACATAGAAAAGTACATCAGATAGAAACTTAAAAGTCTGAATCTCGATGAACGGTTTGGGAATATAACCTCCTAGAATGTATATCTAATAAGGTTACACACACATACACACCACACACGGTTTTTTCTTTTCTTTTTCTTTTTTTTTTGATTTGAGACAAGGTCTCACTCTGTTGCCCCGGCCAAAGTGCAATGATGCCATCTTGGCTCACTGCAACCTCTGCCTCCCTGGGCTGAGGCAGTCCTGCTATCAGCCTCCCAGGTAGCTGGGACTACAGGAACATGTCACCATGCCCTGCTAGTTTTTGTATTTTTTATAGAGACAGGGTTTTGCCCTGTCGCTTAGGCTGGTCTTGAACTCCTGGGCTCAAGCCATTCACTCACCTTGGCTTCCCAAAGTGCTGGGATTATAGGTGTAAGCCACTGTGCGCAGCCTAGATTATGTATATTTTAAAATAAACAATCTCTATGCCTTTATAAACCTATTTTTTAATTTTCAAATAGTTGTAGACTCTTACCCTTTTTAATAATTGCAAAGTATACTATGTATCATACTTTAATGTTATTTACTTAATTTAACTTTATTTAACCAATCCCAAAATTGACAGAAAACTGTTTTCAGTTTTGGGAAATTACTAACAATTGGAATTTGATTTGTTGCTAGCCTACTCCTGCCCTCTCTCAGGCAAGCTGCAACATGATAAGACAGGAAGCTTTGAGGAATAATTACATAAATCTGATAGGAGATTCAACAGCCTGGCCTGAGAGTTTCTGATGATGGACTGAAGGGGGAAGAAAAATAATGCTATGATAAATCTGCCACATATTTAGCCAGGTGTGACAGCTCATGCCTGTAGTCCCAGTTACTTGGGAAGCTGAGGCAGGAGATAGCTCAAGCCCAGGAGTTTGAGGCTGCAGTGAGCTATGACTGTGCCACTGCATTCTAGTCTAGGCAACAGAGCAAGACCTTGTCAAAAGAAAAGAAAAATCTGCCACATAATCTAATATATTCTGGAAGGTTATATTCCCAGGTGTCGAAGGGAGGCCCAAGATTCATCCTGGCTCCTGTCCACTCCCCTCTACTCCCATCGCATCCTCACCTCCAATTCTGCAGTTCAGCCAAATGCAACTACTCACCATAAGTTCTCTCCACCTGCCGCTGGGCCTAAGTGGAACAGTGTCTCCTTCCAGCTCTCTCTGCTTGGAATATAGTTTTTTCCTTCCTTTTGTTTTGCTAATTCTTACTTCAGGGCTCAGATCAGGTTTCAACTTTTCTAAGAAGTATACCCTTATCCTCAAATCTGTAATTATAGTGTTATGATTGCCATGGTAGCACTCAAAGCACTATAATTATCTGCTTACTATCTGTATGTCCATAAACACAACCAGGGCAAGAACCATGTTTTTCTTACAGTTGTATCTTATAGTGCTGGCAAGTAGTAGGTGCTTAGCAAATACATTAAAAATTGCAATGAAATAACACTACAAAGGAGAGGGACATGAGCTTGCTGTAATTGAGGGATCTGACCTGGTCTGAGCAGTCTTTAGGAAGACATTTCCTGAAGAAGTGACTGAAAGAAATCTAAAGGATAAGTACAAATTAACTTATGGGGTGTGGGGGGGTGTGGAATGAGAATTCCAGGCAGATGTGACTTGCTACATGCAAAGGTTATGTGGTGGAAGGGTACTTGGAAATTTTGAAGACCTTAAAGGTTATATAACTGAAGGGGAGAGAAGGAGGAATATGTATGGTTAGACTGGAGGCTGGAGAGACGGGAGCAATAGGAAACCATAAACTATTAATATTAAATGGGGGCTGGCCTGGCACTGTGGCCCACGCCTGTAATCCCAGCATTTTGGGAGGCCAAGGCAGGCGGATCACGGAGGTCAGGAGTTTGGGACCAGCCTGACCAACATGGAGAAACTCCGTCTCTACTATTAGCCGGGTGTGGTAGCATATGCCTGTAATCCCAGCTGCTCGGGAGGCTGAGGCAGGAGAATTGCTTGAACCAGGGAGGCGGAGGTTGTGGTGAGCTGAGATCATGCCATTACACTCCAGCCTGGGCAACAAGAGCGAAACTCTGTCTCAAAAAAAAGGTGGGGTGGGGTGAAGCAAGTGAACAATATCAGCTTTGCATTTCGAAGGATTACTCTGGTTGCAGTATGAAAATATGGCTGGAAGGGAAGGCAAGAAGGATGTGATGGTAGCTAGGACCTACATAAACTATATTCAAGAAGTAAAGCTGTTAAGACTTCATAATAGATGGGAAATGGAAGAGGTATTAAATAAATGGAAGAGGTATTAACTCTTGGGTTTTGTGTATACTGTGGATAAAAGTAGGAGCACTGAAAGAGATCCAGGCTTGGAGGAAGGGGTTGGGGTACATAGAGATTGGTTTCAATTTCAGAAATGCAGAGTTTGGGTTGCCTTTGAGATATCCTAAAGGAGATGTTGAGGAGGCAATTGGCTGTATAGATTTGGAGCTCAGAGATGAGAGCTGGGCCGGAGACATACAGTGCGTACATCTGCATACAGGTGGAAAATGAAGTTGTGGGTGCGGAGGAGTACCCAAGAAGAGAATATAGAATGCAGTGGCAAGCGGGCATAGGACCAAGCCTGGGAGAACTTTAAGGTAGTAAGTGGACCAATCAGGGCCAGTTAGCCACCAGCTAAAACCCAGCTAATCATGGTCACTTCAGACATGGGTGGTGTGTTAGCCCTCCTGTTTCCTGTTTAGTTAAAAATGTCAAGTCTCATTGTCTTTAGTCTCTCTAGTTCCTTTTCCCCATTACAGCTTTCATGGAAGGATCTGAAACTTATTCAGGCTGAAGTGTAAATAGTCCAAAGTAGGCCCTACAAGTTACTTTTCCCTGGGGCAGTTTAACTTGTTCCTTGGAACAGGTCTTTCAGCTATTGAGGCCGTAGGCTCAAGCTAAAGAGACAGCTGAAAGTCGGAGAACTGGAGTCTAGTTCTAGCTTTGTCACTAATTTGGTGTGTGGCCTTGGGCAAGTCCCTTTTCTCTGGGTTTCATTTTTCCAATCTGTGAAATGAAGACAAATACCCTTGACTAACAGAGCTGGTAAGAGTATCAATAGAGAGACTGTGAAAGCGCTGGATAAGTTACTTATTGTAATAGATCTGTGAGGACTAAAAAGAATATAACTAACTAGAGCTTTGAGAAGCGGACCATGGAGAAGGTGTGGGGATAAAAGGGAATCTGGGAACAGTGTGGGAGGATCCTGCCAATTGAGAAGAGGTTTTACTGTTTGGGGGAGGAAGGAAAGAGGCACTTCACGCCCCAGGAAGTTTCCTACATCTCCAGAGTTAGGGTAGGGACTGCGGATTTACTCTATCTAATGCTAATCGCATGTTTTGGAAGAGGGTTCAAATTCTTCAGAGGAAAACATGTTTTGGAAGAGGGTTCAAATTCTTCAGAGGAAAACAAATCCCATTTCTGAGGGCGTTTCCGATCTCCCAGGTTGGGCCTGGGACTTGAAGCATCTGATTTGGGGAGCCTTATGTTTGTGTTGGGGGCGGAGGTTCGTTGTTTTGTTTTGTTTTGTTTGAGATGGGGGTATTGCTCTGTAGCCCAGGCTGGAGTGTAGTGGTGCAATCACGGCTCACTGGCAGCCTCAATTTCTGTGCTCAAGCGATCCTCCTACCTCAGCCTCTCTAGTAGCTGGGGCCACAGGAGCACGCCACCAAGCCCAGCTAATATTTTGTATTTTTGGTAGAGACGGGGTTTCGCCATGTTTTTAAGGCTGGTCTCGAACTTCTGGCCTTAAGCGATCCGCCAGTTTTGGTCTCCCAAACTGTTGGGATTACAGGCGTGAGCCACCGCGCCCGGCCCTGGGGGAAGTTCTTAAACACTCCCAAATCTGTATGGGTTTGTATCTCAATGCTTTTCCCTCCCTCTGCCCCCACAGTTTGTCCCATGTGGGTGTTGTGTCTTGCCCACTGTGAAAGGGAATGAGGGGAGGTGGGGGAAATCTCAGATCCCCCAGCAGGGAAGTTCTTAGTCGTTCTGTGGGTGCCCCTCCCTTCTCCATAGATCTCTTGTCCCCTAGAATGAGTTTCCTGTATTCCCGCCTGACTCACCCGCAGTTGCTTCCTCTCCAGTCTCGGAGTCCCTCAGGGTTACTCAGGGCAACTCCATAGCAACTACTTTTGTCGCCACTATCCCGCAGGCGCCGTAAGAACTGACGCTATGCTTACCGGGACCTGTAGTTTGTCAGAGGCGGAGCTTCAAGGCCGCGGGTGGCGCTGGGATTTGTAGTTTTCTTTGCTTTCAAATCCAGGCCGGGGTCCGGAAGCGGTGATACCCCTTCTCTTTCCCAGTGGCCCTCAAACTTCCTTTCCCCGGGTCTTCAAGCGTGCCCCGCGTAAGACAACTGCCGACAGAGGCCAATCAGAGGGCAGCACGAGGGGGCGGAGCCATAGTTTAAACTAATTGTGCGCTCACAGCGCTGGCCAGAGCCCGGGATAAGGTACGATTAGTGGGAATCGCAAGGCGGAGCGGGAGCGTGCAGCCAGGTAACCGGCGCGGGCCCGCGTCTGGCATGCGGCCTGCGCACCGGGGTGCTGGAGAGGCCGGTGTGAGCGGAAGGCCTCCTCCGTAACCGAGTCCGAAAGGGCACAATTTGGGGGTAAGGTTTGTTAGGAGAGCCGCCTGTCTGAGGGGGAGGAGCCGGGGGGGGTGCCATAAAGGGGAGGGTCTGTTTGGGGGCGTGTCTGTGAAATTAAGTCTGAGGGCGACGGGGGTCGGGGTTTGGGGGTAGGGTAGTGCCTGAAAGGCTTGTAAGCGAGGGGTCGGGTCCTGGAAAGTCTTCAGCGTTTATCGTTATCAATAGCAGTAGTTATGGTAGTGCAGTAGTCAGCATTTTTCTGAGCTACACTGTCCACAATGACCTCCCAATGGTTTTTCAATCCTCTAAGCACCTGTTATACTTTAAAGATGGGGAGGCCGAGGTTTTTAATGTTTAGCTTGGCCAGGGTTACGTAGCCAATGCGAGGTTGGCTCTACTTGGGGTTTTGCCAGTTGGGCATAAATGAAGACGGGGAAGGTGCTTTGTGGGGGTGCGCATTGTCTTGGGCTGGTCGGTGTATTTTGAGCCTCACTTTTCATATATGTAAACTTACCTACTTCCTGGGGTAGTTATCCTGGTCAAAAGAGGTAGGTCTTTTTATTTTTTATTTTATGGGCTTGTTTTGTTTTGGTATTTTGTTTTATTCACAGATAACATGTTTCATACACTCACCTCGGAGGGTACAAATTTATGATTATAAGTGATGTGACTGTGTGAAGATTGTGGGTTGATGCTCCCGCCTCTGGGTACTCTCTTTTGCTTACCTCTGAGTTAGCACTTGTCATCTGGTATTTTAAGAGTCTCTGCGTGTTTGTCTGCCCTTCTAGATAATGAGAGACTTTTTCGTCACTGTATCCTAATGGCTAAGGCAGGATTTGCGACATGTAATGGGCATTAATGTTTGCTTTGGAATAATGTGTTTTCCTGGACTGAAAGGGCACAGGAACTTTGCTTTCCCATTTTCTTTTTTTTTTTTTGAGACGGAGTTTCGCTAGGCTGGAGTGCAATGGCGCAATCTCGGCTCACTGCAACCTCCGCCTCCTGGGTTCAGGCAATTCTCCTGCCTCAGCCTCCGGAGTAGCTGGGATTACAGGCACGCGCCACCACGCCCAGCTAATTTTTGTATTTTTAGTAGAGACAATGTTTCACCATGTTGACCAGGATGGTCTCGATCTCTTGACCTCGTGATCCACCCGCCTCGGCCTCCCAAAGTGCTGGGATTACAGGCGTGAGCCACGGCGCCCGGCCCCCATTTTCATTTAGTGGCATTTGAACCTAAGTATTAAGCTGTCCTCTTTCCTGGAATGTCACTCCCTCTTGAAAACGTGATGATATTTTCTTGCCTTAATACATACCTCCCTCTCTCTAGTATCTGTTCGCTGGTTCTATGTTTCCAAACTTCTGGGTTGTCTGGTCGTTAAAGCTTTAATAGTAAGGGAGTTGGGCCTGTCTACTTTGTGGAGATCTTTACTGCTGTGAATATATGGGAACCGGGGGTGAGCATGAAAATCATGTAAAGGAGCTTTCAGTCAGCACGGATGGGTGTATGTTTCCTCTCTCCCTCTGCTTCTGTGTGGTATTTTCTCTTTTAGAAGAAGCACACACGTTGTGAAAGCTTCCGAAGTACTCTTTTCTTGGCCTAAGTTCAAGCAGTGATGACTAATTGTAATGCCTAATCTTAGTTCAAAGCAAAAAACTGTGCACCCCAAAAGCTTAAAGATCTTACCTGAAAGCTCATTAGGGAACATAGAATTCTTTTTTACATGTGGAATATGGAAGCGGGAAGAATGCCTTGAAATAAGACTTGAATTCTCGAACTGTTAGGATGAGGGCAAAGCCCTCCTTAGGTGGCTAAACAGAGCTGATCAGGGGCTGTTTGGACAGCTGTGTCTAATTGATAAAATTATGATCAGAAGATATAGGTTGGTGCAAAAGTAATTGCTGTTATTGCCATTGAAAGGGTGTGGTCATTTAATTCAGCCTCTAACCCACTAAACGTATGAAAAGGTGTTGCCCAGACTCAAAATGAGGACTTTCTAGAATGAGACCATTCCCAAAGTCAATCCATCTCGATGTTGAGCAATTCTATAATTACTACTTGTGCTCGCCTCGGCAGCACATATACTAAAATTGGAATGATACGGAGAAGTTAGCATGGCGCCTGCGAAAGGATAACACGCAAATTCGTGAAGCATTCCATATTTTTTTATTAAAAAAATAATTATTATTATTACTTTGTATCTGGGCATGGTGGCTGGCTATGTCATCCCATCTACTCTGGAGGCTGAGGCAGGAGGAGCAGGCGGAAGGATTGCTTGAGGCCAGGAGTTCCTGGCTAGCTTGGGCAATATAGTGAGACTCCATCTCAATTAAAATGTGTGTTGTTTTACATTGTTAGTGATTATTTTGTTTCACCCATATATGTCTACTGTTTGTCCAGTTTTCCTTGCATTTTATTCCTTCCTTTCTTATTATAGATACATACATCCTTCACATGTTTGCTTAGGTGGGAATCTGTTAGTGGTAAACACTGTCTTCATTTAAAAAATCTTTATTTCACCTTCAGTCTTGATTGATAGTTTAGCTGTGTATTAGGCTTCCAATTATTGTCTCTTAACACTTTGAAAGTGTTATTTCATCGAAATTCTGAATTTTTGTTGTTACTCTTGAGAACTATGCTTACAAATTAACTTATTTTATTGTAGGTAAGCTGTCTTTCTTTCTGGTTGTTTTTAAGATTCTCTTTGTTGTAATTTGTGTTCTGTATTTCCATTATAGGTTGTGAATTTAATTTTATTAAATCACTATGTACTGGGGGCATATAGTAATTCCTTAATCTGAAATTTCATCTTTTCACTAATTTTGTAAAAATTCCCAATCATTACCTCTTTACCTCTTTCAGATCTCATCTTTAACTTATGTTGGACTTCCGCATTCTGTCTTTCACATCTTATTCTTCCATAATTTCCATTTCTATCTTTCTGTTAACTTCTGGGTAATTTCCTTATATCTGCCTTCTAGTATCCTAGTTAACTCTTCATTAGGTCTAATTTGCTTTCTGAATTCTTATTTTCATTAGCTAACTTTGTCACTTATTAGGAGTGCTCTTTTGTTCATTTTCAGATCTGCTTGTTTTTCATGATCTTGTTTTTGTCTCATGTTTTCAATTTTGTGTCTATAATAATTTTAAAGAAAGTTGAGTTTTGTGGTTTCCAATGTCTTGTAAAAAATAAAACAAACGGTGGCTCACGCCTGTAATCCCAGCACTTTGGGAGGCCGAGGCGGGTGGATCACGAGGTCAATAGATCGAGGCCATCCTGGTCAACGTGGTGAAACCCCGTCTCTACTAAAAATACAAAAAATTAGCTGGGCATGGTGGCGCGTGCCTGTAATCCCAGCTACTCAGGAGGCTGAGGCAGGAGAATTGCCTGAACCCAGGAGGTGGAGTTTGCAGTGAGCCGAGATTGCGCCATTGCACTCCAGCCTGGGTACCAAGAGCGAAACTCCGTCTCAAAAAAAAAAAAAAAAAAAAAAAAAAAAAAACAAAACAGAAAAAGTTGAGTTTTGGCAGATGTCTGCACCTGCAAAAAGCAGCCATAGTCGAAATACAGAGCATTTCTCTCATCCCCCAGAAGATTTCTCATGCTTCTTTACAGTCCATTTTTCCTTTCACCCTGGTCCCAGGAACCACTGATTGTTTTTTTTTTTTCACTACAGATTAATTTCAGCTTTCTAGAATTTGATTTTATTTTAAGGTAGGGTCTGTCTGGCTCTGCTGCCCAGGCTGGAGTGCAATTGCAGGATCTCGGCTCACTGGTCCCAGGAACCACTGATTGGTTTTTTTTCACTACAGATTAATTTCAGCTTTCTAGAATTTTATTTTATTTTAAGGTAGGATCTGTCTAGCTCTGCTGCCCAGGCTGGAATACAATTGCAGGATCCCGGCTCACTGCAACTTCTGCCTCCTAGGCTCACGCAATCCGCCCACCTCAGCCTCCCAAATAGCTGGGACCACAAGTGCACACCACCATATCCGGCACACTTTTATATTTTTTGTAGAGACAGGGTTTTCCCATGTTGCCCAGGCTGGTCTTGAACTCCTGGGCTCAAGCAATCCACCCACCTCAGCCTCCCAATGTGCTGGGATTACTGCAACTACCTCACCCGCCTGTTTTGGATTACTAGAAGATTTTTTTCCTTCTACCTCACTGGGTGAGCAAGGCAAGCTTTTTTATTTCTCTCTGGACAGATTTTTTTCCTAGTCTGTTATCTTACTGAGTATAAACTTAAGAGTCTCAGCCTCTGGACAGGGATCTCAATGCCTTTTGAGGGCTCAAGATCTGTCTTCTGAACCTATGAGGGTGTTACAGATTCTTTATGCTGCCAGGACAGCACGTCACCAGCTCACTAATCTTGCTCACTAATTCTTTGTTTCTGGTTCCTGGGGATTTCCCTTACTTTCTTGTGAGCTCAGTTTATCTATATGTCAGTTCAGATCCAGTCAGCAAAACAGAAACCACACAATAAACGCCATAAAGGAAACTGGTTTAAACCCTTGATGGAAGGCTAAAAAAGCAAAAAGGAATATGAAAGTAACTTTGATATAATAACTGCATAAAGAAGTTTTCTCATCTGGGACTGAAAACCAAAGGGAAGAAGGTTGGAGTTACCAGAACCTAGAAATCTGGAAGGATCTGGAGGAGCTGGGCCCAGATTCTCTGGGGAGAAGGTGCTGCCTGGTGCTTCTGGTTTCTCAAGCCCTCACAGGAGGAACCTGGAGGAGCTAGCTTCAGTTGAGCCTTACTTAGCTGATGCTGATGCCTCTGAGGGGCAAAAGGCTGGTTTTGGGAGTTTAGAAAGGAACTGGGAAGAACCAACTTCTGTTGTCAAGAAACACCAGGCTACAGGAAGGAGGAAGTCCCTTGTAGCCTCCTCTTGTCTTCTGTTTTCCCTTTAGCACCCCCTGTTGACAGGAAGCCAGTGAAATGGAGTTTAGTGGAGTCCAGCCCCCAGCATCACAAAGTGGAGCATAACAGGGTAGATGTGGAGCTGAGAGACAATACCTTAATAACTGGCACAGTCTAAAAGGATTTTTATTTTATATATATATATAATTTTTTTTTTCTTTTTTCTTTTCTTTTTTTTTAAAGATGGGGTTTCACCATGTTGGCCAGGCTGGTCTCGAACTCCTGACCTCAAGTGATCCACCCACCTCAGCCTCCCAAAGTGCTGGGATTACAGGCGTGAGCCACCACACCTGGCTCTGTTATATTTTTTTCTAAGCACTTCCAGGCATATTTAGTAGGAAGGTCTTCAGGTTATCTGGTCTGTTTTTCGTATTGTTTACATTTTGAGACAGGGTCTCGCTCTGTCACTCAGGCTGGAATTCAGTGGCATCATCATAGCTCACTGCAGCCTCGATCTCCTAGACTCAAGCTATCCTCCCACTTCAGCTTCCAGAGTAGCTTGAACTACAGGTACACACCACTGTGACTGGCAACTCTTTGTATTTTTAGTAGAGATGAAGTCTTGCTATGTTGCCCAGGCTGGTCTCAAACTCTGGAGCTCAAGCAATTCTCTTGCCTTGGCCTCTCAAAATGCTGGTATTAAAAGCATGAGCCACCTCACCCACCCTGGTCTATTGTATCAACAGTTAGTAATAGCAATAGGTAACTTTTTTTTTCCCAGCATATACTGTGAACTGGGCACTTTTCTAAGCACTTTACAGAAACTACCTTTTGTTTGTTTGTTTTGAGATGGAGTCTTGCTCTGTTGCCCAGACTGGAGTACAGTGGCACAATCTTGGCTCACTGCAACCTCCGCCTCCCAGGTTCAAGTGATTCTTCTGTCTCAGCCTCCCAAGTAACTGGGATTACAGGCGCGCACCACCACCGCCCACATAATTTTTGTATTTTTAGTAGAGACGAGGGTTTCACCATATTGGCCAGTCTGGTCTCAAACTCCTGACCTCATGTGATCTGCCCACCTCAGCCTCCCAAAGTTCTGAGATTACAGGCATGAGCCAGCACAGCCGGCCCCAGAAACTACTTCTTAAAGCTCTATGAGTTAAGTTCTATTATTACTATTTTCTTTTACAGAGAAGGCAGCTGAGGCACAGATAAATTAAATAATCTCCTGAAAGCCACAAAGTTTATAAATGGTGGAGTTGATATCCTAATCCAAGCATTCTGGGTTCTACGTCCCACATTCCGAACTTCAACATGCTGAGATTTCTTTCCCTATGGCAAACCAAAATCGATCTTGTAACTTTCACTCCTTAGTTCTGGTTTTGTATTCTTATGGTGGACTCATAAGTCTTTCTCCTCATCTGTGACAGCTGTGTGTATATTTGAAAAAAGTTTTCTTGTTCTTCCCTGGCTAAACGTGTGTAGTTCTTCCTCCACATTTGAAATTATATACTTTTAGACTTGTCACCATGGTCATTGGCATCCTTCCTCTGCAGATTCTTTAACTTTGCTCTTCAAAGATGGGGCATAGAGCCATCTTCTACTAATGCAACTTGAGACTGCATTGATGTTTTGTGTAGCTCTGTCAGATTTATGGTTTATTGAGGGTGCACTTAATGGCCTCTCCTCTACCTCCTACTGTAGGCAACTTTTTTTTTTTGGAGACAGTGTCTCACTCTGTCACCCAGACTGGAGTGCAGTGGCATGATTGAGCTCACTGCAGCCTTGATCTCCCAGACTTAAGCATTCCTCCCACCTCAGCCTCCTAAGTAGTTGGGACTACAGATGTGTGCCACCACACCCGGCTAATTTTTTTTTTTTTTTTTAGTAGAGACAAGGTCTTGTTATGTTGCTCAGGGTAGTCTTGACCACCTGAGCTCAAGGTCCTACCTTGACCTCCCGAAGTGCTGGGGTTATAGGTGTGAGCCATTGTGCCTGGCTTAAAGCAGCCTTTTTATAGTAGTTTGACGTATGTACCAGTCTCTACTGTTCTGTGATTGTTGGTTAGGTTCTCTTATTCTAAATACAGGACTTTATACTTAATCCTGTTAACTTGTTTCTTATTTTTGGTAACATCAGACCTATTAAGATCTTTTTGCCTGATTAAATCTAAAAACATTTTGTTTTGTTTTGTTTTTGAGACGGAGTTTTGCTCTTGTTGCCCAGGCTGGAGTGCAGTGGTGCTATCTCGGCTCACCACAACCTCTACCTCCCGGATTCAAGTGATTCTCCTGCCTCCTCAGCCTCCCAAGTAGCTGATATCACAGGTGTGTGCCATCACACCCGGATAATTTTAGTAGAGACGGGGTTTCTCCATGTTGGTCAGGTCTTAAACTCCTGACCTCAGATGATCCACCCACCTTGGCCTCCCAAAGTGCTGGGATTATAGACGTGAGCCACCGTACCTGGCCATCAAAACATTGTATTTTCTATCATTCACAGTTTAATTCCAGAGCTTGACAAGCAGGCTTTTTAGGTTTTCATTCTAAGTCTTTGGTAAAAGGGCTAAACCTGGTAGGTTTGAGAAGCAAATTCCATGTCACAGCAGTATACGTTTTACTCCAGTTAATGGAAGTTTTGAGGGAATAGTTTTGACTGTTCCTCTGGCAAATTGGGGGAGGAGCTGTCTGGAAAGGCCAGTATCTTGAGTCTCTTTGAGGGGAGGAGAGAACCAAGGTAAAGGGTTGGCCATTAGGTAGTCAGTCGTCATAATAAAGGGCCATTTGGCAGAAGTAAAATGATCTATCTGATGACTGTAGAAGGGAGAGAAGGCGTTATTGCATAGCATGCTCCTGGGTTGAGGCTTCTGTTGGCGGCTGTGTTGCCTTCCCTTTTTGTCCTATTGAAGGGCCAGTTTCTTTGAAGTTTGCACTGAAAATGCCAGTGATTCAGCCTTGCAGATTTCTTCTGCCTTATTGCAGCTGAGGACTGGTTTATCTGGTGAAAAGGAAAGACTGCATATATTTCAGAGACACTTGTTCTGCAAGTTGTCGAGTTTTTGGTACCCAGTGGCAAGGTGGATGCGATGTGACCTCAGCACTTGGTCCTCTGAGGTCACATTGCATCCACCTTACCACTGGGTACCAGTGTGTTAGCAGCAGCTGCATTCTGCGCTGTGAGTGGGCATTTGTTCAGTGCCTGTTCTTCTGCGATGGTCTCCATGAGGAGTGAGGTTTTCAATTGCCTTGATTTCCTGCTTTTCTAGATTTTCTGTGGTGTGACAGTGTGAGTTTTGGAGAAACCTCTTTTTCCTATTAACATTTGCCACAATTGCTCTCTATTTATCCTTCATTTTCTGAATCTTTTTGACTGTCAGATGTAATATCATGTTATTTAATCTCTATTTCAGCAAGTATTTCCTAAAAAATACTATTAACAGGAAACTTAACATTGATTCAATACATCCAATATGTAATACTTGTTCAGATTTCTCATATTTTCCCAGTGATGTCTTTTACTGACTTTTTACAAATTCAGGATTCATTGAAGGATCATGTGTGCATTTATGCACTTAGTTGTCATGACTATCCTGTCTTTAGTCTGCTTTAACTCTGAATAGTTCTTTTTTAATTTGAACTGTTCAAAGTTCATAGCAGTGAACATTTTTGAAGAGTTTAGTTAGTAGAATGTCTCTTAATTGGATTTGTCTGATTATTTCTTCTTGATTAGATTCAAGTTAGGCATTTTTGGTAGAAGAACTTTATAGATTGATACAATAGTTTGATTGATGAGACTAACACTAAAATACATAGAAGCAGTATCTGATTTTGCAAGACAGTATATAATTTAGCAGTCACTTGTGTTGTCTAATCCATAAGCCCTATAGAATTTACAGAAGAAGGAATTCAGTAAGACTTGGAATAACTGGTTGGAATAACTTGGAATTACTTTGGCAGAAAGATGGGGTTTGGAAGATAGACAGAATTGGAGGCAGTTGGGATATGGTTAGATAAGCTGTGATTTGGGCTTCCCATCCTACTATTAAGTTGTGTATCATTAAAAGTGACTTTGAGGGTTCTGTATCTTCCATGTGTTTGTACTGCTAGAAGCCTAATAGTATAGAGCTCTTGTTTTGGCATCAGACAGGTCTAGGGACTGTGCCCAGCATTTTGCCAGCTGTCTAACCTTGGGGAAGTTTCCTTTGCAAGATAGAGTATTAATAACTATTTAAAAGGTTACCGTGATGCTCACAGTGAAATACTACATAAGTATTTGAATTAAAATATTTGAATGCCTTTAGGAGGGTACCGCATTCTCTAGTTCTGCCATGTGCCCCACTAGATCATTTGTTTCTTTTTTTTTTTTGGATACAGGGATTTGCTCGGTCACCCAGGCTGGAGTGCACTGGCATGGTCTCAGCTCACTGCAACCTCCCAAGTAGCTTGGACTCAGGCACACACCACCATACCTGGCTAATTTTTTGTATTTTTGTGGAGACGGGGTTTTACCCTGTTGCCCAGGCTGGTCTTGAACTCCTGAGCTCAAGTGATCCACCCACCTTGGCCTCCCAAAGTGCTGGGATTACTGGTGTGAGCCACTGTGCCCGGCCTGAATCATTTGTTTCTGTTACCTGCCTGACCCCTGAAGATGTTTGAATTTACCACTCCTGGATAACTGAAGGCATGGAAATGAGAAAAGGCTTGGCTTATTCAGAGAGAAGGGGGAAGACTGACTTGATCAATTCAAAGTACATTCTGTAGAATAGTGGGAAATAAAGTTGAATAAATGACTTGAGGTCATATAGTGGAGGATCTGGAAAGTTAAGCTGAAGAATTTAGATGTGATGCTTTAGGGAGAGAACTGTGGAAGGTTTTTTGAGCAGGAGGGGAGACATTGGAAAATGAGAGTGGCGTGGAGCCTCCTGAGGAAGGAGCTTTCTGGCTTAGAGACTGAAATCCTAACAGGGCAGGGCTTTCACAGTGCTGACCAAGTGTGGGTGTGGCTTGGCAGTCTTGCCAAGAAATTCTGGAAGGCCAGAATTTCTGCCCCAGTGACTCTTCCTGCTCTGCCACTGACTCACCCCATTGACCTGGCCTGCATGGCTTCCCTTCTGCTTGCTGTCTTGCCCAGGATAATGTGAGGCTGAACTGACCAAGAGTGGGTGGGTTAGGGGAATGAATAAGCCATTCCTGTTCCTTTGCCCCTTCCCTAGGTAGAAACTAATTCTAGATCAGACTGCCAGAGATCACCCTATTCTAGTGTGTGGAAACTTCCACCAGGAGGTAAGTCAAAATGCTTCCTGCCTTCTGCTTTTTCATAGGTCAGCTTTGTCCTGAGCAGGATCTCTACTATTTACTTTTTCCCTGACCAAGTTTCCTCAAAGTGACCTTCTTTCAATTATTTGAAGCAAACAGGTTACTGTAAGAGGAGAGCAGAGAGGTTTAATGAAGATATTTTTCCAACTGTGAGAGGGTAATGTCCAGAGGTTTTTTTTTTTTTTTGAGACGGAGTTTCACTCTTGTTACCCAGGCTGGAGTGCAATGGCGCGATCTCGGCTCACCGCAACCTCCACCTCCTGGGTTTGGGCAATTCTCCTGCCTCAGCCTCCTGAGTAGCTTGAATTACAGGCACGCACCACCATGCCCAGCTAATTTTTAGTATGTTTAGTAGAGACGGGGTTTCACCATGTTGACCAGGATGGTCTCGATCTCTTGACCTCGTCATCCACCCGCCTCGGCCTCCCAAAGTGCTGGGATTACAGGCATGAGCCACTACGCCCGGCTGTCCAGAGGTTTTCATTGGCCCTTGCTCTGAGTAGATTGTCCAGAACTCTTGAGAGTCAGACACTAAACATTGGCCATTGAGGCCACTGCAGAGAGGTCCTGGTCTTTAAACCATCATTACTCAGCTACTGGGTTTCAGAACCATTCTTAGTGTGCTTTAGTGTCCCAAGTTACTTCTGTCCCTTTTGACCAAGGGGATGAAGGAAGTGAGAAGCAGGGGAGGAGGAGCTATATGCATAAGTATGTGAGGGTCCATTATGCTGGGAGTTAGGGTATCTGGGTTTCTCGTCCTGACTGTTGCTAATCAACTGTGTGACCAGAGACAAATTGCCTAACCTCAGTGGACTGAACTTTTCTCATATGTAAAAAGGGACAGTTTGGATTATATGATCTTGAAGATTTCTTCCAGGGTCAAAATTTGCCATTACGTAACATGTAATTAGAAAGTAATGTAATAGTTGAACACGTGACAGATATTATACATGTCTTGCCCCCTTGATTATAATTATGAGACAATTACAATATTTATGGGTTTGACCTCTTCAAAGTAATTGTGTTCTCAGCCTTTACATTTCCTTTGGTGATGGTGTCAGTGCTCAGAACATTTTTGACCTCTGAGCCAATCTTTTGAGTATCCTCAGAGGTAGCAAATCCTCATACATGATTTGGTAGATTCAATTTTTGGAAACAGCCAGAAGATGCTGTGAGCCAAAGAATCATACAAGGCAATACCTTTTTTGGTGAAGAATGAGGTGTGACTGTAAAACAGTAACACCAGATTTTTCTGCGTGTGTCACATGGAGTAGACTTTAAAGGCAGCTCCCAAAGAAGTATTTTGTTAGAATAAGTAAATGGCTTGCTTTTTTTTTTTTTTTTTTTTTAAAGACAGGGTTTCACCATGTTGGTCAATCTAGTCTTGAACTCCCGACCTCAGGTTATCCACCCGCCTTGGCCTCCAAAGTGCTTGGATTACAGGCGTGAGCCACCACACCCGGCCAGTAAATGGCTTCCTAAGGAGAGTATTTTGATTGCAGTTTTCATTTGAATATAAGATTTGAAAATTAGAAATGTTTGTTGGAAAACAAGTCACTACCTTTTTTTTTTGAGACGGAGTTTTGCTGTTGTTACCCAGGCTGGAGTGCAATGGCGCGATCTCGGCTCACCGCAACCTCCACCTCCTGGGTTCAAGCAATTCTCCTGCCTCAGCCTCCTGAGTAGCTGGGATTATAGGCACGCGCCACCATGCCCAGCTATTTTTTTTTGTATTTTTAGTAGAGACGGGGTTTCACCATGTTGACAGGATGGTCTCGATCTCTTGACCTCGTGATCCACCTGCCTCAGCCTCCCAAAGTGCTGGGATTACAGGTGTGAGCCACCGCGCCCGGCAAAGTCACTGCCTTTACAGTGACTGCATATGCTTGTTTGAGGGCAGGGTGACTAGATAGTGGAGAAAACTGGCCTTTCTTTTTTTAGACAGAGTCTCGCTCTGTCACCCACACTGGAGGGCAGTGGCGGGATCTTGGCTCATTGCAGCCTCTACCTTGTCGGTTCAAGAGATTCTCCTGCCTCAGCCTCCCTAGTAGCTGTGATTACAGGCGTATGCCTCCATGCCCAGCTAATTTTTTGTAGTAGAGATGGGATTTCACCATGTTCGTCAGCCTGGTCTTGAACTCCTGACCTCAAGTGATCTACCCACCGTGGCTTCCCAATTAGAGGTGTAAGCCACTGTGCCCAACCAAAAATTGGTCTTTCTTCTGGTATGCCTCCAAAATCATAAGTATGTTGAGGACTGAAAAGAGTTGAAACATGTTGCTCTATAGGAAACTGCAGCTGAGGAGCCATTGCAGTCCCATCTCCAGAAGACCCACAGACAGTTGGAAGAGTTCTTCAGGCCACGTCAGCCACTGCCTACCAACACACCAAAATAATCAAGATGAATCCCAGGTGGTGAGGCTGAAGCAGATGGTTTGACAGCTCCAGTCTTCCAGTCTTTTCTAGGGAGAAATGATGTATTAAATCACTATGTTGATTTTTGTTGTTGTTGTTAGTAGTTGTGTTTGAAAAAAGGTAGGCAGGAAGATGGTGAGGAGGTCAAGCATAGAGGCTGTTATCTTGAATATATACAAATTAAATTGTATTATGGTACCCTGTAATCTGTTCCTGGAAATGATGGTCTTGAAAACTCATCAGTAAAATGCAGTGTTAGACAGCCTGGTCCAAAGATTCTGTCACTAAGTTACTGTGTAATCATTTGCAATTCTTTCTTACTCTAAACATTGTTTTCCTCATTTTTATATTGAAAGAATTAAGAGATGCTAAAAATTCTAGATCCGAAAATCAGATAAGCTTAAGGAGGTTTGAGGTGGGGAAATACCTATTCTAAGCTGCTTGACTACTGGACTCAGGGTAGGAGTAGAATTTCCTTTTTACCTCCTAAATTATAGTGACTTTACTCTCTACTTAAAGTCACAGCTGGGTGATCAAACATTTAGTAGCTGTTTAATGAGAAGCAGGCACTGGAAACTTGCTCCTGAAAAACAATCACAGGACATGTTGGTCCTGAGAGAAGTCATTCCTTGGTAGGACCTATTGTTTGAAGGAATTGGGGGTGAATTTCATCAAAATGGACAGTGTGGATATTGTGATTGAGAGGAGGATTGAGAGACTTTGTTTCCTGCTGTTATTAATTTCAAGCCTTTCTTTAAAGGGATTCTCCTAATGATTGGTCCAATGGGATTCATTTAGAGAAAAAGCCCTGTGTAACCAGAATTAGAAGAGCAGCGCCAGTTGCTGGAGGATCAAGTGGCCTAATCAGTTGCTTTTCAATACTTAGATCCTAGAGGTGATCCCAAAGAGAAAATAGGCTACTTTGTAGCCCAGATCTTCCAGCCTAGTGCCTAGCAAGCTCACTAAGAAGAGGAGGTGACCTGTAGAATCCACACCTCTTCATCTCCATATTTCTCTTCTTTCCCTGGGTGCCCTTTAGTTTTAATTAGGATTGTGTAAATATAGTCAGCTTGCCAGTCCTCTTAAAGTGGCAGGACCTTGACATTTTCTGCTGGTCACTCATGCTACGTGTATGACTTGAAATTAGAGGGACTAGCCTCTTTGACAATTTGCCATCCCTGGCTGTGCCACTGAAATAATTCAGATTAGGGCCAATTGGCTGTCATTTAGTCAGGCAGCATATTTAGTACCTACTGTGTGCAAGCAGTGCGCTGGAGAGGAAATGATTTTAAAATGGTTTCTGCCCTCTAGGAGTTTAGTAAAATGAAACGAAGTATTACAGTTAGCATCCACCCAGGGAGGATTAAAATTAAGTTTGTAGAGGAACAAGCAATGTGGGAGCGCATAAAGGGAAGAACAATTGTTCCTGATTGTGGGGGCTATAAGGAGAGCTTCTGAAGGGAGAAGGTATTTGAGCCAGGTTGCAAAGGAGGAATAGGAGTTCAAGGAATAGGAATTCAGTAGGTTCAGGAGACAGGGCATTTCATGGAGGTCACACCATGGGCAAAGGCACAGAGCCTGGAAAATGCCTGGCATGTATGGGGAAAATGAAAGGATATTTTAGGGAATGAACTTGAGACGAGGCTGGGAAGGAAATTTAAGGGTCTGATCTTAGAGAACCGAAAGTATCATGCTAAGAGATTTGGATTTTATTCTTCATGGAATTAGCTATTAAGTGGTTTTGATTTACCGACTAACATGACCCAGTCTGTTATTTAGGTCTTGATCTATTCTAAAGTGTAAAGTCTTATAATTTAGGTTGAGAGAAGGTGGTGGTCCTGGTTCTTACAGTACAGTATAAAGTTTGTCAGGCATCTCACATTTAGGGACTTGATTCCTCAGTTGCATTTACCGGAACAACTCCAAAAGTAAGAAGGCAGGAAGTGGTCAGAGCTGTATCCCTTTAAACTGAGCTCACTACCCACCAAAGATGATTTTCTAAGCACATACATTATGAACAGTCTTTTTGCCAGGGGATTGCTTACTACTGATAATCCTTTTTGGATAAAATTTCTCAAAAGGAGCAGGCTTTTTATTATAGGGCAGAAACCAAAAACATTTTTTTGAGCCTGATTGAAAAATAGTATATACTAATTCAAGGACATGTGAAAAACACAAAGAAGTATAAGGAAGAAAACGAAAAATCACCCATAATCCCATTATCTGGAGAAAACTACTGTTATCATATTAGTGTATTTTCTTTCAGTATTTTGTGCTTGCATATTTCTGGTTTTGCAGTTCCCAGATCATATATTACCTAAAATTTTATATTCTGCTTTTCCCCCCATTTACCCCCCTTTTCACTATATAGACTTATATATACTCTTCATAAATATTTGTAATGGCTGCGTAATAGTCTATCATATAGAATTGTTATATGCTTTCAGGTTTTAAAAAAAATAATAATGGAATTTTTTTCAAATCATTTTGTAATATATATAACAAGTCCCCAAATAAGTCTTTACCCTAATCCTTCTCTGCAGAAGTAACCATTATTTATTAATAGTTTTTTGTGTATCTTTACATGAACATGATTATGCATAAGTTTTTGTCTACCTTTTTGGTTACTTATGATACATACCTACAAGTAGATTACTAGATTAAACAGTATGAAACTAACTTTTTTCCTAATTGTATATGATGGTACTGCTTAGAAAACATGAAAAATAATGTGTTAAGGAAGAAAGTAAGAGGCACCCATAATTCCACAACTCAGAAATGAACATTATTTGGTATACTTTCTTACAAATATACATACACATATACAAACTCACAAGAATGTGGGAGAGGGATAGATGTGTGTATGATATATCTATCTGCCTATTAATATTTGTATATATAGTTTTTAAAATGGGGCCATACCATAATAGTTTTATCCTGCCCTTTTTTTTTCTTTTCTTTTCTTTTCTTTTTTTTTTTTTTTTTTGAGACAGGGTCTCACTCTGCCACCCAGGCTTGAGTCCAGTGGTGTGATCACAACTCACTGCAGCCTCGACCTTCTGGGGTCAAGTGAACCTCCTACCTTAGCCTCCCAAGTAGCCAGGACTACAGGTGCATGCCACCATGCCTGGCTAATTTTTGTATTTTTTATTTTATTTTATTTTATTTAGAGAAAAATGAGAAGGAGAGAAAAAGAAACAGCCAGTTCTCACACTGAGTGAGAGAATCCAGAAAGATGGAATCCAGGAGAGGAAAGCAGCTTCCACACTGAGTGGAAGGGAATAAAGAGAGATGGAGCTTAGGAGGGCAAGACAGGCTTCCACAAGAGAGTGTGGAAGGGGACCTCAGAGGGGAAATCCAGGAGAGAGAAAGACAGCTACCATGAAGGGAATGTTCGTGGAAGGGGATCCAAACATGGAGTCCCTAATTTTTGTATTTTTTGTAGAGACAAGGTTTCACCATGTTGCACAGGCTGGTCTTGAACTCCTGAGCTCAAGTGATCCACCTGCCCTTGCCTCCCAAAGTGCTGAGATTACAGGCATGTGTCACTTCACCCAGCCTATATCCTGCTTTTTAAATTTAACCTGTCTTGAGTATTTCCCCATGTCATTAAAATTATTTAAAACTTTTTTTTTTCAGAGACAGGGTCTTGCTCTGTCACTCAGGCTGGAGTGCAATGGTATAGTTTGCAATCCTAGCACACTTCAGCCTTGACGTCCTGGGCTCAACTGATCTTCCAGCTTTAGCTTTCCAAGTAACTGGGACTATAGGCACATGCCATCATGCCCAGGTAATTTTTTTATTTGTTGTAGACATGGAGTCTCCCTATGTTGCCTAGGCTGGTCTTGAACTCTTAGGCTTAAGCAATCCTCTCACCTCAGCCTTCCAAGTGCTGGGATTATAGGCATGAGCCACTGTACCCAGCCACACTTAATTAAAACATTTTAAGTGACTGCATAAGATTTTGTCATATGTATGTTCATGTCACAATTTAACTTATTGTTATTGTTTTTCTTCAGTTTTTCCGAATGATAAATAATTCTATTAATGTCCATATATCTTTGTAGTTCAGATTATTTCCTAAACTTTTATTTCTGTGATTGGCATTATTTGATGAAAGACCGTGAATTTTGTTTTTCTTTTTAATTCTTTTCTTTTTTTTTTTTTTTTTTTTGCGAGGGAGTCTTGCTCTGTTGCCCAGGCTGGAATGCAGTGGCGCTGTCTTGGCTCACTGCAACCTCTGCCTCTGAGGTTCAAGCAACTCCTGAGTAGCTGGGACTACTCAGGAGTCCCAGGTGTGGTGCACACCTGGCTAATTTTTAAATGTTTTTGTAGATACAGGGTCTCACTGTATTGCCTAGGCTGGTCTTGAACTTCTGGGCTCAAGCAATCCTTGACTTCCCAAAGTGCTGGGATGACTGGGATGACAGGCTTCAACCACTGCACCCAGACAGCTTTTTTTTTTTTTTTTGAGTTTTGGTAAAATGTATGTAACAAAATTCACTATTTTAGGCTGGGCCTGTCATCATGCCTGTCATCCCAGCACCAGCACTTTGGGAGGCTAAGACGAGAAGATTGCTGGTCTTGAACTCCTGGCCTTAAGAGCTCCTCCTGCCTCGGCCTCTCAAAGTGCTCTGATTACAGCATGAGCCATAATGCCCAGCCAAATATGAACATTTTTGTTGGTTTGTTTTGAGATAGAGTCTCACTCGGTCACCCAGGCTGGAATGCAGTGGCGAGATCGCGGCTCACTGCGGCCTCAACCTTCTGGGGTTCAAATGATCTTCCCATGTAGCTGGGACCACAGGTGTGTACCACCATGCCTGACTAATTTTTTATTTTTTGTAGAGATGAGGTTTCACTGTGCTGCCCAGGCTGGTCTCAAACTCCTGGCCTCAAGCAATCCTTCCACCTCAGCTTCCCAAAGTGCTGGGATTTTGTGCATGTGCTACCAACACACCTGGCCTGAATATCAAGGTTGGTTTTTTTTCGTTTGTTTGTTTGATTTTTTGAGGTGGAGTTTCACTCTTGTTGCCCAGGCTGAAGTGGAGAGACACGATCTCAGCTCACTGCAACCTCTGCCTCCCAGGTCCTGCCTCAGCCTCCTGAGTAGCTGGGATTAATAGGCATGTGCCACCATGCCCGGCTAATTTTGTATTTTTAGTAGAGATGGGGTTTCTCCGTGTTGGTCAGGATGGTCTCGAACTCCTGACCTCAGGTGATCTGCCCACCTCGGCTTCCCAAAGTACTGGGATTACAGGCATTAAGATTGCCAAATTCCTATCCAGAGAACCACTTGATGCCTGTTTATTTGCGTAATAAAATGCACTGTTCTTTATTAATTTCTCATTCAAAATTCTAGATTAAGTTAAATTTCCTGGAGAGTATGATAGCTATTTTTTTCTTACTATTGTTTTATAAATGAAAATTTGTGGGTGGATGGGAGAAATTGAAAAGATCACTGATATTACCTAAATGAACCTATTACCTAAAATGATCTTTTGAAGTAAGAGGAAATGAAAAAAGTTACGCTGAATTCCTCCACTTATGAAATGGGGAGGATGGCACCTTCCCTGTGTGCCCTACAGGATCCTAATGGCTTAAAATTCTCTGGAGAAATGACTTCTTTCATGGCCAGGATCTTCAGAAGGGTATAATCTAGAGGGGAGAATTGGCCTTCCTTTCCCGCAATGGTCAGGGGCCCTAGCTCTTAGCAGTTGGCTAGAAATGTTCAGCTGCTTCCTAGCAAATCTTCTGCTAGTAAAAGGGAAGGAGACACGTGTGGTGTGGTATGGTGTGTATGTGTGTGTGTTGGGGGTGTTTAGCAGCAGACATAGTGAGGCTTGCTTTGGTTTTATATTATCATCATGGTGTGTGGGTGGGAACTACATTGTCAAAGTCATGGAAGGACAGTAGGAACCAGATTTATTTGTTTCCCATTAGATGAAATGAAATAAGGGACCAGGCATGGTGGCTCATGCCTGTAATCCCAGCACTTTGGGAGGCAGAGGCAGAAGGATAGCTTGAGCCCAGGAGTTTGAGATGAGCCTGGGAAACATGGAGAGGCCCTGTCTCTACAAAATGTACAAAAATTAGCCAGGTGTGCTGGCACATGTCTGTAGTCCCAGCTACAGAGTCTGAGGAAGGAAGATCTCTTGAGCCCGGGAGATTGAGGCTGTGGTAAGCTGTGATTGTACCACTGCATTCCAGCCTGGGCAACAGAATGAGGCTGTGTCTCCAAAAAAAGAAACAAGGAGGAAGAAGAATAATGCATAGGAAATCTTTTGATGTTGCAAATCATAAGTAAAGATAGGTCTTTTGACTTCATCTGAGTGTTTTTGGCTCTTTCCTTTTGGATTATATTCCAGACCTATAATGCATATAAGTTTATTTGAAAATGAGCCACACACTGTAACATAGCCATGCTGTGGCTGTAGCCAGTTAGACCATAACTAATTCTCTCTGAGGAGCTTTTATTTTTTTGTTTTAAAACAGGGTCTTGCTCTGTCACCCAGGTTTTGGAGTGCAGTGGTGCGATCATAGCTCACTGCAACCTTGAACTCCTTGGTTCAAGGGGTCCTCCTGCCTCAGCTTCCCAAGTAGCTGAAACTACAGGGACACACCACTGTGCCTGGCTAATTTTTATTTATTTTTATTTTTTGTAGAGACGGGGTCTCTCTTGGCCTTCCAAAGTACTGGTATTGCAGGCACGAGCCACCATGCCCAGATTTGAGCTTTTCTTTAGGTGTTGACTCTTTATTTTATTTTTTTATTTTTTGCTTTTTTGACACGGAGTTGCCATCTGTCTCCCAGGCTGGAATGCAGTGACTCAATGATGGCTCACCGCAGCCTTAACCTCCCAAGCTCAGGCAGTCCTCCCACCTCAGCCTCCTGAGTATCTGGGACTATAGGTGCGTGCCACCACGACCGGCTGTTTTTGTAATTTTGTAGAGAAGGAGTCTTGCCATGTTGCACAGGCTGGTCTTGAACTCCTGGGCTCAAGCAATCCACCCACCTTGGCCTCCCAAAGTACTGGGATTACAGGTGTGTGTTACTCCGCCTAGCTAGGTTATTGTTTCTGTTTAGACCCGGGTAGTAAATATGTTAGGCTTTGCAGACCGTGTGGTTGTAACTACTCACCTCTGTCATTGGAGAACAAAAGCAGCCATAGACAGTACTTACAGAATGGGCGTGGCTATGTTCTAGTAAAACTTGATTTACAAAATATGGGGGGCTAACTTACAGGCCATAGTTTGCTGGCTGCTGGTAGGGGGAAGCACACTTGACAGAAAGAGGCCTAGTTTTAATGAGAAATATTTTAGAAACAGCACTGATGTCTGTTACTTACTGGTTGTGTCACTCGAGCATCTCTGAACCCTCATGTTTAAAATCAAAATGGAAATACCTTTCATAAGAAATAAGAATGAACAGTTGCACATATGAGGAGATGTTTAACTTTTCTGGAAATAAGATATAAATTAAAACAATAATATATTCTATCTTATATATTGATAAAATATATTGGTAGAAGGGTGTTGATGGGAATTTTTATCCTCTGTTGGTGAGACTATAAACTACTACACAGTTTTAGATGGTACTTTGGGAATATCTGTTGACATTTAAAATACACAAGCTTTTCAACCTATGAGTTCTAATTATTTATATATATCCTAGAGAAATACTGCTTGTGTGTAAAATTAGAGATGTGCTGCCAGTATTACCAATGCAGCATTCTTTGACATAACAAAACACTGTGAACGACCTAAATATCCAGATGTAGCAAAATGGGAAAACAACGTGGCACATCCTTACCGTAGGATTTTTTTTAAGCTTTTAAAAGTGTAAGGAATTGACAGGCATGGTGGCTCACACCTGTAATTCCAACACTTTGGAGGCCTAGGTAGCCAGATTGTTTGAGCCTACAAGTTTGAGAACAGCTTGGGCAACATGGTGAAACCCTATCTCTACAAAAAATATAAAAATTTAGCCAGGTATGGTGGTGCACACCTGTAGTCCCAGCTACCGGGAGGCTGAGGTGGGAGGATCACCTGAGCCCAAGTGGTCAAAGTTGCAGTGAGCCATGGCGGCACTACTATACTCCAGCCTTGGTGACAGCGTGAGACCATGTCTCAAAAAAAAAAAATTAATCAATTAAAAATATGAGGAATCTATTATATGCTGATATGGAAATATGTCAGAGAAATTTTTAAGTGAGATGGGCAAGTTTCAGAACATATTGTATGGTAGGATTACAGGTATATAGACCAAACACACATACCTGTATGTGAATATATATACCTGTGTGTGTACATGGTTAGGAAAAATCTGAAAGATACTAACAGTGGTCAGTTCTGAGGTGGGGAGTGTCATTGGCAAATGTGGGTTGAGGCTTAATGAAGAGGGAGTTTTATATTTTACTCTAGATACTTCTGTATTATATTATTTCACAGTAATAATGTATTCTTTTCTCCTTCCCAATTGTTTGGAGAGCTCTTAGGCCTGTCTGCACTTGCCAGGGTCAGGAGTGTGACAAAGTTGCCAGCTCTGCTCACATCAGTTGAGTTGGAAGCAGCTGCTGAGACCAGAACAGGGAGCACATGCAAGGGGAGGAGTGGGGATAGCATGTGCAAGTGTCTGGGAGAGGCAGCCAAGACAGGCCATTTCCGATTTACCAACAGTAACTATCACATGTCTTGTCTTGACATTCTCCAAATTACTTTGCTCTCTGTCATCACACTGGACCCTGAGGATAATTCTCTGAGCAAAGGAGTAGGGATGATGATAAGACAGGTAGTAATCAAAACATGGGACAACAAGGAAAGTATGTGTGTAGAAATAGTTTTTTTTCTTTCACTTGAAATAATGTTAAGGATACTCATTGCAGTATTGTTTGAAATGGTCACATTGAAAATAGCCATGTTCCTCAATAGAAAAATATGTGAACACATTATGGTATATTCCTTACATGCACTTTTATGTAGCTTTTTAAAAGTATGAGTTAGAATTTTAGTTACTGATGCTTGGGAAGATGTTGATAAATTATTAGATAAGTTGCAGAGTAATGTGTAAAGTGTAAACCTAGTTTTCTAAAAACAGAGACCAACAAAACCCTTTCTAATATATTTGTATTTATGTTTTTTTGGGGCACAAAAATTTGTTACCATTTCTCATCTTGTAGAAGGCCTTGGAGACAAATGGAAAGGGGCTGGGAGATTACCAATACTTTGTATTGCTTCATTGGTTTTGAAGAACTAGAAAAACCAACTTGTATAAGCAAAAAATGAAGTTTCCAAAGCATTGTTTCATCTTAATTGATTTTTTTTTTTTTTGAGATGGAATCTTGCTCTGTTGCCCAGGCTGGAGTGCAGTGGTGTGATCTCGGCTCACTACAATCTCCACCTCCCGGGTTCAGCGATTCTCATGCCTCAGCCTCCCAAGTAGCTGGGAATATAGGTGCCCACCACCACGCCCAACTGATTTTTGTATTTTTAGTAGAAATGGGGTTTCACCATGTTGGCCAAGCTGGTCTGGAACTCCTGACCTCAAGTGATCTGCCCGCCTCAGCTCCTCAAAGTGTTGGGATTATAGGTGTGAGCCACCGTGCCTGGGTGTAATTGATTTTTAAAGGTTAACTTTTATTATTTTTTAGAGAGTTAATTAAAGAAATATGAAAGTCAAAATAGAGTTGTAATTTGGAATTAATATGTAAATCTTCTTTTGGATTTAAAGGAGGCATCTGGGTAGTGGCAAGAGAACAAGCAGTCAAGGAACCAGCTTTGTAGTTGTAGTTATCAACTTTCTGATGTGTGAGCTTTAATTTAATAAGGTTATTTAATAAATGAAGGCTTTAGTGTCCTCATCTCTAAAACAAAGAGGTGGTACAAGGAGATGTGCTTCACGAATCTCTTATCCCACAAATGGGCCACCTTTTAGATTAGAATATTTTATTTCATTTGTTTTAAAATGCTTTGTTTTTTGCTTTTTTTTTTTACATTTTAATACTGAAATTGGGCTGTATTTTACAATTGATAATATCTTTCAGTTGTCACCATTTTTTTTCACATTTATGTTGTCTCTGAAATTGAGATCTCTCATCATTGATTATGTAGGGTAGTTCCATTTTCAATGCCATTTTTGTTTTCATTAACAAAAACCTTGGCCCTTTCCTGGGCTTCCCTTACTTCCAATCCTGTTAGATTCATTCATATCACTAAGATGTTCTGGATTGGGACAATTGGGTAGATACATTATTTGAGTGTGCAAGGATTTTGTACATTCTTATATAACTGGTAGATGTCCTATATGTAGCTACTGTTTGAGAAATTGAGTAGATATATGTGACGCATCCATCTTAGTGTTCCTGAGTTTTGATTCTCAGTTTCGCTTGCTTTTTTTTTTTTTTTTTTTTTTTTTTTAGAGATGGGATCTTGCTGTGTCACCCAGGGTGGGGTACAGTGACACAATCATAGCTCACTGAAGCCTCAAACTCCTGGGCTTAAGGGATCCTCCTGCCTCAGCCAACTGAGTAGCTGAGACTTAAGGCATGCCACCATACCTGGCTATTTTTTTTTTTATTTGTGGTTGTTTTTTGTTGAGACAGAGTCTCATTCTGTCACCTAGGCTGGAGTGAAGTGGTGTGATCTCAGCTCACTGCAACCCTCCACCTTTTGGGTTCCAGCAATTCTTGTGCTTCAGCCTCCCGAGTAGTTGGGATTACAGGCATGCACGACCACACCCGGCTAATTCTGTGTGTGTGTGTGTGTGTGTGTGTGTGTGTGTGTGTAGTAGAGATGGGATTTTACCATGTTGGCCAGGCTGGTCTCAAACTCCTGACCTAAGGCAATCTGCCTGCCTCAGCCCCCCGAAATGCTGGGATTAATGGCATGAGCCATTGTGCCCAGCCAAATTTATTTTTATTTTTTTAATTTTTTTTTTCTTTTTAAATTTTTAGTCCAGTCTTCTTAGCAATATTTTATTTTAATTTTTGAGAGATGGGGTCTCACTTTGTTACCCAGGCTAATCTTGAACTCCTGAGCTCAAGTGATCTTCCCATCTCAGTCTCCTGAGTCACTGGGATTACAAGTGCAAGTCATCGTGCCTGACTTGCCTGGTATTTAATAAAGTATAGCATATATACAGAAAAGTACACAAAGTTCACAGCCCGAGGACTTTTCCACAAGGTGAACATACCTGTGTTACTAGCACCTACATCAAGAAGCAGAACATCACCAACATACCATTACTCTCTTCCCAGTCACTGTCCCCCTACTGTTTTATTTTCAAGTGCAGTAAAAGTATACATAGAGATGGTGACTCTTGGTTCCTAAATGAGTGGCTCATGGTTGTCTCAGGTGAGTCTTCTGGAAACAGCCCCAGATTAGGAGCCAGAAGACCAGGGTTGCATTGTGGTCCGGTTGCTTTTTAGCTGTGTGACCTTAGGCAAGGTAAACTTAGCTTTTCTAGATTTCATTCCTCTTTGGTAAAGTGAAAATAATAGTGCCCTCACCTTACAGAGCTGTTGTGAGGTTCATGTGAAATTATTGTAAACAGGAAATACTTTGTAAATGGGAAACACTTTGTTAGTGATAAAGAGCCATACACAAATACTAGTCATTTTTGTTGAGAGGGGTGGAATCTCAAGCAGGAGAGAAAATGAAGGATGATCCCCAAATCCATTTTCTTTATCACCTCTACTGTCTCACTTTTTGTTGACATTGGTGGTGTCACTGACTTTCTGTTAAATTCTCCCAAAATAAAAATAATATAGAAGTCCTAAAGTCCTAACAGGAATCCCCAGAGATCTGGAATTTCTCCTAAAGTTTCTTACTTCCTCTCTTAATGTTGATGACCACTAGATCCGTGCAAAGCAGAGATCTTGGTACATCAACAAACTTCAATTACAAACGAATACACCATCCATTTACAGGCCTTATAAGCAAGCATGATCCTCTCATAGACACTCTTCTGAATTGATTCACTGTTCCAATTGGAGCCCAAATCTATATCTCTAACCCCAAATCATATTTTTTATTAATAACTTATTATTTCTAACTGTATATCCAGTAGAAACCTCATGTCTGAGAGCTAACTCTCAAAATACTTGCCAATATAGCAGGATGGTTTAGATTTTGGACTTGGAGTGAGACAGACTTGAGTTTGAATCTTTTTTTTTGTTTGTTTTTTTGGAGACAGAGTCTTGCTGTGTTGCCAGGCACCAAGCTGGAGTGCAGTGGCACAATCTCAACTCACTGTACAGCTGCTGCTTAAGTCCATTTTCTTTCTTTTTTTTTTTTGAGACAGAGTCTCGCTTTTGTTGCCCAGGCTGGAGTGCAATGGCGCGATCTCGGCTCACCGCAACCTCCGCCTCCTGGGTTCAGGCAATTCTCCTCCCTCAGCCTCCTGAGTAGCTGGGACTATAGGCACGTGCCACCATGTCAAGCTAAGTTTTTGTATTTTTAGTAGAGATGGGGTTTCACCATGTTGACCAGGATGGTCTCGATCTCTTGACCTCGTGATCCACCTGCCTCGGCCTCCCAAAGTGCTGGGATTACAGGCGTGAGCCACTGCACCCAGCCCTTATTGTTTGTTTTTTTTTTTTAAAGAAAGAAAGAGAAAGAGAAAAGGGGGAGAGAGAACAGGAGTCTTGCTCTATTGCCCAGGCTGGAATGCAATCTAAAAGTAGGTATTAAAAACCTCTTTTATGCCGATAATTGTGCTTAACAGCGGAGACAGGAAGGAATAAGGAAAGAAAGTAACAAAAAGCCAACCAATATTTCATTTAAGTCTGAAATGCTGTGCAAATTCTGAAGAATGATCTGCTTCCATTTATGTGGTCATTTTCAAAATAGGTATAATGTGATACTGAGAAAAATGTATGCTCTGTGGACCTGGTGTGAAGAATTCTATAAATATTCACTGAGTTTACTTGTTCCAGGTCTGAGTTCAAATCATAAATGTCCCTGTTAATTTTCTTTCTCATTGATCCGTCGAATATTAACAGTGTGGTGTCAAAGTCTCCCGCTATTATTGTGCGGGAGTCCAAGTCTCTTTATAAGTCATTGAAAACTTGTCTTATGTATCTGGGTGCTCCTATATTGGGTACATATATATTTATGATCATTGACTCCTGTTGTTGCATTGATCCTTTTACCATTATGTAATGTCCTTCTTTGTTTCTTTTAGTCTTTGTTACTATTAAAGTCTATTTTGTCAGAGACGAAAGTTACAACTCCTGGTTTTTTTTTTTTTCTCTCCATTTCATCGGTGAGTCTTCCTCCAACCTTTTGTTTTGAGTCTTTGTGTGTCCTTGCTTATGAGATGGATCTGGATACAGAGTGCCGATGTGTTTTGACTTTTTATTCAGTTTGCGTGTCTGTGTCTTTGATTGGGGCATTTAATCCATTTAAATTCAGGATTGATATTGATATTTGTGAGTTTAATATTGTCATTTAATGCTAGCTGGCTATTTTGCCCATGAATTAATATAGATTCTTTATTATGGAGATACTCTTTACCTTCTGGTAAGATTTTGGGATGACTGATACTGGTTGTTCCTTTGTGTGTAGTGCTTCTTTCAGAAGCTCTTGTAAAGCAGGTCTGGTGGTGATGAAATCTCTGAGTGCTTGCTTGTTCGTGAAAAATTTTATTTTTCCTTCATTTATAAAGCTTAGTTTGGCTGGATATAAGATTCTGGGTTGAAAATTCTTTTCTTTGAGGATATTGAATATTGACCCCCACTCTCTTCTAGTTTGTAGGGTTTCTGCTGAGAGATCTGCTGTGAGTCTGATAGGCTTCCCTTTATGGGTAACCTGACCTTTCTCTTTAGCTGCCCTTAGAATTTTCTCCTTTATTTCAACCCTGGTGAATCTAACAATTATGTGTCTTGGGGTTGCTCTACTTGAGGAATATCTTTGTGGTGTTCTCTGTATTACCTGGAGTTGAGATTGTCCCGCCTTACTAGGTTAGGAAAGTTTTCTTGAATAATATCCTGAAGAATATTTTCCAGCTTGGATTCATTCTCTTCATGACATTGAGGTACACCTATCAAACATAAGTTAGGTCTTTTCACGCAGTCCCATATTTCTTGGAGACTTTGCTCATTCCTTTTTACTTTTTCTTCTCTAATCTTCTCGATTTCATTAAGTTGGTCTTTGACCTCTGATATCCTTTTTCTTCTGCTTGATCAATTCAACTGTTAAAATCTGTGCATACTTCGTGGAATTCTTGTATTCTTCAGTTCCATTAATTCACTATATTCCTCTCTAAATTGTCTATTCTTGTTAGGATTTCGTCAAATCTTTTTTCAAAGTTCTTAGTTTCTTTACATTGGGCTAGAACATACTCTTTTAACTCACAGAAGTTTCTTATTATCCACCTTCTGAAGCCTAATTCTGTTAATGAATGCATTCATTCTCCATCAGACCTTGTTCCCTTGTTGATGAGGAACTGTGATCCCCTGTAGAGGGAGAGGCATTCTGATTTTGGGTATTCTCAGCCTTTTTACGCTGGTTTCTTTCCATCATTGTAAATTTATCCACCTGTCGTCTTTGTAATTACCAACTTTCAAATTAGGTCTCTGAGTGGACGTCCAACTTGTTAATTCCCAGCACCAAAATCTGAGCAACCCACTACACTGGCTAAAACAGCGGTGTCAAGATTCTTGGTACTTTTCTGCCCGGGAGTCTCTGGTCTGGCTTCCCTCCTGAATCCCTTCTTCAATCAGCTGAATGGGCGACTCTGCCTTCACGGAGCTCCAAACATCTACCAAAAGGGGACCCAGTCCTATTTACTATGCACCGAGAACTGCCGCACTGGGGCACTGGCAAAACTGCTGCGCTGGCCACAGGTGTCACGCTGGCCACCCGTGGGGCTCCTCCGTTGGGAATCTCCTGGTCCTCGAGCAACAAAAATTCATCTGAAAGTGTGGCGTCTTCTCGTTCTCTGTGCTTTCACTGGGAGCTACAAGCCTGAGCTGCTAGTGATCAGCCATCTTGGATCTCTCTTCTCCTCTACAAGATTATAAACTCAAGTTTAAAGATTTATCTTTGGGCCAGATCAAGTGCTGGGGCTGTAATCCCATCACTTTGGGAGGCCAAGGTGGGCCAATTGCTTGAGCTCAAGACCAGCTTGGGCAACATGTCAAAACTTCATCTCTACAAAAAATGCAAAACTAGCCAGGCATGGTGGTGCATGCCTTGTAGCCATGCTACTTGGGAGGCTGAGGTGGAGAGGATCACTTGAGCCTGGGAGGCGGAGGTTGCAGTGAGCTGAGATTGCACCACTGCACTCCAGCCTGGGCAACAGAGTGAGACCCTGTCTCAAAAAATAAAAACAAAACAAGAAAGATTCATCTTTGAATTCCTAGCACAGTTTGTAGGATGTTTATATCATGTTTATGGTCGAATATCCCTGATTAAATTGTATTAATTATAAGTAAAGAGTAATATCATCTGTATTTTGGAGAATGTGTTTTGATATAAAGAAAGAGCTTTTCCTTAAAAGGGATAAACTTCAGTTAGTAGGAAAATTGCTTGTGTGAAATTTTGCTCTTCTCAGTGATGCCAGATACATAGGATTTATTTTATCTAATGGTGATCAGGTTATTTATTAGCATGTTTAAAAAAGTTGGGATAAGCTGGCACAGTGGCTCACACCTGTTAATCCCAACACTTTGGGAGTTCAATATAGGTGGATCACTTGAGCCCAGGAGCTCGAGACCAGCCTAGGCAACATAGCAAGACTTCAATTCTACTAAAAATTAAAAATAGCCAGGCATAGTGGCGCATGCCAGTTGTACAAGCTACTTGTAAGGCTGAGGTGGGAGGATCACCTTAGCCCAGGAGTTTGAGGTTGCAGTGAGCTATGATTGTGCTACTGCATTCCAGCCTGGGTAACAGAGCGAGACCCTGTCTCAAAAAAAAAAAAAGGGTAGGATAGATCTGGTAACACTTAGACACTTGCATTGCCCTTTTCATGAGCTGTGGCAGGAACAGTATGAATAATGAATGCAGAAATGCTTTGTATACATAAAGGCCTGTACTGATGAGAAAGATAGAGGATGTAGTTGAGATGTGCTGGAGAGAGCACTGGATTTAGAAAATGTCTATTTGAGGCCGGGCGTGGTAGCTCACACCTGTAATCCCAGCACTTTGGGAGGCTGAGGCGGTTGGATCACGAGGTCAAGAGATCGAGACCATCCTGGTCAACAAGATGAAACCCCGTCTCTACTAAAAATACAAAAATTAACTGGGCATGGTGGTGCGCACCTGTAGTCCCAGCTACTCAGGAGGCTGAGGCAGGAGAATTGCTTGAACCCAGAAGGCAGAGGTTGCGGTGAGCCGAGATCGTGCCATTGCACTGCAATCTGGGTAACAACAGCGAAACTCCGTCTCAAAAAAAAAAAAGAAAGAAAGAAAATGTCTCTTTGAAGTCTGACTCTGTAACCTTACCAATCGACCTTGAGGCAGGTATTTTCTTCTTGCTGAGCCTTAGGTTCCTAATCTATAAAATTGGAATAATGCCTCTTAGGGTTCTTTTGGGAAGAATAATTGAGATGTGAGACACAGCCTTCTTTAAAAAATCCTGAAGTCTGTTCAGATCCATAGCACAATATGTATTTTAGGGTTTTATTTTATCATGCCCATGTTAGACACCATTCCCACTTATTTCACTTATTAGTTACATTTTGACAAGTTTGATTCTTGAGGCAATCTAGCTTCCTGTTTAGAACTCATATTCGTGTTTGTTCATTTCCATCAGTGACTAAAGGCATTCTGGTGTGGAAAAAGGAAGAGTGGACCTGGAACCAGAAAGACAAGGGTCTCAGTGCTGGGTAGGACAGGGAAGATAAAGTAGAGAGGTGGAGAGGAGAAGGGGTGAGGACCTAGGTATAGAAAGCTACTTTGCTTTAGGCTGTTTAGACAGATGTAGTTATAAATTGCATTTTGTGGCTTTTGTTTTCGAAAAGCTGCCCTGTAGTTCCTTGAGTGTAGCTCCAATCACCTTGCATTGTATGCCATGCTAAGTTGGTGCTTCCAGTTTCCAAAGACCTTTCAACAGAGTATTAATGAAGCACCCACTTGTCTCACTTTGGGGATGGGTCCTAATAGGGTAACATACAATGTGCCTCTTTCTAGGAGATTTACTATTTTTTGGAAAGAACACCTAACTAGTGATGTTTTGACCAGATTCTGAGGATACAAGTTCTATTGCAAGATTTGTTGTTGAGAATGGTATCCTGTGGAAGGAATCGTGGGAATTTTTGGAGGTGGAAAGGTACTTTGTTTATTTTTTTTAGAGGCAGGGTCTCACTCTATTGCCCAGGCTGGAGTGCAGTGGCATGATCATAGCTCACTGTAACATCAAACTCTTGGGCTCAAGTGATCTTCCCACCTCAGCCTCCCAAGTTTCCAGGACTGCAAGGCACACACCACCATGCCCGTATATATATATATATATATATATATATATATATATATACACACATACACACACATATATATACATACACACATATATATATACATATATATATACACACACACACATATATATATATATACATATATATACATACATATATATGTAATTTTTTTGTAGAGACAGGGTTTCACTATGTTGCCCACGCTGGTCTCAAATTCCTTGATTCAAGTGATCCTCCCATCTTGGCCTCCAAAAGTGCTGGGATTACAAGCACAAGCAACCATGCCTGAAAAGGTACTTTAGATCTGATCTGACCCTAGCTTCCGTCCCAGTAATTTGCCTCTGTGACTTGCATTAAGCCACATAGCTAGTAAGTGACCCATCCCCCCTCCAGGGGCTTTCAACACCAGGTCTAGTATGTTTTCTACTACTATGGAGGGTGTCTCCAGTCAGAATATACCTCTCTGTTTCAGGTTCTTTCACATTTCTTAATGAGTTCTGTGTTTGTGAGCAAATGTTGTGTTAGATATGTTGATATGTTGCCTGTAGGGACAGAGCCATTTTACTCCTCTGTGACAGTGAAACAGGGTGGAAAGGTTCTTAGCTGTTTTGTAGAAAGACCTTCTTGAGAAAGAACTGAGTGGGCCTCTTGGATGTTATAATGAATCCTCTCTGGGTTTTGATTTGCCCTCTGCTTTTCTCCCCAGGAAGCCTCAGGCTTACCAACACTGCCTCATTAATCAGCCACTATCCTCTGGAGAGGGAGAATGAGGCCATAATAAATAAGCTCAAGGTCAGGCTCCTGAAACAGCAGTCCTTCCCTCTAGCACCAGCGTTTTCTTTCAGCCTCTCCCTCTCACCCTTGAGATAACATCCCTCCTAGTAGAAGATTTTTCTTGGTGCTTATTGTTTACAGAGGAGTTTTGGTCCTTTAATGTTTGTAGAGCTCTCACATCCTCAGAAAAAAATTCTTTAGTGATTAGTTTTGAAATTGGAGCTGTTTGATTATGTTAAGAAGTTGCTTTTTGACCTCATGGTGGCTCACTCCTGTAATCCCAGCACTTTGGAGGCCCAGGTGGGTGGATCACCTGAGGTCAGGAGTTCAAGACCGGCCTGGCCAACATGGTGAACCCTCATCTCTACTAAGAATACAAAATATTAGCTGGATGTTGTGTTGGGTGCCTGGAATCCCATCTATTTGGGAGGCTGATGCAGGAGAATCTCTTGAACCCGGGAGGTGGCGGTTACAGTGAGCCGAGGTTGTGCCATTACACTCCAGCCTGGGCAACAAAAGCAAAACTCTGTCTCAAAAAAAAAAAAAAGTTGATTTTCATGAGGAAAAGCGCATGGCTTTTTTGATTCACTGAGAATGAGCTAGCTTTTATTCATTCACTCAATGATTGTCTATTTAAAAGCTATAGAGAATAATATAGGTTGGCTGGGTCCAGTGGCTCATGCCTGTAATCGCAGCTACTCAGGAGGCTGAGGCACAAGAATCACATGAACCCGGGAGCTGGAGGTTGCAGGGAGCCAAGATTGCACCACTGCACTCCAACCTGGGCGACAGAGAGAAACTCAATCTCAAAAAAAAAGAGAGAGAGAGTGAATAATACAGGGACAAGGTAGACAACTTACTACTCACTATATGACTAAATCTTGTAAGTCTCCTAGATCCTGAGACTCAGATTTCCTCCTCTTTAAAACTGCCCAGTCCTTGCTTAATTGTAACAATATAGAGATTAGCATGGCCCCTTTGCAAGGATGACATGCAAATTCATCAAGAGTTCCATATTTAAAAAAAATAAGATTAAACTGCCCAGTACAATGCGCCTTCTAGTCTTTTCTCTGTCACTTATGTCCTGGCATAATAAATATCTAAAGACTGTCATTATTGTTGCTGTCCCTGTTGTAATTTGGAGATAATCCAGAGCCTCTCCCCTGAGATCATCTTGTCTAATCCTCAGGACAATCTGTAACCTTATAGACCTGCCTGGCAGGTTGGAGGGTTTGGGTAAGGGCATAACGACTCTAGATGCTAGAACTGGGCCTGGTCATGCAGGGCCTTGAGTGCCAGGCTAATTATTTGTGTTAGCATCATCCCATGGCAATGACTGGGGACTTGAACTCTCCTAGTGTTTGTTTTTGTTTTTTGAGGTATGTCTTGCTCTGTTTCCCAGGCTGGAGTGCAGTGGTATGATCATAGCTCACTGTAACTTCAAACTCCTGGACTCAAGCAGTCTTCCCACCTCAGCTTCCTGAGTAGCTAGGACTACAAGCGCATGCCACCATGCCTGGCTAATTCTTTTATTTTTTTGTAGAGATGGGAGTCTTGCTATGTTACCTGGGCTGGCCTTGATCTGCTGAGGAGTTTGCATTTCTGAGCTCAAATGATCCTCCCAAAGTGTTGAGATTGCAGGCATGAAGCACCACACCTAGCTCCAGTCTTTTTCTGTTTAAACTTTCAAAAATGATAATATAAATCCTGCAGCAATGGCGCGTGCATGTAGTCCCAGCTACTAGAGAGGCTGAGGCAGGAGGATCACTTGACCGTTTGAAACAACCTTTGTGCTCCTAATCAGTCACCACCCCCTTCCAACCTCTATCTGAACTCTACTGAAATTTATTTATTTATTTTAATTAAAACAATTTTTTCCTTTTCTGAGACAGAGTCCGGCTCTGTCACCCAGACTAGAGTGCAGTGGGGCAATCTCAGCTTACTGCAACCACCGCCTCCAGGTTCAAGTGATTCTCTTGCCTCAGCCTCCCAAGTAGCTGAGATTACAGGCACATGTCACCCCACGCTAAGTTTTGTATTTTTAGTAGAGATGGGATTTTGCCATGTTGAACAGGCTGGTCTTGAACTCTTGAGGTCAAGCAATCTGCCCGCTTCTACCTCCCAAAGTCCTGGGATTAAGGCATGAGCCACTGCACCTAGCCCTCTCTACTGAATTTAAGGTAATTTCCTTCCTTCTTCCTCCCTTCCCTCTCCCCTTCCCTCCCTGTCTCCCCTCCCCCTCCTCCTTCCCCTCCCCCTCTCCGCCTTCCCCCTCCTCCTCCCTCCCCTCCCCCTCCTCCTTCCCCTCCCCTTTCCCTCCCCCCCTTCCCATCTCCCTTCCCCCCTTCTCTCCGTCTCCCCCCTCCCCCTCCCCTCTTCCTCCCCCTCCCTTCCCTCTCCCCTTTCCCCTTCCCCCTTCCCCTCCCCTCTCCTCCTTCCCCTCCGTCTTCCCCTCTCCTTCGCCTCCCCTCCTCTTCTGTTCCCCTCCCCTCCCTCCCCCTTCCCTCCTGCTTCCCCCCCTTCCCCCCTCCTCCCCTCCCCTCCCTTTCCCTTCCTCCCCACCTCCATCCCTCCCTCTCTCTCCCTCCCTCCTCCTCCCTTTATTTTCCTCTCTCTTTCTAAAATGGTTTTGCCACTCCTTTCCCACGCTTCTGGGGACAGTAAGTGGGGGCTTGCAGAATCAGGCAGGATCCATGTGGCCACCTGCTACCGGTCTAGGCTGTGAGAGGAGCTGTGGAAATTCTGCTGCTGCCACAGGAGGGAGGAAGAGGAGGGAAAGGCTGGAGAAACTGGCCAGGTTCCTTGGGCTGTCCTGAAGAGCTGGCCCAGAAACTTGGCAGTTTTGCAGAGAGGTTCCAGGGGAAGATTCAGCCCCTCCGAGGCTGCACAACTGGAAGCTGTTGCCTTGAGTTTAGAGCAAGGGGCCAGGCTGGGGAGACAGCTTGTATGCTTTTGAGACGGTATCAGTTCTATCTGGGCTAGGAAACTTCAGGGCTGACCAACTGCCACATGTGGCCAGGGCATTTTTAGCAGGCCTGCCTCCTATTTTCACCTCATAGAACTCTGGAGCATTGATAATGCCAATCTTTAAATTATGTTAGACCAGGCCTGTGGTGGCTCATACTTGTAATTTTAGCACTTTGGGAGGCTGAAGCAGGCAGATTGCTTGAGCCCAGGAGTTTGAGACCAGCCTGGGTAACATGGTGAAACTCTGTCTATCCAAAAAAATACAAAACTTAACAAAACTTAGGCATGGTGGCACACACCTGTAGTCCCAGCTACTTGGAAGGCTGAGGCAGGAGGATTGTTTGAGCCCAGGAGGCCAAGGCTGCAGTGAGCCGTGATCATGTCACTTGCACTCAAGCCTGGGTGACAGAGTGAGACTGTGTCTCAAGAAACAAACAAATAATTATGTATGCCACTTTGCTTTTCTGTAAAAGGTTTGATATTTGCTTTGCTTTTGCTTTCATGGTGCTCGTTTGGATAAGAACTTTTCTTTCTAATAGTGATTGCTAACTGTAAACTACATATGATACTGTGGGAGTAGGCTACAGGGCCTGAAAGAAGCAGCGGGGTGATGGAGAGTCTACAGCCAAGGGCCTTGGTCTGACCCCCACCCTCACCTCATCCCAACCACCCACCCCACCACAGTCATTCTCTGGTGGCCAGAAAGTTGAATTTGTAAACCTCACATCCAGAGTAGTTTGAAGAAGCAGATTTAAGGAGCCCTAGTGTGCTAGTTGCTATGGGGGATAAGAGAGAGAGAGGTGGAACTGGTTATGCCCTTGAGGAATTTCCATTCTAGAAATGAAGACAAGACTTTCATACAAATACACATAAGTGCTAAGAGTAGGATGTAGATACATTTTTCTGATCACCAGCGCAACACAGGATTATTAAAACTAAATGCAAACATACAGCATAGAAAGTCCACAAGTGAATGTTCCCCACACTCTAACTCTCCCCACAAGATAACCCTTGTTAACTATTAAATATTTGAGGAGTTGGGAATATTAAATCAAATACATTAAATATTTGAGCTAGACCCTAAAGTCAAATCTAGAGAGGCAGGCTGATGGGAAGAAGGTAGACAGACAGAGGATCCAGTCTCCTGCTCCAGGTGGAGCTTCCCAAACAATTGGTGAGCCAAATTCTGCTTGGACACCTTGGTGACAAGGGAGCAAAATGCCAAATAGGAATTAGTCTGCAGGAATCACCCACCTGTGCCTTACATGCTACCCGGTGTGTTGGGTACCTTATAGGTGTTATTGAATTAATCCTCATCACTTTATAACACATCTTTATTCTTATTTTACAAATAGGGATACTAAAGCTCGGAAGTTTCTTGCCAATGTCAAATAGTTAGCAGTATGTGGTAGAAACTTCTGCCATTTACTTGCTATGTGATCTTGGCAAATTATTTAATCTCGTGGCTCAATTTCCTCCTCTCTAAAATTGGGTGATAATAGTACCTAGTTTATTAAGGGAGTTTTTAAGATTAATGAGTTAGTCCATATTAGCTCAGTAGCATAGTATCAGGTACATAGTATGCACTCGGTAAGCATTCGCTACTGTCTGTCTATCTATCTGTCTATTTACTGAAACAGTCTTGACACCAGCACCCAGGCTAGAGCACAGTGGCCTGATCTTTGCTCATCCTCAGTTCAAGCAATTCTCCCATCTTAGTCCCCTGAGTAGCTGGAACTTTGACACTAGAAAAGATACTAATTCGTTTCTAAATCATGAAGTTTTACTGATTATCTTTTATGTAAAACACTTTAGCCTATATGTTTTATATATATATATATGGTGAAACTCTGCCTGTACAAAAAAATAAAAAACTTAACTGGGCATGGTGGCACGCACCAATGATTGTGACCTCTATAGTATACCCTCTAGTGGAAACAGACAAGGACAACTCTGAGCCAGGTGTGGTGGTTCACACCTGTAATCTCAGGGCTTTGGGAGAAGCATAGAATTTTTAGAGAAGAATTTAAAATAGTGGTATGCCTAGGCAACATATTGAGACCCTGTCTCTACAAAAAACAAATTAGCCAGGCGTGGTAGCACACACCTGTACTCCCACTACTTGGAAGGCTGAGGCAGGTGAATCACTTGATCCCAGAAGTTTGAGGTTAGAGTGAGCTATGATCTCACCACTGCATTCCAGCATGGGTGACAAAGTGAGACCCTGTGTCTAAACAACAACAACAACAAAAGTGCCTGGCTAATTTGTGTGTGTGTGTGTGTGTGTATTTTTCAGTAGAGGCAGTGTTTTGTCATGTTGCCCAGGCTGGTATCAAACTCCGGGGCTCAAACCCTCTGCCTGCCTCAGCCTCCCAATTGCTGGGATTACAGGTGTGAGCCACTGTGCCCTGACAGCTACTATTATTATACTCTTTTCTCTCTTGTTCTGACATCCTCATCATCTCCTCAGTTTAATTCTGCATATCATCCGTTACACTTTCCTCCCCTGGACAGTTCCTCTCGGCTTCCTATCAGTTCTTTATCCTGTCTCCACACTGTCTCTCACTGCCTCTTCTACCTGGGTTCAGGCGATATTCCCACCTCAGCCTCCTGAGTAGCTGCAACTAATAGGTGCGGGCCAGTACACATGGCCGACTTTTTATTCATGAAATTTTTTGTAGAGATGGGATCTCCCTATGTTACCCAGGCTGGTCTCAAACTCTTGGGCTCTAGTGATCCAAAGTGCTGGGATTACAGGTGTAAGCCATTGTGGGAAGCCCCCTTTCCATTCTTTCTTACCTTACTGTCTTGTGGGCCCTCATTACCTGTCTCCTGTCTGTGCAGCCTCCTGACTCACCTCATTGCTGCTAGTCTCATTCAGGTATATACAGAATAAACTTGGGGCACAGTTTTTGTCATACCACAGCTCTATGTTAATAACAGACAACAAGTAAACTTCCAAATCTTTGATTCCTTGGTTTGAGGTTCAAGATTCTTCCAGCTCTCTGACCCTACCTCACCCTCCAAGCCTTTTTTCCCACTGCTTCTATACCTCCTCTCTGCTGTCTCTTTCTCCCACACCTCTCTTTCCATCTGGGGAAATGCTACCTGTGTGTTTCAAGGTCTAAATTAAAATGCCACTTCGTTATCTTAATCCTTCCCTACCCGAAACTGGTTAGAATTTTTCTTTACAGGTTTTGTGGAACTTAGTACACCAGTTTGAAATGTAACATTCAAGTCACATTTCTCATCTCCCATGGAATTACAACCTACCTCAGTGCAGATGCTCAGTTTAATTCATCTTTGTATACTTCCTACAGTTTCCTATAGGAGTGCCTTGCACATAGTAGGTGCTCAGTAAATGTTTGTGGCATAAGATAAGGGGGTGATTGTTGACTATCTGGTGGGCTTCCCTTTCACCCTTGGTGAAAGTCACTATTCAGTGGGGGGAAATGCTGTGGTTTTAAGAGTCAGACATCTTTTGTTTGTAGCCGTGTAGGAGAGGCAGAGTCTACAAGTCCCAGTGCCTGCTTCTGTTAATGGCTGCAGCCAGTGCCTGGTGTACTCGGTCTCGTGCCTTAGCTCCTCAGCCCCTCCCCACAAATGCTCAGCGGAACAGGGGATTAGGTTCTGGCAGCACAGCTGGGATTTTGGCGGCCATTCCACAGCTGACAATAGCACGCAGCACAGGACAGCGCAGGCCTGTACTCCAGGGCCAGAATCTGCCTGGGCTTCTTGTTTGGGTGGCAGAGGGGGAGGAGCGGGCACAGCGCGGCATCCTGGCCTTGCCACACAGAAGGTATGGGCTGGAGAGACTCCCTCGGGGAATGGACTTAGGGGGTGGCCGTGTCCCAGAGCAGGGCAGGCGGTACCCATGGAAGGAGGCAAGGTGCTTTGTGTGTGAGCGGCATGGGTGTGCTTAAAGACACAGCCTGCCCTGGGGCCGGCAGGAAGCTGCTTCTGATCAAAGGGCCTGCATGTTGCTTGTTCTTCAAAGCCTCTGTTCCCAGGTCTTCCTCCCTGCCCTGCTGTCCGACAGACAGGGGCTGATCTAATCATCAGGACAGCCCTTGGCCTACCCTTCCATTGCTGTCCAGAGACATGGACAGATTATTACTGCTGCCGTAAACTCTGGGTGGAGGGGGAGTGTCCAGTTGATTCCAGGTTTGTCAGGCAGGCCACTGTGAAATGTTTTTTATGTGTTTATGCCCCAGTTTGCCTTGGCTCTTGCTGCTGTAGCAGTTCAGTAATTTTGCCTGCCTGCTTGTGCCTTCACCCCCAACCCACCACCCCCATTCGCCCTGTTTTTCTTGTTCGTGGACCAAGCCTCCAGCCTTCCCCTTTGCAGCCCCTCCTCTCCAGTGTGTCCCCTCCCTCTGGGCCCCACCCCCACTGAGAGTCCCCTGCTTGCTGTCGCTCCCAGATCAGGGAAGCTTGCTGTGCCTTTAAAGAAAGCAGACTCCTGGCTGTGACGCACTTCTGGCTGTCAGCCAGGAAGATTGCTCCTGCCAGGCAGACTGAGAAGAAAACCAACAACTTTTCTTTTGTGTGTGGGGTTACTTTCCACTGGCCCCCCCTTCCTCCTCTCCTTTCAAGATTTAAATGCTAATGGCGGATTAAAACCTGTAGATTCGTTTGGCTTTAGGAATCTGGTAAGGACCCCCCCCCCCGACTTTTTCTCCCTCACTCTTTCTCTGGGTTTTTGTTCAAACATGGACGAGGGGGTGGGGTGGATTCTCCCCCCTCACCTCCCTTTCCTGCACCATCCTTAAAGGGGAGGGAGAGAAGAGGGAGAGCAAGTAAACATACTCAGAAACAGGCGCTGTGGAGCAGAGCTTGCCAACATCCGGGAGTTGGCGCCTTTCAGAGCAAAGGGTTGCTTTCTTTCCCCCTTGCGTAGATGTCAGCGTGTTTTTGTTCAGAGAAGGAAAGCGTGTGCGCCTGCACATTGAGCTGTAGAGACAGCTCAGGAGAGAGCGTCTCCATTTCTGCATGAGGCCCTGGGTGTGTGCGCGGTGGTGGGCGGTGAAAACAGGTTCATTTTGTCAGCTGGTAGGGACCAGGATGTGTGAATATAGCGGTGGGGGCCTGGGTGAGAGTGTGTGTGGGTTTATGTGTGTATGTACGCGCCCCAGTACAATACCTGGCTGCAGGCCTGGTTCCTGATTGCAGTGCTTTTGCCGTCTTCTTGATCTGGACCTTCCAGAGCATGGGGAGAAGGGGCAGATATCAGTAAGCCACTTTTGAAGAAACCAGAGAATCTTGGATTCCCCTGCAATCCCTCCCTTGTTCCCCTCCATGGCCTTCGCGTTCTGGGCCAAACTCTGGGCTACAAAGATGGAGTGGTCTGTGTGAAGAGGAGGAGGCCTGAGCTCAAGTTAGTCCCTTTAGAAGGACCAAACTGGTTTGCCCCTGACCTCAAGAAATTCTTTGGATTTGGACCAGACAGTCTACCTAGGACTTCCCAGGAATTGAAAAAGATTGTTTTTCTCTGTATGGCTTCTTTTGGACCCGCTGGTCCTTTGGCCTTTTACCTTCTCAGAGGCAGGAGATGTACCAGCAAAGTATTTCCTATGCTGTTTTTATAGCTTATTAGCCTAGGGCAAGGTGGCTTGGCCCCTCTTGGGTAACCTGCCAGGTGAGGTCTGGGTGTTTGCTTACATGTGCCTCCTTGACCTATCCATTCCAGAGTTGGAGGAGAAGGAGCCCCAAGATCAGGGTTTTTACTCTTTGGATGTGGGTGTTTCTCAGATGGAGAGTATCTTTCTAAGAAAGGGGTATAGAACATGGAATTCTTACGGCTACAGGCAGGCGGGGTCTCAGGGTAAGTGATGGTAAATTTTGCAAGTGAGCACTGGCGCACAGATGGGGCAGCCATTTCCTTTGTGAGCTGTGAGGCTCTAGGCCTTTGGAACTATCAGGTGAAGGGGGTGGGGTTCTGGGAAGGACCCTTTGAGGTGGGAGCTTCTGTGGGCTTTGGTGTCTGAAATTCTGGGAGTGGGAGTTAGCACTAAGAGAATGAGGCTTCAGCAGAAGCAAGGGCTCATGAGCTGAGAGATCAGTATAGTTTAGCAACTCTCTGGGACCAAAGGTTACTTTGGTGTTATCTCGAGGTAGGGCTGGTGTTCCCGGGATGGGCAATAAGTGGCTAAGAGGCAATCTCAAAGGAGCTGACACCCAGGCCAGGGGCCGGGTGAGGAGAGCGTTGCTGCTCTAGCTCAGATCCTCTGCTCCTTTGGCCTATCACTTGTTTTGTACTTAAAACTGAAGCTTTTGCAGAACAGACCCCAGAACTCAGCAACTTGACCCTCTGGTCCTGCTTCTTGCATCTGAGCAGGTGGTTTACATTAGCTTCAGCCCTGGTAAGAAACCCTAGCTAGGCTTTAACTCTTTAAGATCCAGAGAGGGTACAGGCGAAATGGTTGTGTGTCTCTTTAGTATCACTTTCCTTATCTTGATACTTCTTTTTTGGAAACATAGAGGGGTTACTGTAAATGTGGGAGTTGGTCCTGATGTGGGGGAACTGCATTATGTCAGTTTGGGAAATGTCAAAAGGATGCAGGGCCTTACGTTTATAAGGCAACTGCTTCATGTCCTTGGTTATTTCTTGAGACCAGGGAAAAGAGAGGGTGCCTTACCAGCTCTGTGAGGCTCTGTTTGGATTCTGGGGATATTTCTCAGAGAACCACATAGATGGGAGCTCTGAAGGTGCCCTCAGAGGGCCTGGCCTGCATTCTGGGGTTTTGTTTCTTTGTTTATTGAACGAGGGTTTTGGGGGTGCCTGCCTGATCCAGCTGGGGTGGATCTCAGCAGATCCTTCTGTGAAATGGTTCCAGGCTACAATCGCAAGGATCTGTTTTTCCGTCACCATCACTCAGTGTACTGGGTGGGGCTTGCCTCAGATTTCAGGGGGAGGGTGGGGAGGATGGTACTCTGGCTGGGAGCCCTTGTGTTCCCAGCCAAAGCCTGCTTAAAGCTATAGTCCCAATATCGAAGACTTAGATGTGCTCCTGGAGAAGAGGGCACAGCTGTGCTTGTCCTGAAGCCTCTTACCCTAATGTTTTATCTCTAAGAAAGTACCTCTTTACCGGCTTAGAGCTGAAGAGCAGACAAGGTCCTTCAGGAGTTCCTAGTGGTGAATGTTGTGTTCCTCGTATTTCTGTTCCTGGGGAACATGGAAAAGAATATTTAGCCTTAACACTCATTTTCTTGAGCAGTGGAACTAGTTTTAGACAGGCTCTCCTGGGAGGACCTCAGGGTTGTGTGTTTTTCCTCTGAGATGAAGAGGTTGGTTAAACCTCAGGACATTTTTAGTAGCACAGCTGTGAATCTTTCACAGGGGGCAAGATCTGCCTATAGTTGCAAATAAAATTTTTGACTGAAGTGTTGGGCCTCAACAAAAGGACTGCAAGTCTAAAGGCAGTAGTGAAGATGGGGGAGAGGATCTTCGCCTCATTCCTTGTGATTGAATAGCTCAGAGGCCGTTTTTTTAAAGAAGCCCTAGTTGAGCATCTGGCTGTTGCCGCCCCACCACAGAGCCAAGTGTGGTCCCTTGAGCTTTAGTCTGGTCAGCCACAGAAAAGCCTTATTGCATTGCAGTAGTTGAGGCTATCTGCATCCATTCATGCCTGGCCTCAAGGGCCAGGCAGTCTTGCCCATAGATAGGGCATGCTTGATGATAATCATCCAAGACTGAGGAATGTGGGCCTCTTAGCTTCTCTGGCCTCCTGAGAGCTTTTAACCATTTCATTTGCCCTTGCCAAAGCCCGCGTGAATTGGCTCATTTCCAAGACTGATGTTGGTGTGACAGGTGGAATCATGTTGGACTTTGCAGGGTTAGGAAGCACTTAATTGTTATTAGCATTTAGTTATATTTAGCATTTAATTATTTTCTTCTATTAATGCTTCATATATGTTTAATTTGACTCCCCACCCTGCTATAAGCCCCTCAAAGGCAGGGACCATATCATTGTCTCCCATTTTCCATGTAGCTTCTACCACAGGATAATCGTATTTAGGGACTAAGAAAATACCTTTTGGTTGGCTGATAAACAGAATATGCCTGGATAGGAAGGACCAAGAGATAATGGTGAATGAATTTCCAGATTTGTGTATCTCTTTCCCTTACTAGGCAGTGAGCACCTTGTGTCTTTCTTTATCCCCAGCTTGCATACAGTAGGTGCTTAGCAAACACTGGTTCCACAGAGCCCACACTCTGGAGATGCTAATATATGGGGAGACTTACAGGTAATCTGCCTCCTTCTGGAGTAGGTACAGACTAAGCACCTGTGGCAGGAGACGGGGGTCGGGGGGGGCAGGGCTGATTGTGCCCCTGGAGATTTGTGAAAATTGTAAGGGCTGCTAGGAGGTGTTGGTGAATATTTAGTCATCTGGCCTGTGGTCTCTTGGGTAGGTTGGCAGGCAGGTGGCAGAATCTCAATGGGAAAGGAAATTGGGGATGAGAATACCAGGACAAATACCTAATTTTCATTAAATGTCCCATGAGGTCTCCTCCAGAATTGGGTTTGACCTCATCCAGAGACCTAGGTTTGGATATACTCAATCCCCCATCTGAACCATGTTTGTAAGACATATCTGTGAAGTATATAAAAATCCAGAAACTAGAACAGTTTCCCCAAGGACTTAGGTATTGTTAGGTAGAATTTGGGTACCTGTAGAAAGAGCTGGAAATCAACATTTCTGCTTAAGAACAGTAACTATTGACGACCTACCATCTGCCAGGCACTGTACTATTTGCTTTTATCTTTAAGCATCAAAATAATCCAGAGAGGTGTATGTGGATCCCATTTTGCTGAGAAAGAAAAAGACTAAAAGAGGTAATGTTGCTTGTCTAAGGTCCTCTAACCCTGGTCGCATGAAATCAGCATCCAGACCCAGGTCTGCCTGAAAACCATGTTTGTTCTATATTTAAGGGCATAAGGGTATTATGTCCCACAGAGTAGGGTTGAAGGCCAGCTTTGAATGTTGTATTTTCTGTGGAATGGAAAAATTACGTGATTAGACACTGAGTTAAATGCACGATTCTTTGCTGTTGTCTCTGATATGATAAGCTCTATAGTAATTTTCATGGGTACTCTGAGCTGTCTAAAAATTCCCATGGTTTTTAGGTGATAGAAAAATTTTGTACCATTAAAAAAAAAAAGTTCCCATGGTGTCTTGGAGTAAGTGAAGAATGATTTAGGCGTTCGGAGTTGGTGAAGGGAACATTTCGCCTCTATTTCTTGAGCATGGATATCTGATATGATTACCTGCTTTTCTTCCTCTCTTGGGTTCCAGGTGCATTGGAGTGACTGTCTGGTATCACCAAGATGACAATCCACGCCACCCGGGGGGCCGCACTCCTCTCTTGGGTAAGTAGCCTTCCTCTCTTTTGTCAGCTGTACTTCTCCAGGAAGCTTGAGAGGGTTAGGAGAGGAGTTTTCTAGGAGTCAGGGCTATGTAAAGTCTTTTCATCCCTAGACTAAATAGTTTCCCTGTAGACAGCATGGAAATGCATTTTAATCTGCCCCCTGTGTATTTTTCTGAATAAAAGGGTAAATGCTGACGACTTTAGTGACCCACATATGCAGGGACTTTGGTCTTCAGAGGCCTTTAATCTTAGGACATGGTTCTCATCACTCTCTTACCACCTTTCTGTCTATTGCTATTGTCCATCAGCAAGTGTTGCCTTGCTGATTACTTCATCAGAATTATTTTGCTAGATCATTCACATATTTTCTGCCAGAGACAATGGCAGATGAAAAAATCAATAGAGTGTGTTGGATATTTAAAGCTAGGGAGGGCGGATGTGGTGGCTTACACCTGTAATCCCAGCACTATGGGAGGCTGAGGCAGGAGGATTACTTGAGCCCAAGAGTTGAAGACTAGCTTGGGCAACCTGGCAAAACCCTGTCTCTACAAAAAATTTAAAAATTAGCTAGGCACGGTGTTGTGCACCTGTAGTTTCAGCTACTTGGGAGGTTTAGGTATGAGGATCCGTTGAGCCCAGAAGGTTGAGGCTGCAGTGAGCCATGATTGCACCACTGCACTCCAGCCTTGACAACACAGTGAGACCCTGTTTCAGAAATATATATAAAAATAAAAAATAAATAAAGCTAAAGAAACAGAGGAGACCATGAAGTGTGGTGATAAGTATGGGCCTCAGAGTCAGATATCCAGCATAGAATCACAGTGCTGGCCACTCTGACGCAGGGCGTGTTAGCCTCTCAGCATCTTTTTTTTTTTTTTTTTTTAAATAGGGATATTTAAAAATTAAAATACTTCATGGAGTTCTGATTTCTCTTGGCACCGTGAAACAAACAAAATAAAATACCTCATGGGGTTATTACAAGGAAAATGAGATAAATTTAGTATGTACAAGTGCCCACACACATGCTGTTATTTAGCATAGTATCTTAATAAGTCATAGTTCTTGGTACTTAAAATATTTCCTGGGCATGCTAGTTGGCACAGGATATTTTAGTATTCACCCCGAGTACTGATTAATCAGGTCCAATTGAAGAGCCAACCATTTTTCTTTTCAAAAAATATAGGCATAGAGTCTTATTCTGCTGCCCAGACTGAAGTACAGTGATGTAATCATAGTTCATTATAACCTCAAACTTCAGTGCTCAAGCAATCCTTCTTTTTTTTCTTTTTTTCCCACTCTCCCCGCTCTTTATTCCTTTTTTTGAGACAGAGTCTCGCCTTGTCACTCAGGCTAGATTGCAATGGCACGATCTCAGCTTACTGCAACCTCCAGGTTGAAGCTATCCTTTTGCCTCAGCTTCCTGAGTAGCTGGGATTACAGGTGCGCGCCACCACACCTGGCTAATTTTTATATTTTTTTTTGTAGAGATGGGGTTTCACCATGTTGTTCAGGCTGGTCTAGAACTCCTGACCTTGTGATTCACCCGCCTCGGCCTCCCAAAGTGCTGGGATTACAGGCATGAGCCACTGCACCCAGCCTCAATACTTCTGCCTCAGCCTCCCAAGTAGCTAGGGCCACAGGAGCACATGCCTGGCTAAGTTTTAAAAACTTTTTGTAGAGAGGGGGTCTTGCTAAGTTGCCCAGGCCAGTCTCAAACTTCTGACCGCAAGCAAACTTCCCACCTTGGTCTCCCAAACTGCTGGGATGACAGGCGTAGCACTGTACCTGGCTGCCAACATTTTAAAATTAGAGAATATTTTAAAGGAAATGAATTTTTAATTTCTAGTTAGGGTTGAGTTAATAAGACAGGTTGTCTTTAGTCATGATCAAATCTCAAGTGAGAAAATATATGTTTAATCAGCAAAATCTGTATTCTTAGTCTTCAGTTTCTGAAATGGATGTAATTTTCATTTGTATAGCTTAAAATGTGTATTTTGTATTTATATATTTTATATTTGTATTGCATATTCGTGGTTTGGTTTTTTTTTTTCTGTATTAGAAACATTGTCTCTTCCTTCACCTATTCTCCTCACCTTTCCACCCCAAAAGGCTGGTTGGGTTTTACAGGAACCTGAGCAATGTCTCTAGTTCAATGCAGGTAACTGAATGTTGGGGGCTCCTTTAGCCACATTATTTTATGTTGACTGGTTTCTATTTATTTAGGTTCTAGGCTTATTTTTACAGTGACTATTACTGTTACAGTGAATAAACACAAGTCTAGTTTTATTTATTTATTTGGAGATGGTCTCACTCTGTCACTTAGGCTTGAGTGTAGTGGTACAGTGGAGTGCGTGGCTCCCTGCAGCCTCAACCTCCTGGTCTCAAGTAATCCTCCCACCTCGGCCTCTCTAGTAGCTGGGACCACAGGCATGCACTACCACACCCAGCTAATTTTTTGTATTTTTGGTAGAGACCAGGTTTTGCCATGTTTCCCAGGCTGGTCTTGAATTCCTGAGCTCAAACAATCCACCCTCCTTGACCTCCCAAAGTGTTAGGATTACAGGCATGAGCCACTGCACGCGGCCTAAGACTAGTTTTATTTACGGCAGCTACTTATATCCTTTTCTCAAAAATCACAATAAACATGTATGAGGCCAGGTGCAGTGGCTCACACCTGTAATCTCAGCACTTTGGGAGGCTGAGGTGGAGGATCACTTGAGCTCAGAACTTTGCAACCACCCTGGGCAACATGGCAAAACCCTGTCTCTTCAAAAAAATACAAAATTAGCTGGGCATGCTGGTGTTCCCCTGTGGTTCCAGCTACTCAGGAGGCTGAGATGGGAGGATCCCCTGAGGCCATGGAGGTTGAGGCTGCAGTGAGCTGTGATCGTGCCAGTACACTCCAGCCTGTGCAACAGAGTGAGAGCCTGTCTCAAAAACAAAAACAAAAACAAAAAACAACAAAGAATATGCATGAAAATGTTAAAGTGTAGTTATATATGCCAGGTTCAGTAGTGCACACCTGTAGGCCCCGCTACTTGGGAAGCTGAGACGGGAGAATTGCTTGAGCCCAGGAGTTTGAGGTTGCAGTGAGTTATGATTGCATCTGTAAATAGCCACTGCACTCCAACTTATAACACAGCAAGAGCCTGTCTCTTAAAAATAGATATAAATAAATATAGTTATAGAGAATTATTTAAATTTAAGCAAAAGTTGTGGAGCTAAAGTGAATTTTATGAAACTGTAGTAGCGTGAAATAATGCTTCTGGTTAGTGAGAAGAGTGGCATAGAAAATACACATACACACACGATAACTCCAACTGTGGTTTAAAAAAATTGCCAAGGAAAAACAACTAGAAAGAAATACATGAAAATGCCAGAAGTATCTGTATGAAAATACTAGAATTAATGGGAGTTCTGTTTTTTGTTTTTTTTATTTTTATTTTTTGAGATGGAGTTTCACTCTTGTCACCCAGGCTGGAGTGCAGTGGTGCAATCTCGACTCACTGCAACAACCTCCGCCTCCTGGGTTCAAGCAATTCTCCTGCCTCAGCCTCCCGAGTAGCTGGGACTACAGGCATGTGCCACCATGCCCCGCTAATTTTTGTATTTTTAGTAGATACTTTTTATTAGAGATGCAGTTTCACCTTGTTAACCAGGATGGTCTCGATCTCCTGACCTCGTAATCCACCCGCCTCGGCCTCCCAAAGTACTGGGATTATAGGCGTGAGCCACTGCGCTTGGCCGGGAGTTCTGTTTTTTGTCTTCTGAATTTTCAGTAATTTATTTTATTAATATTTAAATTATAGCTTGAGACTGTTCTGTAAACATCAGTTAATAATGAATAAACTGTTATAGGATATTTTAAAATTTGACAACCTTAAGCAACCCTGCAATCCTTAAGGGCAACTCTTGGGTTATGCAGTGAGCTTGGTCCTCACTCTCATGTTTTATGCCCTGACTAGAGATGAAGGAACTTCTCTACTTCCTCAACTTTTAAATGATTTCTCATTTGAGAGCAAAATAATTCACAGGAAGAAAAATATTTTCATATCCACGAAAGGAACTGTTGCCGGATTATTACTTATTTGGTACATATGATGAATCCAGATTCCTTAGAAGACTTTACATCAGCTAATTGATATGATTTTTTAGTCTCGTTAGTGATGAAGTATCTATAGCCCTTGACTGTTTTACCTAGGTTGCAGGTATTGATAAGTAATGGTTTAGCCTTGCCAGTCTCTTCATTTTCTACAGGTAAAATCGAATCTTGGCCCAAAGTTTTCAGAATCTTCCTAGAAAACTTAAATGACCTGTCCTGACCAATTAGATTGAGCTTTTTTCAAAAGACAGTATAAATATATTATAAACATATTAGCAAACTCCTTAAGACTTCAGTAAGTCATATTTTCTTTTCTTTTCTTTTTTCTTTTTTCTGAGATGGCGTTTCACCTGTTGTCACCCTGGCTGGAATGCAATAGCATGATCTTGGCTCACTATAACCTCCACCTCCCGGGTTCAAGTGATTCTGCTGTCTCAGCCTCCTCCGCAGCTGAGATTACAGGCGTGTGCCACCTTGCCCAGCTAATAGTCATATTTTATTTCACATTAAAAAAAAACCTTTTAATCTGTTTTAATTTGGATTCACCTAAAAGATTCCTCTTTTTGAGATAGGGTCTTGCTCTGTGACCCAGGCTGAAATGCAGTGGTGTCTTCATAATTCACTGCAGCCTGGAACTCCTGCACTCAAGCAATCCTCTGCCTCCCACCTTCGCTTCCTGAGCAGCTAGGACCACAGGCATGCACCACCATGCCGGGCTGTTTTTATTTTTTCGGAGACAGAGTCTTGCTATGTTGCCTAGGCTGATCTCAAACTCCTGGCCTCAAGTGATCCTCCCTCCTCATCCTCCCAAAGCACTGGGATTACAGGCATGAGCCACCAGACCCAGCCGAAAAGTTGTTTTCATTGTATTCATTTAATTTTTTTTGAGACAGGGTCTCAATCTGTTACCCATGCTAGAGTGCAATGGTGTGATCATAGCTCACTGTAGCCTTGACTTCCTGGGCTCAAGTGATCTTCTCACGCCAGCCTCTGAAGTAGCTAGGACTTAGAGGTGCATGCCATCATGTCCAGCTTGCTTGCTTGATTGCTTATTTATTTATTTAGTAGAGACAAGGTATTGTTATGTTGCCTAGAGTGGTCCTAAACTCCCAGCCTCAAGCAGTCCTCCTACCTCAGCCTCCCAAAGTGCTGGGATTACAGGTGTGAGCCACTATGCCTGGCCTGCTTTACCTTTTTTAATATGTTCTTGCATTCATAATCCCATTTGAGCCCACGCTGGTCCTTTAAAATAGATAAGGTAGGGATTCCATCCATTTGACAAGGGAGAAAACTAATGCAGAGAGAAATACAGTTCGTAACAAAGGTTCCTGGCAGGTTTGTGGAAGAGCTGGGCCCAAAATGTGTATGTACTGGCTCCCAGCCCAAATGGAGAGAACACATTTATAAGCACTAGAATCTAGTTGTCTTTATGTAACCACTAAGCTGAAGTTATTTAAAATATCTTGTTTCTTTTTTTTTTTGAGACAGAGTTTCGCTCTTGTTACCCAGGCTGGAGTGCAATGGTGCTATCTCAGCTAACGGCAACCTCCGCCTCCTGGGTTCAGGCAATTCTCCTCCCTCAGCCTCCCGAGTAGCTGGGATTACAGGCACGCGCCACCACGCCCAGCTAATTTTTTGTATTTTTAGTAGAGACAGGGTTTCACCGTGTTGACCAGGATTGTCTCGATCTCTTGACCTTGTGATCCACCCGCCTCGGCCTCCCATAAAATACCTTGTTTCTTAAAGCAGGCTCAGTCTCTCTCCCCTCGTAGTGTTGAATATGTGAATAAACTTAGCAAACCCTTTCTTCCTATAGTAATAAAAAAGTAAACTTCAGCCCAGGCTACTTCTGAACTTTAGTGCCTATGGAATTCATGAGGTTTTCCTGTAGAAGTCAACCATGTATGCTTATTTAATAACCTGTGTACCTGATGCATGTGACCTCTGGTGACTTTTCTAGTGTTGAAGGCTGATTTAGATGGATGCCTGTCTGAAGCCAAAGAATGGGAACAGGCAATTAAATCAGAATTAAGAAGTTTCTCTTTGAGATTCCCAACTGTTCTTCTTTTCTTTCATTTCTTTTTTGTCTTTTTTTTCTTTTCTGGAGACAGGGTCTTGCTCTGTCACCCAGGTTAGAGTGCAGTGATGCAATCTCAGCTCACTGCAGCCTCGGCCTCCCTAGGCTAAGGTGATTCTCCCACCACAGCCTTCTAAGTAGCTGGGACTACAGGTATGCAACATTTGGCTACTTTTTTGTAGGACAGGGTTTCACCATGTTGCCCAGGCTGGTCTTGAGCTCAAGTTATCTGCCCGCCTTGGCCTCCCAAAGTGTTAGGATTACAGGTGTGAACCACCGTGCCTGGCTCCCCACCCCCTTTTTAAAAAATCATCTTGTTCCCCTGTTGTCCTTCCCTTCTCCCCTTAGCCAAAGTTTTATGTGTGGAAAGAATAAGAATGCATTAACAACAAGATTTTATATCTTTTTGGGAGTGTATAGCATATATGTAATATTTAAGTTTTGAATAGATATTTCAAAACTCAAGAGCTACAAAAGGGCAATAATATAAAAATCCAAGAGATACAGAAACTGATAATGTAAACATTCAAGAAATACAAAGGGCTATAATACATTGAAGAGCTACAGAGGGTTATAATGTAAAAGCCTTTCTTTTACAAAAGCCACCTCAGACTCCCTGCTGTCAAGTTCCTCTCTTTAGAAGCATAGTAGTAGCAGTTTATTGGTGTATCCTTCCAAAACCATTTTATGCCTAAAAGCATACTCCCAGTGCTGGAACATCTTAGGAGAGTTTAAGCTTTCATTTAGTTGAAGTCAGAAGAAGGGCTCTCTGATGGTTGCATTTCAGGTGGCTGTAACTGGATGAGTGAGTGCAACAGCACTCCTTCCTGAAATTAAACATCTGAGAATCATCAGTTCTTTTATCCCTATAGCCTGCAACTGTAAGCACTTATATTGAGCCTCTGGGAAAAAGAACAAACCACCTTGCTTCTGGTGTTTTTAACTGTCTCACCAGGCTGTTCCCTTTGGCTCACAGGTGAACAGTCTGCGCGTGGCTGATCCTGTGGAGGCTATATTGCAGCTCCAGGACTGCAGCATCTTCATCAAGATCATTGACAGAATGTGAGTATGCACCATACCCCTCTCCAGCCTCTAAGGCAAAGCTGATTGCTGGGATGGGGGCTCTACTTGTTCTCTTTCCTTGGTGATGGCTATGACCAGAAATCAGGGGCAAGATTGGGACATCATAAGCCAGGGTGGGACCTAGAGGCAAGAATACATTGACCTCATCTTCCAGTCGCCATGCCACTCCATAGGAGAGGTTTCATGCTTGTCCTATCCTGAGGCTTCTACACTCTTGCACAGGAGAGCCTCCAAGGCTCCATGCCCTCACATTCTTCCAAGTGGCCACTAGGGCTCCTTATTTTATTTTATTTTTTTTAATAAAATAAAAAAATAAGTTTTTTTCTTTTAAAAGACAGGGTTTCACCATGTTGGTCAAGCTGGTCTTGAACTCCCGACCTCAGGTGATCTGCCCACCTTGGCCACCAAAGTGCTTGGATTACAGACGTGAGCCACCGCACCCTTATTCTCTTGTCTTACCAGAAGTCTTCTACAACCCTCTTTTCTTGGCTCGTCCCTACCTTATCCCACAAGCCATCTTTACAACCTCTAAGGGAAGAAAGGGGAAGCTCTCAAACCTGAAGGAAAGAAGAAACATACAAATGTCATCTCTAACATACAGCACAGTATAGCTATGCCTCTTTCTAAGCAATTAGAAATACACTTCTGAGATTTTTACTGCCTCAGTTAACTTGCTTTCTGAGGTCCATGAGCATTTAATAATCTTGTTGTTATCATGTAGCAAGGATTGTAGTTTGGCCTTTCAGTCTGTATCTTTAGCATATTTCTTTTGAACATCACAGTTATCTGGGAAATCAATAGAGTGGGGCGTCCTCCCAGTATCCTACCTTTCTGGGACCAAGTATGGATCAGTCTCCTTTTCTTTTTTTATTTTATTTTAAAGAAAGCACATTAGATTGTTTGCCCCAGGCCAAGGAGAGGCTGAAGTGTTAATTGAAGGTGTTTATGTGCCATATGTGGCAGTTAGGAACTGGTATCAGGGACTCAGACCTCTGTGAAGCAAGCACTTTAGCTACCTTTTCATAGGTAACAGCTAATTGATAGGGAAAGAAGGTAGAATTAAGCTTATCAAAGGCCAGGACTGTGTCTAGTTCATCTTGGGGTTCTCCCTACCTAGCTTAGGACATTACCTTGATTAGTTTTTAGTTAATGTTTGTTGAGTGAAGAGATGAGTCGGTATTCTCCATCAGTGAAGTCTAGTGGGGCCGAGTAGCCCAGGATAGATGAGTCTGCTAAAGTTTTTTTTTTATTTGAAATGTGTGTTGGTCATGGGTTGTCTTACAGGATTTTTTAAAACACCGTATGGCTCTAACCAGCACCTGTCTTAGTACTGCTAAAAGAAGTCACTATTCTTATTTTGGTTTAGGCACTACCATTTTCTCTCCCGCTTACACAGGCCGGACATTTCAACATCATCTTGCCTTCTCTCTCTCCTTGGCACTGATCTCTAATTGGTCGTCATCCTCTCTGCTCACATCTCATGTCCCTTCCTCTGCCTCTTTCTGGATCCTAGGCCATCATGACCTAGTTCTTCTCTAATCTCCCCTTATAGCAGTCCATTCCTATACTTGAGTTCTCAAGAATCTTTCTCAAATCTTGTTTTCTTTCTCACACTTCAGTGACTCTTCATCAAACCTCAGTGACTATTCATTTTTATTTTTGAGGCAGAGTCTACTCTGTTGCCCAGGCTGGAATGCAGTGGTGCGATCTTGGCTTACTGCAACCCCCGCCTCCTGGGTTCAAGCGATTCTCCTGCCTCGGCTTCCCAAGTAGCTGGGATTACAGGTGCCTGCCACCATGCCCGGCTAATTTTTGTATTTTTAGTAGAGATGGGGTTTCACCATGTTGGTCAGGCTGGTCTCAAACTCCTGACCTCATGATTCACCCACCTTGGCCTTCCAGAGTGTTGGGATTACAGGTGTGAGCCACCGCATCCGGCCAATAGAAATCTAAAATCTTCAGCCTGGTGTTTAAGATCTTTTATCAGGGGGTCATTTCCTCTCATCAGTTTTGTTTCCTTTTTTTCTCTCCCCATTCCACACCATCTCATTTTTTTTTTTTAAATCTTATAGAAATCCCTAAATCCTGGAATTTGCTTTTTGCATTATCATGGTGCTGCTTAACTGTTCCCCTTGATGCCTATATACTGATAAATAGAGCTAAGCTTGATTCACTTTTTGTTTTTCAAGGACACTTCATAGTTGGGGTTGCGTACCACATGTAAGTCAGCATTTTGCAACTTCAATTGAAAATCATTATTTTGCAAACCCTAAGCAAGTGATAGATCCAGGCACCTGACATCAATGGCTGGTAAAACCATTAAGCTGGCAATACCTAACTCTGTTTAATTTTAACCTCACTAAAAGTGAAGCAGCAAGGTATAATATGCCTTGTATTATAACACACAGTATGGGGCAGCATGCTTTTTTGACTTCAGAATAGCTCAAGGAACTTCTGCTTTTGAAGAGAGAAAATTTCTTGGCCTGGTGACAAGAGCAGTAGATGTACTCAGGAGTAAGAATGTGTGTTGTCCTTGGGTTAACCACTGTAGGTTAATAACCTGGTAGGAAATTTTCATAGGAAGGGTCAAAAAATTCAAGATGCTCATTTTCAAGTTGTCTTCTAGCGTGTTGTCTGAACCTAACTGCAGCAGAAGGGGGGAGTTGGAGGTAGGCAGTGTTGAAATCCCAGGTTAACGGGAACCTCCATCTCAGATCCAGGACAATGCAGACTAGTTTCCTTTTGGGAAATGGAGGTTCTTGGCTAACATGTTCTGGCTCTTGCATTTCTGAAATCGCTACTGGTGCCAACCTAAATCAGCAGCCTGGTTCTCAGCAGAAGGCAGCAGAGGATGGCAAGGTTGGAAGGGAGATAAAAGCTGTGGGAACTGGGTGACTCCTGTCTGCCACTGTACAAGGGGCACACTGAGAAAAATAATTGTTAAAAAAATTTTTTTTTAAAAAGCTGTGGGAGTTGAGGAATGTTTAATTGCTTGGCCACTTGGCCTTCTCTATGGGAAAATTAATTGGGATCAACCCCTCTGACAAGTTTCTCTTTCTATTCTTCTGTGCGTGAATAGCCTAAAGCAAACAAGGCAGTCTGATCTCTGATAGCTGTGAGGCATAAATAGCAAAGTATAGTGGAGGGATTTTGCCAGAAAACTTACGGCAGTGACATTTGTCTTGCTGACATTTATTTCTGCTCTTAGTAAAAAGCATCCCTCAGTTGCCACTCAGCTCGTATTTACTGAGCACCTACTTTATTCCTGGCTTTCAGCTAGTACACTTGGAGTGGGCAGTTATAAATGAATGATACAGTTGCATTCATGAGTGCAGCAGGAAGACCTGGAGGATATGGGAGGCATGACTGGCAGGAGTTGTGGATGGCTTCCTGACAGAGATGAGACTTCAACACAGTCTTAAAGGATGGGCTAGATTTCTCTAGGCCTACTGTTGTCTAAAGCATGCTCCATGCAGCTTTACTTACATGTAGGGGGAGGGGAAAGCGTTTTGTGGTCAAATCGTTTTCAGAAATAATGCATGTTGTATCTTCTTTAGAAAATGTTCAGTTTAGTTTAACCCAGAATTTCTCAAACATTTCACCTGATAACCTCTTTTTATTTTTAGTTGATAGAATACTCCGAGGTAAAAACTGCTCTACACTGAGCCAAGGAGTCACAACATTCCACATTGTGGGTGGGTAAGGAAAATGGCTCATTTGGGAGTCTGTCAAGAGACTAACATCTCCTCAAGACTTTGTAGGAGTCTCTTATCAGACCAGTTATCCAGACAGAGTGCCTCTGGGATGGCTTGGAAGAAGCCTTTGTAATCACCTGGGGTGTTGCAGGGGAGGTACACTCAATCTTGGCTTGGATAATGCGTGTGCTTGCAGGATGTCTCTGGCATTGGAAGGTTCTGAGCCTACCTTGCCCTCCAGAAGGTTGGCTGAGATCTAAGGGTTTAGGTTCTGAGAAGCAGGGGGCCCACTAATCAGGATCTCCCACTGTAGCCTACAGAAGTCAGCTTTCTAACTTGAAGTGGTATTTCAGAAGTTACCTGCTGCCTCTGAAAATGGAACTGCAGTTAGCTGAGACATCCAGGGGCCTCGTCCCTGGGCTGTGTGAGAGCTCCCCCTGCTGTCTCCCTCCCTTCATGGCTCTCTTCACACTGCCTGCTCTTCCAGTAAAGCAAGTACAGACAACCACTAATCAAAAATACTAGTTCCAGCTGGGCTTGATGGCTCACGCCTGTAATCCCAGCACTTTGGGAGGTCGAGGTGGGCAGATCACCTGAGATCAGGAGTTTTAGACCAGCTTGGCCAACATGGTGAAACCCCATCTCTACTAAAAATAGAAAAATTAGCTGGGCATGGTGGTGCATGCCTATAATCCCAGCTACTCAGGAGACTGAAGCAGAATTGCTTGAACCTGGGAGACAGAGGTTACAGTGAGCCAAAATCGTGCCACTGCACTCCAGCCTGAGCAACAGATTGAGATTCTGTCTCGAAAAGAAAAGAATACTAGTCCCTGGGATCCTCTTCTGGAAGGCTTTTACCATCTCAGCCTTCATCCTAGTGTGGGAACTTCACCCTGTCACTTCAGAGCCTTGTTTCCTCCTGCTCTTTCAGTTCTTGGATGTGTTTTTCCCTCCCTGTGGTCTTCTCTCACTCTTACCCTAGGTGTGTTCTCTGGGCCCCCAGTTTAGAGTTGAGCCATTTCAGAAGGTGTCATCTAGCTTCCCATTCACCTTCTGTGCTGCCTCTGTCTCCTCTTGGTCCCTTGCTACAGAGCTTTTTTATATTTGCAAATAGGAAGGCAGAGTGCCATCTTTTCCAGAAGAACTCCATGCCTCAGGACCCCACTTCTCATCCACCACACAGTTCCATCTGGATAAATGGTGTCCTGGTATCTCTCACCTGCCTCTAGGGTCTGGTCTGGTTCTCTTCCAGATCCAGCAGAGATCAAGACTGGAAGGAATGTGGAGGTAGTATGAAATGCAGCAGCAAGGAGGCAAAGATTGCTGAATACTCTGGTACTAATACTTGTTCTTTTTCTAGCCATGGCACTGAAGAGGGACAGCAAATCTTGCAACAGCCGGTGCCAGAGAGACTGGACTTTGTGTGCAGTTTTCTGCAGAGTAAGCACCTTTCTTATCCAGCAGTGAAGAAGCTGCTTCCTCAGCTCGTGAGATTGGAGAGTCCAGAGGAACTAGTTCATAGGCGTCTGGAGTAGAAAAATTTCAAGGCTCCCCACTCTTTAATGCAAAGATGAAAACAGCTGGCTCACATCCCCTGCGTCTTGTGATGCCTCCATCAGTTGGTGTAAGAAGTGTCCCTTCAGTCCTAGAGCCCATCTCAGAGATGCAGGTGGACCCAGAAGGTCACTTTTTGGGACTTATCACCTTGACGGTTTGAGCACCTTGAGCTTCTGTTCCCCCAACTTCAAGGAGACAGAAGAGAATGACTCTCTTTCCCTTGCAAGAAAAACTGTTCTTTCCCAAATAACTTTGAATTAATTGCTTAGGTGATAGTTATAGGGGCAGAGGCAGATTAAGGTTAATCTTGACCCCCACTCACTGCTTGTATGACCTTTCTGGACATAGGTTCCCTATGTATATGGAGATGATAACTACTGTTAAGGGGCTGGGTAGATTACATAAGAACACGCAAAGCTTCCAGTACAGTGTTTTTCTCTTCCCCTCCCCTTGTTCAGCCTTAGACCACAGAGTCCTCATCTTTGACATGGGGAGCTAGCTGCCATCTCCACTCCCAGAGAATTAGAGGAAAGGTGAGGTTATAGTTCAATAAAGCAAGGTGTTAGTAATTGAGCCCAGACCCTCTGGCAGCATAAGAGTCAGGTATCCTCAGTTGTCCTCTTCTGACTCAGCTGCAGGCTTCCTCTGTGACCTCAATTGGACTCTAAAGTCACCTGGCATCTCTGGGTTCTTCCTCTGTGGTGCTGAGAGAGGGCTGGTGAGCGGGTGGAGAGTGCAATGTCATGACCCAGAGTTGCTGTGAATTCCCAGGCTGCTTTCTTCCTCCACTATCCCTGTAGCCCTTGGACTGACCCAAGATAGAACAGACTTCAGATGGAAAATTGTAACGCAGGGAAAAGAGGGTATAGGATTAAGGAGCCCTACATCTCATAGTCCCGCCAGAGATAGCCATTCTACTCCTCAGATTTAAGTGTTCTGGGATCTCAGCTGTGGTTCCCAGGAAGTTCACCCTGTTTTCTACATTGTCATTGCAGAAAATCGAAAACATCCCTCTTCTCCAGAATGCCTGGTGTCTGCACAGAAGGTGCTAGAGGGATCAGAGTTGGAACTGGCCAAGGTACCTATGGAATACCAGACTGGGGAGGCAGAGCAGAGTTGGGGTGATGGTACCTGAGGGACCCTGCAGGGCCTTCTCTTAACCCAAGGGGAGATGGTAGGTGCCTTATTTCTGGGGCTCTGGTATGTTGGAGGTAGAACCAGGCAGTCACCTGTCTGAGACAGAGGCTAATTTAGCCCAAGGATTCTAGGAGCCCATGGTCTTATGACAGAGATTATGAGACAAACAGTGGTTTACTAGACCATTACTGTGGGCCTTGGTGGAGACCTGGCGGAAATTAGGTCTCACTCGGCTATCACCATATTTTTATTATAGCTCAGTCTACATCATTCCCTCTGCACTTTCTGGGTACTAGCCTGGAGAGGGTACCTAAATCTTCACACCCAGGGTTCTATGAGTCCAGGAATTGAGCCATACAGGAATCTTGGCACCCAGCTTTTTGTACAGTGTGCATTGTGTCCTCAATTAAAAAAATATATATATTTCCTGGAGCTGTTAAGGATGGTGGCCTGGGGCTGCTGAATTCTAGGAGTTTTGGAAGAGTCCCCAGAATAGGAGCACTGAGAAGAGAGACAGCCCCACTCAGTGACTGCCTCCTGTTTGGCTTCTAGATGACTATGCTGCTCTTATACCACTCTACCGTGAGCTCCAAAAGCCCCAAGGACTGGGAACAGTTTGAATATAAGATTCAGGTAAGCCCTTATGTAAGCCACCCCAACTAGTGGGCCTAGCCCATGCTTTACCTCACCCACCTCATTTTCCTTTAAATAGCAGATACTGGTCTTTTTAAAAACACATTCGTAGTAATTATTTCCATTCATCATAGAAAATCTGGGAAATGTTAAAAAGCATGAAGAAGGAAATAGCAGTTGCCAATAAACTCATACCCAGAGGTTGAGTTTTAAAGGATATACTTTCAAGTCCTTTTTTATGTGCATATGTTTAACTGTAACATGTTTTAGGGTAATACATAGAAATTATTTTCTGTTCCTATATGTGTTTCTGTGCATGTGTGCTTTCCGCAGAACTTTCACTTTATTTATCTCATCCTTTCCTCTGGTAGGGTCATCTGGAAGAGGCCAATATAGTTATATATAAAAGCTTCCTGGCCGGGCGTGGTGGCTCATGCCTATAATCCCAGCACTTTGGGAGGCCGAGGCAGGAGGATTGGGGCCAGGAGTTTAAGATCAGCCTGGATAACATAGTGAGACCCTATCTCAACAAAAAAGATTTTTAAAATAAATTAGCTTGGTGTGGCAGTGTGTGTCTGTAGTTCTAGCTACTTGGGGGGCTGAGGAGGATCACTTGACTCTAGGAGTTGGAGGTTACAGTGAGCTATGATTGTGCCACTGTACTCCAGCCTAGGTGACAGAGCAAGACCTTGTTTCTTAAAAACAGCAAAAACAATAACAAAACCAACTTCTGATTTTATTACTTTTCTTACCAGTCACTTCACTTGTGGTCAGGAGTGAAGTCAGTCAGGAACTCTGACTTGGGTACATCTTTAGGGGAGGTAGGAGGGAAGGGGGCAAGAAGGGTGAACATATCTCTAGTTGAATGTTGTTGGCTCGGCCATAGGACCTCAGCTCTGAGAAGGAGAGTGGGATCCAGCAGGCTCCTAGGGTGCGAGAGAGCTGGGGACTGGCACTGCCAGGGTAGAGCTCCTGGCAGCCATCCCTTCGGGGGCCTAACACCTAAGTGATGCTCTTTTTCTCTCTGTGGCCCAGGCTGAGTTGGCTGTCATTCTTAAATTTGTGCTGGACCATGAGGATGGGCTAAACCTTAATGAGGACCTAGAGAACTTCTTACAGAAAGGTGAGTATGTACACATTCCTGAGGATCCCCTCATCTCTGAACTGGGGACTCCTAGGATCCTGAGTTGTCAAGAAGTGCAGTGGGGATTTGTTTTTGTCCCAACACAAGGCAGAGTTGGTGCTCAGGAAAAGTGTGTGTAGTGGAGTAGGTCGATTTCTGGGCCATGTTGTATCATCTCAGTTCCTATCGAGCTCCTTGCTGACTGGCAGCTAAGTAGGATATTTACAGGTGATCATACCTACTTTTGTTTTTTATTTTTTTAATTTTTTTGAGATGGTGTCTTGTTCTGTCACCGGGCTGGAGTGCAGTGGCACGATCTCGGCTCACTGCAATCTCTGCCTCCCGGGTTCAAGCAATTCCTCTGCCTCAGCCTCCCGAGTAGCTAGGACTACAGGCATGCACCACCACGCCTGGCTGATTTTTTGTATTTTAGTAGAGGCGGGGTTTCACCATGTTAGTCAGGATGGTCTCTATCTCCTGACCTTGTGATCCGCCTGCCTCGGCCTCCCACAGTGCTGGGATTACAGGCATGAGACCTTGTGCCCAGCCTTGTTTTTATTTTTTAAACAATTATTACTCTAGGCTTAGAAGCTGAGAATACACAGTCTTTTTTTTTTTTTTGGAGACAGAGTTTGGCTGTGTCACCCAGGCTGGAGTACAGTGGCACGATCTTGGCTCACTGCAACCTCCGCCTCCCGGGTTCAACTGATTCTCCTGCCTCCCGAGTTAGCTGGATTACAGGTGCATGCCACCACACCTGGCTAATTTTATATTTTTAGTAGAGATGGGGTTTGACCTTGTTGGTCAGGCTGGTCTCAAAGTCCTGACCTCAGGTGATCCGCCCACCTTGTCCTCTCAAAGTGTTGGGATAACAGGCATGAGTCACCACGCCTGGCTCATAGTCTTTTTAAAAAATGTTTTTCCTGTCATGTAGTGCATGTTCTAGGTGGAAAGGCAGATACATACATCAGTAAATATGATAAGGAATCTAAGTACAGAATATATCAACTGTCTCAGCTGGTGCTACAGTAGAGTGATCATTCTGCTAGTCTTCTGATGAAGAGGTCAGCTGGTGATGATAGGAAGGTAAGAAGGTCTAGATAAGTTCTAGCCATTGAATTTGATGTTCCTTGTATTCAGGCTCCTCATGAGACCTTCAGGTGGAGATGTTGGAAATGTCAGTCCAGAATTCAGGAGCGGGCCCTGGACCAAAAGATAGGTTTGCAAGTCAGCAGGTGGATGGCCATTGAAGCTGTAGGCACTGTGTGCAAAGCCAGGAGGCCCCATCAGACCTCTGGGAGCTTAGAGGGTGGGTAGAGGAGGGAGGAGCAGATGAAGAGACTAAGAATAGGTGATTAGACGTAGGAGAGTCCTACAGAAGTGGTTACTTCTGTGGGAACCTAGGAAAGAGAAGAGTTTTGAGAAGCAGGGCATTTTGGAGGTGCAAGACTTGAGGGTGGAAGAAAGGTTGTTGGGGGCTGTGAGAAGATCCTGCTCAGGGTTCCCCAAGCCTTCTCTGCAGTGTTGACTTCAGGAAAAAGCTTGAGCACTTGGTCCAGTTTCTGAGCCAGAGGACACCCTCACTCCACTATACTGTGAGTAGTAATGCTCTGTAGAAACGGAAGCCCTACACTTGATTTTGGTTAGAGACACAGAACTCTGGATAACAGACACCAGGTTTCAGGTTCTGCCCAGTGGCTTCCTTGGTAGTTTACATATAAGTGTCCACAGATTCACTCCCACTAAGGCGAGTTCTCAAATTGCATAAAGGTCAAATCTTTTCACCTTCTTACTAACCTTTGTTGATTTGTCTGTTTCTTACCCCCAGCTCCTGTCCCTTCTACATGTTCTAGCACATTCCCTGAACAGCTCTCCCCACCTAGCCATCAGACCAAGAGGGAGATTCGCTTCCTAGAGCTACAGAAGGTTGCCTCCTCTTCCAGTGGGAACAAGTATGTTCTGGGCCTCTCCTCCTGGGATAGGGCCTCAGCCTCCATCCATTCCTCACCTCCCTACCTTCTAGAGTTAAGCTATTGAGCATCCTCTGGGAGTGCTTGGAGTATCCTTTAGATTTGGGATTTCCCCACCTCACCCAGTACTAATTGGGGAAATTGGTTGGGATTTGTCATGGGCAGGAGGCCTCCCTCAAAAGCTGATCCCTATTTATGGAATATCCTTCTTCCTTGGATACTACAGTGAAGTCCCTTCTCTTAGCATATTTCTGCAGAGGTAAGGAAAATATATCACTTTTTTTTTTCCTGACAAGCAAATTAAGTCAGTGAGAAGAAAAGTTTTCTCAAGATGATGTCATGAGATTTGAGGTAGCACTGCAGACAGAACCGAGGTGCACAGGCCTCCCAGCTGCTACTGCGCACGTCCATACCCCACTTTCCCCTTGCTGCCTGTTGCTTTGCTTCAGATCTTAGGCTCTTACCATTGCACCAGGGTCTTCTCTCTCCTTAGCTTCCTCTCAGGTTCCCCAGCGTCTCCCATGGGCGATATCCTGCAGACCCCACAGTTCCAGATGAGACGGCTGAAGAAGCAGCTTGCTGATGAGAGAAATGATAGGGATGAGTTGGAGCTGGAGCTGGCCGAGAACCGCAAGCGCCTCACCGAAAAGGGTAGGTGCCTGGCACGCTGGCAGATGTGTGTGAATGGACTTACTAGAGGGATATCCCCTTGGCCTCCCGTGTTGTCCCCTCTGCTGACCCTGGACCGTAGAGCTCAGCCCTGGGCCTGAAAGTTCTGTTCTGTCTTTGTCTCCATCTTCTCTTTCCCTTAGATTGGATACCATATTCCTCCTCCTCCCTATGTTGCCTCCTCCTTTCCCCTTCACACAGTTCTGTCTGATTCTCTTTTCTTCCTCCCTCCACTTTGGGCAGATGCACAGATAGCCATGATGCAGCAGCGCATTGACCGCCTGGCCCTGCTGAATGAGAAGCAGGCGGCCAGCCCACTGGAGCCCAGGGAGCTCGAGGAGCTGCGTGACAAGAACGAGAGGTACAGCTGTCTCTGCATTCCTTACGAGGCCCCAGCCCCTCCGTGTACCCAGCCAGGAGCCCATACACTCTTCTCACTGCTTCCCTCCTTCACAGCCTTACCATGCGGCTGCATGAAACCCTGAGGCAGTGCCAGGACCTGAAAACAGAGAAGAGCCAGATGGATCGCAAAATCAACCAGCTTTTGGAAGAGAATGGAGACCTTTCTTTTAAGGTGGGTATTAAGGTGGTCTGTGCATGGAGGCCTCTCAGGGCTGAGGTGGTCCGGAAGGCTCCCCAAGAGAGGGTTGAGAAGAATGTCCCACCTGTCTTATGCTTCAGTCTCTCCAGAGACCTGCATATTTTGCCCCTTTCCTTGTCCCATAATTGGCTACCTCCAGGGTACTGGGTTGTGACCCTCAATTTTGACTTGTAGTCCTGAATTAGAAGTGTGATTGCTGTGATTGGTTTGTGGAGGGTTGGCAAGATAATTGGAGGCATTCTGCCCCTGGGGTTCAGGGAGCTGACAGCAGTGGTGGGGTCAGTGTTGACCCTGGGATTCCCACTTGCCCTTCTCAGCTGCGGGAGTTTGCCAGCCACCTGCAGCAGCTACAGGATGCCTTCAGCAAGCTAACAGAGGAGCACAGCAAGGCCACTCAGGAGTGGCCGGAGAAGCAGGCCCAGCTGGAGAAGGAGCTCGGCACAGCCCTGCAGGACAAGGTAACCCTCTGCTGAGGTCACAACCAGTCATGACCACACGTGCAAAGTTGAGTCCAGTTTGCCACTCTGCCCTTCTGGGCCTTTGGGTATTAAGCTGCTTTCTCTTCAGGGTTCAATAGTGTGCTGTTGTGTGAGCTTAAGTCTAGTACACACTAGACTTTTTTTTTTTTTAATTTTTTAGTTTTTTCCCCAATCAGTGCCCTCACTTTACAGTACACCTTTCAGTACTGTCTCTCTTGTTTACAAGATGTGGATCTTGGATAAATTAATCAATCTGTTTCTCTAAGCATCCTTTCCCTAAAATGGGAGTAATAACGAGTAGCTGCCTCATCACCTATTATGAGATAATATATGTAAAGCACTTTACACATCGTGTAGTGTCAAGTAAGCTCTCAGTGAACCAGTTGATATTATTATTGTTGCTACTGGTAAGAACTCAACTCTGTCACTTACTAGTAACTGTGTAGCCCTCAATCAAGGCACTTAGCATCTGGGCTTCAGGTTCTTGCTGTGTAAAGGGCATAGTAATACCTGCCTCCCACATTTGTAGGTGAATTAGAAATTCAGGGATACACCCAGGCCAGGCGCAGTGGCTCACACCAGTAATCCCAGCACTGTGGGAGGCCAAGGTGGGTGAATCATCTGAGGTCAGGAATTCGAGACCACCCTGGCCAACATGGTGAAACCCCATCTCTACTAAAAATACAAAAAAAAAGAAAGCTGGGTGTGGTGGTGCACGCCTGTAGTCCCAGCTACTCAGGAGGCTGAGGCAAAAGAATCACTTGAACCTGGGAGGCGGAGGTTGCAGTAAGCCGAGATCTCACCACTGCACTCCAGCCTGGGCGACAGAGCGAGACTCTGTCTTAAAAAGAATTCAGGGATGCACCCAGTACAGCCTATTGTAGGTGCTTAGCGAACAGTGGTGAGGAAGTGGGTTTGGGGCTGGGGGGTGCTGCACTGCTGCTCCTGGTATTGCTGCCCAGAGGATGGTGGGCAGCTGGTGGTGGTTTGGACCATCCAGGACTGAAGACTTATCTGAGGAAAGGTAGACAGTAAGGAAATTTGAAGTAAACTCAGCAGCCTTGGGGAAGTAGTAAGTAGGTCACATTATGACTTGAATTCTGCCTTAGAACTAGGTCTAGAGAGTAAGATCCCCCACGGTCCCAGTTCCATGGTTTCTGCTTTTTTCTAGGCATGGGGAAAAGGAGATATTGGTAACAAGATGATGGGCCCCATGTTTGATGTTCATGAGGGCTGGTGTGGTAATCTGGTGCTTGTTCCACCTGTCTGTTGACATGGGTCTCATTTACTCCCAGAAATGCCTTGAAGAGAAGAATGAAATCCTTCAGGGAAAACTTTCACAGCTGGAAGAACACTTAGCCCAGCTGCGGGAGAACCCACCCCGGGAGAAGGGTGAGGTGCTGGGTGATGTCTTGCAGGTAGGAATGCACAGGAAGACCTGTGTACTAGGGGTTGGTGTAGACTCACATTTGGTACATTTGGGTTCCTGGTGTTCCTCCATTCCCAGAGGGGCTTGGTGACTGAGGAGTCATGCTGATCCCAATTTGTCTCTTTATACCACCAGTTGGAAACCTTGAAGCAAGAGGCAGCCACTCTTGCTGCAAACAACACACAGCTCCAGGCCAGGGTCGAGATGCTGGAGACTGAGCGGGTCCAGCAGGAAGCCAAGCTGCTTGCTGAGCGGGACCACTTTGAAGAAGAAAAGCAGCAGCTGGCTAACCTGATCGCTGACCTGCAGAACTCTATCTCCAACCTCAGCCAGGCCAAGAAAGAGCTGGAGCAGGCCTCCCAGGCTCATGGGGCCCAACTGACTGGCCAGGTGGCCTCTCTGACCTCTGAGCTCACCACACTCAATGCCACCATCCAGCAACAGGATCGAGAACTGGCCAGCCTGAAGCAGCAGGCCAAAGAGGAGCAGGCCCAGCTAGCACAGACCCTCCAACAGCAAGAACAGGCCTCCCAGAGCCTCCGCCACCAGGTGGAGCAGCTGAGCAGCAGCCTGAAGCAGAAGGAGCAGCAGTTGAAGGAGGTAGAGGAGAAGCAGGAGGCCACTAGGCGGGACCACGCCCAGACACTGGCCACTGCTGCAGAGGAGCGAGAGGCCTTCTTAAGGGAGCGGGATGCAGCTCTACAGCAGCTGGAGGCACTGGAAAAGGAGAAGGCTACCAAGCTAGAGATTCTGCAGCAGCAACTTCAGGCTGCTAATGAAGCCCGGGACAGTGCCCAGAGCTCAGTGACAGAGGCCCAGAGGGAGAAGGCAGAGCTGAGCCAGAAGGTGGAAGAACTCCAGGCCCGTGTTGAAATAGCCTGCCAGGAACAGCATGAGGCCCAGGCCCAGGTAGCAGAGCTAGAGGTCCAGCTGCAGTCTGAGCAGCAAAAAGCAAATGAGAAAGAAAGGGTGGCCCAGGAGAAAGACCAGCTCCAGGAACAGCTCCAGGCCCTCAAAGAGTCCTTGAAAGTCACCAAGGGCAGCCTTGAAGAGGAGAAGCGCAGGGCTGCAGATGCCCTGGAAGAGCAGCAGCATCGTATCTCTGAGCTGAAGGCAGAGACCCGAAGCCTGGTGGAGCAGCGTCAGCAGGAACAAAAAGAGCTGGAAGAAGAGAAGGCTAGGCGCAAGGGGCTGGAGGCTCGATTACAGCAGCTTGGGGAGGCCCATCAGGCTGAGACTGAAGCCCTGCGGGGGGACCTGGCAGAGGCCATAGCTGCCCAGCGCACGGCTGAGAGTGAGTGTGAGCAGCTCGTCAAAGAGGTAGCTGCCTGGCGTGAACGGTATGAAGATAGCCAGCAAGAGGAGGCACAGTATGGCGCCATGTTCCAGGAACAGCTGATGACTTTGAAGGAGGAATGTGAGAAGGCCCGCCAGGAGCTGCAGGAGGCAAAGGAGAAGGTGGCAGGCATAGAATCCCACAGGGAGCTCCAGATAAGCCGGCAGCAGAATGAGCTAGCTGAGCTCCATGCCAACCTGGCCAGAGCACTCCAGCAGGTCCAGGAGAAGGAAGTCAGGGCCCAGAAGCTTGCAGATGATCTCTCCACTGTGCAGGAAAAGATGGCTGCCACCAGCAAAGAGGTGGCCCGCTTGGAGGCCTTGGTGCGCAAAGCAGGTGAGCAGCAGGAAACAGCCTCCCGGGAGATAGTCAAGGAGCCTGCGAGGGCAGGAGACAGAGAGCCCGAGTGGCTAGAAGAGCAACAGGGGCATCAGTTCTGCAGCACACAGGCTGCGCTACAGGCTATGGAGCGGGAGGCAGAGCAGATGGGCAATGAGCTGGAGCGGCTGCGGGCCGCACTGATGGAGAGCCAGGGGCGGCAGCAGGAGGAGCGTGGGCAGCAGGAGAGGGAGGTGGCGCGGCTGACCCAGGAGCGGGGCCGGGCCCAAGCTGATCTTGCCCTGGAGAAGGCGGCCAAAGCAGAGCTGGAGATGCGGCTGCAGAACGCCCTCAATGAGCAGCGTGTGGAGTTTGCTACCCTGCAAGAGGCACTGGCCCATGCCCTGACGGAAAAGGAAGGCAAGGACCAGGAGTTGGCCAAGCTTCGTGGCCTGGAGGCAGCCCAGATGAAAGAGCTGGAGGAGCTTCGGCAAACCATGAAGCAACTGAAGGAACAGCTGGCTAAGAAAGAAAAGGAGCACACATCTGGTTCGGGAGTCCAGTCTGAGGCTGCTGGCAGGACAGAGCCAACAGGCCCCAAGCTGGAGGCGCTGCGAGCAGAGGTGATTAAGCTGGAGGAGCAGTGCCAGCAGCAGCAGAAACAGGTCGACAGCCTGGAATGCAGCCTCAAGGTTGAGCGGGCCTCCCGGGCTGAGTGTGACAATGCTCTGGAGACTCTGCAGGGCCAGTTAGAGGAGAAGGCCAAGGAGCTGGGACACAGTCAGAGCGCCTTAGCCTCGGCCCAGAGAGAACTGGCTGCCCTCCACACCAAGGCACAAGACCACAGCAAGGCTGAGGATGAGTGGAAGGTCCAGGTGGCCCGGGGCCGGCAGGAGGCTGAGAGGAAAAATAGCCTCATCAGCAGCTTGGAGGAGGAGGTGTCCATCCTGAATCGCCAGGTCCTGGAGAAAGAAGGGGAGAGCAAGGAGTTGAAGCGGCTGGTGATGGCCGAGTCAGAGAAGAGCAAGAAGCTGGAGGAGAGGCTGCACCTGCTCCAGGCAGAGACAGCTAGCAACAGTGCCAGAGCTGCAGAACGCAGCTCTGCCCTGCGGGAGGAGGTGCGGAGCCTCCGGGAGGAGGCCGAGAAACAGCGGGTGGCTTCAGAGAACCTGCGGCAGGAGCTGACCTCACAAGCTGAGCGTGCAGAGGAGCTGGGCCAAGAATTGAAGGCGTGGCAGGAGAAGTTCTTCCAGAAAGAACAGGCCCTCTCCGCCCTGCAGCTCGAGCACACCAGCACACAGGCCCTGGTGAGTGAGCTGCTGCCTGCTAAGCACCTCTGCCAGCAGCTCCAGGCCGAGCAGGCTGCTGCTGAGAAGCGCCACCGCGAGGAGCTGGAGCAGAGCAAGCAGGCAGCTGGGGGGCTGCGGGCAGAACTGCTGCGGGCCCAGCGGGAGCTTGGGGAGCTGATTCCTCTTCGACAGAAGGTGGCAGAGCAGGAGCGAACAGCTCAGCAGCTGCGGGCAGAGAAGGCCAGCTATGCAGAACAGCTGAGCATGCTGAAGAAAGCACATGGCCTGCTGGCAGAGGAGAACCGAGGGCTGGGTGAGCGGGCCAACCTTGGCCGGCAATTTTTGGAAGTGGAGCTGGACCAGGCCCGGGAGAAGTATGTCCAAGAGTTGGCAGCCGTGCGTGCTGATGCTGAGACCCGTCTGGCTGAGGTGCAGCGGGAAGCACAGAGCACTGCGCGGGAGCTGGAGGTGATGACTGCCAAGTATGAGGGTGCCAAGGTCAAGGTCCTGGAGGAGAGGCAGCGGTTCCAGGAAGAGAGGCAGAAACTCACTGCCCAGGTAAGGTACTCAGCCCAACCACTGCCCCAAAGATCAGGAGCTGAGAGTGCGGGGACATCCATCCTCTGTGTTCCAGGGCCTCTGGCTCCTACACTGGAGTGTCTTGCTTTTCCTCATTGACTGGGTGGCAGAAAAGGAGAGGTGGCTGGTGGAGTTCAAGTCTGTTGCCCCTGTCATCCTCAAGAAAATATCAGTGGCCTCCCCTCCCCTGAAGGCTCTGTCACTAGAGAGTCAAGTTGAGATTACCACCAGCCCGTTCCAGAGGCACACTTGCACTGGATGCCTCAGGAGCTGCCAGGGACTAGAATAAGCCTAACTGGCATTTTTAAACGTACTGTCAATCTAGCTCCTTGGGGGAGAGTATCAGGGCCTCAGTGAGGTGAGCCTGGCAGCAGGGCTGGTGCCTGTTTGGCCCCATCTCACTCTGTCTCCGTTGCTCCTCCCCCATGTACAGGTGGAGCAGCTAGAGATATTTCAGAGAGAGCAAACTAAGCAGGTAATGCCTGGGGTCCTCGCTAAATGCTGGCTGCTTAAACGGTGACCAGTCTCAGTGCATGAGCCCGGCTGCAGCTTGCCTCCACCAGCTCCTGTTGTGAACTGTTTGTGAAGGGGGCAGGGTCAAGCCATGGAATCCAGGCCCAGGCTGCCCAGGAGTGCGGTGTTCTGGGCTCTCTCTCGGGCCTCATCCCACCCGTCCCAGGTCGGCCTCTCCACCCTTCTGCACCTTCTCTCATCTGCCTGTCAGGGACAAGGGGTGGCACTGGCTTCATCTTTCCCACACCTGAACCAATGACGGACACAGTCCTTGGGATTCCCAAACTTCCCAAGTCCTGTGACCAGTTAAGAATACTCCACTAAGAGGAACAGCAGAATTACCTGTGGGCCTTGTTTAACCTGGTACCCTTTTGCCCAGAGTATGGCTTTATGGAAGCCTTGAAGGTGATAAGCAAGGCAGCCCCCACGGGTTAGGATTATAGGCTCAAGACACTTGCCCATCACTTTCTGGGGCTCTAACTCTGAGCACAGCATAGAGATGTCTGGAGCAGGAAGGGCCTACACCAGATGGGGACGGGGAAGTGGGAGTCACATGGTCTGGCTGCCTCTTTCTCATGGGGATCTCTGTGTTGCCTGAGACATCGAGGCTGTTGAGCTGGCGTTAGTGAGAGCACCCTTTCTCCATCATTCTCCTACCCAGCCACCCCAGGACTGCTGAAAAATTGGGCACTCCTCTTCCTCTAAGGAGCCTGAGATAATGGGGGACAATCAAAGTGAACAGCAAACAGTTGGCAATGGAGCCCTTGCCTCTCCCCTGTGCTGCCCAGTCATGCTTGAACTCCCAGAATGCTTAGAGCAGCCAGGGATGCGTGGGGCTATATTCTCCCTCTTCCCCTACCTCCCTGTGCTCTTCCTCTGTGGGAGTGGGGTGGGCTTTGGAGTACGTGTGCTGCCCCTGCTCTTGTCTTCCAGCAATCTGTTCCCCCAATGCTAACCACAGCAGCCACGCTGCTAGCACCAGCCCTAACGGCCTGTGGATGTTGGAAAGAGGTCTGAGCATCTGTGGGCTTGGGCTTTGGCAGTTTCTGGGAGGGAAGTATGGGAATTGATTATGTCTGCTAGAATTACAGACTAGAATCTGGGAAGGTTGCCACTGTGGAGTGGTGGCAGCAGCAGGGTGGTGGTGGGGGTGACACGGGTCGGGCAGGCCTCTGTCTCTGCAGGCTAAGGGTAGAGACGAATATGGACAGGTGGCCCTAGCAACATCTATGTTAGGTCGCCTCATTCAGGCCCTGCCAACCAGCCTGGGCAGCAGGCTGTTCCCTAATAGAGGCCAGAAAAAGGGCCTGAGTTTCTTCTAGGAACACTAAGGATCCTGGTCTGGGAAACCCCTGAGTCTCCTGTCCTCCTCTTCCCTCCCCAGGTGGAAGAACTGAGTAAGAAACTGGCTGACTCTGACCAAGCCAGCAAGGTGCAGCAGCAGAAGCTGAAGGTGGGACAGCTAGGGGAATGGGTCTGGCCTCTGGACGGGGGAGGGAAGCTCATCTCTAAGCCCTTGGGCTGTGGTGGGTGTCAGGGCAGAGGAGGGGCACCCTGCATTCCAGGCAGCCCTCCCGGGAGGCCTATGACTTAGGAGCTCATGTGTGTGTCTTCTGGAAGCTCTCAAGAGACAACCAGGGTGGTTCCCATCTCTCGACTGTCCCTGTCCACTACAGCAGCTACTAGTCATGTGTGGTTAAATTTATTAAATCCAGTTCTTCAGACACACTAGCTACATTGCCCCTGCTCAGCAGCTACATGTGGTTAGTGGCCGCTGTACTGGACAGCAGATACATAACATTCCACTACTGCATAAAGTTCTGTTGGACAATGTAAGTGTAGATAGTCTGCGCTGAAGGAACAAGTGTCACCAGTGTTGAATGTTACGATGCAGTTTAATAACATTCCTAATGCTTTCAACTATGTCACCTTCTTTGGTTTAATACTTGCTTTTTGCAATTCTAGGCTTCACAGCCTTTAATCAGGGGCAAAGGAACTGGGCACCAGTGGCATTGGGACTCACTAAAGCCCTGGTGGGTCCTAGGAGTTGGTGGGAGCTCAGAGGTTCATTTCTGCTCACCTTCCATACCATGGTGCCACACCATGTCTGATTGCAATAAACACGTTTATTCTGCTCCTTATGGGGCCTATCCTGTGCTGGGAGAGGCAAAGGTGGGATGCTTCTATACAGTATTGACAGCAGAGCACTTGCTTGCCTTGCAGATTGACAGAGAATCAAGCCCTGCTCTTAAGGAGTTATGGTCTGGACAGAAGGCAGTGTAGGGATCATAAATAAGCCTCCATGGGCTTTTTTTTTTTTTTAAACTTACTCTGCCGTTAAGTCATTGTTACCCTGGTCAGTTTCCTCCTTTGAAAAGGGGATAAAGTGACTTCTCAGAGTGGCTTTGAGGAGAAACAAGTTCCTGTCCTCAGAGAGCTCACATGCCAAGTGCCTCACTCCAGGGTCTGCACCTGGGTGTTCACCCAGGGATCAGTTCTTGCCCTCTTAGGGGAGATTGTATGTGCATGCATGCAAAGAGCATGAGACACTGTGTCTGGTCTCAAGGCAAAGATAGGGCAGGAGCTGGTCAGGGAAAGGCTGCTATGGATGTGGATTGAAGGGTATGTGGGCTTCAGGTTCAGTAGGCTGTAGTTGGGGTGGGGGAGTTTTGTCCATTTCCTAAGAAAGTGCAGGAGTCTAAAGCACCTGTGGAGCCCCAGTGGCTGGTGCAGATGAGTAGACTTGGGTGACCAGACCAGCTTTCCTGAGTGGCCTTTCTTCTCAGGCTGTCCAGGCTCAGGGAGGAGAGAGCCAGCAGGAGGCCCAGCGCCTCCAGGCCCAGCTGAATGAACTACAAGCCCATTTGAGCCAGAAGGAGCAGGCAGCTGAGCACTATAAGCTGCAGGTGAGGAGCCCAGCCCAGGCCCATGCCACCTTCTTCCTGTCCTCCAGCCTCTGCCCCACCCACCCACACTATCTGCCCACAGATGGAGAAAGCCAAGACCCATTATGATGCCAAGAAGCAACAGAACCAAGAGCTGCAGGAGCAGCTGCGGAGCCTGGAGCAGCTGCAGAAGGAAAACAAAGAGCTGCGGGCTGAAGCCGAACGGCTGGGCCATGAGCTACAGCAGGCTGGGCTGAAGACCAAAGAGGCTGAACAGACTTGCCGCCACCTTACTGCCCAGGTGCGCAGCCTGGAGGCACAGGTAAGAATCTCACTGGCAGACTCACCTCACCTCTGTGCCCTCTTCTCCTAGGCCACTGCTGCCTTAGGCTTTTCTTCACTGTCTCCCTGGCCCAATCCTTCTCAGGTTGCCCACGCAGACCAGCAGCTTCGAGACCTGGGCAAATTCCAGGTGGCAACTGATGCTTTAAAGAGCCGTGAACCCCAGGCCAAGCCCCAGCTGGACTTGAGTATTGACAGCCTGGATCTGAGCTGCGAGGAGGGGACCCCACTCAGTATCACCAGGTCAGGAGGCACCCTTCCTCCCTATGTCTGTTGTTTTATAGAGTGAGTGCCTACTGTTGACCAGGCTGTATCCTAGTGAGATAAATAAGATAAGATCTAAATTTATTCTTAGAGAAGAAGAAAAACAGGAATTATGCCAGATGTCTATTTAGGGCACAGCTGGAATAAAAAGGTGGTGGTCAAGAAAGGCTTCATGGAAGCACACTACTGCTGAGTCTTGAAAGCATCACAGGTGGGTGCGCCAGGTTAACAGAGGAGAGCAGTGTGAGCAGAGGCTGTGAAAGAACCTGACCAGGCTGAGATGCGAGGCCAGGAAGGCCCAGGATCCTAGGAGCTATCTGCACTCCCCGTTGGAGACTGGCTACTAGACTTGATCCCATAGGCATTGAGAAAACCTTAGTGGCTGTAATTAAAAGGTTTAAAGGGAGGAAAAAAGGAACCTTGGAAGAATTTGAAACTGAAGAGTTCATAGTTAATTTGCATTTTAAAAAGATTATTCTAATAGCTAGTATAGAAGACTGGAAAAACATACTGGTTTTTTTTTTGAGACAGAGTTTTGCTCTTGTTACCCGTGCAATGGCACGATCTCGGCTCACCGCAACCTCTGCCTTCTGGGTTCAAGCAATTCTCCTGCCTCAGCCTCCCGAGTAGCTGGGACTACAGGCACGCACCACCATGCCCAGCTAATTTTTTGTATTTTTAGTAGAGATGGGGTTTCACCTTGTTGACCAGGATGGTCTCGATCTCTTGACTTTGTGATCTACCCACCTCAGCCTCCCAAAGTGCTGGGATTATAGGCGTGAGCCACTGCGCCCAGCCAGAACATACTGTTTTTAATTAAACACTTATATTGTACTTACTTTGGTGCTAGACATAAAGCACTGATAACAATTACACCTAATTTATCCCCCAATAACCCTCTGTGGTAGGTTTATTATCTCCTTTAACAGATGAATATGGGGCATAGAGGGCCAGTCACTTGCCCAGGATCCCCCAGTGGTAGAGCTGGGGTTTGACCCTAGGAAGCCTGGCCTGAGCCCTTGCTTGTCACCACTCTCCTGCCTCTCAGTGCCATGGTGCGTCTAGGTGAGAGAAGATGAGGCAGACCAGGGAAAGGACATGAGCATGCAGGGGGTATGGTTAGGAGATCTGTTCAGGAAGCTTGGTAATTGGGTTTGCCAAGTGGGACAACATGGATTATACCCATTTTCATGGCTTGGGGGCCTGGGTGGACAGTGCTCCTACTCACTGAAATGGGAGATTCAGGAAGAAGAAGACATGTGGGCTTAGATTGGGACATGTTTGCTGTGGAGCAGCCATGGGCATCTGGTAGGGATGGAACATCGGGTCTGGGTGTTGCCACTATGAGGAGGTATTAGGAAAAGCCAGGGGAGTGGACTGAAAGAAGGGTCTAGGTCAATGGTTTTCCTTGGTACCTCTGAAAAATCAGAGAGATGGGCTGCTTGACCTCATCTGCTTGTAGTAAGTATGGGAAATGGTTCCTTTAGAGCAAAGGGCTGGACAAAATGACTTTAGTCCAAAGGACTGTTCCTCATCAGGTTTCCTTTCCACAGCAAGCTGCCTCGTACCCAGCCAGACGGCACCAGTGTCCCTGGAGAACCAGCCTCACCCGTCTCCCAGCGCCTGCCACACAAGGTAGAATCCCTGGAGAGTCTCTACTTCACACCCATCCCTGCTCGGAATCAGGCCCCCCTGGAGAGCAGCCTGGACTCCCTAGGAGACGTCTTCCTGGACTCGGGTCGTAAGACCCGCTCCGCTCGTCGGCGCACCACACAGATCATCAACATCACCATGACCAAGGTCAGGCTGCCAGAATGGGGGATAGGGGCTGCAGGGTCGCAATTCCCACTTCCTCTCAAGGGTGTCTGCATGAGACGCTCAGTCAGGAGCAGGCAGTGATAAGCAGTCAGTCCATGTTACAGTTGGGAAAGCTGGGGTCTTAAAAAGGGCAGTGACTTGGTTAGGGCCTCTTCTCAAGAAAAGGTCAGGGCTGGGATTAGATTCCTACCTCGACTCTACATGCATTCTCTTCATGCACAGCACTGCACAGGGTGAAGGGAGAGAACATGGTAAAGCTGCAGCCCGTCCTGTGCCTCCCAGCATGCCCCATGCAGCTGAGAGGCATTGTCATTGCACAGTGGACTGCCTGCCAGGCTGCAGGCTCTTGCCTTTGTTTCACATCTTGAAGAGGTGGTTTGGGAGGAGGGGCGAGAGGCCTCTGGTACAACAGGGAGGACCTGTGTGTGTAGGGTGTCCCCTGCTACCAAGAAGTTGGGGAAGTTCTAGAAGGAAGCTTGGACTGAGGGACAGCAGAGGCTGTGGGATAAACCTGACTAGTCAGGAGACATGGGGTCCAGCCCCAGCTCTGGTATTTCCTAGCCGTGTGATTGTGGCTAGTCACTTCATTTCTCTTTGCACTTCACCTCTAAAATGGGCTGATAAACACTCTGCATTCCCTCCCTTAAAGCACTGTGAATAGACTCGATGAAAAAAATGCACAGAAAAGAGCCTTGACAACATCAGCACCACCCTGTGAGGGCTTCTGTCAGTAAGGCCTATATCTTGCAAACAGACACGTTAAGGACCTTTGCAAAGCAGTTGGGAGGATGTGCCATGGAGTCTGGGTGCTTTGGGAGGGAACAGGAAGCTTCTTTACAGTGCCAGAGTCCACCCCACTGCAACAGATTCATTCTCTTTTCCAGAAGCTAGATGTGGAAGAGCCAGACAGCGCTAACTCATCCTTCTATAGCACGCGGTCTGGTCCTGCATCCCAGGCCGGCCTGCGAGCCACCTCCTCTACTCAGTCTCTAGCCCGCTTGGGTTCTCCCGATTATGGCAACTCAGCCCTGCTTAGCCTGCCTGGCTACCGCCCCACCACTCGCAGTTCTGCTCGTCGATCCCAAGCTGGGGTATCCAGTGGGGCCCCTCCAGGTGAGGGGACTACAGGGACTTACTATACCCAAAAATTAGACTGGAAGGTGGATCGTGGCACAGGGAAAAGAGGCAAATTTTTAAAAAATCCAAGGCTAGCCTCCTCGCTACTGCCCAGTAGCCCCCTCCTTCCTGCAGCCCCAAGGGCCTTCCTTACCTGTCCATTTCAGGGCTGGCTGTTTTGGGCACTCTTAGCCAGAGTGAACCAGGGATGCTCACTAAGGGCCTGGGAGTCCCAGCACAATCTTGGGGAGTCCTCTGTACCCTTCTCAGGTGGTGATGGGCTGCTAGAAAGGTCAGGCTGGCCAGACTCTTCCTGGAGGCTCTTGCCCTTTGGGTACCAGGGAGCCCTTGGGAATCAATTCCTTATTTTGTTCCTCTGGGTGTTGGGCACTAAGCCTTAGTGGGTAAGATGTAGTAGCAGCCTCTGTGTGTGGCCTCTTCTGCCCTCTCCAGGGAGAAGGTGGTGAACAAACCCCTAGGATAGAAATAGTCTGTGTGCCTTACTCCTGCACCTGCAGCACTGAATCAGACTGGCTTAAAATTTACGGGATAGGTGACAGCAAAGGCTGGCAAGATGCCAGGGTGAGCAGGTGACCTGCCAACTTCCCTGCCCTCCACAGGAAGAAACAGCTTCTACATGGGCACTTGCCAGGATGAGCCTGAGCAGCTGGACGACTGGAACCGGATTGCAGAGCTGCAGCAGCGCAACCGAGTGTGCCCACCACACTTGAAGACCTCCTATCCCCTGGAGGCCAGGGTGAGCCCTGGGGTCACTGTGCAGGGCCTCCGATCCCTGCCCTCCCTTGAAATCTCACCTGCTGATCTAGCCTGAGCACTAAGGCCCTGGATCCCTGACTGGCTGAGGAGGGGGAGGGTGACCTCATGCTTCCAGGCAGAACAGCCAGCAGGGAGGGCATTCAGGAGTGAAGTCCCTGGGGGTGGGCAAGAGCTCGGAGAGGAATCTGATTAGGACTGCACCGCTTGTAGCCATTCACCCAGGGCGTAGGTTTAAAGTGGAACAAGGGAGGCCTCGTGAGGTAGGAAGGGTCCACCTACCCTAAGTGCCAGGTGAGTGCAGAGTCCTGGGACACCCCCAGGTCCTGCTCCATATCCAAACAGCTACAGTCCACTGACCACCTCTTCAACTAATGCAGCCTTCCCTGAGCCTGGCCACCATCTCAGATGAGGAGATGAAAACTGGCGACCCCCAGGAGACCCTGCGCCGAGCCAGCATGCAGCCAATCCAGATAGCAGAGAGCACTGGCATCACCACCCGACAGCAGCGCAAACGGGTCTCCCTAGAGCCCCACCAGGGCCCTGGCACTCCTGAGGTAGGCACAGTAGCTCCTGGGTGTTGCTCCAGCACTGTGCCCAGGTCAGGTCCAGCTCACCAAGGACTAAAGGGAGCCTTTCCTATCTCCCCCTCTCTCCAAGGGCCTAGTGCATGGATGGGAACTGCTGGGAAGGGAAGCCCTCTGGCTCAGAATTGGGCAGCAGGTTGCACAAGTTGACTTAAAAGGTCCACTCAGCTCTGTGAGAACAAGATGCCTGGCTTCAGATGTGACTCTTGCTACTGTCTGCCTAACTGTCCTCTTCCCCATAGTCTAAGAAGGCCACCAGCTGTTTTCCACGCCCCATGACTCCCCGGGACAGACATGAAGGGCGCAAACAGAGCACTACTGAGGCCCAGAAGAAAGTGGCTCCAGCTTCTACTAAACAGGTGAGGCTGGGGCGGGGGGGAATGAAGCGATGGCCTGGTGGGACCTTGCCGGCAGAGCATCGCACAGCGGGCTGGCCTGGGAAGGCCAGTCTGACAGCCTTTCCTTGCAGGCTGACCGGCGCCAGTCAATGGCCTTCAGCATCCTCAACACGCCCAAGAAGCTAGGGAACAGCCTTCTGCGGCGGGGAACCTCAAAGAAGGCCCTGTCCAAAGCTTCCCCCAACACTCGCAGTGGAACCCGCCGCTCTCCGCGCATTGCTACCACCACAGCTAGTGCTGCCACTGCTGCTGCCATTGCTGCCACCCCTCGAGCCAAGGGCAAGGTAAAGGCACTGGGGAGGGAAGCCCAATGAGAGCATAGACACCCCCCAGACCGCCCCAAGGAGCAGCATCCAAGACAGGGCTACTCTAGGCTGCTGGAGGGTGGTGGGGTAAAAGGTGTCCCTGTCCTAGTAGCTACTCGTTATCAAGGAGAGAAGACAAATGGCCCCATTCGCATGGAGAGCACCCAGAGCTGCTCAGGCATAGCCAACAACTGATAATCCGGGGGCTCACAAAGGATGGGAGCAGGAAGAGGTCTTCCAGGCCAGTGGCTGCAGGCTGGCATCCCAAGTTCTCATCTGGCCATGTGTCTGTGTCTCTTTCAGGCAAAGCACTAAACGGCTAGTACCAGAGAGTGGCCCCACCTGTGTCCCCGATGCTGACCTCACCTGGTCTTCCTTCTACTGTCCCTCTCAGTGCCTTCTCTCAGCTCCCAGGCCAACAGTAGCCAAAACCCTAGAGACAGTAATGTCTGCCTGCACCCTGGCCTGGTCCCTGGACGCCTTCTCAGAGCTGGACCAGGAAGCCTGGAGCATGGACAGTGTGGGTGCTCTCCCTACCTTGCCTCCTTTTTTCTTAGAGCAAAGTCACTTCTCCATCACGACCAGATTTGAGGCTGATGGCTGGGTCCTTGGGCCTAGCCAGTCTTCCTCTCAGCCTCTGGATCTAGAAGGGACCAGAGGAGGAGTAGGCCCTGGTTCCTGCTCTCCCGGTGGCTGGGCCTAGCAGGGGCCCTCAGTCTTGATGTCCAGGACTGGATATGGTGGGAACACCTGCCTGAGGATGCCCTTTTCCAGCACGGATGGGCCCTGTGGCTCAGGTGTGGGGTGGAGGGATAGCCTTCAGTGGCAGCTCACACCCTGCCTTCCCCAGACTTGCACTGGGGTGGGATTTGGAGTGATGGGAAGGTTTTTAAGGGCCAGGGATGGATCTTTTCTAAATGTTATTACTTGTAAATAAAGTCTATTTTTCTCCCTTGATTACTGAGTTGCCTTGATCTAAGTGGGAAAGGGTAGGGGGGAAACCTGGGTTCTTTGGAGCCTACCTTGTCCCTGCTGAGTCTTCCAGACCACCTCCTTCCTCTCATCCCTTTTCCTGGGACCACATCTTTCTTTCCAGGATTCCCACTCTCCATTACTGGCCTCTGCTCCTGGGGAACATGGGCTGTTCTCTCTCTTCTTTTTCAAGGGCCTGTGTTCCCCTGAAGCTAGTTTTGTCTTTCGCTTCTGTGTGGCAGTCCCTCTCTTCCCATACTCCCTCCTGGGACAGGCAAAGTTCCTGGGAGTGAAACTGAAGCCTAAATGAACAGATGTCAGGATACCTCCATTGAATAATCCTTTATGAGGACCCACGTGGGGATAACAGAGATACAGTGTGGATCTGAAGCAGCTGCTGCCCCCATCCCTTCCCTGGAACAGTCCATTAGAGTAAAGTGGGGGGAATACAGCATGAAGACTGAAGTCTGCAGAATAGCCAGAGCTGAAAGCGGGTGACTTCACTGAAGAGGCAGTGTTTCAACCAGGCTTGAAAGTTCCCCTGTTGGGGTGGTGAGGAAGGCGGGACCAAATGAGCAGAGGCATGGGAGTGGGAGCTGTCTGGGAAAAGCAATAGTTGGAGGCCTCCGGAAAGTCACATGGGAAATGTAGGCAGGGCCCTGGAGTGCAAGGCTAAGGCATCAACAGTCGGTTTCAGTGGTTTCTGAGCAGCAGAGCAGTGTGAGGAGCAGGACATTAGGAAGGGTGGAGAGAATGGCAGGAGGAGGAGCATTATAGGGAGGCTGTGATTTCCTAAGTAGACGGGAATGGAGTTTGAATTTGGTGAGAGAAAGAAACCAAAGCAGAGGAGAAGGGGGTGTGCTGCTTGCCCATACAGCCTGCAGGCAGTCAAGGACTGTTCACTCCAGGTAGGTAGATAGGACCCAGGCTCCGGTCAAGGTTGTGCTGCTGCTGGCCCTGGGCTGTGGCTGGAGGGCAGGGCTTCTTGGGTAGGGGGCAAGGTTGTCCTCAGGCCAGCCTAAGGAAATGAAGGCAGATGAGGATCAGGCCAAGGAAAGGAGGGACACATCTCATCACTTTGCCCCAGGCTACACCTCCCCTGTTTTAAGTTCCTTTTTGTCTCCTCAGGCTGTCCTTGAGGAATTCTGGACATTAGTTTAGAGGCTGCTCTGGCAGAGCCCACTCTTTCCTCCCCACATATGGAAACAGAGCTCCTCCTCTTCCTGGAGGCCTCTCCTTAAGCTCCTCACCCAGAGCTGGGCCAGAACGACGTAACGCTGGACAACCTGTTCGGGGTCCACGAGTACACAGGAGAAGTTGGTGCTGTGCAGGGCAGGGGTCAGCTGCTCCAGCACCAAGGTCCTGCTCAGCTGTGTACCTGTGCTCCGACGCTCCCACCTGGAGCAAAAAGGAAAGAAATGTCATGAGGACCACAGAAGGAGGCCTCCTTCCCACCCATCTGGCTGCTGCAACCCTCACCTGGTGCTGCCCTCCCACAGGCCTGGAAGGTGCTCAATGAAGGAACCATTGCCCAGCCAGTAGAGGATGCTGAAGTGGGGGAAGTGGCTGCAGGCAGTACAGGACAAGGTCAGCGTTCCATCTAGGGACACAAGCAGCAGTTAGCCCTCCTGAAGAGCAAGCCCTTTCCCTGGCCTGCTCTGCTGTGCCCTCCCTGCCAGCTCCCCCTAGGTGGGAAGGTGTGTTAAAGGGGAAGTGCAGTTGTCTCCAAGAGGCCCTAGCCCTAAATAGGGAATATGGGGAAGGGTCCTTGGTTCATGTGATGACTCCTCTTCTGAGTCTGTCTCCTCGGGATGACCTTTTCTAGTACCCAGTCTCTGTGACTCTGGAGCCCAGGTGACCGAGGCAGTGCTGGGTGGCTACTGCTCCTATGAGATGGCTAGAGGCCAGTGGGCTCTGGGTGAAGGGGCTGGCCTTGGAGTCCACTGCAATCAAGGCTCTGAGAGGTCCTGTGACCATTACTTACGTCTGAGTTCTCTGTCCTATTTGATAGGGAGCATCTTGGGAGCTGCACCAAGCCCGTACCCATGACCCTGGGTTATGGAGGGAGAATGTGGGGGTTCAGCCCAGCTGGCCCAGTTGGTGGTGCATGGCAGAAGAGGGCTAGTGCTCAGGAGTCAACCCAACCCTGGGAACCTCTGTGCCCACAGCCTACCCCCAACCACTGTGCTCCTTACTCAGTGGCAGTTCCACCTCTGGCCAGGTCACCTCCAATGCTGGACACTGCTTTGCTGCTGGGAACACTGGGGGCTGGGAGGAGCAGGGGTCCTTTGTGCTTCTAGCTGAGGCAGTGGCAGCTGTGGTGTTCTGTGAGACAGGTGTGGCTCTGTCCAGGAGAGTGATGATGTGGGCACACAGGAGCAGGACCCACAAAGGACTGGGGACTGAGGAAAGGACAGTCACAAGTCAGTGGCTGGGCTGCCTGGGAACGCTCAGCATCATGGCTTCTATCTGGAGACAGAGTGGGCTGCCCAGGTAAGGATGTACCTTCAGCCCAAAGATGTCTGGGCTCTAGCCAGGGAATCAGAGCAAAAGAGGGGCCTCTCAGCACCCACCCCTTTATTGAGTACAGAGAAGCTTTGGAATGGAGCCAGAGCCACAGCATCTGCCTTGGGGTGAAGGCTCCGGGTTAGCCTACCGCTCCATTCTGTTCATAGACCTCACCCTACCCTGCCTGCCCATGGGCAGCCCCAAGGCCTACCTGGTATCCACTTCTGTCGCATGGTCATGATGCTGGTAAGCTTGGCTCTCTATCTGTGACAACGTCCTCTTCTCTGGTGAAAGGTGGGGGAGGAGAATCGTAAACCACTGCCACGTTTTCTCAGTAGCTGGCTTTTCCTCCCGTAGCATAGCCTGGGGCTCTTTCAGTGACAATCCCCCCCAACCCCAGCTCTCATGACCAAAAATGGTAAGATGCTTACCTAGTCCAATCTTACCCCTTCATTAGGGAGGGCAAAACTGAGACCCAAAGAGAGAACAGGGACTCACCCAGTCACCCTCTCCAGCAACAAAGCTGCTTCTGGGAAGGGCAGGATCCCGAGCAATCCTTCTGGGAAAGTACTGCCCCCATCCTCTATTTCACTTTCACTTTTTAAACAGAATACCTTAAAAGTGAGTGTTCTCAGAAACCTTCAGCTCCCGGGACCCCTACCTCTCCAGATGATACCAGACTGGGACCTCTAATCTACCTCCATGCCACCCCAGGGTCACCTAAGGTGTGAACTAGATAGAGTCTCTCACAGATCAATTCTGTCCCAGCCAAGGGTCAGGACACTGGTATCTACCTCCCCTCTTCAGACCCAGGTCTGTTTCCATCTGAACAGGCTTCCTCCTCCGCCTTCACACTGATATTCAATGGGACAACTTTCCTGGGCACTGGGGACCCCAAGTTGGATCATTTTCACCATTTCAGGCTCAAAGCCATACCAGCCCCTCCACATCCTGGCCTTTCCCAGTCTCCCCACTCTCCCAGCCACCAGCCCCAAGGTTGGCTGCATCTCCCAGTACCCCACCCATGGATCTCTCATCCTAGCCCCTCTGGCCAGGGCTACAGGTCTAGGTTCACTAGTATTCCCAGATTCCTCCTACCTGGTTCCCAAGAGGTCCTGAAGAGCCTGCCTTTCCAGAAGCTCCCCTCTGTGAGCTCCAAGACTCAAGCTGGCTGTGTCTAGCTGCGTGTGAACCCACCACAGGAAACACACCGGAAGCACTTTCCCCTTGTCTGTAGAACTCACACAGCCAACCCAGGAACTGACACACAGGCTCGAGAGCTGACCCCCAACAGGAGGTAGATAGGAGCTGTGTGTCTGAGGCTTGTGACTCCTGTAATCAAGAGGGTGTGAGGGCTGGTGACAGAGCCAGGGAGGCCCCCAGCTGGGACTGCATCAGGAACACAGTCAGTTGTGATCTCCTATGTCTAAATTAGGAATATGGCTTTTCCACAAGAAAACAACAGGAGACTACAAGTCGCATCTTGTAGGTGTGAAGTTCAAGCTTTTCCTCCTCTCAATTCCTCCCTCTACCTCCTGCCCCAGGGGCTTCTAATACTATGATGTAAGGGAAATTCCTCCCAGGAACACCAGCATCTCCAGGAGTTAGGTCAGGAGGCAAGGCTGCCTGGGGTTTCTGAAAGATACAGTCCAGTGGGGGATGGTAGGGGCAGATGACAGGAGTCTGCCTTAGTGTAACCAAGACCAGAGTTGGGCAAAGGGAAAGTTATGGGACTCAGGACTGTTATGAGTGAAAAAAGAGCTTTGCACAGCCTGGTCTCGGCTTCACACCTGCGCCTGACATCGGGGTGGGAGAAAAAATGAAAGGAAGTGATCCCTGAGTCTTTTGACCAGCCACATTCCCCTCTCTGAGGAGAGGAACAGCCCCAGAGGAGGCATAAGCAGCAGGGCCTCATGGGAAGCCACGGCTGGGGAAGAGAAGCCGAGGCTGAGTACGTAGCCCTGAGGAAGGCAGGTGGTGGCAGGACACTGGCCTCAGGCAGTGAGAACATGGAGCAACCTCAGTCTGAAAGCAGGCCCAGTGATGCCCCAGGCCCTCTTAGGCCACAGCATGGGAGCCCAGCATTCTACCACTCCTACAGATGTCGGCAGGGGAACAGCAGGGAACAGCAGAAAGGCAAGGCCAACCACCCCCAGACCCTCAGGTCTCAGATGGGGGTTAGCAAAGGCAGGACACGCCTGGAGACCCCAGAGAGAGGTGGGAAGAAGAAAGCAAGATAAATGTTCAGCTTTCCAACCCAGCTCATGGAGCTTTATTCAGATGGGAGTGACAACATCCTGCTTGGTTCTTGCTGCCCTTGAAGAAGCAGGTGCTACTGGGTCTATTCCCTAGAAACCCAATACCAAAGGCCCATGTTTGACCTCCCACTTTATTCAAGTCACCAAGGACCAGGACTGGAGCCTTCCTAGAAGCCCCTTCTCAAAACCTGTACTCACCTAGGCCTTATTCCTCTACCCACCCACCCACCACTCCTGTTGTCAGGCCCAGGGAGGACCCATGAATAACAAAAATCATGTAGGGATATTCCCTGGCCTGGGAATCCTCTGCCAGCTTCCAGGGCATATCATCTGACAAAGGGAGAAGCTGACGTCTTTTCTTCTGACTTGTGAGCACACACACACACATGCATACGCACTCTTAGGCTTTCAGGAAGGAAGTGTGGCAGGGTGACTTTTGGCACGTGTCAGCACTCCACTGAAGGATCCACTAAAGAATGCGCTTGCATAAGGGGCTGTCAGTCACGGCTGCCAACAACTGCCCCGTGACCCAACTATATGACCTCTATTCTTGGCTGACCACAGCCCTGCACATAGGCAGGTATCCACAGTGCTGATTCTTCCAGTTGTCCCAAAACAAGTCTTCAATGAATTGAGGCCCCAAGACTTCCCTTGTTGGACAAGTCACTGATAAGGTTCCACTTGCCTCAACTAGCCTATAGCTCCTGGACAGAGGGAGACAGAGTCAGACACAACACCTGTCCTGTGTCCCAGACAGCAGGCGGGGGAGGGAAGACACTTGGGGCCTCAGTGCTCACCCATGGCAGTAGCCTGAGTATGTCAGCTCTTTACTAAGTGCACCAGGCTTGAGCCCACACAGAGAAGAAGGGAGTGGGTGGGCTGAGACCTTCAGCTACCTGGGAGCCCAGCAGTGTTCTCAGCCAGAGATGAAAAGGCTCCTTAAAACCAAAAATATGGCTCTGCCCCCACCCTGCTTAGACAGGGAGGGTGAAGCCTGGAGGGGGGCAATTCCTATGCTCCACAATAAAAAAGGGGTTTTTAAATATATTCATCAAAATAGTTTTCTTTTAAAAAGCCCCACTGCTGACAGACCCACTGGCTGGCTCTCCATCATATCCCTCCCTAGTCCGACACAGCTGGAGGGGTCCTGAGTGGACCAAGCACCCCTTTGAGTCTTTCCCACCCAGGAGTTCTTTGTGGGCAGGGAGGAGAGTGCCCTGAGGTCCGCGGCGTGTGGGGTGGGTTCTCCAATGATGCTCTTCGTCACTATTCCAGGCCCAGGATGTAGTTGATGCCTTGGACTAAGCCAATGATGACAGGCTGCCAGGCTACCAAGTATCGAAGCCAGTCTAGCAGCTGCCCATACATGACGTGAGGCCTCTCCCAGCTGTCAGTGTGTTAAAGAGGCTCTGTGCAAGAGCTGCCAGGGGTGAGCTAGCATGGGTGCGGGGGCTCCCTGGGTCTGCCCCACTTTCCAGCTCCTCCACAGCCTAGAGGAATGGAGACTGCTTTCTGGAAAGGCCCACCCAGCCTTACTCCTACTCAGCCAGCACTCCCGACTTCGCCCTCCCCCTCCTCTTCCTCCTCACAGCCTGTCCGTTGGAGTAAAAAGCTGAACACAGAGAATGCAGAATGTAGGACAGAGGGGACTGGTACAGGAGACAGGACAGACCTGAAGGAATGGAGAGAAAAATCCTAGTTCCCCATGACCAACATACAGGGAGGGCCTCCTGTAACACCTTCTCTAAGAAGAAACTGTCAGTGTGAGGCAGCCATAAATCTATCTATCCGTGACAATGGCTGCAAGGAGGCTGAGAACAGGCAATACTCCTAGAATAGGGAGACTGGGTGTGTATCATGGGGCAGGACTAGCAGCTCAGCTTCCCATCATGGTTCAAGATGTTCTGGTTGGGGGCAGAGGGGAGGGCCCCAAGAAGGCCCAAATGCATGTCACACTGACCAGTACTTTCTTCCCACAGCCCACTCCCAACAAGGACCCCAATAAAGGATACGGATTGCTGAACATTCTCTTGAGGTCTACCTTCTCTTTGCAGTAGGGACACGTCTGCTTCTTTCCCACGATGCACCAGCCGCGGATGCAGAACTCGTGGAAGCTGAGCACTACTGGTCAAGGGAAATGGTGGGAGCCAGGGAGGCACTCCAGCCCCACGCCAGTCTTTGAAAGGTTCAAATCCTGGCTTCGCTCTTTATCAGCTCTATAATCTTGGGCAAGTCCCTCTGTCTGAACCTGTTTCCTCGCATGTGAAGTAAGGGTAATGATCCCCATCTCACAAGACTGTCATGGGACAAAATGGAGATGATACATGGCTCTCCCAACAGAGGCATTGAATGGGAGCTGAGTAAATACATGATACATATTACAAGTGTTATTCAGAATAGGGGATTTGATGCTAAACTAAGGGATCCCATTAGAGGTTCTCTTCCCCTGTGACTGGTCTGACCTCAGGTCTGCTAGCACTCCTTCACTAGCTACAGCCTCAGGTTCCTCTCAGACCCAACCAGAGTGTAACCACTGTTTACATAAGAGTGGCTCTGATCCGTGGGAAAGGGCAGGGAAGGCGGCCCTCTTGTGGCCCTCCTACATGCAAGGGTCTGGACAGCCCACCTAGGGTCACGACCACCCCCTTTCTCTCCCTGACTGGAGTGTGCAGGTAGCAGGAGAGATGTGGCTCAGGAGCTCGAGGCAGGATACACATGATTGCAAGACAGCCTGTATGTGTTCTCAATGATGCCCTCTTCACTGACGTCCACAAAGATCTGCTGGCCACACACAGCACACACGCTGTCTGAAAGATGTTTGGTAGGCATGCCCGACTCGCTGTAGAACTGAAGAAGAGCGGGAATGAAAGACAGGAAAAGCTGTGAGAAGCAGCCAAAGTAGGAAACTCCACAGAGGCCTCAGGCCTTCTAAAGAGAAGGCACAGTGGCAGAGGGAAGCCCAGAGTTAGAGGACTTTTTTAAAAAACTCTTTAGAAAAGGTCACCTTTTACAGGTCAAACCGACCTCATCCTTCCTGGGCAGTTGGGGAGAAGTGACTAGACTAGAGATGGTTGGGAAGTTAGGTCAACAGGAACTGTAGACTGGGCTGGATCAGCTCCAGGGATAAGGGGAATTGGAGGGAGAACTCAGGGCTGGTGATCAGGAGCTGTGTCAAATAAGCCATTCTGTCACCAGACTATGGTTCCATCAGAAATGGACAACCATATTCTCCAACATTTAAAAGAGTGAAATATTAAGTGCCATATTGGTTTGGTGACAAGGGCATTCTCAGACATTTGTGGCAGCAGCAAAGGAGGTTGAAGCCTTTCAGATACCACTTAGCATGGTGTCTCAAACTGTTGCTGACCCATTAATTTCACTTCAAGGAATTTAAAGAAATAAGAGGAAGTGTCAAAAATGCTTCATGCAAACAGATATTCATTTAAGCATTATCATAATTAAGAAAGCAAAGAGTCTGGCATGTCCTCAAAAAGTTAAAACATAGAATTGCCAAATGACAGAGCAATTCCATTCCTCAGTATAAACCCAAAAGATATGAGACTAGGGCTAAACAGACACTCAAACACAATGCTCACAGTATTACTCACAGTAGCCAAAAAGTGGAAACAACCCAAGTGGCTGTTGACAGATGAATGAATAAACCGAATGCAGTGCACACACACAATGGAATACTATTCAGCCATAAAAAGGAATGATACATTCTATACACAAATGAACTCTGAAAACACTATGCTAAGTGAAAGAAACCAGAGACAAAGGGACAAATATTGTATGATTCCATTTACATGAAATATCTACAATAGGCATGTTCAAGGAGATGGAATGTATATTACAGGTAAACCAGGGGCTGCGGGCAGGGGTAATGAGGAGTTACTCCTTAATGGGCAGAGTTTCTGTTTGGGATGATGAAAAACTTTGGAATTAGACAGTGACAATGGTTGCGTAACACTGAAAATTAATGCACTGAATTGTATACTTCAAAATGGTCAAAATGGTGAAGTGGTCTAGAAATCTCTTCTGGAGAGTACACTGGTTAAAGGATGATCCAATGTGTACACAAATAGGTAAGAGGGAAATGAAGGTAAAACACAAGACAGTTGTTCAAAAAGGAACCTAATAAACTGTCTGTAAAGTGATCCAATGTACTGTTTCCAATTTGATCCAGTACAGAAAAAATTAGAATAGTCCCATGATACTGAGAAACAAGTCCCTGGCCTTAAACAGTACTTGATTAAAGTTACCCAAGGTGATGGAAAATTCCTTCTTGGGGTGGGGTCTTGGGGGATGATACTGAGACAGGGAGTACTTCTATGTTGTTTAAATAATTACAAAGAGAACATATTACTTTTATAAACAGCAAAACAACAAAGATATATTTCTATTCTGAAAAAAAAACTTAGAAATACTTTCTTGCATTTCTCAGATTAGTGTTAATTTCCCATATTTAAGCATCTCTCCATGATGGCCACCTGCTCCTCTTGCACTTCCTATCTCAGTGAAAGGTACTGCCATCCAAGCAGTTGCCGAATCAAAAATGTCAGCTTTGAGACCTTCATCTCCTTCATCTTTTTCCCTTCAGTCTTCAAAACCAAACTATATCTAAGTCCTGTCAACTTACCTCCAAAATACTTCTCAAATACAGTAAGTATGTCCTCATTTAACTTCATCGATAGTTTGTTGGAAACTGATTTTAAGTTAAACAACATATAACAAAACTAATTTGAACACAGGCTAATTGATAGAAACAAGAGTTCAGTTCCTGTGTCATCTTTCTGTTACAAAGACATCACTAAACCTCTATTTAAGAAACACCAAATTGTCTCTTAGAAAAAGACTCAAAACATTTTTAATATTAAAAGTTGAAATATGTAGCTTTACCCATAACAGTTAAAGAATAATAAAACAAGTATGACAACTTCCCCCAATTTTTGGTAAAGCAGAGAGTGACAGTGGCTGTTGTTGTAGTGGTTGTGGGTTAAATCAAGGAATAAATGTTCACAAAGCAAAAATTGTAAGGAGCAACTCCTACCGCGTGCAGTGCAAAAACAATAACCAATACGGACTGAGCACTTTTGTGCTGCATCATTTATTGTTGTGCCTTTGCGTGACTATTGCATACTTTGTGAATTTTATTTATTTACTTTTTAGAGACAACATCTTGCTCTGTTGCCCAGGCTGGAGTTTGGTGGCATGATCAAGCTACTGCAGCCTCGAAACTCCTGGGCTCAAGTGACCTCCCACCTTGGCATCCCAAGTAGCTGGGACCACAGGCATGTGCCACCACACCCAGCTAATTTTTTTCTCTCTTTTTTTTTGTAGAGATGGGGTCTCATCTATGTTGCTCAGGCTGGTCTTGAACTCCTGTGCTCAAGCGATCTGCCTGCCTTGGCCTCCCAAAGTGAGCCACTGTGCCCAGTATTTTTAGCGTAAAAATCAAAATCTTATTTGGCCCACAAGCTTTTTTCTGGTCTAGTCACTACTTCTCTAGACACTTCTTGGTCATAAAACCACACTTGTCTCAGTTCCTCAAAAACCCCCACACTTTCTCCCATGACAAGACTTCATCCACTTAACTCCTACTCATTGTTCAAGTCAGCTCCACAGTCACTTCTTCAAGGAGGCCATCTTTGAGCCCCAAGACTAGGTCAAATGACACTACTACATGTGTTCACAGCATTATGAACACCTTCCCTACATAATGTTTGGAAAACTCTGCCCCTACCGTAAAAGCTCTCTCTTTCCCTCCCCCACAAAGAGGCTCCCTTATCTCTCACTCTACATACCGCCCTAGCCCTCCCGCCCGGCCGCAGCCACCTCCCGCCGCTTCTGCCTCATCAGCACTCCCCAGCTCCCCGCCACCCAGCTTCTGCCTCATCAGCACTCCCCAGCTTCCCACCGCCCTGGCTTCCCGCCGCCCGGCTTCCCGCCCAGCGGTTCAAACTGACCAAACATTGCGCACCACCTCGGCTTTCTCAGCTTCCCCACTCCCTCAGCCCTTCAGCTCCCTATAAAACAACCCTGCCCCTCTGAGCGGCGCGGCCATTTTTCCTTTTCGTCCCGGCTGGCCCGCCCGGAGGCTCTTTTCTCTCAATAAAGCCTGAACTTAAGGATTTTCTTCTAGCCTGCGTTCCAGTTTCTTTCCCAACGAGCTCAGTCTTCCCGCAGAGGGTAGGTCGATCAGTGGTGCCGAAACCCGGGACGGGAGGGGCCATTGGCCTGGCCACGGCCCCCCTCTCCCCGACCTACCCAACACTGGCCCTGCCACCTCCACGCTCCGATTAAGGTAAGCCAAGTTTTTCTTGCTTTGCCTTCCCCCCGCCCCCCTCTCCTCTTCCTACGGCACGGTGCAGTTGCTCCCCTCCGGCGTTCCGCACGGACTCCTCACCTAGTCTCGGCTGAGCCGAGGAAGTCCTCCGTTCTGGCTCCAGGAGCCTTCCGAGGGACAGCCGCCAGACGGGGGACGCCCCTCTGACCGCTTCCCTATCCGTACTTAATTGTACTCCGGGGAATTTGCAATGAACGGGGACGCCTTTTCGTTGCATCTGCCCATCCGCGCCGGAGGGTCTGTAGCTGCGCCTGCCATGGGAAATTCGGAGTCCAAAATACCTCTCAGCACCCCCCTTGGGTGCTTGCTGCGAAATTTTACCAAATTGGGATATTCCCAAACCCTCAGAAAGAAAAAGCTTGTCTTCCTGTCCCAGGTGGCTTGGCCCCAATACAAACTCAGTAACCAGTCACACTGGCCCCTGACTGGCACTTTCGATTTCAACACCCTCCGAGATCTCGACGATTTTTGTCGCCGCACAGGCAAGGACAATGAAATTCCTTATGTTCAGGCTTTTTGGGACCTCCGTACCCACCCCGACCTATGTTCTTCCTGCTCCACCTACCAAATCCTCTTAGCTCGTACCCCTCGTAAATCTTCCTCCACTATCTCTCTTCCTCCCTACTCCTCACCAGAGGATCTGCCTGAACATCTGTCCTCTCCTGCCAATCTCAGCAACCAGTCGCCATCAATGGCACGCTCTTCCTCTGCTCCCTCTGCACCTCCTACCTCAGAAGCCATGCCTCGCTCTTCCTCTACTCCCTCCGAGCCCCCTCCCTCAGAGGCCGCACTTCCTCTTGCCTCTCCGGTGGTGGCCCACACCTGCTCTCACCAACCAACTATCCTGGCCCCACTCCGAGAAGTGGCAGGCGCTGAAGGTTTAGTCAGGGTCCATGTTCCTTTCTCACTCCAAGACCTGTCGCAAATTGAGAAAGGTTTAGGATCCTTCTCAGCCGACCCGTCCACCTATATTAAGGAATTCCAATACCTCACTCAAGCCTACAGCCTCACTTGGCATGATATTCGCGTTATCTGTTCCTCCACCCTCACAGTAGAAGAGCATGAGCGCATCCTAGCGGCAGCCAGAAATCAAGCAGATAAAGACCATACTATAGATAACCAGATTCCCCTAGGCCCCGAAGCAATCCCAGGTGAAGACCCCCAATGGGACTATCAGGCTAATCGAGGGTCTGATATACCCAAGAGGGACCGCATGATTAGATACCTCCTCAGGGGAATGGATGCTGTATCTAAGAAAGTTGTAAACTATGATAAACTGAGAGAAATCACCCAACTACCCGATGAGAACCCCGCCCTCTTTCTCGCCCGCTTGCAAGAAGCCCTAGTCCGGTATACTCGGCTAGATCCAGCCTCCCAAAACGGGGCCACTGTATTAGCCTCCCATTTTATCTCCCAATCAGCACCCGACATAAGAAAGAAACTAAAGAAAGCAGAAGAGGGGCCAGAGACTCCCATCCAAGACCTGGTAAAAATGGCCTTTAAGGTATTCAATGCCAGGGAAGATGCGGCTGAGGCTGCCCGCCAAACTCGCATGAAGCAGAAGGCTGCCCTCCAGACCCAAGCCCTAGTGGCGGCTCTAAGGCCGGCAGGGAACCAGAAGCCCAAGGCCGAAACCCATGCCCCTCCGGGGGCATGTTTCAAATGTGGAAAGGAAGGACACTGGTCCCGAGCCTGTCCACAACCACGGCCACCAACTAAGCCTTGCCCTATCTGCCACCTCCCGGGACACTGGAAGTCAGACTGCCCCAGCTTCCCCAGGTGCCGGTTCCTCAAAACAGACACACTGGCGTTACGCAGCCGGTGGTCACCCTTGGTAGGGAGGAGCCTGCTTGCCAGGAACTGACCTCCGAGGGAGCTCCATTCCCCAGTCTATTAGGGCTGCTAGACGACTAGCGGGGCCCTGGCTTTCCGACTCCGATTACCCTCGCCGAGCCAAGGGTCGAACTTCAGGTAGCAGGTAAAAGTGTCTCGTTCTTGCTCGACACGAGGGCTACCTACTCCGCACTTCCTTCCTATTCTGGCCGTCTCACCCCTTCCCAGGTCTCGGTCATGGGAATTGACGGGACCCCGAGTATCCCCTACCAAACCCCACCACTCATGTGCTCATATAACTATACTCCATTTGCCCACTCTTTTTTAGTAATCCCCACCTGCCCAGTACCCCTCCTAGGACGAGACATCCTTTCAAAGCTGAAGGCTGTCATAACCTTCCCCTCCGCCAACCCACACAGTCTCTTTCTCCTAGCCCTCACCTCAGACATCGAACCTCAAAAAGCCCTGTCAGAACTACTCCCCGGAATCCATCCTCAGGTCTGGGACATTAACAACCTGTCTGTAGCTACCCACCACCAGCCAGTTCAGGTCCGCCTTAAAGACTCCTCGCCTCGTTTTCTCTCCCGCCCTCAATTCTCTAAAGCCCACCATATGGGTATCCGACCCATCATAGAGAAACTAAAAGGTCAAGGCCTCCTAATTCCCATTAACTCCCCATGTAATACCCCCATCCTCCCAGTACGAAAACCCTCAGGACAATATAGGCTGGTCCAGGACTTGCGCTTAGTCAATGAAGCTGTAATTCCCGTATATCCAGTTGTCCCCAACCCATACACCATTCTCTCTAACATTCCCCCAGGGACCACCTGTTTCTCAGTCTTAGACCTAAAGGATGCCTTCTTCACTATACCTCTACACCCTAATTCCTACTTTATCTTTGCCTTCACTTGGGATGATCCCCTTACGAACATGTCCCAACAACTGGCTTGGACAGTCCTTCCACAGGGCTTCTGAGATAGCCCGCACCTATTCGGCCAGGCACTCGCCACTGACCTACTCCACTGCAACCTCAAGCCCTCTCACCTCCTCCAGTACGTAGATGACCTTCTTATCTGCTCCCCCACCCGCCAGGAGTGCATCCAGGCCACCACCGCCCTACTCAATTTCCTAGGAGATAAGGGATACCAGGTGTCACCAACCAAAGCACAAATAGCCTCACCCACCGTCACCTACCTAGGCATACAGCTCACGCCTGGGCAACGGTCCATCACAATCAACCGACTACAAGCCTTAAAGGCGCTCCAGGCCCCTGAGTCAGCAAAAGAAATCCTCTCCTTCCTAGGACTAGTAGGTTTTTTTCGCCACTGGGTACCTAATTATGCTTTGCTAGCAAAACCTCTATACCATGCTGCTGCAGAAGCCCCTGAGGGACCACTCTCCTCACCAGGTTCTGTCAACCGGGCGTTCAAGTCACTGCTTAATGCCCTATGTACCTCCACCAGCCTAGTCCTGCCTAATCCCAACTTACCTTTCTAATTATATACAGACGGGAAACAACATACAGCTGTAGGAGTGCTAGTCCAACCAGTAGGAAAGACCCTTCTGCCTATAGCCTACCTGTCTAGACAACTTGACCCAACTGTGCAAAGATGGCAGCCGTGTCTTAGAGCCCTAGTTGCCGCCGTCACCCTAACCACAGAAGCTCTTAAGATCAATCTACAACTCCCACTCCTAGTCTTTTCTCCACACAGGTTGACTGAACTGCTCAGTCAACACTCTCTGCCCCACCTCGGGCCCTCCCGTATCCAACTGCTTCACCTACTATTTATTGAGAACCCCAACATCACTCTTTCTCACTGCTCCTCATTAAACCCGGCTACCCTCCTCCCTTGCCCTCCGCACGCCAGCCCCCTACATTCCTGTACTGAAATCCTCAAATTAGCCCAGTCTCCTCGTCCCGACTTGCTACCTCAACCCCTACCATCTGCCTCCATTACCCTATTCGTTGATGGCAGCTCTATACCCCATCCCACCAGCCCACGGAGGGCAGCCTATGCTGTAGTAACTCACTCTGAAATTATAGAAACCCGCCCCCTTCCTCTTGGGACCACTTCACAACAGGCTGAACTACTTGCCCTCACTCGGGCCCTATCCTGGTCCCAGAACAAAGAAGTAAATATATATACTGACTCCAAGTACGCCTTCCTCATAGCTCACTCACACTGCATGATCTGGAAGGAACGTGGCTTCCTCACCACTAAGGGCACTCCCGTTCTCAATGGAAAACTCATTGCTGCCCTTATCCAAGCCGTTCAACTCCCTAGCAAGGTAGCCATTGTCCACCGTAAAGGGCATCAGTCCCTGAACTCACCCGTAGCCGCGGGGAATGCCTTTGCAGACAGAGTAGCTAAAGACACGGCAAGAAACCATCCGCCACTCACCTCCACTCTCTGTTTCTTGTCCAAGTCATATAGCCCTCAATACTCTGCCTCAGAACTCCAAACCCTCCAGTCTACCCCCGGGGTACGGTTCAAGGATGACTGGGCCTTCAAGCATAACCTCCTCATCCTCCCCGAAAAGCAAAAGTACCAGATAATCCAAGACATCCACAATTCACTCCACATTGGGCCTAAAGCCTTATACCGGTTCCTCAACCCACTTTTTCACCCCCACCACCTCCTCAGTACCATACAGGAAGTCCAGTCCTCATGTACTGTCTGCGCGAAAACTAATTCCCAGGGTTCCTGTCATCCCCGGCGCCAGTTTCATCAGGTACGCGGGTTCCTACCTGGCCAAGACTGGCAAATTGATTTTACCCATATGCCAAAGCACAAACAGTACCGGTATCTGCTAACCATTGTTGACACTTTTTCAGGCTGGATTGAAGCTTACCCCACAGCCTCTGAGTCTGCCGGGACAGTGGCCACTCATCTCATCCAAGACATCATCCCACGCTTTGGACTCCCGGCCACCATACAGTCAGACAACGGCCCAGCCTTTATCTCCAAAGTCACTAATGCCGTTTCTACCTCTCTAGGAATTCAGTGGAAGCTACACGCCGCCTACTATCCTCAGTCCTCTGGTAAGGTGGAACGGGCCAATGGCCTAATAAAGGAACATCTGACCAAGCTCATGCTTGAGCTCCGCCAATCCTGGGTAACCTTGCTTCCTATCGCCCTCACCAGGTTGAGAGCAAGCCCCCGGGGCCCATCACAGCTTAGCCCGTTTGAGCTGCTGTACGGTCGCCCCTTCCTACTTTCAACTCCCCCACCGCCAGAGACCACTCCTCTAGACAGCTACCTCCCCTACTTTACTCTCCTTCGCAGCCTTCTCCGAAAACACGCCAACGCTTCTCTTCCCCAACTCACCCAGCCACCTGAAAATACACAGAAAGTCTCCCCCGGGGACTCAGTTCTTATCAGGTCCCTCTCCCCAAAGTCCCTCACCCCCAAGTGGGAAGGACCATACACAGTCCTCCTTACCACTCCATCAGCTATAAGAATTGCTGAAGTCCCATCTTGGGTTCACCTGTCTCGGGTAAAAAAGGCCCCTCATGGACCCTCCCTATGCTGGAAGGCTGTTCCTACTGGCCCTTTATCTGTCAAACTTACCAGGGCCTAGCAGCCACACCCCCTACAGATAGAGATTCTTCCTAACTGAAAACTATACCAAAACCACCTTCATCTGTAATACAGCCACAACCATCTTCTTGCAACTTCCGACTGCCCCGCAGCCAGATGCCAAAGTGCCATATATCTGAACTTCACCAAATTCCGCAACGTCCATACTACTATACCTGTCATGTGCTTCAACCATGACCAACCATCAGGAGCATGCAATAATACTCCTTGGCGCTCCTGCATGGGATGTACTTGGATAAGCTGTCGAATACATATAGCTATCGAGTCCACAGTACCTGCCCGATCTCAGCTCAAAATCATCCCAGACGTAGATGGAGAAGGAAACACCATTATCGGTTCTACACAGTATTCCCTTCTCATACCTGACCCCTGGGACAACCGGTGGAAAAGCCCCCAGAAGGCTGCCGTGTACAACCACATAGATACCAAATATCCCTCTTCCCACCTGTACATCTGGCGGGCATACGTACGTACAGTCCACCAAGTCCACTCTGATATTAGCCTACAAGAAAAATCTCTGAATGACCATTTGCAACCACATTCGCCTCCGTTTTCCTGGTTAACCTTTCTCCAAGAAGGAATCAAGTTAGCTAACCTCTCAGGATTAACTGACCTAACCTCATGCCTCATGTGTGCCTCCTTAGGACAGACTCCCTTCGTTGCAGTCCCCTACCCCAACCCTCTCAACCTTTCAGCCTCAACTTCTTCCTTCTCCCCCATCAAGGAAGTCAATCTCTACACTCCACCTGATTTTGAACAGCTACCTGTGTGCTATTCCCTAGGCCGAAACTTCCCTAGCTGTAACCGAACTATACTGGTAACCACTAATATAACAGCCCCACGAGGAACGTTTTTTTGGTGTAACAGGACCTTAACAAAAACTCTCTACATTGGTCTTTCCTCATCTCTTTTATGCCTCCCAGTAACCCTAGTCCCTCGACTCACTATATATTCCCCAGCCGAATTCCAGATGCTGCAAACTCCCCATCGCCGCACCCAACGAGCTGCCTTCCTACCCATTGCCGTTAGAGTCTCCCTTGCTGGTTCAGCACTTGCAGCAGGATTAGGAGGAGGGGCACTAGTCCACTCTCACCTGGCCATAGCCCGACTGACCTCACAATTCCAAGTGGCTACTGAGGACTCTACTGAGTCTTTAGCATCACTCCAACGACAGATCACCTCAGTTGCCCAAGTTGCCTTGCAGAACCAAAGAGCCCTAGACCTGCTCACTGCTGAACGAGGAGGGACCTGTATCTTCCTACAAGAAGAGTGCTGTTACTACATCAATGAATCCGGCCTAGTAGAAACCCGAATCGAGAGCCTCCAGAAACTCAAAACTAACCTGCAGAATCAGAAGTTCTCGGCTGAAGCCACAGCGTGGTGGTCTTCCTCTATGTATACCCTCTTGTCCCCATTGCTTGGGCCCCTAGTAGCCGTTTGCCTAATCTTACTTATTGCTCCTTGCTTTCTACAGTTCCTACAGCGGCACTTTCAAGAACTGACTCAAGTCACCATCCACCAGATGCTGCTCCAACCTTACCCTGAACGAGTGCTAGAAGCAGACCTCTCCTGGAACATCCAGGCTCCTTAAGAAAAGAGACCTCTTCAGAACCCCCCGTCGACCCTTGTCAGCAGGAAGTAGCCAGAGAGACAACCGATGCCCCTGACCCCCTCTTTTTCTTTTCTTTAAGGAGTCGGGAATGTTTGGAAAACTCTGCCCCTACCGTGAAAGCTCTCTCTTTCCCTCCCCCACAAAGAGGCTCCCTTATCTCTCACTCTACATACCGCCCTAGCCCTCCCGCCCGGCCGCAGCCACCTCCCGCCACTTCTGCCTCATCAGCACTCCCCAGCTCCCCGCCGCCCAGCTTCTGCCTCATCAGCACTCCCCAGCTCCCCGCCGCCCAGCTTCTGCCTCATCAGCACTCCCCAGCTCCCCGCCGCCCAGCTTCTGCCTCATCAGCACTCCCCAGCTTCCTGCCGCCCCGGCTTCCTGCCGCCCGGCTTCCCGCTCAGCGGTTCAAACTGACCAAACATTGCCCACCACCTCGGCTTTCTCAGCTTCCCCACTCCCTCAGCCCTTCAACCCCCTATAAAACAACCCTGCCCCTCTGAGCGGCGCTGCCATTTTTCCTTTTCGTCCTGGCTGGCCCGCCCGGAGGCTCTTTTCTCTCAATAAAGCCTGAACTTAAGGATTTTCTTCTAGCCTACGGTCTGGTTTCTTTCCCAACGAGCTCAGTCTTCCCGCAGAGGGTAGGTCGGTCACATAACGCTTATTCAAGCTGTAATTTTATTTTTATCTGTGTTTGTTATTTTAACATCCATCTCTCCACCACCAAAAGAGTAAACTGTATCTGGGCAAAAACCATGTTTATTTATTTATTTATTTTTGAGACAGAGTTTCGCTCTTGTTACCCAGGCTGGAGTGCAATGGCGCGATCTCAGCTCACCGCAACCTTTGCCTCTTGGGTTCAGGCAATTCTCCTGCCTCAGCCTCCTGAGTATCTGGGATTACAGGCATGCGCCACCATGCCCAGCTAATTTTTTGTATTTTTAGTAGAGATGGGGTTTCACCACGTTGACCAGGATGGTCTCGATCTGTTGACCTCGTGATCCACCCGCCTCGGCCTCCCAAAGTGCTGGGATTATAGGCTTCAGCCACCACACCCAGCCCATGTTTATTTTTGTACACTTTTGTAATTCTTGCATATGGCTATGTGTCTATGCACAAAGCTGGCATTACAAAGCATTTACTGAATGGAACGAGCACAGTGGCTAACACCTGTAATCCCAGCACTTTGGGAGGTTGAGGTAGGTGGATCACAAGGCCACAAGTTCGAAACCAGCCTGGCCAATATGGTGAAACCCCGTCTCTACTAAAAATACAAAAATTAGCCAGGCCTGTAGTCCCAACTACTCGGGAGGCTGGGGCAGGAGAATCACTTGAACCTGGGAGGTGGAGGTTGCTATGAGCCAAGATTCTTCCACTGCACTCCAGCCTGACAGAGCAAGACTCTATCTCAAAAAAGAAAAAAAGTATTTACTGAATATTAACTTCCTGGTGGATAAAGTGGCTCTTTTCTATAATGGTCCTAAAGAGAAAAATTCTAGGGCACATCTGAGATCTGGCTTTCTAAATTTGTTTTAAAAAATAATTTTAACTTTTATTTTAGATTCAGGGGATACACGTGCAGGTTTGTTACATGGGTATAACTGTGTGATGCTGAGGTCTGGGGCACAAATGATTCCATTACCCAGGTGGTGAGCACAGTAACCAACAGACAGTTTTTCAACCACTTGTCCCCTCTCGCTCCGCCTCTAGTAGTCCCCAGTGTCTACCGTTGCCATCTTTAGGTCCATGAATACCCAATGTTTAGCTCCCATTTATAAGCGAGGACATGAGGTATTTGGTTTTCTGTTCCTATGTTAACCGGCTTAGCATAAAGGCCTCCAGCTGCCATGCTGCTGCAAAGGACATGGTTTTATTCTTTTGTATGGCTGTGTGGCTTTCCAAATTTTAAGGAAGGAATGTCCATGCATACCCACACCTTGAAGGATTTTACGTGGCTTATCTCACCCTTTACTGCCTTTCTCTTCCATTAAACAAGTGATGTCAACTTGAATAATGTGGCAGTGTCAAGAAGCACTATTTAAGAACTCGGATGAACTCACCCCTATGGTAGATGCCATGTAGTCCGCACACATTTCTGCAAAGTCACGTTCAAGAACTCCATAGTAGAGGCCATAGAAGAGAAGAGAGATGCCAAAGTCCATGGCATCTTCTGGTTTGATCCTGCAAGGGAAGCAGTAGAGCTAGGAATACCCACCCTGAGACGTATCTTCTTTGGATTACTACTCTGGGACACACAAGGCAGGGCCCAAAGCAAGAAGGCTAAAGGCTAGATCAAGTGTGGGCAAACTACGACCAAATCCAGTCTGCTGCCTATTTTTATATGGCCCATGAACACCTCTTGAGGAGGCTAGCACTGTGGGCTGCAAAGGCAAAGCTACAGTATCCCCTCCTACTCCTTTTCCTCACTCTGCTCTTAGTCCTTGCCTCCCCTAACTGGTGGCAGTGACTTGCAACTGCCCAGGACCTGTGCTCACTGGGACCTACATGTTGGGGACTCCACTGCTGGTAACTGCTAGACACTAAGTGAGCTGCCTCACTGAGCTGTGTCACCTCCAGCTAGCCACCCAAGCTGAAACAGCTGAGCCATCCATAAGAAGGAAAGGGCACATCAGAATCTGGGTATCACTAAAGCAGAGAGTGAAAATTATCCCAGCGGCCAACATACCCACTCCTTTTGAGACAAATCATGCCCACTACCTGAAACCTGGCCCCTTCCCCAGGCAAGCAGGATGGGACAGGGTGGTTTTGTCTCTTGTTATGTAAGTACCCACATAATACCCTAGATTTTGCCTATTGTCCCATGAGGCCTAAAATGTTTACTATTTGAACCTTTACAGAAACAGCTTGTCAAACACAGGCTTAGGAAAAGAAAAAGATAAAATTAGTAAATATTTATTAATACATAGCAGTTACTATGAAATTATAAGCTACATAACATAAATATTCTATATCATATCATCAAAGTTAAATTTTGGTCCAAATCTATTTAACAAGAAGGATAAAGATCTTGCCTGTAACATTAGAAGGTTTGTTTTAATAATTCCAAGGACCAATAATTTGCAACCTTGGGTCTATAAATCTTTGTTATAGAAAATTATCTTTGTTAAAATATTTGTACAAAGAACTATACTTATTTGCTTGACGTTATGTTTATATACAAAGTTGATTTGCTTATGAACCTTGAATATTTAATTCATTAAAAATCACTGATTTTGCACCAATTAATTTGATCAGTAGCACAATTTTGTTTTCCTCTTTGTGCAGTTTAGGCAAGTAAAAAGAAACTGTAGCCAGGCATGGTGGCTCACACCTGTAATCCCAGCACTTTGGGAGGCCGAGGCAGGTGGATCACGAGGTCAAGCGATCAAGACCATCCTGGCCAACACAGTGAAACTCCATCTCTACTAAAAATACAAAAATTAGCTGGGTGTGGTGGCACGTGCCTGTAGTCCCAGCTACTTGGGAGGCTGAGGCAGGAGAATTACTCGAACCCGGGAGGCGGAGGTTACAGTGAGCCGAGACTGCGCCACTGCACTCCAGCCTGGTGCCTGGCCACACAGCAACACTCTGTCTCAAAAAAAAAAAAAGAAACTGTAATTACAGAATTATGTCTAAAACATAATGCAGAGGCCAGGTGTGATGGCTCATGCCTGTAATCCCAGCCCTTGTGGGAGGCCAAGGCAGGTGGATCTCCTGAGGTCAGGAGTTCAAAACCAGCCTGGTCAACATGGTGAAACCCCATCTCTACTAAAAATAGAAAAATTAGCCAGTGTGGTGGCACACGCCTGTAGTCCCAGCTATTTAGGAGGCTGAGGCAGGAGAATCGTTTGAACTTGCTCTTGGAAGGCAGAAGTTGCAATGAGCCAAGATCTCGCCACTGCACTCTAGCCTGGGCAACAAAGAAAGACTCCATCTCAAAACAAAAAAAACCATAATGCAGAATCTTAATTTTTATTTTTTAACCATACAGGTTAGAAAGTTACCAGGAAATACCTATTTTCTTTGACAAGATGTGTAAGCCTCTACAGTGATGAATTCTGCCAAACCCTTCAGGAGGCTGTTTATTCTTTCACCCTATACTAACCCTGGAAGAAACAATTTCATAGGTGCACGTGCTCTCACTATATAAAATAGGATTTATTTATTTTTATTTTTTTTCAAGATGCGGGTCTCCCTTTGTCACCTGGGCTAGAGTGCAGTGGCATAATTATAGCTCACTGCAGCCTTGGACTTCTGGGCTCGAGCAAACCCCCCACCTCAGCCTCCTGAGTAGCTGGGGATATAGGTGCACACCACCACAACCAGCTAATTTTCTTTTTTCCTTTTTTTTAAGAGTTGAGGGTCTCACTATGTTGCCCAGCTGGTCTTGAATGCCAGGCCTCAAGCGATCCTCCTGCCTCAGCCTTCCAAACAGCTAGGATTACAGGCAAGAGCCACTGCACCTGGCCAGGATTTTTTCTTTTCTCTGAATCAGAGTTGCTGTATTGCCCAGGTGGAGCGCAGTGGCACAATCTCAGCTCACTGCAACCTCTGCCGCCCGGATTCGAGTGATTCCCCTGCCTCAGCCTCCCAAGTAGCTGGGACTACAGTTAATTTTTTGTATTTTAGTAGAGATGGGGTTTCACCATGTTGGCCAGGCTGGTCTCAATCTCCTGACCTTGTGATCCGCCTGCCTGAGCCTCCCAAAGTGCTGGGATTACAGGCATTAGCCACCAAGCCCAGCCCAGAATTTATTTTTACTTGTCCTAAAATAAACTCCTTTAAGAGACTCCTGACTACAATATAACTAGGCTCAGGGAAGAGGCCAGTGATCATCCCACTCATCATGTTAAATCTGAATCCTACATCTCTAGCTTCAGTGTACTGTCCTAGGCTTAGGACTCCTTGTGACCCACAGCCCACAGTCACCGGTACGTCATCCAGGAAATCATATTTCCACCTTCGTCTGCCTCATTGACTCACTGTACACTCCAGTCTCTGAGCTCAGGACTTCTTAGCATCCTACTCAATTCAGGGTGGGAGGACTTTTAAACTAATAGAGATCTTTTGGAAGGCTTATGACAACTGAAGCAGCAGCCAGAATTCCACTCCTAGGAATGCACCCTTAGGAAGCAACAGAGCAGTGTTAACTGTGATATTACTAAATTGAAAACCACCTAAGTGCCCAGCAACGAAACAGGACTTAACATCGACGGGTTAACTTTCTAGAACTGTTTAGAAATCTCGTCGAATGTCAGCTATCTTACAGGCAACACTGCTTATGACCTGTGATTAGTACAATGCCTCTGGACTAGGACATTCTTGAAACTGGATGTGTTCCTGGGGGAACGGGGGTCCTAGGCCAGGGTGGCTTCCATACCTACCTGTGTGGTCTCATTCCCTCACACCTAAGCTCTGAGTCTACTGTGAAGACTTGCAGACACTGCCCTGCTGAATTTTTTTGTTTTGTATCCTTCTAAGTCAATCTGTTCCTAGCTGTATGTAGGACAACCTACATGGTCATGTAGGCTGATGGCCTAGACCAAGAGTCAGCAATCTTTTCCCATAAAGGGCCAGATGGTAACTATTTTAGGTTTTGTAGCCCATATAATCTTTATCACAACTATTCAACTCTGCTGTTTTAGTGGAAAAACAGCCATAGGCAATATATAAATGAATGAGCATGACTATGTTCCAGTAAAACTTCATTTTATAATAACAGGTTATAGGCTGATTTGGCACCGAGGGCACAGTTTGCCAACCCCTGGCCTAGCTGAACGTAAGGCCATTCATGCAGAGTGGATGTTGCAAATAAAGAGTACACACAGACAAAAAAAACAGCTCTGTGTTTCAGAATTATGGATAGCTGGTTATAACAATTACTATGCTTACTTTGGTTACTAGACTTTTCCACTAAAATATAAAACCTTGGAAAATATAACATGATTCAGGACTCTGACTTTGTATATATTAAAACATTCTTTGTGTTTTGCCAGCACAAATCATGGAGAGCCTGTACTCTCCCATCCCCCACAGCACCCAAGTCTCCCATCCTGGATGTTATGTCCCTCCTGTTAATACCACAACTTGCAGCAAGAGGTACATCTCAATAGTCACTCCTCCCCAAACTCCAGCAACAACAAAAGCAAAGGGTACTCACTTGAATAATAAGTTAAGACCAAAGAGGGTAAACATGACAGCCATGTAGCCAATGATGCCAGTGGCATAGCTGATTTTATAGATTAGCAGGAACCACTTATAAACCAACCTGAAGAAAGAAGAGAAAGTTAGTGCAGCTGACACAGACAGTCTTGCCTCAGTGGTCACTGGATCACCAGAATCCTTTATTCTCACATCAATGGGGACACCAGGCGGTTTGCTCAGAACTTACTGAGCAACTCTGGTTACAATCCAAAGCTGCTCACTCCCTTAATCTGCAGAAATGCCTCCAAATACTCAAGAACTAGTGCTTTGTATTTTCATGGTCTCAGACCAAGGAAAAGATCCCTAAAAAGGAAGTTTTCGCCTCAAATAAGGAGCACAGCTGACCTTAGACAATTTTGTTACCTCAAATGTCTCAGAAAAAAAAGTTAGTAGTTACTATTATAAAAATCCTCCATATTACAGACATATTAGAGTGAGACCCTGTCTTAGAAAAAAAGTTAATAGTTACTATTACAAAAATCCTCCATATTACAGACATATTAAACTAAACACTATTAAACACAGCTATGCTCAGAACATAACAGGCAGGGAAGGCTACTTGTTCTGAAATAGAATTCAAGAGATGAATCAGAAGCAGAATGAGCTACAAGCTTTTTGTACCTGGGCCTGGTTAGTCTGAATATAGCTTTGTTCCTATCCACAGGCCAAAAATGAAAGAATGATGTCTAATAAATTTTCTTCTGAAATGAATTTTCTTCTGGAGGAGAAGGGAAAGGAGAAAGGCACTTAGGCAATACCTTTGAGTTGGATGTAAGTGTGTGGTGTTGGTAAAGTGGGATCGGGCTGTTTATGACCTTGAAGGAGGAATACTGAGCCCTAGGAGCCAATGAAGAACAGTGTACAGTCTAATTGGTGGACCCCAGCTAGACTCAGAAAAAAAGATGGTTTCTTGAATGAACAAGGGTCCCCCTGCCACTTTTTTTTTTTGCTAGATACAGGGTCTTGCAATGTTGCCCAGGCTGGTCTCGAACTCCTAGGCTCAAGGAATCCTCCCACCTCAGCCTCCCAAAGTGCTGGGATTACAGGCATTAGCCACTGGTGTTTGGCCAAACCAGAGCCTTTTAAATGCTTCAAGGGTAGGTCCCCGATATCAGGAGCCACTATTCTATCTTTGATGAGAGCTGATGAACAATTTAGCAATTTGCTTGAATAACCCGCACAAGCCTTTGTGGTTCCTGAGAGCTAACTAGGTTACTACCAATCCTGCTGAACCCTAGGGAAGAAGGTCAAGGTCCTTCCCTGCCTGTGCCTCCTTGCTATGGCCAGGCAAGTGGTGGTGGTTTCCCAAACATCTTTCTAGTGTTGTCTTGAAGAACACGCACAGCTCCATTCTCCAGGGTTTGCACTGATCATAAAGGAGAGAGACACAGTGAAAAAGACATACAATTTTAGGTCAAACAACTCTTAATATGGATTAAGTGAGGGTTTTGGGTTTTTTTTTTTTTTTGAGACAGAGTCTCACTCTGTCGCCAGGCGCCAGACTGGAGGGCAGTGGCACGATCTCGGCTCACTGCAACCTCTGCCTCCCAGGTTCAAGAAATTCTCCTGTCTCAGCCTCCTGAGTAGCTGGAACTACAGGCGTGCGCCACCACGCCCAGCTAATTTTTGGATTTTTAGTAGAGATGGGGTTTCACCATGTTGGCCAGGATGGTCTCGATCTCTTGACCTCATGATCTGCCCACCTCGGCCTCCCAAAGTGCTGGTATTACAGGTGTGAGCCACCACGCAGGGCCGGATTAAGTGAGGTTTTAGTAGCTGGGTAACCTCAGGTAAGTCAAATTACCTCTTTGAGACGAGAGGTTATTTTCTTTGTAAAATGGGAAAATCCCCGATACCTTTTTTACTGGATTGTACAGAGCCCATTTCCTGGTATATAACACATGTTCATTAAATGCTACATGTATAAATAAGGATGTTTATAAAACTACTTTGACTGCAGGCACAGTGGCTCAGCCTGGAATCTCAACACTTGGAGAGGCTGAGGTGGGAGGACTGCTTGAGCTCAGAAATTCAAGACCAGCCTAGGAGATTTGGTGAGACCCTGACTCTACAAAAACTAAAAAATTAGCTAGGCAAGGTAATTTTTTACCTTGAACATGCCTGTAGTTCCAGCTACTCCAGAGACTGAGATGGAAGAATTGGTTGAGCTGAGGAGGATGAGGCTGCAGTGAGTTGTGATCATGCCACTGCACTCTAGCCTGGGCAAGAGAGTACAACCCCATCTGTTATTTTTTAAAAGTGCTTTGAAATTGTAAAGCACTATCAAATGTTAGTTACAGGGCCAGGTGTGGTGGTTCACACCTGTAATTCCAGCACTTTGGGAGGCAGAGGCAGGCGGATCACTTGATGTCAGGAGTTTAAGACCAGCCTGGCCAACATGGTGAAACCCCGTCTCTACTAAAAATAAAAAAAATAAAAATAGCCAGGTATGGTGGCACACACCTGTAATCCCAGCTACTCGGGAGGCTGAGGCAGGAGAATCACTTGAGCCTGAGAGCCAGAGGTTGCAGTGAACTATACTCCAGCCTAGGCGACAGAGTGAGACCCTGTCTCAGAAAAAAAGTTAATAGTTACTATTATAAAAATCCTCCATATTACAGACATATTTTCAGTCATTTTAGCTAGAAGTTTGCACTGTTGGTGGTGGTGTTGGTGATTCTTAACATGTTCTACTGCACTTTTTCTTCAGATCACCCTATGTGAGGTAGCAATTACTGTCCCCTTTTTTAGGAATGAAGAATTCAAGGCTCAGAAAGGTAAGGTTGTACAGCAAACAAATGGCAGGGATAGGGGTTCCAATCCACATTTATCCGGCTCCACATCCTGTATCTTCCACAATGCCCCTTAAAGTAAACTACCAAAGCCAAAGAGGAACTTCACTCACCTTATACAATGCAACTCAGAAGGCCAGAGAAAGGCTTGCAGGAAAGTAGAACATAAGAAGAATAGGAAGAAGAGCAATTTGCAATTTGAAAGACTTTGGATCAGGTGGTCTCAAATTTGAGGCTGGCCAGTCAGGCTCTCTCTCTATGCACACTTCTGTCACAGCACTTACCAACTGCACTGCACAGGAGCTTTCTCATCCATCTCCTCCATTAAACAGAGTACTCCTTGAGGGCAGGGACAATTCCTTATCCAGTTCTGTATCCCCAGTACTCAGCACAGGGCCTGGCACATAGGTGTTTATTTGAATGAATGAGAAAATCTCTTTTTCTGTTGAGTACAGATATTAAATTACCTCATAAGCTGGTTGGAAGGATCAAATGAGAAATGAATTTGGATAAAATAATTATACAGGTAGTGGCTGCTTTGTGACTTAGGAAGTCAGTATTGTTTAATGGAAAATTATAAATTTGCTGAGATTCATTCATTCAATAAAAATTCATAGAGCAGGCTACTATGTGCCAGGTCCCATGACAGGGCGTGGATATACAGTGACAAACAAAATGGATGTGATTCCTGATCTCAGAGTTAGAATTTAGTGAGGGAGATAGATACTCAAAACAATATTTAAATTGCGGTAAGTTCTATGAAGGAAAACTATTGTGCAATATGAGAGAATATAATGGAAAATCTCATTTGGAGAACAGAGTAGAGTTCACAGAGGAAAACATTTAAAATGAGACCACAATAATTACCATGATTTGCTATTTTTGTTTGCCTTTAATATAAAGAGACCTTGAAATCATAAAGCTATGCAGAAATATTTGGGGTTTTTAATCGATGAATGGGGAGGGGGGTCTCCTAATCAGCTCGTTCTAGAGGGGCCCCATGCCAAATAATTTTGGCAGACAAAACCAGGAATTTTTCAGTCTAATCCTATGCTCCTCCCATGCATTCCAACACATTAGCTTCAGAAAACCTAGGTTCTTCCCACTACCTAAACTCTCACCTTGGGGTTGTCTGTACTAGAGGTTTCCGTGTGGCTCGGAAGGTAACAAAGGCTGTGACAGCAGAGAACAAGATCCAGATCACTAGGAACCTCCACCAGTGCAGCTTCACTGTGAAATAGACGGGAACAACCCACATCTGAAAGAGGGTCACCATCTGAAACACAAACACAAGCACTTCAGCTCTAGCCACTCCCTCTGCAGCTCTGTCCACAGTCCTGAATGCAGCTTGTTTTCTATTTTAGCTTGATCCTCTCCTGTATTTCCAATTTTGGATAAAGGCAACTCCACTAGTGATCCAAGTTAGAATCCTAGGACCATATTTGACTCCTCTCTTTTATCCCTCACTCAAGTATTTCTTGCTCTTGCTACCACTTGGCTGACTGACTGCAATGAGCTTTGTTAGTCTCCCTGTATTTAGTGTCTATCCTTTTGAGGAGTGCCAGAGTGATATCCTGAACATGAAATTTTGACAATGTCATTTCTCTGCTACTTAAAACCCTTGAACAGTCCCCTGCATACATGATAGGATCCAATATTCTTCTTTTTTTTTTTTGGAGACAGAGAGTCTCGCTCTGTCACCCAGGCTGGGGTGCAGTAGCATAATCTCAGCTCACTGAACCTCCGCCTCCCAGGTTCAAGCAATTCTCCTGCCTCAGCCACCATGCCCGGCTAATTATTATATTTTTAGTAGACAGAATCCAACACTCTTAGCCAGGCTGTCAAATACCCCATAATGTGGCCCCAACTTACTATTTCAAGGGCCACCTACCACTCCCCAGGTCTTTAAGTCAGGTTGTCCCCATCAGACTAAAACATTCTTCCCACCTGCCTCTGCCTGACAATATCACATCTAAGACACATGAAACCTTCAGTCTCCTTTCCAGGCAGAAAGTGCTTTCTAGTGTTCCCAACGCATTTTCTTTTCTACCACCATTACAGTGCCTTATCTAGAGGTTGGGCTTGAATTCATTCTCTAACTGTATGTAAGCTCCTTGTGGGCAGCGACTAGGCCATATTCCCATTTCCTCTGCACTAGAAAACTGTTGGCACATGATATGTCCTCAATAAATTTGGATAAATAAGAGGAAAGTAAAACTAGAGTAGGACTCCCTCAGAGAGAGGCATTTTTCTAGTTTAAAAAGAGCCTATTTTACTTTCCCTCCTTCAGAGCCTTCCCTCAGGCTTGTTGGCTGAAGTTTTTCAAAGGCATAAAACAATTCTAACTCTAAGACAGAAGTTTGGAGTCAACACCAGCCTTCTCTCCAATGCCTCCTCACTCCCTCCCCAACCACCCTTCTGTCACTAGATGTCATCATTCTCCAGTGAGTAGCAGATATAAAAAAAGATAGCACATAATACATAATGGCGGTTTTCTTCCTGATGGCATCAAACAAAATGAAATAATTTTTTTTTAAAAAAGGGAGATAGGAGGAAAAGAGTGGCCAGTTTCCTGGTGTACTATAGTAAACTAAGAAAATATTTACTCTTAATTTCTAGACCAGTGCTATACAACTGAAATATGCAAGTCATATATATAGTTTAAAATCTTCTAGTTACATTTTTAAAAAGGTAAAAAGAAACAGATTTTCTTTTCAATAATATATTCTATCCCAATATACATAAAATATCTCAATATGTATTCAAAATTTAAATTATTTATGAAATGGTTTACTTGTTTTTGTACTAAAGCTTTGAAATCAAATATGTATTTCAGATTTACAACAGACTAGCTGCATTTCAAGTGGCCAGTAGCTACATGGGACTGGTGGCTACCATAATAGGTAGCGCAGCTTAGAGCTTCATTTTAGTGTTTAGTCATCTGTAGCTACCATTCTCTTATAGATTTTTCTATGACAAGAAAAAGCCTTAGATGGCCAGGTGTGGTGGTTCGCGCCTGTAATCCTAGCACTTTGGAAGGCCAAGGCAGGTGAATCACCTAAGGTCAGGAGTTCAAGACCAGCCTGGCCAACATGGAAAAATTCTGTCTCTACTAAAAATATAAAAATAGCTGGGCATGGTGGCAGGTGCCCGTAATCCCAGCTACTTGGGAGGCTGAGGCAGGAGAATTGCTTGAATCTGGGAGGCAGAGGTTGCAGCAAGCAGAGACCGTGCCACTGCACTCCAGCCTGGGAGACAGAGTGAGACTTTGTTAGTCTCCCTAACAGAGGGCCTGGGGACCTGAAAATGGCCTCAAATCCTTGGTTTGTGTTTTCTGGTAATTTATTTTTCCTAGAAGGGTCAACTAAACATTAATAAGAAATTGCTTCCAGGCTGTGCTGTGTGTTATACAAAAAAAAAAAAAAAATTGCTTATAACCTTATCACTTTTCATGTCAGTTACGACTTTTCATGTCAGTGAGACTCCATCTCACTCTGATCAGAAATTTTAGAATTAAAGCTGTCTAAATACAAATCCCAATACAGCTATTTACTGTGTTACCTTAGGCAGACTGCTTAACTCTGATAAGCTTCAGTTCTCTAAACTATGGTAAAATGGGGTTAACAGTATCTACTCTCATAAGGTTGTAGGGGTTAAATGAGTTCAGGCATGGAAAGCACTTAGTGCCTTAAAAAAAAAAAAAAAGCCTTAGTTTTTTTAGTGCAGTGGCTCACGCCTGTAATCCCAGCAGTTTGGGAGGCCGAGGCGGGTGGATCACGAGGTCAAGAGATCAAGACCATCCTGGTCAACATTGTGAAACCCCGTCTCTACTAAAAATACAAAAAATTAGCTGCGCACGGTAGTGCGTGCCTGTAATCCCAGCTACTCAGGAGGCTGAGGCAGGAGAATTGCCTGAATCTGGGAGGCAGAGGTTGCAGTGAGCCGAGATCGCGCCATTGCACTCCAGCCTGGGTAACAAGAGCAAAACTCTGTCTCAAAAAAAAAAAAAAAAAAGGAAAGAAAAGAAAAAGAAAAAGAAACAGTGAGAACAGAACAGAGAAAATGGTAAGCAGAACCACTCTGCTTTACACATTCCCATTCTGTGTACCTAAGGGCATACTGGCGGCTATTCCACGAACCATGAAGTCTCAGTAACAATTCATTGCATAGGAACCCACAACTGACCATTTGAATGAAGTATTCTAAAATAGTCTGACCTTACATAAAAAGTGTGGAAGCACGAGGATGTACTAACAAATGGCTACCCAAATAATGCCCCAGATGCCATTTTCTGGGAGACACTAGGAGCTCCAGGAAAAGATATCACAACAAACCAACTGCAGATTATTTAAACTAGGGAAAAAGGCAACCTAACTGATGAAACTAAAAGGGTGGTGTATGGAAAGAAGGGCTGGAAGATTTTTGGTTCTCCCGCTCTATGCTTTAATAGGCTCATGGGGCTGTTTACAAAACAGGCCCAGAGAAAAATTAAATCACATCATCTGGTCACATTTGTTCTCTCTGAGAAAAAAACAAACAAACAGAAATTCCTGGTCTCCTGCCAGCTTTTCAAAAACTTGGCTGTTGCATTAAGACAATCAGCCTGCTCTAAAAGCCTGTTTTCCACTCCCCACCAATCAGCAATAGCATGTTCTGAGGAAGAATCTGAAATCAAGGTAATTTTCTCTACATGAGCTACAGCTCTGTACATTTTGGGTGAGGAGAGAAACAGAGATCCTGGATTCTATTCTGAGCTGGACAAAGATACAATTAGGAGTGAGTCTGGGCATCAGGAATGAAAAATCTTGCTTTGTTTTCTAGCTCTAAGGCTTGAAATTTTAGGATGAAAAAACTACATCTAGAAATACACATCAAGTACATTGTAAAGCTACATCGTCACATCGAGAGAGAGAGAGAGAGAGAGAGAAAGAGAGAGAGAGACTATGTGTAAGAGAGAAGAGACAGAGAATAAGAGGAGAGAGAGAAAGGGAGAAGAGGGGAGAGAAAGAAAGGAATTTAAGACAGGATTAGCCTTTTTGAAACCAGATGGCAAAGTGGAAGCTCAGCAGACCTGGGTTCTAGTTCTATTCTTCCACCAACTCACTGGGTCACCGTAAGGAGGTCCTCCCTCCTTCCTTGGAGGAAGGGACTGGCTTGATTTCTCAAACCCCTTCAAGTTCTAACAGACTAAGCTTCTATCAACTAGCCCTGCATCCCAGACTTCCTAGGACAGCAGAGACAGTGTTCATTCACTCACTCATTTAACCATCAAATTGCATTTAATGAGAAAGGAGTGCAGAAATAAGCATGACCTTGGCCAGGCATGGTGGCTCATGCCTGTAATCCCAGCACTTTGGGAGGCTGAGGTGGGCGGATCACAAGGTCAGGAGTTCAAGACCAGACTGGCTAACATGGTGAAACCCCGTCTCTACTAAAAATATAAATTAGCTGGGCATGGTGACTTGTGCCTATAATCCCAGCTAGTTGGAAGGCTGAGGTAGGAGAATTGCTTGAGGTGGAGGTTGCAGTGAGCTGAGATCACGCCACTGCACTCCAGCCTGGGCTACAGAGCGAGACCCCATCTCAAAAAACAAACAAACAAACAAAAATACATGACCTCTAGTCCTCTAGGAGCTACCAGGCTAGCTGCAGGAAAAAGATCTAAATCAAACTCTAATTTTAATGATTCTGTTAGCCTTTAGACCATTTCTAGAAGTCTAAAGAGAAATCATTAAGTAATGAATAAAATGAAATGATACACTGAAATGATCAGAAATTTTAAAATTAAAGCTGTCTAAATATGAATCCCAACACAGCTATTTACTGTGTTACCTTAGGCAGATCGCTTAACTCTGATAAGCTTCAGTTCTCTAAACTACAGTAAAATGGGGTTAACAGTATGTACTCTCATAAGGTTGTATGGGTTAAATGAGTGTAGGCATAGAAACCACCTAGTACTTAATAATGTCAGCACTTATTATGAGTAGTGTAGTAAACATAAGCATTTTAAATAATAGTTCTATTTAAATGGAAGTAATATATATATATAAAACAAGTGTGGTACATAATTCATAAGTGCTCAGTACATGAGAGCTCTTATTACGGCTTTGCATGATTAAAATTTGCATAAAGTCCCACATACAAAGGAGCAAAGACCAGAATGAGGCAACCAAAATAACTGACATGTGAAAAGTTATGAGGTTATAAGCAATTTCTTATTAATGTTTAATTGTTTTTTCTAGGAAAAATAAATTATCAGAAAACACAAACCAAGGATTTCAGGCCATTTTCAGGTCCCCAGGCCCTCTCCATTAGGGAGTGAAAGTCAACTTCTCCTTGGGGCCTAGAAAGCAGCTGCTGGTGGGAGGGCCCAGGTCCTGAGGAGGGTCAAGGCAGAGGAGCTGAGTGAACAGAACAGTCTACCACGTGATAAAAGGGTAAGTTACCTGGTTTCTTTATTTGGTTTAAAGTTTCTACTATAGGCTGGGCACGGTGGCTCACTCCTGTAATTCCAGCACTTTGGGAGGCTGAGGCAGACGGATCGCTTGAGCCCAGGAGCTCAAGACCAGCCTGGGCAACATGGCGAAACCCCGCCTTTAAAAAAAAATACAAAAAAATTTTTTTCAGTTTCTACTCTAGTATTTATTGGCATTTTGCTTGGTAAATAAATTTAAACTTCATTAAGGAAGACATATAAACGGCAATAAAGGGCTAAAAGTTATGCAGAACAATTGCAGGGCCTATGGTGCCATCTGGTGGCAACACTTATGGAGACACATTTGGTCCATTAATTTGTTCAAACACTTGTGCCTGATGCTGTGGAAAGCATGAAAGCCTTGGCCCTAACATCTCTTCTAGAACTTGGCTAATGCGATATGAACACATGAATTAGGTGGCCAGTACAAAGCATCACGTACTGACATGGGAATTCAGAGGAAAGATGAGGCAGAAGCTGTCAGGAAACTTCCTGGACGAGGCAGAACTCTGGATGATTCCAAAGGAGGTTTGGGTTTGGCCAGGTGGAAGGAGAAACACAAAGCCATTATCCATCTTTCTTTCCCTGAATGTTGCAAATACAAAGATGAAGACTAGCCTAAAATTAATTCATTGATTCATTCAGCAAACATATACTGAGGGACAATGCCAGCTTCTCTGATGTGGGAGATAAGAATAGTGATACCCCACTTATCTCTCCACAAGTCTACAACAGTTGAGATGACAGTGTTAGATACTAATAGTAAGAGCTAGCCCATATTTAAATAAATTGCCTCTTAACTAAGAGCTGGAACTATCAGTGGAAAGGGTGTTGGTAGAGATGGAATCAACCCTACCTGAAAATTATTTCTAATAAGACAACCTCCAGATCCCTTTCATCTCAGAGAAACTAGAATTCATGAAAACAGATCATATCTTTCCCTATGCATCAGGTGCCTTGCCAATCCACAGACGCCTGGCACTTTTGACTTTCAGGATTCTCACCTTACCACCTCTGCATCTCCTCATGTTGTAAGCTAGGGCTCACCCACCCCACCACACCTGGCTGAAAAGCAACATGGTGGATGAAATGAAACTATAAGCCCAAGTAGTAGAATAAAGGCAGAGACCTACAGCTAACAGAACAATCAACTTGAAAATATGCTGACAAATAGATTGCAGTAAACTGGAGGTAGGTTTCTGGGACATGTTCCATGGCTCTGCTCAATATTTTCATAGAGGATTTGGAAGAAAAAATAAAGAACCTGGAAACTGTGGACAGCACAAAGCTTGTCCACAAGAAAAAGGGAGGCAGTGAATACAGAAAATAGAAGTAAGATCAAATTAATAAAGTTTATTTCTAGGGTTCTTTTAGCCCTAACATTCAGCTAATAAGCTGAAATGAAGAATCAAAATCACAAGATGAAACCTAACTACCCAAGTAAAGGATGGGGAAGGAATGGCTTAATAGTAACTCACATCAAACAGATTTAGGGGTTTCAGTTGACCACAAATTGCCAGGGAACATATGTCAACAGGCCTGCTGCCAACATAGCCAAGACAACCCTGCTTAACTAAGAATATACCCAGAATGGAAGAGGCACCAGGTCTACTGTTCTCTGCTCTGTTAAAGCAATCCTCCAACCCTGGGATCAGGGCCTGGGGCCACACTATACAAAGAACACTAACAAATAAGCATGGCCAGAAGACAGGCAGCCCATAAGAAAGCAGTTAGGATTATAAAGAGTCTGGAAACCAAATCACATAACAGCTGAAGATACCAGGATATTAAGCCTGGAGAAGACTATAGGAAGGCTTCAGATAACTGGTATCTGAAGACTCATCCAGAGGCCCAATAAACAGATATTTTCAGTGTCGTTTCTATGACCTGGTAAGACACTACACATTACTAGATATTCTAGAAGGCAGAAACACGGTTGGAGGAGTTTCCCTCCTATCACACCTACAAACAGTCATCCTTACCACATAAGGCAGGACATTCCAATGTGAATATATTTGCTAGCAGCTCTTTCCTGATGCTGGCGTGAAAACTCTGCCTTTGTGTCCACTCTGTCTCTGGGTCCAACTCTTATCTTTTAGAGGAGCATAAAGTAAATTTACTACTGTTTCTTATGACTACTCTTCTAATACCTAGAACTATGTCTTCTTTCCCATCTTTTCTACTCCAAGCAAGAGTCAGTCAAGCAGTTATTTAATATTTACTGAGTACTTACTGGTCGCCATGCTAATGATTGAGAAATCTCCTGAAGAACTCAAGTCTACTGAGGAGTAACAAATAACCACAATTAGGTGCTATAATGGAGGGCTGGTGACCAAGAAAGTATAGAGGAGAGGCACTGCACTCAAAATAGAGAAACCAAGGAAGGCTGCCTGAAGGAAGCATCTTTTGATCTCTGTCTTGATGGCCTAATAGGTCCAGATAGAAAAAGGAATCATGAGCCGGGCACGGTGGCTCACGCCTGTAATCCCAGCTGTTTGGGAGGCCGAGGCGGGTGGATCACGAGGTCAAGAGATTGAGACCACCCTGGTCAATATGGTGAAACCCCGTCTCTACTAAAAATACAAAAATTAGCTGGGCATGGTGGCGCATGCCTGTAATCCCAGCTACTCAGGAGGCTGAGGCAGGAGAATGGCCTGAACCCAGGAGGCGGAGGTTGCAGTGAGCCGAGACTGTGCCATTGCACTCCAGCCTGGGTAACAAGAGCGAAACTCCATCTCAAAAAAAAGAAAAAGAAAAAGGCATCATGATAAATTCCAGGATGAGGGGACACAATACACTTGAGAAAAGACAACTAGTATTTGAGGGAAGGATGAGAAATGAGCCTAAAGAGGTAGATGAGACTCAAAGGAGGCCAATATAGATATCACAGCTACAAGTTTTTAATCATATTCTGAGAATAGAAGTTTTTCTTTCTCATAGAAAGTGAATATCCCTTACCATCTTAGTCAGAATTCTCTAATTCCACATTCTAGTAATCCTCTTAATATCTTGGTTGAAGAAAAATCTACAGTACTTTAAAGATTTCTAGGTAGGAGATTTTGCCACTCACTGGTTCCAGGAGGGAAACCAGTTCAGGTTTGAAGAGGTTTGAAGAGATACTATATTTGGTAGTAGACAGAGATGATGAAAGCTTCTCCCTCGAGAACTTAAAAAATAGGATAGATACTTTTCTAGGCATAAACTTATCCCTTCCCCTAACATCCCTGAGGGAGCTAAAGAGTAATGTTAGACTCTGAATAGACGATGAAAACTGAGCTATGCAGAAGCCAAAAGGCATGTCTGGTTTGGGCTAGGTTCCCAATCCAGATCTTCTGGTTTAAGCCGCCTCCCAATTATCATTCACTGAGTTTGTGGGGATCTGGAGAGGCTGGGAGCCAAGATGATGAAGAGACTTAGCAGGCTGAGAAAGTACCTAAGATCCCAGGAAAGGACTTGGGCAAAAGTTGTTAAATAAGGAAACTGAGGAGGGTTAAAACCAGAAATGACTATAGCAGAAACTGACAAAAATTTCCTAAAGCCTTTGAGAGGAACCTACAGTAAGAGTACTTAACCAAGAATCGGATTTTGGTTTTAGGTTCAACTCTCCAATTTAATGGTCATGTGTTCCCAGCAAATCACTTCAGGATTCTGTACGCTGGTTTACTAAACTGAAAAATGGAGATAAATACCTACCCTGAGTACCTTACAAAGCTGTTATAAGGTTCCAATGAGAGTAAATAACAAAAACTCGAGTCTACTGAGGAAAAACAAACAACCACAATTCAGTGTAAGTGGTATAACAGAGTAGGTGGAGTATTTTTTAAATCATCAACAAATTTAAACTACAAGCAATCTGAAGTACTATTATTATTATTTTTTTTTTTTTTGAGACGGTGTTTCGCTCTTGTTACCCAGGCTGGAGTGCAATGGTGTGATCTCAGCTCACCACAACCTCCACCTCCTGGGTTCAGGCAATTCTTCTGCCTCAGCCTCCTGAGTAGCTGGGATTATAGGCATGGGCCACCGTGCCCAGCTAATTTTTTGTATTTTTAGTAGAGACGGGATTTCACCACGTTGACCAGGATGGTCTTGATCTCTTGACCTATTATTGCTAGAATTGAAAAGAACGGCATCTAAAATTTTAAATACGGTCTCTTATTCCAAACAACATGGTTTTGGTTTTGTTTTGTTTTTTTGAGATGGCGTTTCACTCTTGTTGCCCAGGTTGGAGTGCCATGGTGTGATCTCAGCTCACCACAACCTCCGCCTCCAGGGTTCAAGTGATTCTCTTGCCTCAATCTCATGAGTAGCTGGGATTACAGGCGTGTGCCACCACATCTGGCTAATTTTATATTTTTGGTGGTGGTGGGGGTTCTCCATGTTGGTCAGGCTGGTCTCGAACTCCCGACCTCAGGTGATCTGCCCGCCTCGGTCTCCAAAAGTGCTAGGATTACAGGCATGCCCCACCACACCCGGCCTGTTTTTTTGTATTTTTAAAACTTTTTGTTTTAAATTTTATATTTCTTCCTCTTTAACTTTCTTTTATTTCTTTGGCCTCTTCCTTGTAAGTAGGGCTTTTGCTTTGGGAGGTTTTTTTGTTTGTTTTTTTGAGATGGAGTTTCACTCTTGTTACCCAGGCAGGAGTGCAATGGTGTGATCTTGGGCTTGCTGCAACCCCCGGCTCCTGGGTTCAAGCAATTCTCCTGCCTCAGCCTCCCTACTAGCTGGGATTGCTGGCACGCACCAGCACACCTGGCTAATACGGATGGCATTTTACCATGTTGGCCAGGCTGGTCTTGAACTCCTGACCTCAAGTGATCCGCCTGCCTGGGCCTCCCAAAGTGCTGGGATTACAGTGAGCCACCGCGCCCGGCCTGGGGTTTCTTTTTTTTTTCTCAGACGGAGTCTTGCTCTGCAACATCCGCCTCCCTGGTTCAAGCAATTCTCCTGCCTCAGTCTCCACAGTAGCTGGGACTACAGACACCCACCACGATGCCCAACTAATTGTTTTGTATTTTTAGTAGAGACAGGGTTTCATGGCATTAGCCAGGATGATCTCAATCTTCTGACCTCGTGGATCCACCTGCCTCAGCCTCCCAAACTGCTGGGATTACAGGTGTGAGCCACCATGCCCCACCCTGTTTTTTGTTTTTGAGACAGGGTCTCACTCTGTTGCCCAGGCTGGAATGCAATGGCACAATCACAGCCCACTGCAGCCTCAACCTCCCAGGCGCAAGTGATCCTCCCATCTCAGCCTCCTAAGTAGCTGGGACTACTTAGGCACACACTACCACACCCAGGTAATTTTTAAATTTTTTTAAGAGATGGGTCTCACTATGTTGCCCAGGCTGGTCTCAAACTCCTGGGCTCAAGCTATCCTTTTACTCTAATCTCCCAAAGTGCTGCAATTACAGGCATGAGCCACTATGCCTAGCTTACATTTATCTTAATCTGAAGGTTGGACTTGAGCTTCTAAGTTATGGACAGAAATTTGGTACCTTTCAGTGAACTGGCATACCTGCTCATCATCAGTCTCATAGCTGGCAACATCCATGTTGCTCTAGGTCCTAGAGCCTAGGACAGTGTTTCTCATCAGAGGTGACTGTTTCCCAGGGGACATTTGGCAATGTCTGGAGACATCTGGTTGTTACAAGTGGAGAAGGGTGCCAGTAGCATCTAATGAATAGAGGGTAGGGATGCTATTAAACATCCTATAATATACAGGACACCCTCCCAAAAACAAAGAATTTCATCTGGCCCAAAATGCCAATAGTTTCTCTGTTGAGAAACCTTGGTCTAGGAGAACAGAGCTAGTGTTTTTCCACTCAGTGGTCATGCGTACCCACTGAAAGCCTGCACCACCAACCTATATTAGTGAAGAACAAAAAGTTTCATTCAGTTACAGAGATACAGAGCTGAGCCTTATCAATTAATTCCATCATTTCTTGGCATGCCATAAGAGACATTTTTTTGAAAGCTCTGATGGCTAATCTCAAACAGTTCATGTTTCTACTACTCAACAACAATCCCAGTGCCTCCCCTTTCCACAACATTCTCGGGGGAGTCTTCCTGATTCTCTTTTATTACTATTCCTCACCCCACAGACATTCTAATGTGTTTCACATATAATTTTTGTTTGTACCTGTTCATACAAACTGTTTTTTGCTTTCCCTGCTTGTATTTTCATTAATTGGCACTGTGTTATATATCTTTGTTACTTACTTTTTCCACTTAGCACTATGCTTTTAAGGTCCTCCCAAGTTCCTACAGGTACTTACTGTATTGCTTTTAACTGTAAAACAATTTCACGATATGCATCCATCACATTTTACCTATTTGCTTAATCAGAGACAGATATCCAGATTGCCTCCAACTCCTCAATGTTTAGCCATAATTAACACTTCAGTGAACACCCTTTTACATGTCCTCTTAGGATGTGTCACAAGGTACGTGTATATTTGCTCTGACTCAGCAATGCCATGCTGCTGTCCACAATGCCTGCACCAGTTTTCATGTCCAAAAGAACGTACAGAAAAGCTCCTACAGCCTCTGATCCTTGCTAACACTTAACACTATTCGGCTTTCTAGTTTTTGCCAAAGTGCTGCAATTACAGGCACAAGCCACCATGTAAAATATCTCATATTTTTATGTGCATTTCTCTAATTACTAATTACTCTGAGCATCTCTTTTCATGCTTAATGGCCTTTTGGGCTTCCCCTCCTGTAAATCTGTTCATATCCCTGGCCTATTTTTCCATTGGAGTTGCTGTCTTTTATTGATTTGTAGGAGTTTCTCTGGATAGATATTAATCTACTGTCACTTTTAATCATTACTCATCTCTTCTCCATTCAGTTATCAGTTAACTGCCTATGGCATCTTTTACAGAACAGAAATCTTTAATTTGTAAATGTAATTGAATTTATAAAATCTTTCTTTCTTGCTTATATTTTTAGTTTTTAAATTTTTCATTCATTTATTTATTTATTTTGAGACAGGGTCTCATCTGTCACCCAGACTGTAGTGCAGTGGCATGATCTCAGCTCACTGCAACCTCAAACTTTTGGGCTCAAGTGATCCTCCCACCTGAGCCTCCTGAGTAGCTGGAACTACAGGCATGTACCACCACATCTGGCTAATTTTTGTATTTTTTGTAGAGATGGGGTTTGGCCATGTTGCCCAAGCTAGTCTTGAACTCATGAGCTCAAGTGATTCACCTGCCTCAGCCTCCCAAAGTGCTGGGATTACAGGCATGAGCCACCACGCCCAGCCTGCTTATATTTTAAAAATTAGTTTCATAACTTTACCTTTCACAATCAGGTCTTTTTTGAGTCCCTTTTGTATTCAGTATTATGTACAAATCTAGTTTTAATGTTTCTCCATATGGTGAGCCAGTTTTCTTAACTAATCTACTTAACAATAAACTACTTAACCTTCTTACTGCCTGGTGGTTACACCTTTATTATATATTAAATTTCCATCTGTCTCTGAGAGCTGCATTTTGTCCCACTGGCCTGTTTGTGTATTCTTATAGTATGTCTTAAGGTAAGTCCCTGTCTTGGTGGTTGCTTCTTTTTTTTTTTTTTGAGATGGAGTTTCGCTCTTTTTACCCAGTTGCTAGAGTGCAATGGCGCGATCTCAGCTCACTGCAACCTCCGTCTGCTGGGTCAAGCAATTCTCCTGCCTCAGCCTTCCAAGTAGCTGGGACTACAGGCATGCACCACCATGCCCAGCTAATTTTTGTATTTTTAGTAGAGTTGGGGTTTCACCATGTTGACCAGGATGGTCTCGATCTCTTGACCTTGTGATCCACCCATCTCGGCCTCCCAAAATGCTGGGATTACAGGTGTGAGCCACCACGCCCGGTCTGGTAGTTGCTTTCTTTCTTGATTTTTTAACTTTAGGTAGATTTTAAAAAATACATAATACAAAAATCTTTGGTTAATGAACATTCTCATCATTAGTCCATGCATGGACCACTCTTAATTTTTTTAAATTATTATTATTTTGTCTTTTTTTAAACAATAAAGTCTCACTCTTCACCCAGGCTGGAGTACAGTGACATGACTGTAGTTTACTGAAGCCTTAAACTCCTGGACTCAAGCAATCTTCCCACCTCAGCCTCCCAAGTAGCTGGCATTACAGGTGCACACCACCATGCTCAGCTAATTCTTTAAGTTTTTAATAGAAATGGGGTCTCCCTGCACAGCCCAAGCTGGTCTGGAACTCCTGGGATCAAGTGATCCTCCCACCTTAGCCTCCCAAAGTGCTGGGATTAGCGGTGTTAGCCACTGTGTCAACCAAAACTACTTTTGTGGTTTCAGAACCCAAAAACTTTTCCATTTTATCCATTTTTGAGTACAGTTCAATAGTGTTATGTATTATTGTCTGTTACTATTTTGTAACAACAGATCTCCAGAACTTTTTTGTCTTGTAAAATGGAAACTCTATACCTATCAAGCCACAGCCCCTAATTCTCCCTACCACCTAGCCATCATTCTACTTTCTGTTTCCATGAATTCATATAAGTGGAATCATATTGAGCTCTTCGTGACCAGCTTATTCCACTTAGCATTTCTTCAAGGTTCATCGATCCTGCACCACATGACATAATTTCTTTACTTTTTACATTAATTATTTAATAACATGATAAATACTGAACCCACAAATGAACCTAAGATGTGAAACATCTAAAATTACTTATATCTAGCTATGTGCTCTTCTCTATCCTATCCTGTAGTCTTTCTTCCATACAAGGTTAGCATTATCTAGAATCTTGATTCTACTCCCTTGCTTTTTAAAATATGGTTTTGGCTTGGCATGGTGGCTCATGCCTGTAATCCCAATACTCTGGAAGGCCAAGGCGGGAGGATTGCTTGAGCCCAGGAGTTTGAGACCAGTCTGGTCAACATAGGAAGACCCCCATCTCTAGAAAAAAAAAATGTATTTAATTAGCCAGGCACGGGTGGTGCACACCTGTGGTCCCAATTACTTGGGAGGTTGAGGTGGGAGGATCAACAGAGCCTAGGATGTTGAGGCTGCCACACTCCAGACAGGGTGACAGAGAAAGGCTCTGTCTCAAAATAAAGTAAAATAGGTTTTTATCAATATATACATAATTTTAAAACATACCATTTATATTTTTTAATTAGCCAAAAAGAAAGAAAGAAAACATACCACTTAGTTTTCATTGTTTTTACCTTTCTATAAAAATTGTCAATTTATAAATGGTCTTCTAGGGCTTATCTTTTTCACTCAATATTATACTGCTCAGCTTCATCTTTACCAATATTTGTAGCTAGAGTTATTTATATTCATATTATTTTTATAAGTATGTCATACATATTATTTTATGTTATATTCCATTATGTGAACATATCACAACTAACTTAACCATTTACCTTAACGTGGGTACTGTCATTTCCAAGTTTTTGCTATTACAAATAGTGTTACTATGAAAAATCCTAAGAGGGGCTGGGCATGGTGGTTCACACCTGTAATCCCAGAACTTTAGGAGGCCAAGGCAGGTAGATCACCTGATGTCAGGAGTTCAAGACCAGCCTGACCAACATGGTGAAGCTCCATCTCTACTACAAAAAAAACATTAAAAAATTAGCTGGGCGTGGTGGCACATGCCTGTAATCCCAGCTATTAGGGAGGCTAAGGCAGGAGAATCATTTGGACCTGGGAGGCAGAGGATGCAGTGAGCCAAGATTGCACCATTGCACTCCAGCCTGGGCAACAAGAGCAAAACTCTGTCCCAAAAAAGAAAAAAAAATTAGTTGGGCATGGTGGCAGGCACCTGCAATGTCAGCTACTTGGGAGGCTGAGGCAAGAGAATCACTTGAATCCAAAACATGTAGGTTGCAGTGAGCCAAGATAGCACTACCACCACTGTACTCCAGCCTAAGCAACAGAGCAACACTTGTCTCAAAGAAAAAAAAAAAAGAAAAATCCTAGGAGGATATACCAAAATCTTCTCTTGGCATGTATCTAGGAATTAAACTCCCAGATCATAGGGAGTTTAATTTAAAAACAGTTTGAAACTGATTTTAAAGTGGTTTCTCCACAAAAGAAACAATATAACTGAGCACAGCCCCAGTGTGGGACCAGAAAGGATCAACTAGTATCTACTGACTAAACAAATAAATAGTATTCAATAAATGTTAGCTGGTGTTAATTATGTGTATGCAATTACATAGATGGTAATGCCCCAACTATGTGTATGCTCTGCTTCTCTTCTCTAGAATTGATCTTTAATCTACAGCAGATTTGAGAGTGAGAGTTCCACAAGAATTATAAAATTAGTAGCTATGGCTATTATCTAGAATATACATAGGCAGGCAGAAGAACTTTAGATGAACCAGGATGGAAAATCAGGAATAGCAAGAAGGAATAGCATCCAAATAGAATAGCAAACAATAGAGTGCTTAATCAACAAGATTGACCACAAATTGGGCCAGGCACGTTGGTTCACACCTGTAATTCCAGCACTTTGGGAGGCCAAGGCAGGTGGATCACCTGAGGTCAAAAGTTCGAGATCAGCCTGGCCAACATGGTGAAACCCTGTTGGGGTTTCTTCTACTAAAATACAAGAAGTTAGGTGGGAATGGTGGCAGAAGCCTGTAACCCCAGCTACTTGGGAGGCTGAGGCAGGACAATTGCTTGAACCTGAGAGGCAGAGGTTGCAGTGAGCTGAGAATGTGCCACTGTGCTCCAGCCTGGGCGACAGAACAGAACTCCGTCTCAAAAAAAAAAAAAAGAAATCGTTCATAAATCTCATCTTTAAATTTCTACCAATTCTACAAATAAAATCAAATGACAAACTGGGGAAAGACATCTGCAGCAAATATGTCAAAGGCTTATTCCTGACCTACAAAGAGCTCTTATAAATCAGTAAGAAACATTCCAAAAGAAACCTGAGCAAAGAAAAGGAAATGTACCAAATATACCATATGACTAAAGCTGTGACTAATACTTACATGTCATCATAATGTAAACAACAAATATTTAAAAATTGGTAAAAGGAAATGTGTGTAGTATGTGAGGGGTATAGGTATAGCAGTATAACTATCACCTTCCAAAGTAGGAAGTCAATATGTAATATTTAAAAGTAGAAATTTATATATCAGTATAAACATGTTATTTAAAAAACACAAAGCCAATTGTGGTGATTCATGCTATAATCCCAACACTTTGGGAAGCTAAGGCAAAAGGATCACTTGAGGCCAGGAATTCAAGACCAGCCTGGGCAATATAGTGGGGCTCAACTCAACAAAAAAATTTAGAGCATGGTGGTGTGCAACTGTAGTCCTAGCTACTTGGGAGGCTGAGGCAGGAGGATTGTCTGAGCCCAGGAGTTTGAGGCTGCACTGGCCTCAGCCTGGCTGAGATCCTGTATTTAAAAAAAAAGAAAAAAAAAAGTATCAGAAATGAACTAAAAAAGTTATTAATAAAAACAGTTGCCACAGAAGAATCAGAGACTGACAGAGTTGGGCAGGGGACTGATGTGTTTTGCTTCTTAAGTCTTGTAGAACGATTTGACTTTTAAAACTATGATATTACTTTGATAAAAATGGAAATATCAAATATAAATTTAGTCAATGATATGAACAAATAATTGAAATAAACTAAATGACCACTAAGCCTGAAAACATGCTCAACCTCACTAATAATTAGGGAAATACTCAATAAATCAGATATTTTCACCTTATTACACTGACAAAGATTAAAAATACTGACTTCCCTATACCTTCTTTGACATTGGGTAAGAGCTCTGTTAAACCTGTATTGATGAATTGTAAACTATAACTAACTTTTTTGGAATGCAATTTGGCAAGTTATATTAATAAAACACACATATTTTTTGACCAGGCAATTTCATTTCTAGGAGTGCATTCTATAAAATTGCTTGCACAGGTATGTAGGTAATTTATGTATGAGAATCTTACTAAATCATTGTTTGTAACTGTGATAAACTGTTAATTAACATGTCAGTTGATAACGGTAAGTTAAATTTTATTTTAAATCTGTTTTTAAAATACTATGCAGGCTGGGCATGGTGGCTCACTCCTGTAATCGCAGCACTTTGGGAGACCGAAGTGGGTAGATCACTTGAGCCCAGCGGCTCCTGACCAGCCTGGGCAACATGGTAAAACCCAGTCTCCACAAAAATGAGCCAGGTGTGGTGGCACACACCTGTACTTCCAACTACTCAGGAGGCAGAGGTTGCAGTGAGCCAAGATCACACCACTGCACTCCAGCCCAAGCAACCAAAGACCCTGTCTCCAAAAAAAACAGACTATGTAGTCCTTAGTTTAAGAGGACGATACACACACTAATATGGATATATATTTAAGAGACAGTATTAGGTGGAAAATACTGCAGAACCTAATGGGTGTCATAAACATCTAAAAATTTATAAACATACACTTGCAGATTTTTCCTATCTATAACAAATTAATTAACAGTAGTTCCCTCTGGACATTTTTCATTTCTATGCCACATACTGCTATACTGTTCAAATTTTTGACAACAAATATATATAACTTTTGCAGAATGAAAACCTCATCCTGTCTCTAGAAAGGTTTGCTTCATCCTCTAAGAACAAGACAGGCCTTAACCTCATTAGGGTAATTTGATCTGATACAGATTTCAGAGCTAACTGGGAGGACCTCAAGAAGTCCAGTCAACCATCCCACAAAAATCACAAAATTCCCCTCCACATCATTCCCAGCAGGAGGTTGCTAACTCATACTAAAACATAGCTTGTAATATGGAAGGCCGGGCACAGCGGTTCATGCCTGTAATCCCAGCGCTTTGGGAGTCCAAGGCAGGTGGATTGCTTGAGCTCAGGAGTTCAAGGCTTGCCTGGGAAACCTGGTGAAACGCTCTCTCCACCAAAAATACAAAAAATTAGCCTGGTGTTGTGGCACGCACCCGTAGTCTCAGCTTCTTGGCAGGCTGAGGTGGGATAATCACCTGAGCCTATGGAAGTGGAGGCTGCAGTGAGCTGAAATCGCAAAATTGCACCACTGCATTCCAGTGTGGGCAATTGGAATGAGACCTTGTCTCGGGAGAAAAAAAAAAAAAACAGGTATCCAATTGAAAAGGAAGAATAGGGAGCCACGGTGGCTCAGGCCAGTTGTCCTGGCGCTTCAGGAGGCAAGGGTAGGAGTTCAAGGCCAACCTGAGCAACATAAGAACCTCTCATTCATTAACAAAAAAAAAAAAAAAAAGAAAAGGAAGAAATAAAACTATCTCTACTCTCAGATGACCAGTCTTTTTTTTTTTTTAGGATGACCAATCTTACATATAGAATACATTAAAAACTATCAGAGCTCATAAATTTAGCAAAGTTGGAAGACTAAATTAACACAAAACAATCAGCTGAAGTTCTATATATTAGCAATGAATAATTCAAAAAGGAATCAAGAAAAAAATTCCATTAACAATGGCATCAAAGAGTAAAATACTTAGGAATAAGTTTAACAAAGGAGGTGCAAGACTTGTACATTGAAAACTAAAAAACACTGATGGAAGAGATTAAAGACCTAAATAAATGAAAAGATATCTTGGAAGATTAATATTGTTAAGATGGAAACGCTCCCCCCAAACAACCTACAGAATCAATGCAATCCTTATCAAAATCCCAACTGCTTTTGTTTGCAAAATGGAAACGCTGATGCTAAAATCAATAAGGAATTGCAAGGGACTCAGAATAGCTGAAACAATCTTAAGAAGAATAAAGTTGAGGAACATACTTCCCAATTTCAGAACATACTACAATACTACAGTAATCATAATAATGTGGTACCTACAAAAGAACAGACATATAGATCAATAGAACAGAACTGAGAGTACAAAAATAAACCAAAGTATCTTTGGTCAGTTGATTTTTGACAAGAGTGCATGACCATCCAACGGAGAAAGAAGTCTCTTCAATAAATGACACTGAGACAACTGGCTATCCACATGCAAAAGAATGAACTTAGACCCTTATCTTGCACCATTTACAAAAACTCAAAATGGACCAAAGATCCAAATGTAAGAGCTAAGACTATAAAACTCTTCAAAGAAAACATGGGGGTAAATCTCTATGACCTTGGATTTGGCAACAGATTCTCAGATATGACAAAAGCAATAAAAGAAAAAAACAGATATACTGAACTTCATCAAAATTAAAAACTGTTTATGCATCAAAGGACACCATCAATAAAGTGACAAGACAACCCTTAAAATGTGAGGAAATGTTTTTAAATTATATATCTGATAATGGTCTATTATCCAGATTATATAAAGTACTCCTACAACTCAACAAAAAGACAAAAAAATTCAACTGAAAATTGGGCAAAAGAGTTAAACATTTCTCTGAGGAAAATATACAAATGACCAATAAGCACATGAAATGATGCCCAAATCATCAGTCATTAGGTAAACACAAATCAAAACCACAATGACATCCACATCCACTAAAGTGGCTATAAATAAAATTTAAAAAAAAAGAGTGAAAGAAGTAAGAAGTCTTGATGAGAATGTGGAGGAATGAAAACCCAATCCATTGTAGGTTAGAATGGAAAATTGTGCAGCTTCTGTGGAAAACGGTTTGGCAGTTCCTCAAAACATTAAACAGAGTTACCACATGACTCAGCAATTCCACTCCTAGGTAGATTTCTTATTTTCTAAAGATACGAGTTTACGTTTCTCAGTGTAAGATGTGCTATCATGTTAGCATATTGTCTCACCAATAAAATTCAGCATTATGGTTACAGGGTGTGACAGTAATGAGAAGGCTGTGCACATTCCTAGTACAACTGGCCTCATTAAGTCACAGACACATTTCCTGTTAAGAATTAACTAGTGAATAACAGATCAGTGGTTTTCTAACAGTGCTATTATGGGTCCTAGAGATTTCAGAGAGGGAAGCAGGGAAGTTAGGGTTACCCAACCCTCATATGAAGCCTCTTAACTGTTTCCTAGATTTTTTTCCTTAAGGTAATGTTTAAAGAAAGGATTCCACACTCAAGGAAAAATTACTTATTGAAAATTACTACAGTGCATATATGCATACTCACTTTCTTCAGAATACATTGTAAAAATCTTTGCAGATTAGCCAACATTATATAATTAAGAATATTTCTACATGTAAGCACAGAAATGCCAAGGGGGCTTTCACTCATTTATGAGTTTACTAAACCCCCTGGCTCAAGCAATTCTCCCACCTCAGCCTCCCCAATAAGTGGGATTACAAGTGTGCGCCACCACTCCTGACTTTTGTCTTTCCACCTAAAGAGAATTTCCTATAGACACATCAATAAATGAGGGGATTTTTAAAACCAATCTGCCAATCTTTGCCTTCTAATCAAATAATTTAACCCATTTATATTTAAAGTGATTACTGATAAGGAAGAATTAACTTCTGCCATTTTGCTATTTTTCTGTATGTCATTTTTTCCCCCTAATTTCACCCATTATTGCTTTTTCTTTTTATTTTTTTGAGACAAGGTCTTGCTCTGTCTCCCAGGCTGGAGTGCCATGGCATGATCACGACTCACTGCAGCTTTGACTTCCCAGGCTCAATGAATCTTCCCACCTCTCAGTCTCCCCAGTAGCTGAGACTACAGGCACACGCCACCATGCCTGGCTGATTTCTGTATTTTTTGTAGAGACAGGGTTTTGCCATATTGCCCAGGCTAGTCTTGAACTCCGGAGCTGAAGCCATCTGCCCACCTTGGTCTCCCATAGTACTAGAATTACAAGTGTGAGCCACCATGCCCAGCCCTGACCCCTTTTCTTTAAATTTAGATTAGTGTAATCTAGATCCTGAAAGATTAATTAGGGGCTTAGTTTTCCAAGTCAAATGATCTTTGCTCTTTCCAACTGAATCCAGATTCCAGATTCTCCCTCGTGAATCTGGAACCTGTCCCACAATGTTTAGAAGGGAAGACTGTTCTATACTTGTTTTCACCCTCTGAATAACCTAACCCTTAGACACACACACTCACTCCCCCATACACTATTCATCATTCACACATAAAGTTCATTGTTGTTGGCCTTCTCCACCTACATGTGGCCTGGGTTAGGGTGGGCCCTAGAATACTTAGGAAGGGTCTCTTGATGACTGACAAAGAAGAGGCAACGTGGCTTACATTGTAGGAGCGTGGGTGCCTCTGCTTCCACTGCACCAGGAGGAGCTGGGCCACCACCAAGGTAGCGATGAGGATGAGGACCATTTCAGCATGCATAGCTTCATGGCCACGGTGCTTGGCATGCATGCGTGCATGCTCAACCCTGAAAGCCAAACACATGGGTGAGTTAAGTCAGGGACACTGTAGTGATAAAGGGACAGTACTTTCCAGGGATATCCTTGGAAAGCTCAGAACACATTCCTTGCTTCATAGCTGCAGGGTGCCACACAAATTAGGGGCTAGGACACCCTAAGAAAGGCATGTGGAGATAGAACAGAGGGCCCCAGCATACAGCTAAGTGGTCTGCTACCTGCCCCCATGGCAGAAACAGCTGACATCTTTCCTGTAGCATGAAGGAGGTCCCAGGAGAAACCTGTGTCACTGCCCATTTCAAGCCTATTTCAACCTGACGCTGGATGGAGAAAGCAACCCAAAGAGGTTATGGCCATAAAGTCTCATACTCTTAGTCACCGATATTTATGACAACAGCAAAGGAGTAACACTGCAAATGTGTGCTGATTCCAGGATTAAAGTCTTGCTTTATTCATCCTACCCTTTCTGCCAGGGTCAGAAATCCTTAAGATTAGTTAAAGCCTGAAAAATCTGGACTGCTTGAACTTTATAAAGTCCAACAGTCCTTTTACCCTCAGTATCCACAGGTTAACAGCCTCCTCAATGGCTCAAGGAAGTTTAGTAATTAGAGAGTACAAGTGGAAAGTTTTTATTAATCTAAGTCTGGCATTCTCTGGTCTTAAAGACTGGCAGCAAGTGATTCCCTGGCCAATACTGGCTAAAACTGGCTCTAAGAACAGTCACTCCTACCACTCTAGGTCACAGTCACCTAAACGCAAGGAATAAGAAAGGAATTAGAGGCCAGGTGTGATGGCTCACGCCTGTAATCCCAACACTTTGGAAGGCTGAGGTGGGAGGATCATCTCATGTCAGGAATTCATAACCAGCCTGGCTAACCCGATCTCTACTAAAAATACAAAATTAGCCAGGTATGGTGGCGCATGCCTGTGATCCCAGCAGGAGAATTGCTTGAACCTGGGAGGCAGAGGTTACATTCAGCTGAGTTTGCACCACTGCACTCTAGCCTAGGCGACAGAGTGAGACTCCATCTCAAAAAAAAAAAAAGAGGGGGGGGACGGAGAGAGAGAGAGAAAGGAATTAGAGAGAAAATCAAATACATCAGAATGTATGGGAAAGAGCAAATTTAAATAAATAGTAAAGAAAATCAAGTACAAATGTAACTTGAGTCATAAGCTTTTATACAAATTCCCATTACACCAGGGTATTTGGGAGGGAGGAAAAGGACAACATAAATAATGTCTTCATGGAATTTCCATGGGCAATGAAACATTAACAGCAAAAATAACCCAGGAGGATTAATTACGGAAAAATCATAAAGCAAATATAACAAAAAGTGTAGAACCCAGGTGGTAGGTATAAAGGTCTTCACTGTACAATTCTTTCAACTTTTCTATAGGTTTAAAGTTTTCCATAATAAAATATAAAGAGGGGGAAAACTTGGTGAGCCGAGTGGGAACCCAAATGCCAGTCAGTGAGCCTCAGCACCTTAGAGTTCATCTGATGTAAAACTTTACCCTGGGTGGGAGAATCTGACAGAAAGAGAATAGGATCAGGAGTCTGAAATTTAGATTCATACCCATCTAGATGGCCATGGACAAGAAACCTCACATCTATACCTCACAATTTCTTTATCTGTCAAAAGGAGTCCGTACTTTTTCTGCCTGCCTCAAGAGTTGTTGTGAGGATAGGCTAAGAGGGTAGAGCAAACTTAAAAACACCTACGGGCTACGAGGAGTTAAAAAGATAGCAACAGATAAGTTTCTTGTTCTCAGACAATAGATAACTGAAAAGATGTGCACAAAATGAAGTCAAAGAATCGATCTAGAAAACACCAGAGAAGTCATCCAGCTCAAGTTCCCACCCAATGCAAAAATCATTTTTGCAATCTTTGCTTGAATACTTCCACTGGCTGAGAACATATGCCTTTTAAGGTAATCTATTTTAGAACCAGCAATGTCTGGCACATTGCAGGTACTCGTGTGTGTGTGTGTGTGTGTGTGTGTGTGTGTGTGTGTGTGTATTATTTTTTTAGAGAGAGAGTCTCACTTTGTCATTCAGGCTGGACAAACTGCGGCCTCAAACTACTGGGCTCAAGGGATTCTCCTACCTTGGCCTCCCAAAGTGCTGGGATTACAGGTGCAAGCTACTATGCCTGGCCAGGTACTAGTATTTGCTTATAAAAGAATAAAATCCCAATGCTTTAGGGACAGAAAGCTCATTACCTCTCAATAAACCTTGACTATTACAGACATTTCTGACAATGAGACAAAAAAAATCTTTTTATAGCTTTGGTCAGTTAGACCTAATCCTATACTCCATAACAACAAAGGACGTATCTTCTTTCCCAATGCCATCCCTTCAAAGATTTATCATGATTTTATTCAAACAAAATAAAACTATCCTGTTCCTACCACTATTTTCCTGTGCCCTTTTAGGCTAACAATTCTAGATGTTTTAACCACTGTTCATATAACATGAATCAAAGACTATTAATCCAGATTGCCTTCTTCTACACATGATCCAATTAAAGATCTTCTTAATATGCCATGCTTAGAACAAAATATTTGTGACCTCAGCAAAGCAGACCACAGTGGCACTGTCACCTTTCTTACAGCAGACGGCATACTTCTACAAACATCTTCTAAATTATTCAGAATATTTTGGTAGCTGAGGTAAACAACTGGTGCATATTGAGCTTAAAATCACCTATAATCACACTGGGTATGTCATGTGAACAGGTATTTTTGTCATTCTATTTTTTTTTTTTTTTTTTAGACAGAGTCTCATTCTGTTGCCCACGCTGGAGTACAGTGGCGTGATCTCGGCTCACTGCAATCTCCACCTCCCTGGTTCAAGAGATTCTCCTGCCTCAGCCTCCCGAGTAGCTGGGACTACAGGCACCCACCATCACGTCCAACTAATTTTTTGTATTTTTAGGAGAGATGCAGTTTCACCATGTTAGCCAGGATGGTCTCGATCTCCTGACCTGGTGATCTGCCCACCTCTGCCTCCCAAAGTGCTGAGATTACAGGCATGAGCCACTCTCCCCAGCCCATTCTATATTTTTATAGTCAATAGTTTTGACCTAAATGAAATCAATAGTTTTTCTCACTATTAAATTCTATGGTTGGTATGACCCCATTGGTCAGTCACCTTGTGAAGTTTGTAGGGCAGGCACTCTGAAACTTTTACTGATGATAAATCATTATAAGATATATGTTAGCTCATTCTTTTTATAAAACAACTTAGTTGCATAGTTGAGATCAAAAGATACATCTCCCATTTTCTTAACCAAAGCTCCCCATCCTGTATCATGGATAATGATGATGATGTTAATGATAATCATCTTCAAAGCAGTTAATACTTACTGGAAGCTTACCACCTGCCAGGCACTCTTCTAAGAATTTCATATATATTAATCCTACAACTCTATGAGGTATAGGTACTATTATGATACTCATTTTACAAATGGGGCAAAGTAAGGTTGTGAGAAGTTAAGAAACTTGCTCAAAATTACATAACTAGTAAATGGTAGAAATGGTATTGAAACCCAGAGAGATGATTTGGTGTAATCAGCTACTTACACATTCAGGACTAAGAGAGCAACCCAGGTACTTAGAGAGATCCCAAAAGACTAGTCCTACTGGTCATGAGCCACTGTCTCCCACTAACAAGAAAGCAAAAAGGACAGACATATCATTCAATTAGCTGGGTTACCCTGCAGTTCCCAGCCTGCAGGGCCTGAACTGCCACACTTACCTCCATTGCTCCTCTGGAGAGAGGTCTGACATATCAACCTGTAGAAAGACACCACCAGAAAAATTTGTTACTGTCTTAAAACCGTCCCTGCCAATATAAGGTGCTCACACATTTATCAGTATCTTCAAGGAATCAGAGAACTTTCAAGTCTTAGAATCTCCATGAAGCCTTACCAACATTCTATTTTACACTGATCTCTCCCTTCTTTAATCACTTACTTTGGCTGATATCTGTGACTGAACATGTTGCATGTCTGTGCTAGGCAATAAGGGCAGAGGAGGACAAGAATCCTTAACTCCGAAAAGGCTCACAGCCTAGTTAGGAAGACAGATATAAACAGATAATTTCTCTACTATATAATAAAGACTAGCTATAGAAGAATAAAGAAGTGTCTTGGCTTTTAACCTTGTACCCAATCTGGGGTGTTTTAGACTAGAAAAGACTTTACAGAGGAGATATAAATTATCCAGATGAAGAAATAAGACTATGTTCCAGGCAAAGGGACTAACATGGACATGAAGGAATAAAATGGCATAGTACACAAGCAATTAAGTATGGCTAGAGCAAAAAGTATGAATCAGGATTAGTGGGAGACAGAGTTAGATAAAACAGTCTGTCATATAACAGCATATGACTCTAAATGGACCTATAGTAGCCACTGGGCTGCATTGGACCTGGGCAAACTGAACTTAGTTCTTGCCCTGCTGCTATTAACTAGTGATATCAGTAGCCTTCCAACCTTAAAGTTCTGGTTCTATTTGGTAGTCTTATCTTTTTAGAGCTTGTTTCTCAACTTTGGCACTACTGATATTTTGGGGTGGTTCATTCTCTGTTGAGGAAGTGGTCCTGTACATTGCCAGTAGCATCCCCTCAGTTGAAAACCACTGCTCTAAAATAATAATATATAATCCTCAAGTTTAGGGCTCAAGTATTCTACCTCCTTGTAGTCATACAGAAGTATATCCAAGTCTCAGTACATAAGTCACTTCAATACATTCTTATACTGAATTGAGCTGGAAAATGTTCTTGGATCTACAGAAAAGAGACAAGGCCTTAGAAACACTTGAATCAACCAACAACCATTCCTTTAGTACTTAAGATGTTCAAGGTCCTGTTACCCACTGTTCGGATTAACTTCAGGAAAGAACCATAAGTTGAACATTTGAAATAATAACACATGTAGAACTCCATTCTACTACTGAATCAAATGAGCACATATTTACCAAGCATCTTTTATGTTTGTGTACTAGAAATGCCCATCACTATTGAAGGAGGGCTTTCCAGTTTCTACATCTCCCAGCTAAGTTAAAAAATAAATTTACAGGCCGGGCGCAGTGGCTCACGCCTATAATCCCAACACTCTGGGAGGCCGAGGCGGGCGGATCACCTGAGGTCAGGAGTTCAAGACCAGCTTGGCCAACAAGGTGAAACCCTGTCTCTAAAAAATAAATAAATTTACCAGAATTTTGCCTAACCAATCTGGGTAATGAAGTCTACATCCCTCCTTCCTTTTCCTACCCATACTGCCTCACAGAATTTATTCAGGTGCCCTGATTCAGGCCTTCATCGCCCCAGAAAGACAGAGGTCAGATACTCTGGGGGGGGGGGGGGGGGCGGGACATGGATACAAAAAAGATAAAGACACTGCTGGGAGGTACCTGAGCAGGCAATTATGAATCACATTTCTAAGTAACAATCCATACACAGGTTTCCTGCTACTCGTCAAAACTCTTTTCTTCTTTTCCAACTTGGACCTGCATCTTACCAAGCCTGTCTATTCATTGTCCCAAGACACATGGAACTCATTTCTATCTCTGGGCCCTTGCATACCTTTCCTTCTACTTACAATGCCCTTCCCTGTTTTTTGTTGTTGCTGCTGTTTGTCTCTTATCCACATCCTAGTTATTCTTTAAGAACCCAGCTCCAACTGCAACTTTCTCTGCCTTTCTCCAGCATGAATGTTTCCCTTTTTTACTCAAAGTGTGGCCCATGGAATAGCAGTGTCAGCATCACCTGGGTGCCTGATAGAACTGTCACACCTCAGGTACCATTCCAAACCCACTGAATCACAATCTGCCTTTTAGTAAGCTCTCCAGGTGATCAATATGTACATCAAATTTGAGAAGCACTGTTCTATATCAGTCATTCAGTCTCATGTTATCTTAGACATGCTTTCCAAGTGATCTAACTGCTTGTCTCTAGCACCAGGATAGGGCAAGCAAGAGACCTGGGGCTCGAAATTTAAGGAATCACTTACTCTCAGGTACCCACCCTGCACCTGCATGACCTTAAGAGTGAGTGGCTCTCTAAAGTTTATACACTAGCACCTTGTTTTCCTCACCCTAGTCCTGGCCCTGTTTATGTTTATTTTGCTTCCATCCCATGAACCTATTAGCTCCCTCAGAGCCAAGACATACTTTATATGGATTTATGTCTTCCAAGGAGAAAAGCACAGAGCTGAGCATATATTAAGCACTCAATGAGTACTTGTGGAATTGAAGAAAATTCTCTTCATTAAGGGAAGCAAGTATGCTGACAAACTGGCATCTCACTGGAGATGCTTAAATTGTATAAACATACACTTGAAAAATAACTTATAAGTATCTGAGAAAGGAGTATTCATTTGACACTAGGAAAATCATGTTAAAAACTACGTAACAAAACAAAGCAACTACACGTTCAAGGAAGCAAGTCCATTAAGGAACAAATCAGGAAAATCTGGAAGACTGGGCCAGGCATGAAGGTACCTCTCTTTGACATAATGGAGCAGGCATGCTACACATAACTTAGTTTCTCCATCTAGTAAACAGAGAACTAAGACTTCTGACTTCATTATAGAGTTGTGAAGAAAGCATATTCAAGGTGATCACATGATTTCACTGACTTTCCTCCTGGGAAAGTAGACATATTTTAAAACTAGAAGAGGCCAGAGATATTGAATGTTGGTGAAGCAGAAGATAGTAATGCTTTCAGAGCCTCAGGGAAAGCAGCTCAGAACAGCAAACACTAAGGCTGAGACTAGACTTGAGGCTTTGAGAATCATTAGCACTTCATGGACTAGTACAAATGTTAAGAGTAAGATATGATCTGGCTTTAATATTTGCCTCCTGACCAAAAAGGTTATTTAAGTTACATCCAAACCAGTATTCTGGCTTAAGTAAAAAAAATAAGCAAAGGTGTAAACTATGGCTGTAATTAACCTGCACCATCTGGAAAGACAATTTTATTTGCTCCCTCATTAAAGAGTTTATTCATTTGGGGCCAAGCACTAATCCAGTCTGAAGGCACCTTGTCCAAAGCTCAGGCAGCTAATTAGGTAAGGTTCCCAAGGTAAGGGTACTTAGTGATTCATGAACCCTTATCCAACTTCTAAGACCTACAGTGTCTTAATGCTAGCCAATCACAACCCCGCTAGGATCTTGCAAGGCCCCTAGTCATGCCGAGATCTGAAAGACATTAAGCCAAAAATAAATGCTAGGCAGAGGGCAAGAGAAAATTTTGCAAAGATGCAAAGGGATCAGAAGTTGACTGCTATTTTTTTTTAGGTGCAAAATACTCAGGGATTCACTAATGTATCCCCACAAACAGTTCTCCTGTCCTCCCAAAATATCATATGATCTTTGCATCTTTAGGCAGACTGTTCCATTTTGTCCTTTAAGGCCCTTTCTTTCACCAAACCACGTTCTGCCTTACTTCAAAACTCTGGCCAAATCCTTCTGGTCTCTAGAAGGCTCTTTAGACAGATCCCATTTATTAAAAACAAACATCCTCTACTGCCTGGCTAAGCGAGGTCTACAGCCTAGCACCAAGAGTACCCGGAGAGCTTGTTAAGAAACAGAGAATCGCGGACTCCATCCCAGACCTCCTGAGTCTCACCATTTGAACTTTAATAAGATACTGAAGTCATATGTAGATTAAAGTTTGAGAAGCACTGTTAACGACATTCCAGCACTCACATTCACAAATTGCATGTATAGCCATATGCATCTGTACACTTAACTCTTTATTTAAGAACTTTACTGAGATCTAACTCACATACCATAAAATTCACCCCATTTGAAGTGTGCTATTCTGGGGTTCCACACGGTGGCTCATGCCTATAATCCCAGCACTTTGGGAGGCTGAGGCAGAGGATCTCTTGAGGCCAGGAATTCGAGACCAGCCTGGACAACATAGCAAGAACCCATCTCTACAAAAAATAAATAAATTAGCCAGGTGTGGTGGCATGTGCCTGTAGTCCTAGCTACTTGGGAGGCTAAGGTGGGAGGATTGCTTAAGCCTAAGAGTTTGAGGCTGCAGTGAGCCCTGATCACACCAATGCACTCCAGTCTGGGTGACAGAGCAAGACTCTGTCTCTAAAAAAATAAAATAAAATGTACTATGTACAAAAATTCAGACAAGAGGAATAGGTGTTTTTTTTAGTTCTATTACTGGTCATAACAGAATATTACACATTTCAAAATTGCTAAGAGAGTGAATTCTCAAATGTAGTCACCACAAAAAAAGTTAAGTTGTTGAGGTGATCGATATGTTACTAGCTTGATTTAATTACTCCACATTGTATTTATAAACTATAACATCATTCTGTATCCCACAAACTTACACAAATATATAAATTGTCAATTTGCATTTTTAAAAAATAAAGTGTACTATTCAGAGATTTTTAGTACATTCACAAAGTTGTACCACTATCACCAATATTTAAGTTGAGAACATTTTTGTCACCTCAAAATAAAACGATGTGCCAGTTAGCAGGCACTCCCCATTCTCCCTGCAGCCCAAGGCCACCACTAATTTACTTTCTGTTTCTGTCTATAGAATTTCCTGTTCTAGACAGTTCATATAAATAGGATCATAAATATGTGGTCTTTTGTGACTGGCTTTTCTCTTTGCATAATTCTTTCAAGGTTCATCCATTTTGCAGCATGTACTATAGATCATTCCTTTGTATTGCCAAACAATATTCCATTGTATAAATATATCACATTTTATTTATCCTTTCATCAGCTGATGAACAGTGGCACTGTTTCTATTTTTGGCTATTATAAATAATACTGCTATGAACAACCATTTTTAAATTTTTGTGTAAATATATGTTTTCTCTTGAGTGTATATATACCTAGAAGTAGAATTGCTGGATCATATGGTAAGTCTATGCTTAACCTTTAGAGGAAGTAGCAAACTGTTTTCCACAGCAACTGTACCATTTTACAGTCCCACCAGCAAAATGTGAGGGTTCCAATTTCTCCATATCCTTTCCAGTACCTACAATCTCTGATTAAACATCCAGTGAGTATGAAATGGTATCTCAATGTGGTTTTGATTTTTCATTTTCCTGATGGCTAATGTTGGACATATTTTCATGTGCTCTTTGGCCATTTGTGTATCTTCTTCAGAGGAAAGTCTATTCATATCTTTTGTCCATTTTTTAAGAAACAGGGTCTTGCTATGGTGCCCAGGCTGGAGTGCAGTGGCTATTTGTAGGCATGAAAATTGTACATTAGGGCCGGGCACGGTGGCTCAAGCCTGTAATCCCAGCACTTTGGAAGGCCGAGGCGGGTGGATCACTAGGTCAAGAGATCAAGACCATCCTGGTCAACATGGTGAAACCCCGTCTCTACTAAAAATACAAAAAATTAGCTGGGCATGGTGGCACGCACCTGTAATCCCAGCTACTCAGGAGAGTGAGGCAGAGGAATTGCCTGAACCCAGGAGGCAGAGGTTGAGGCGAGCTGAGATCGCGCCATTGCACTCCAGCCTAGGTAACAAGAGCGAAACTCTGTCTCAAAAAACAAAAAAGATAATTATACATTGAGCCTCAAGTCCCTGAGCTCAAGCAATCCTCCCACCTCAGCCTCTGGGACTCCTGAGTAGCTGGGACTACCCCAGCCTCCCAAGTACCTGGGACTACAGAGGACTACCCTCTGCAGGGGCTTGGGTTTTATCTCGCTCCCACTTTCACCCCAAAAAATTGGTTCAGGGCAACAAACTACCCTTCTCAATGAAGAAAAAAAATAAAATACATCCTAATCTGGTACAGCTCTTTACTTGTTATATGTCAATGAATAGGGTACCTCTCTATACGCCTCAGTTTCCTCATTTATAAAATGAGAGAGTTGGCTTAAATGACGTTCATTATTGCATTCTTAAGCTAGAATGCAATAATAATTCAATCTGTCTAACTCCAAAGTTGTAGAGTGAGCTATACTGCTTTGGCCTTCAAAACTTCCATAGTTTTCCTAGTCACCGCAGAATTAAAAGTAAAATGCCTTTATTGCAATGAGGTGTAACTGGATGCTAACAAATTTTATCAGTACTTTTTTTTTTTGGAGACAGAGTTTTGCTCTTGTTACCCAGCCGGGAGTGCAATGGCGTGATCTCAGCTCACCGCAACCTCCGCCTCCTGGGTTCAGGTAATTCTCGTGCCTCAGCCTCCTGAGTAGCTGGGATTACAGGCACGCGCCACTATGCCCAGCTAATTTTTTGTATTTTTAGTAGAGATGGGGCTTCACCATGTTGACCAGGATGGTCTCAATCTCTTGACCTCGTGATCCACCCGCCTCGGCCTCCCAAAGTGCTGGGATTACAGGCTTGAGCCACCGCGCCTGGCCCAATACTTTTTTTATTTTGAGACAGAGTCTCGCTCTGTTGTTGCCCAGGCTGGAATGCAGGCATGATTTTGGCTCACTGCAACCTCCGCCTCCTGGGTTCAAGCAATTCTCCTGCCTCAGCCTCCCCAGTAGCTGGGATTACAGGCGCATGCCATCACGCTTGGCTAATTTTTGTACTTTTAGTAGAGATGGGGTTTCACCATGTTGGCCAGGCCAGTTTCAAACTCCGGACATCGTCATCTGCCCACCTCGGCCTCCCAAAGTGCTGATTACAGGCGTGCCCTGCTATATCAATAAAAATCTTCCAAGTGACTACCATATGCATACATCAAAAATATCCAACACTCAGAGGATGGCCTCCCACCCTGGCTCCAAGTATCTGCTAACTGCAAAGGGCCCTAAACTCTGAAACTCAATCCTCTACCTCTTTGGCTGAGCAACCCAGCATTTGAAACATCTCAGTTGATACTTCCACATTAAAGACTGATCAACCATACAGCTCGAAACTTACTCTTTTTTTGTTTTCAGGGTTTTGTGTGTGTTTGTTTTGAGATGGAGTCTTACTCTGTTGCCCAGGCTGGAGTGCAGTCGCATAATCTTGGCCTCCTGAGTTCAAGTAATTCTCCTGCTTTAGCCTCCTGAGTAGCTAGGATTACTGACATGCATTACCACACCTGGCTAATTTTGTAGTTTTAGTAGAGATGGGGTTTTCACCTGGCCAGACTGGTCTTGAATTCCTGACCTCAAGTAATCTGCCTGCCTGGGCCTCCCAAAATGTTAGGATTACAGGAGTTAGCCACCATGCCTGGCCTGTTTTTTGTTTTCTTGAGACAGAGTCTCACTGTCACCCAAGCTGGAATGTGGTGGTGCAATCATAGCTCACTGCAGTTCTCGACTTTGCAGGCTCAAGCAATCCTCCCACCTCAGCTTCCTAAGTAGCTGGGACTAAAGGAAGGTACCACCACACCCAGCTAATTCTTAAATTTTGTGTAGATAAAGGGTCTACCATGTTGTCTATCCTGGTCTTGAACTCCTAGGCTCAAGCGATCTGCTCACCCCAGCCTCCCAAAGTGCTGGCATTACAGGCATGAACCACCATGCCCAGCCAAGACTCCACTCTAAAAAAAACATTAGGAAGGAATAAGCCTAACCTTTGCCCTTGATGTATTCACAGTCCAGGAAGTAGGGAGAGACAGACTATTAAACATAATATAATATAAGGATAACCTTTGACATATACACAAAATGCTGTGTAAGCCCCAGATTAGTTAGCTCATGAACCTGGTAGAAATACGACACAACCAGGCCGGCTGTCTCTATCTAGTGGGGTACACATATCGGGGTCTGCTGAATGATTAAGATGACAAGTGAAGTTCAGGCCGGGTTTAGTGGCTCATGCCTGTAATCCCAACACTTTGGGAACCTGAGACGGGTGGATCACTAGGTCAGGAGTTCAAGACCAGCCAGGCCAATACGGTGAAACCTCATCTTTACTAAAAATACAAAAATTAGTGGTGCTTGCCTGTAGTCCCAGCTACTTGGGAGGGTGGGGCAGAAGAATCGCTTGAACCCGGAGGTGGAGGCTGCAGGGAGCTGAGATCATGCCACTGCACTCCAACCTGGGTGACACAGCAAGACTTCGTCTCAAAACAACAACAATAACAAGTGAAGTCCAAAGGTTCACAGGCTACCACATTTGTAGTTCCCCATTCTCCTCTCATTCACATTTTTCCCCAACTCCTTAGCTTTGCCAAGAATTCAAAGCTAATAAGTTTAAGTGGAAACCTCACCTTTCAGGTCACCAAAGTCATAAATCAGCTGGAGATCATGCAGGCACTGGATATGCTTAGCCTGACAAGGGTAGCACACTTTGGGCAGTGAAGTGAAAGTAGATATTGGCTGTAATAGCCATTGCAGCTGCTGCCTGCCCTTCACCCCCACCCCTGCCTCCTACCATCATCAGAAAGCACATCCTCCAGGCCAGTTGAATTGATAAGGGTTTTTTTTTTTTTGAGACAGTTTCACTCTGTCACCCAGGTTAGAGTGCAGTGGCGTAATCTCAGCTCACTGCAACCTCCACCTTCCAGGTTCAAGGGATTCTCGGGCCTCAGCCTCCCAAGTAGCTGGGAATACAAGCACACACCACAATGGCTGGCTAATTTTTGCATTTTTAGTAGAGATGGGGTTTCACCACGTTGACCAGGCTCGTTTCGAACTTCTGACCTCGAGTGATCTGGCCGCCTCAGCCTCTCAAAGTGCTGGGATTCCAGGCGTGAGACACAGTGCCTAGCCAAAAAGCTTTTTAAATAAAAGTTTTCAAATTTGGGAGCACCTAAGTTTGCATCTTTGGTTCTTCAATTCCTATCCCATCAAATTCATATTTTTCAGCCTGGCTTCCTCCCTACCTGGCCTTCCTCTCTCACTCTTTCCTATATGCACTGTAGCTTTCCATACACCCTAAACTTCTTACACATCTTTAAAGATCCAATCCAGGTGTCACTTGCACCAGAATCTTTCAGAACAGAACTATCCTCTATGAACTTCTGAGGCCTTTACAGCCTGGATGGTTCACATGCTAATCAATCAGCAACATAGTGAAATATCTAAACATCTATAAAACCTCCCTGAGTTTTTCATTGCCACAGTGCCTTAGTTCAGACTTTATCCCTTGCTCCTTCTTGAACAATTGCAGTGGCCTCCAAAATGATCTTCCCGACTCTAACCTTGCCAGCACAGATTCATGACACAGGAGTAGCCACAGCGATCTTTATTAGACACATACCTGACTGCATCATCCTCCTACTTTGACAAACTTTGACGACTTTCTATTGCCTTGGGGTTAAAGTTCAAACTCCTTAGTAGGACACACAAATTACCTTAATATGGTCCAACCAGCTACCTTATTTCACCACTCTCCACCAAATGACTTACACTCCAGCCACACTGAACCACCTGTCATTCTAACATGCCCATCACTTTCATCCTCAGTAATCTGGCTACTGCCAGCTTCTCTCTCTAGAATCTCTCCTCACCTTCACTCCTTCACTGCCCAGTTCACTATTTTTTTTAAGACAGGTCTTACTTTGTCACTCACGTTGTAATGCAGTGGCTTGATCATAACTCACTGCAGCCTCAACCTCCTGGGCTCAAGGGATCCTCCTGCCTCAGCCTCTTAAGCAGCTAGGATTATACGCACATGCCAACATGCCCGGGTAATTTTTGTAGAAATGGGGTCTCAAAATGTTGCCCAGGATGGTCTTAAACTCTGGGCTCAAGTGATCCTCCCACACTGGCCCCCCAAAGTGCTTGGATTACAGGTGTGGGCCACCATGCCTGGCCATATCAACCATTTTAAGTGAGAAATTTAATGACTGTTAGTATATTTAAAATAAGATGCAACTGGCAGGGCACATGCCTGTAATCCTAGTACTCTGGGAGGCCAAGATGGGCAGATCACCTGAGGTCAGGAGATCAAGACCACCCTGGGCAACATGGTGAAACCCTGTCTCTACTAAAAATACAAAAATTAGCTAGGTGCAGTAGTGCACACCTGTAACCCCAGCTACTAGGGAGGCTGAGGCAGGAGAATCGCTTGAACCCAAGAAGTGGAGTTTGCAGTGAGCCAAGATTGCACAACTGCACTCCAGCCTGGGTGACAAAAGGAGACTGTCAAAAAAAAAAAAAAAAAAGAGTCAGGTGTGATGGTAAGCACCTGCTATCCCAGTTACTCAGGAGGCTGAGGCAGAAGAACCACTTGAACCCGGGAGGCAGAGGCTGCAGTGAGCTAAGACCACACCTTTGCACTCCAGGCTGGGTGAGAGGCAGACTCTGTCTTCAAAATAATAATAACAATAATAAATAAGATAAAATAAGATGCAACCATCTTATTTTAAATCATTTCCATCCCTCTTTAAAAAAAACCCTCATGCTCATTTACTAAGTCCTCATTCCCACCCTCAAACCCTGTAAACATTAATCTCTTTTATACTGCTACATATTTGCCTTTTCTGGATCTTTCATGCAAATGAATTCATTCAGCAGCTGAATGTGATAGAATATGCCTGTAATCCCAGCTACTCTGTGGAGGGTGAGAGGGGAAAATCACATGAGTCAGGAGTTACAGACCAGCCTGAACAACACAGCAAGATCCTATCTCAAAAATAAATAAATAAATAAATTCATTGAGTATGTGATCTTTTGTGACTGTCTTTTTTTCACTTATCAAAATGTTTTCAAGGATCACCCATCACCATGTTACAGCACTTATCAGTTCACTCCTTTTCTTAGTAAATAATATTCCATTGCACAGCCAGACACATTTTATTTATCCATTCATCTGTTGATGGACATTTTGGTTGTTTCTACTTAGGGGCTATTATGAATAATGTTCGTATCAATACTTGTGTACTTGTGTATAAGTTTCTGTGTGGATTTTTCCTTTTTTTTTTTTTTTTTTTCTGTGTTTAGAAGAGAATTTTAAAACAGAGTCAAAAGAACGGAAATCAGTTATCTGTCCTCTTCCCAGGCAGGGAGAAAACCTCCTTCCCCACAGGTTTGAGACTATGGCTAGGTGGTGAGGAAGGCAGGCTCAGCCACCCAGCCTTGGGGAAACACAGAAAGAGCCCACCCCAGGCACTCAGCTGGATGCGAGCATAGCCTCTGGGCCACAAGCCCTGATGGCCACTGAGGTGCTGGTCTGGAATCAAGTCCTCATCTTCCCAGAAATGTCATCTTTTGTCTGCAGCAGCTGGCTGGAGGATTTCAGAAAGGTGTGTGCCTGGAGCACCCAAAGGCATACCTTCCTTTATCCTTGGCATAGGCCTTACAACACTGAGGAAAGGCCATGATTTGACAATGGAGCCTTCAATAGTCTTCATCCTTATAGAGCTCAGTGGCTCCTAGGGTGACAGGAGAGGAGGCAAGCTCACTTGGGAAGTCTTGGTCTTTCAGCTTCTCCCCCAGTGAAACACTATATGCTGGGGCCACAGTTCATGGCAACACACACACACATTCTCATTCTTTCTTTCTCTCTCTCACACACACACACACACACACACACACACACACACGTTGACAGCTTGGCGGCAGGTAGCTCTGGGTATTGTTGTCTGGCATTTGCCCACTCGGCATCTAGGTTGTCCTGAAGCTCTTTCCAATCACTTCTCTCTGTTTCTGGGCCGTGTGGTGAGGTGCTCCAGCTTCCACTCTGTCACACTAATCATAAAGGCACAGTGTGGGAAAGTCCCCTACTGGGATGGCCTGGAAGCAGGGAAGGCAAAGGGGCCCGTAGCTGCCCAAGGCTGGTGTAGACGTCCTCTGCTCCGCTCAGCTCCTCAAAAATTGGGATTAGGTTCAGCAACTCGGTGTCTGCCATGTCATCAAACCAGGACTACACAGGCACTGCATTCTCAGGGTGGAAGATTTAAGAAGCAGGCAAGTTGCCCAGGATGACAGTCTTTCTTAGGTTCCTCCCCAGGCGGCTGAGGTCCTTGACGTAGCAGCCCTGATGAAACACGCAGGACTCACGGAATAGGCGGGCCTGGAACACCCCACATCGGTCCAGCAGGTCTGTCACAGGGTCGGCATACTTGGCCAGACTGGCAGTGAAGAGAACACATTCAAAGAGTTCCCCCATGCGTCTCAGGAACTCATCCATATAAGGCCTCTTGAGCACATACAGCTGGTGAGTGGTCCCCTCAATCTCTATAGGCATTATGAAGTCAGCATTGTTGATTGACTTAAAGGAGGCTGTGCACGAGGGTTTCGTCCAGGTCAGTGACCACACAGATCCTTCCTTGATCTTCCTCTGTCACCTCTGGGAGCAGGCAGGTCCCCGGGATCTGGCAGAAGTGGTAGTGGAGACACTGGAGCAGATCCGACTTAGCAATGGTGTTCGCTTCCTCAATATATGCAGCAAGCTCAGTGGAGCAACTTGACTGGCCAACATGCTGGGAGCAAAAATAGCAGAAAAGGGACTTGAAGATGTCACGTCCACGAGACTTCTTAGGAGAGGACTTAGCACCAGGGCGTCTTCCCTCTGCACCTGGGTGATGATGGAGCCGTGTTCCATCTAACAATCCTGCAGGCCCGGGCAGGCTGGGCAGGAGGACGGGTGGGCGCGCAGGCTGGGCTGGGCTGAGGTGGGGGGCCTGGGTGGGGGCCCGATACTCCAACTTCCACAGCTGTTCACATCCCCCCTCTCATTTCCTTCCCGGGCCAGGAAGGGAGGCGGCCTGTACAGAGGGCGGGCGGCCTGGGCAGTGGCTCCCCCAAGTGCCCCTGGCCCCGATTCCCCGGCGGCAGCTCCGGGCTCCTCAGTTTGGGTCCAACATGGAGAATCCAGAGTGAAAACCTCTTTTTTTTTTTTTTTTTAAAGACAGAGTCTTACTCTGTCACTCTATTACCCACGCTGGAGTGCAGTGGCAAAAACATAGCTCACTCCAGCCTCGACCTCCTGGGCTCAAGCAATACTCCCATCTCAGCCTCCCAAGTAGCAGGGACTACAGAAACGAGCTACCACGTCTGGCTATTTTTTTATTTTCTGGGAAAATGGGGTCTCCCTATGTTGCCCAAGCTGGTCTTGAACTCCTGGGTTCAAGCAATCCACCCTCCTCGGCCTCCCAAAGTAGGATTACAGGCACAAGCCACTGGGCCCGAAATTTTGCCCCATTTTTTACTAGGTTATTTATTTCTTATTGATCAGCTGTAAAAGCTCTTTATATGTTCTGTAAACAAATCCCTTATTAACATATGATTTGCAAATAATTTCTCCCATTTAGCCATCCTAGTGGATCTGAAATTGCTCACGGATCATTTGAGTCTTATACATTCATCTTTGTATTTCAGAGAACTAGCTCGTAATCTGGTATACTGTAGGTGTTCAATAAATGACGGACAGACGTCAAGTAATATTAACTGCTTTGGAAACAAGGCTAAATGGCTTACTTGTTCAGCATCCCCCTCACACTTCACACCTAGTACTAGACACAAAGCAAATGCTTGGGAAATACTCAGACACTGAGTAATTCTTAATTGTCTCTTGAACAAACAGTGGGGATGATGCTGCAGAAGAATCCAGAGGAACTGGGAAAGCTATCTGAAACAAACTTAGCCAATAGTGGATAAGTGTAAAAGTGACTCCTTTTGACACAGTGGCCATGTGGAAAAATTAAAAATCTTTTTTTTTTTTTTTTGAGACGTTGTTTCGCTCTTGTTACCTAGGCTGGAGTGCAATGGCGCGATCTCGGCTCACCGCAACCTCCGCCTCCTGGGTTCAGGCAATTCTCCTGCCTCACCCTCCTGAGTAGCTGGGATTGCAGGCACGCGCCACCATGCCCAGCTAATTTTTTGTATTTTTAGTAGAGATGGGGTTTCACCATGTTGACCAGGATGGTCTCGATCTCTTGACCCCATGATCCACCCGCCTCGGCCTCCCAAAGTGCTGGGATTACAGGCGTGAGCCACCGCGCCCAGCCCTAAAAATCTTAAAAATAAATGAAAGTGACTCTTGGCCAGGCATGGTGGCTCATGCCTGTAATCTCAACACTTTGGGAGGCCAAGGCAGAAGGGTCACTTGAGGCCAGGAGTTGGGAGACCCACATGGGTAACACAGCAAGACTCCATCTCTACAAAAAACTTAAAAATTAGCCAGGTGTGATGGCACACACCTGTAGTCCCAGCTACTCAAGAGGCTGAGGCAGGAGGATCACTTGAGCCCAGGAGGTTTCAGACTGCAGTGAGCCATGATCTCGCCACTGCCCTCTAGCCCGGGTGACAGAACGAGACCCTGTCTCAAAAAAAAAAAACAAAAAAAGTGACTCTTCTTTGTAAGAGAAATACTAACATAATTCGACTTATCTTTAATAGCCAGCAGTAAATACTTTCCAAATTTAACACAGCATACAGCTAGGACTGAAGGAAGCTTAAGGGAGAAGGGAAACCCAAAGTTCACAGCTGCTGGTATCAGAAGGCCTAGGTCAGTGGGGTAAGAAATATGTGTACTAACTTTTCCTTCCTTCCTATTACTCAAAAGCTACAAACTTAATCTAGGTCCTTCAACCTCATGTACTTCTCGAGTCACTGTGTCACCCAAGTCCAAATCTTCTGGTGTCTTCATGCTGCCTGTGAAAGTAATAATTCCTTAGTAGACTACACAATGCCCTCCACAGGAGCATTGAGTGAGCTCTTGGGACCACACAAAGCCATGACCTGACCCCTAACTGTCTTTGCAGTTTTACCTTCCTCTGCTCCCAGCTCCTTTGGTACATAACATATACTCCCCTGCAGTATATATATAATACACCAGAAATTATGTGCACTTTAGAATTAGATAAATTTGGTAACCCTACTTGCCTGAATTAAGGCAAATTTTCCCTGCCCCTTAATCCCTCCTCCACTTCTGCCCCAAGAATGATCTTTCTAAAATGCAAATCTGATCCATGTCATTCACCTAAGTTCATTTTTTTTTTTTTTTTTTGAGATGGAGTCTCGCTCTGTCTCCCAGGCTGGAGTGCAGTGGCACAATTTTGGCTCACTGCAACCTCCACCTCCCCGGTTCAAGCAATTCTCCTGCCTCAGTCTAGCTGGGATTACAGGTTCATGCCACCACGCCCAGCTAATTTTTTGTATTTTTAGTAGAGATGTGGTTTCATCATGCTGGCCAGGCTGGTCTCAAACTCCTGACCTCAAATGATCCACTTACCTCGGCCTCCCAAAGTGCTGGGATTACAGGCGTGAGCTACCTCATCCAACCAATCTAAGTTCTTAGAGCTCTTCTGTAGCTAATCATCAGCTACAGATAAAAATCCAAACTCCTCAGCACAGCATATAAAGTTATGTGACATCACACCTGCCTTGCTTTCCAGCCTCCCTACTTCATCATTACTCCCCATCTTCTACTCTGATGCTCCAGTAATACTAAACTGCATACAGTTCCCTGAAGGTGCCATTTCCTTTCTCACCTCCCATCTTGCACATGCTGCTCCTCCTGCCTAGAGGGTTCTTCTATTCTTTCTTGAGCTGGTTAATTTCTAGTCACTTTCTCACTCAGCTATGGTATCACTTCTAGGAAACCTTTTCTGATCCCTGCCTGCCATTTTTTGGGCTCCCTGAAATCTCTCCTTCTTCATATTACAGCAATTATTACATCTGTTCACTTTCCTAACTTTTCTACTGCACTATGAGCGGCCTGAGAGCAAGGCCTATGTCTTTGTTATCCTTCATATCTAATGTAGTAACTTGGTAAATTCAGTGTGTGATCAATCAATAAACAAATGAAAAGGATTCTCCCAACATACACATGAGGCTAGCATAACAAATGACTTTATTATTATTTTAAAGCTGACAGCATTGCCTTACTGATTTGTCACATGTAACAGCTGCATGGCAGAGCTAGGATAAAAAGACCGATCTTCAAAGTCCCAGAACAATGTCAAACCTCTCCCCTGAGCTATAAACTGCATTTCCAACTGCCTAATTAACATGGTACCTAATGGCACCATGTAACACTGGCGCCTGCCACCATGACCAGCCAATTTTTTGTATTTTTAGTAGAAACAGGGTTTCACCGTGTTGGCCAGGCTGGTCTCAAACTCCTGGTTTCAAGTAATCCACCCACCTCGGCCTCCCAAAGTGCTGGGATTACAGGCATGAACCACTGTACCCGGCCAAATTTCTGTTGTTTATAAATTACCCAGTCTAAGGTATTTTACTATGGCAGCCCAAAAGGACTAAACCACTCCCCCCCCCATTCCAAAACACTATCATCTCCCATCTGGACTATTAAAATAGCATCCTAACCCTCTCATTGAGTCACCTCCTACAATCTATTCTTCTCAAAGCAGCCAGAAAAATCTTTTTAAAAATGTACATCAGCTCATATCACTCCCATTCTCATTATACTCTCAATAAAATTCAACATGTACCAGCAGCTACAGGTCCTTATAAATCTGACCTTGCCAGACTCCTTGACCTCATTCGGCACTATTTTTATTTGCTAACTATGATCTGTCGCACTGGCTTTCTTTCTGGTCCCAGGACATGCCTTGCACATTCCCATTCATTTGTACTTGCTTCTGCCTCCACTTGAAACATACCTGCTTCCAAATCTCAAAAGTGCTAGGTCGTTACCATTCAGGTCTTGGTTCAAATAGCAACTCTTCAGAGGCTTTCCATAACCACCCTATTTAAAGTAGTCCTTCTCTTCTAGTCATCTTTATCACATTACATTACTTTTCTCAAAGCACTTGTCACCATCTGGAGTTATCCTGTTTATTTGTTATGTATTCATTATTTGCTTTACCACATTAGAAACTAAACTTAGTATAAGCAAGGACCTCGGTTGTCTTGTTCACTGCTGAATTACTGGAACCTAGAAAAATGTTTAACATTGAAGTCACAAGTATTTGAAAAAGAAAATAACGAATAAATAATACAGACTACAAACTTAATAAATTTTACTGAATATGTGAATGAATTAATTAGGGAGAGAAATAGAAAGGGCAAAACACAATAAGGGAAAGCACTGCTACTTAACATTTTTATAACTGCTCACTTTTCTCCAACCTTATTGTCCTTGCTCAAGCTCAGGTCCTCATCATCTCACTCCTAAACTACTTTAATACCTCCTAACTGTTCTCCTTTTCCCAACCTGATCCCTCCAAAAGTAACTTCCAAACTTCAACTAGACTTGATCATTCTGAGACATAGATCTAAACATGCTACTCCTCTGCTCAAGACTCTTCAGTGGCTCCCTAACACTGTGCTAAGCTTTTTAGCACAGTGTTAAAGGGGCTTCTTCAGCCTTGTCACTCACTGCTATCCCTTTACATTTTACCAAAACTCCAGTCATACAGAACTTCATACAGTTCCCATAAGATTCCACGTTGTTCAATGCCTCCAAGCCTTGCGTATCTTTTCATTTTGCTGGACCACTCACTCTTCTTTACCTTACTGACTCTGACTATCTACTGAACTCAACCTTAATCCTCAAGAACAAACTCAAGCATCTTCTCTGTTAAGTCTTTAAGGATTCCCAAAGCAGTTAATCACTCCCTCTTTGTGTCATCACAGTACTTAACACATGCTGACACTATACTACAACCACCTGTTCCCATTTCTGGTTTATCTCACGAGACTATTAATCTCCTGAGAGCAGGAGCCACATCTTCATCTTTGTGTCCCCAGCACAGTATCTGGCATGTATCAGCACTCAATAATTGGTGACTGAAGGAAAGAATAAATGCATCCAAACTCCTCAGGCTGGCCTTCAAAAACCAACCTGAGGTTGGCCCCAACCTACCCTTTTTAATTTAGTTCTTACTCTTCTCTTACTTGCTAATCACAAATACATACTCATTTCTCAACATTTACTTGGGGCGTTCATTCCTGATGCTCTAATGAAATTCAAATCATCCATGAAGGCCCAACTCAAATGGCTCCCTTCCCATGAAATCTTCCCTAGCCATACTAATGAGGGGGACTTTCTTCCCCTACAGTACTTTGCTTTTTCTACTGGTAAAAAACATTTAGTACGTCTTATTTTAGAATTATAGCCACTATCTCTCCAACTGGACTACATCTTATTTTCCTAACTATACTGTAAATTCCCTGAATGCAAGAAACATGGTTTTCTCTTGACCCAAATCCCTAACATAGTGACTTGCACAAAGCATGCAGTTATCAGTAACTATGTCATTAGAATCATATGCGTAAGGATTAGAGATTTCATGTCTTTATTCCTTCATACATATGCTTTTACCTTGGCCTAAACTGGTCTCCTATCAATATGGTAAACTTTTAAGAATCAGCCTAAATGCCATATCCTCTCTGAATTCTTCTCTAATGCACCTGAATAGGCTTAAGCACTCATTCTTCTGTAGACCTATGGCATCTTGCACATAATTTATAACTCCACTCATTATATTATATTTTCATTATCACCTGATGGGTTCCTCTCCCAACTAGACCAAAACCTCCTTAGAGCAGAGATAGTCTCTTTATCCATTTATTAATTCCCAAGACTAAAAAGAGTACCTGGCATAATTAAGTGCACAATAAATACATAGTGACTTATGAAAACAGTGAATCTTTCAGGATGGTTAGGAACAGAAAAAGAAAAAAAAATAAGAAAATAGTGAATCCATGTTATATTGTAAACCAGCAATAGTGTACACTGTAACATGAAGACATAGAGTTGCATTACCATGTTCAAATCCCACCTCCACTTACAAGCTGTGTGACCCTGAATAAATTACTTCTCTGTGTCTCAGTTTTTCTCATCTGGAAAATGAAGATCATAACAGCATTAAAATAGAATTAGCTCTTCCTCTTCCAGTAAGCAACCTAAGACGATCTGTGAAAATGGCTATTAACTTAACCCAGCACACCCCACAAAATCATGCAAATCAAGATATTAAAATCTTCATATTCACTTTAAGAAGACTCAAGAAACTGCCCAGGCCAATGGGGGTGGAGGGAGGTTGGGGGGTATGCAAATCCAGAAAGCCACAAAGTATCTGAAGGATGTCACTTTATAGAAGCAATGTAAGCCAATTCATTGTTACAACTGTGGAGTCAGTAAATGTGCCTAAGCCAAACAGTGAGGCTGGGCACAGGATTGGTGGCCCAAAAAGAGTGAATTTTTGCTGTACAAGCTTTAAAATGCAGAATAATGCTGAACTTCAGAGTTTAGATGAGCCAGGCATGGTGACTCACACCTGTAATCCCAGCACTTTGGGAGACCAAGGTGGGCAGATCACCTGAGGTCAGGAGTTTGAGACCAGCCTGGCCAACATGGTGAACCTCTGTCTCTAAAAATACAAAAATTAGCCAGGCATGATGTCGGGTGCCTATAATCCCAGCTACTGGGGAGGCTGAGGTGGGAAAATCACTTGAACTCAGGAGGCAGAGGTTGCAGTGAACCGAGATCGCACCATTGCACTCCAGCCTGGGCAACAGAGCAAGACTCCGTCTCAAAGAAAAACAAAACAAAACAAAAAAGAGTTTAGGTGTATTAATAGATTATCTAGTCATCGAACACATCCAGGTGCATGAAGCACCCAAGATGCACACTGCCATACTTACAGAGCTCAGGACCAAATTAACCTAGACATGAGTGCCCCTGACACACAGAGATGATCCTTACCAAAAAAGGAAAAAATGTTCCTTAACCAGAAGAGGTGGTTGCACAGAAGAAACTGATGAAACAAAAATTTATGGTAGGAGAATAAAATCAGGATAAAATCAACTCAAATACAAGGTTTCTTAAAAGAATTAAGAGGTTATACATGTAAAATGCTTAGTTTACTGCCTGGCACATGGTATGCACTAAAAAAGCTATTATTGTTGTAGTTAAAACAGGAGAAAAGGCTTTCTGCAGGGCACTAAATGACAAGCTCAGAGACAATTAGGCTCAATCCTATGGGCAACAGGGAGTAAAACATTACATGAGGTTTCTAAGCAACAGAATGCATTGAGTTATTGATAACACCCTGTGAAAGGAGGACAAAATGAACCAAAAACTTTGGCAGGGCTTGTGTTCTCTGTTTCCCCTTTTCCCAGTTTCTCTCTAGCTGCCGAGGCCAAAAGCCCCATGGCCATGATCCAGCAGCCTCTTGGGAGAGCCGCACTTTAGAGGGAACTAATGAGCTTGTGTTTACCTACAGATTTTTCTCTGAGGAGTAGAGGTAACAAATGACTTCAAGAAGGGAAAACAAAAAGAAATAACATGGAGATGAGAAATGGCACTAAATGGATTATGCTGGGTTGGCTTCCATGGAGTAAGCTTTCAGACCAAACAAAGCCAGGTATACTGGGCCTACATCCCCCAGAGGCATTCTCTGGCAGTGTTAGTGCCATGGCAAGTCAGAGGTGCAAAAAAAGCAGAATCTGGGAAACGGTACAACGAGGACTAAAAAGTTGAAGCAATACAGAAATAAGAATCTAATCCAATCTGAAGGACACCGCAACAGAGGCATTCAAAAGAATAGGCTGACCAATGAACAATTAGCTGGCTATCATTGGAGGGGTTCACATACACACTGCTGACCATTTTGGGGGGATGTTCAACACGGGTGTATGGACCAGATTTAAGATACAAGTTCAAATACAAAAATTAGCTGGGGGTGGTGGCGGCGTCTGTAATCCCAGCTACTCCAGAGGCTGAGGAAGGAAAATCGCTTGAACACAGGAGGCGGAGGTTGCAGTGAGCCAAGATCACACCACTTTACTCCAGCCTGAGTGAACACAGAGAGACTCCGTCTCAAAACAAGAAAAACAAAATTCAAGTTCAGTAAATATCTGAATAACTACTCCATGCTAGTCACTGTGCAAGATTAGGTGCTGAAAATACAGAGATGAAAAAAATGATAATGTGCACTCCCCTCAAGGAGTTCCCCGACTAATGGAAGAGACAATACGACATGGTAAGTGCTAACGGAAATCTGCACAGGGCGCTATGGGAGCAGAAAGCAGTGCCGATGACTCACTGGTAAGGAGCAATGTGGCATTAATTTAAATGAATCCAATAAAAATATTTCATAAGCAGCTTATAAACAAATACTGGTAGGGGATATTATGTTATTTCCAGAACAGATAGTACACATGCTAGTCAACCTTTGCAATTTAGTCAACATTACCTTTATCCTTAACAGAATCAACACCTACAAGCATTCTCATTCATTCAATAAATATATTGATATGGGCTATGTGCCAAGCACTGATCAAGGCACTGAGGAATGTACAAAGATGGAAAGATAGTCCTTGCACTCAAAGAATGAAAACATTCCTCTTCATCTTCACCTTTCCTGCCCCTCTCTCCTAACCCCTTTATTGACTAATTGATATCTTAAATTCCTTCTGGAAGTAGATGAGTTATTAAATCATAACAAAGAAGTGACCTGCAAAAAAAAGCAAGGGTGAGCTGGGGGTGACAGGTATTGGAATTGGAATTCAAATGGGAATCTGCCAGGGTATCTGTCAGAGCATGAGGTGCTGACTGCATTCCAAAGTCAAAAGTGGTGAAATTGGGGGTTATATGTAAGCCTTTTTGTCTACTCCTTCCCCATCACCATTTTTTCTTCTGTCATCCCAATATTAATTATTAGCATAGATTATTAAGAATAATTAGCCGGGCACGGTGGCTCACGCCTGTAATCCCAGAACTTTGGGAGGCCGAGGCAGGTGGATCACGAGGTCAAGAGATCGAGACCATCCTGGTCAACATGGTAAAACCCCGTCTCTACTAAAAATACAAAAAATTAGCTGGGCACGGTGGCACGTGCCTATAATCCCAGCTAGTGAGGAGGCTGAGGCAGGAGAATTGCCTGAACCCAGGAGGCGGAGGTTGCAGTGAGCCGAGATCGCGCCATTGCACTCCAGCCTGGGTAACAAAAGAGAAACTCTGTCTCAAAAAAAAAAAGAATAATTATAGACCCGGCACGGTAGCTCACACCTGTGATCCCAGCACTTTGGAAGGCCGAGGAGGGTAGATCATGAGGTCAGGAGATTGAGACCATCGTGAAACTAAAAATACAAAAAATTAGCCGGGCATGGTGGCATGCACCTGTAGTCCCAGCTACTTGGGAGGTTGAGGCAGGAGAATCGCTTGAACTCAGGAGACGGAAGTTGCAGTGAGCCGAGATCACACCACTGTACTCCAGACTGGGCGACAAAGCAAGACTCCTTCTCAGAAAAAAAAAAAAGAATAATTATACCTTCATTCAATCAGTCTTTCACTAGTATTTACTGAGTACCTGATGAGAGTTATAAGAAACATGGCCAAAATAAAACTCTGAGATCCAAGTCTTTCAAAGCTGCAAGAGATCTCAAAGGTCACCTAGTCCAAAACTATCAATTCACAGATGAAAAACTGAGGTACAGAAAAACTGGAATCGTTCCTGAGTTCACATATTTATACATTTATTGAGTCGTATTCTATGCCAGGCAAAGGGAATATAAGAATGAATAGGCCTTCTTTTCAAGGAGAACACAATGTGGTGAGAAAGACAAATATCATGACTCCAGTTAAATCACCTCCAGAAAGGAAGACCCAAATGTACACAATGGAAATGTCTAATGTAGAACAGGATGGGCAGTAGAGAGTACTCATACTGCCCCTTGTGGTTAACAGCACAAGCATTGAAGTAGTCTTGGATTTGAACCCCAGTTCTGTCACTTACCTGGCTGTATAACATTGGGCAAGTTACTTAAATTCTCCATGCCTCAGTTTCCACATCTATAGAACGGGATAATAATAGTACATATCTTATAAGGCCATGGCATTAAATTCAACAATGAATCTAAGGTCCCAGCGCGGTGGCTCATGCCTGTAATCCAAACACTTTGGGAGGCCAAGGCAGGCGGATCGCTTGAGTCCAGGAGTTCAAGACCAGCCTGAGCAACATGGTGAAACTGTCTCTACAAAAAATTAGCCACACATGGTGGTGCACACCTGTGGTCCCAGCTACTTGGCAGGCTGAGGTGGGAGAATCGTTTGAGCCTAGGAGACTGAGGTTGCACTAAGCAAAGATCGCTCCACTGTAGTCCAGTGACAGAGCAAGACTGTCTCAAAAAAAAAAAAAAAAAAAAGGAATGCATCTAAAATACATGGCACAGGACTCAGTGCAGAATAAGTAATCTATATTATTTCACCCTCAGCACTCTTTTCTCCTAAGCCCTGGCCTCAGGATCCTACTCAACACAGGCTTCTAAGCATCTATGATCAGGTGGCTGTCTCTGAGATAAAACAAATCTGCTATTCCTAGTCTAGAATATGAGCCCACTGTTCACTACTCTATGGGTTTTTTCCCCACTACACTATGCCACCACTCATTTTACATGCCTAAAAAAATCCAGAGGTAGTCAGATATCCAAGATTAAACTTCAGTCACATATGCCTTGATCCCTCAGTAAGATCTTGGCTTGGACCAAAAATCTCTAGAGAAAAAAATTCCTGGCAACAAGGAACATTTACTAAATGTCTATAGGGAGAGAACCATGGGAGAAAGAACAAACACACAAAAAAATAGTGATTACTGCTTGAAGAAGCAAGGGATGGGAACTTCCACAGTCTGCCCACTGTGGGTTTACCAACCTAGCTGGGAAGAGGAGATGTAATACTGACTGCCACTACCTCCTTGATGTACCCACTGTACCCATTCCACTATCACAGCACCTGTGACACATTTTGCATGTATTTATCACTCTACTCATACCAGTCTGTGAACTTTTTGAGGGCAATTATCACACTTTATCTATCTTGGTATTATGAGGCACACCAAAGTGCCTGGCACACAGAAGGTGTTTCAGAAGTTTGAGGACTCAGTTGGGAATGAGGAAACAAACTTAAACAGAGAAAACCATAAAAGGCAGGGGAGAAAGTTATCAGTGCAGATCAGAATCTGTCTGCCTTTAAAGGGCAGGTAGAATTTCAAAAGGCAGTAAGGGAAAAGAAAGGTATTCTAGGCAGACAGGACAGCACCAACAACACCTGGCAGTAATGAGAAACAGTACAGAGAGGGCTGGAGCCAGGAAGAGTTAGAGACGATTTCATCCAATAATTCAATTCTCATGGGAATATTGTAAATGTTTAATTAAAAAGCATATACCATTAGGCAGAGGAGCTGGCAAATCACAAACATCCACTAAATGGTAGCTATTATTCTATTAATCAAAAATAATGGACCAGGCATGGTGGCTCACACCTGTAATCCAAGCACTTTGCAGGCCAAGGCGGGCAGATCACCTGAGGTCGGGAGTTCAAGACCAGCCTGACCAACATGGTGAAACCCCATCTTTAAAAAAAAAAAAAAATTATCAAATACTTATTGGGTGCCTACAGTATGCCAGGAACATGCTGAGTGAAGAGAATACAATGGTGAGCAAGATACACTTGGTCTCTACTCTCTCATGAAGCTTACAGTCTAGTGGGAAAGGCAATTTTATAATAATGCTTGGTGGGGCTGGCCTAGGCAAAGCACAGGTGGACTGAGGGGACATAAAATGGGGTCACCCAATCAGTGGACTGTACCAGAAAAATCCTTGCTTTTCAAAGGGTGGCTTCAAGCACCTTAGGGGTTCTGTTGAATCCATTCAAGAACCACAAGGCTTCAGAGTGACATTTTGTTTGAATAAAAGATTTCATGACTAAATAAAGGTTTAAAAACCACCAATCTAGTGAAATTCTCCTCTTTCAACAGGAATAAAACAGGGCCAAAGAGAGGTAAATTATTTACTTGAGACAATCATATTAATCCTTCGAGTTAGCTGCAGGCTAGAACACCTGCTTTGAACTTCAGCTTGAGCTGGAAATTCTTCACTGATCTGCATGATCTCACATCATTTTGGCAGATTCACAGGCACTAGCTAGGCAATGCCCTGGCTGGCCCTATTGGGTACTGAAGTGCTTTTCTACCTTAATTCCCACACTAGCTTTCTGTGCCAAAAAGATGTATCTAATTCCTCTCAGAGGTTGGCTGGCCTCCCCTTTGAGGGGGGAAATCACTGGCTCCAGGAATAGATTGGCTTCTGGGGCACCTAACTGGTACCCACATCTTATCCTACAACATCTCCAGCATGCTGTACTTTGGCAGGGTGAGAGACAGAACTGAGCTTAGGCAGTCATTATAGCCAGTTTAATACCTGACCTGAGTTGGCTAGGCCCATCTCTGTCTCTCTTCTCCTTAACTACCAATGGGCTAATCATTCCTCCTGAACAGGGGTTCAACAGAATCCAGTTATCAGCAAGTTAAAGAACCTATATGGAAAAACTAATATTCTTTTGATTAACCCTCATTTTGATCCTCTCAGGGATGAAATGCTGCTTTATGTTTTGAAAATGGAACTTTTGGCTGAGCGCGGTGGCTCATGCCTATAATCCCAGCACTTTGTGAGGCTGAGACAGGAGGATCACCTGAGGTCAGGAGTTTAAGACCAGCCTGGCCAACATAGTAAAACCCTGTCTCTACCAAAAACACAAAAATTAGCTGGGCATGGTGATGGGCACCTGTAATCCCAGCTACTTGGGAGGCTGAGACGGGAGAATTGCTTGAACCAGGAGGCAGAAGTTGTAGTGAGCCAAGACCGTGCCATTGCACTCCAGCCTGGGCAAGAAGGGCGAAACTCCGTCTCAAAAACAAAAAAAAAAAAAAAAAGAAAAGAAAAAAGAAAATGGAACTTTTGTACACAAAGAAAAGGGTTTGGGTCTTTAGAATAGAAGAAAAACAAATACTCTGGAATCTGGAAACGTGGGTTTAAATCTTTGTGACACCACTTGGTAGTCTCAAAACCCTTGGCATATCTCAAATTCTCTGAACCTCAGCTTCCTCAATCGCAAATAGGGAATACTAATAAAACCTTCCTCACAAAGGTGAGGTTCAAAATGCTCTTTTGAATCACAGCCATTTATCAAATACATAGTATCAATGTTTACATACAATTAAGACTATACAATTTTAAATTACCTACCTCTAGAGCACAAATAGTGGAGTAAGAAATGGAACCCAGGAGCTCAGATAGCATGGGCCAAGCTCAGTATAGCTTAGGCAGGCCTGGATCAGAAGCTGTACTTCCCCACTCACAAACTGTGGAATCCTAGGAAAGTTCCTTAGCCTCTCTGAGCCTCAGTCTCATTTATCAAATGGGGTTAACTCCATCTAATTCACAAGCCTACTGTTAGTAATAAATAAGATGATGCAGGTAAAGGGTTTTAAACAAAGGTTGCTGTATGGTAAGGGCTGAATACAGTAGCCTTTTCTACTGGTAGCTCTTTTCCCAAGTCCTCTTTTCTATTTATCCCACTAAAGGAAGAGGCCATTAACAAAGCCTAAATTACCTGTCAACTTCTAGAGAAAGCATTAATGAAACCAGACAAAAAAAGAGAAAAGGAATATGAATGAATGCTATTCCAAACTACGTATCATGCTAATAGCATCTAATATTGGAAAACATAGGTATAATATCCTATAATCCCAAGAAGTAGAAACTCCATCTTAGGCTACCTATTACCCTATTATAATCTGCGCTCTACGATAGAGTCTATCAACCAAACACAAAGTGCTACAGAGAGGGTAACACTGATGCCACATGTAAACCACTGCTCTTTTGTAAACCCAACCTTTTTCAGCTCAAACCCATCTCTATCATAAAGACTTTACCTACTCCCCCTAGCAGACTCAAGCGCTTGATCTCCTGTGCCCCACTGCATTTGTTACATGCCTCCATTACAGCAATTATCTAGTATTATAATATGCTATTTGCATGTCTCTTCACTCAACTGTAAATTGGTGAAGATCCTGTTTTATTTATCTTTGAATTCTCAGTGCATGACAGAGGGTAGACCCTATAATTACATGCTAAATGATGAATTTCACCTTCTCTTTCACAAGCTAAGGCTGCAAAGAAACAGCTGGAGAGACATTAGTAGAAACTTGAATATAAACTAAGGCCCGATCAGACCTCTGTTATTTTTACAGCTTGAAGGGATAACTGTTCCTGCTTCTCATAGCTTACTTTCTCAAACATACAACAACAAAAAAGACAGACCCAGTCCATGCAGCATTTCCAGAAAACAAATCATACTTTTTCTCAGAAAATGAAACAAGTAACAAGGTTTCTTGGATGAATGCTAGTGGTTTCATAAAAAGTTAACTTCTAGGCATGATACTCTGTAAAATCTATTATACTACTAGAAGCTCTTAAGTCTTTAAAACAATAAAGAAAAGCTTAGAAACAAAATTTTAAAATGTCTCAATTAAAATGTTATTTTCTTGGCCAGGTGTGATGGCTCATGCCTGTAATCCCAGCACTTTTAGAGGCCAAGGCAGGAAGATCACCTGAGGTCGGGAGTTCGAGGCCAGCCTGACCAACATGGAGAAACCCCACCCCCACACCCCCGTCTCCACTAAAAATACAAAAAATTAGCCAGGTGTGGTGGCGCATGCTTGTAATCCCAGCTACTTGGGAGGCTGAGGCAGGAGAATTGCTTGAACCTGGGAGGCAGCGGTTACGGTGAACCGAGATCATACCATTGCACCACAGCCTGGGCAACAAGAGCAAAACTCCATCTCAAAAGAAAAGAAAATGTTATTTTCTCCTCTGCCAAAACTTCTGTTATCTTGATGAACCTTGACATATGTAACTAAAGCTTTCTTTGAGATATACATAAATGTCTCAAGGGAGAGCCCATGACTAACAAACCATAAATAAGAACTTCAATACAGTATTTACCCTTTCCAAAGTGCCTTCAAATATATCTCAATGAACCACAGCCAACTGTAATCACAGAAACATAAAAGCTAGGAGGGATTTTGGAGGTCATTTCCAGAACCACCCCACCTAACCAACTAACACCTGTAGTCTCTAGTGATTGGGAGGCAGAGGACTACAAAGTTTCTTTAAAAATCCCCCAGCTGTGATCACCTGTCGATTTCTCAGTCTCTTCCTCCTACCTTAATGATCCCAATCAGGTAATCCAACTCCTCCAGCTCATCCCACTACCAAGCAACAGTCTTCTTGCTTCCTAAGTCCACTTCTCCCTTTCTCTGAGCCTCATCTTCAGTCATCCCCAATCCTCCCCACTCTTCCTCCACCCAACACACAGCAAGGGACCTCTCAGACTCTGACCCATCAGAGATCTCACTGGTTCTATCTCCGACAACCAATTCCCTTCCTCCTATTCCTTTTGCCGTCTCTGTCCATATGCTGGCATGTACAAGATCACAAACGCCTCTAGCTATCAATTCTATAGCTTCACAATCTTTTCATTTTCCTTTCTCACCCTACTAGACAGGTAAAGGGGACATACAATCTCAAGGAGCTCACCTTGAAGGAACTCTTAAGTCTAGAAGAGAGAGACACTTATTTATCGTTTAAGACTCAGCAACTACGGGAAACTTTCCCTATCCCAAGGTGAACTGTTGAACTCTTCTCAATGTCACCATTACGCCTCTAATGTAATACCTAGTCTTCTTGTCTGTCTCCCACCACTAGACTGTGGGCTCTTCAACGGAGGCACCCCTTGTCTCCCTAGCACCTGGCCCAGGACCCGGAGCAAAGGTCATACTTAATGTTCATTAAGTGAATAAATGCATGAATTCGGGCAGACATTCATTTATCCACCTGTTCCTTCATTCGTTGACCAAAACTTTACTGAGCCCACATTAGATACAAGTCTTAGAATGTAAGGATAAATAAAACAGTTCCTACTTTAAGATAACTCAAAGCTATACTACTAGTGGATTAGTATTCTTTTCCGGTCTGTGTCCCCAGCCCCCATCCCAGGCTTAGACAGAGTCCTCTCTCACAGTGGAAGCCCGGGCTTCCCCTGCAAAAATTCACGCCCCTCCAACTCAAACGACCTCTCAGCCCTTCAGTCCTACCCTAAGACCCCCAGCTAGTAATCGCAAAATCTTAACACCCCCACTCCTCCGACCTCTCTCTCTGTCCTCTATCTCCACCCTTGAGGCTAAAGCAAGTTTTCCACTCCCAAGGCCGCCTCGGAGTCCCCAAGTCAGGAGTGCCTCTGACTTCCCTCTCCACGCACCCGCCCCCTAATCAGCTCCTTCCCTCTCAAGATCTTTCCCGTCTCTCCTAAGACCCCCTCCTCCCGGCACCTCACTGCCCCTCCCCTCTGTTTCAGGCTGAGTCTCTCCTTGCCTCTCAACTCCGCTTACCTCATCCAGCTCCCGTTCTCCAGCAGCACCACCTCCAACCTCCACCTCCACCACCGCCGCCATCTTCACGGCTCGCCCCCTCACCGCTGTCCCCGCGCGAGCCAGCTGCTTCCGCCGCTCAAGTGCTCCTAACCAATCGGCGGCTCGGGCTTCAGCAGAGTAGGCGGGGCATCAAAACAGGCGGAGACTATCAGGGATCAGGAGGTTATCTACCTGCGGCACGTTTCAGGATCAAGGAGCGACGAGTCGCGTGCCCTTCCAAGCTTCAGCAAGGGAGCGTTCTTCGAAAATGAGAAATATGAATCGCATTGTTCTCAGTGCGACTATTTAACCAATTCTTCTCTTTGGAGAGCCAAATGGGAGAGTTCCTAAACGGGCAACTTTCGCGACGCTCCCTCAGTCTCGGCTCCAGGGAGCGAGACGTGGGGACCAGGAACTACGTTTCCCAAGCTGCACTGAGGCTGACCCAGAAGTTTAAATTCCGCTCCCTCTACGAAAGAATTGTAGTGAGTGAAAATAAACATTAAAACACATGCAACAGTATTTTCCTGGCTGCAGCACCTGCTTTCTTGCCTCGGTAGGAATCATTTTCAAAAACAGCAGCTTCTTGAAGCCCCAGAACGCATTCCTATGCTACGGAAGGCGGAAGAGTGGCTCTAGGGGTCAGAAGGCGAAGGTCAGAGGACCGAATTGGCGGGAGAATAGATTGGTGGTCTACGATCGGAAGCAATGGTGGCTCCTTGAGGTCCACGGTCCTGGGTGAGGGGCGTTGGAATTTGTTGATGGGGAGGGGAGTGGCCGAGAGGGAGGAGTGGGTGGCCATCAAGGAAATGTATGGAGCAGCCTGTTCCGATGAACCGTGGAAGCAGCGATGCGGCTTCAGCTTCTGAAACAGAGCTCAAGAGCCTTGTTGGTGGGACCTCCATGGCCCCCATATGCAGCTTCTTTCTTAGGCTGTCAGGCGACTTCACACATCGCGGGACACTTTTCTACGCCACATCCTGCGTCCCCAGTTCCTACCTTACCCTCCTTTTTATATACCATTCACTGCCGCATCCCCACGTATACCTTTGTAACTGACTTTTCAACACCCTGTGAACTCGCTACCTTGCAAGGCTATAGCCCCAGCTCACACGCCTCTGGGCGTCCGCCTGGATCTGTCTGGTGAAAGGAACTAGGATGGCCTGTGAGCCCACAGAACCCCTGGAAAAGTCAGCTTTATATTGGGACCAACAGGAAATTACAGGGTATTGTTTACATCATCTACTGGCATCTCATTTACTTAAAAATAATTATTTTTATTTTACAAAACTTAATACGGAGAATATTATAAATACTGTACACCCATCACCCTAAATTGACTATTGACATTATGATGTGTTTGCATACTCATTTTTTAAAAGCTAGACAATACAATGAAAGTTAAGTTTGGCCGGGCACGGTGGCTCATGCCTGTAATCCCAGCACTTTGGGAGGCCAAGGCAGACAGATCACAAAATCAGGAGTTCAAGAGCAGCCTGGCCAACATAGCGAAATCCCGTCTCTACTAAAAATACAAAAAAAAATTTAGCTGGGAATGGTGGCGGGCACCTGTAATCCCAGCTACTTGGGAAGCTGAGGCAGAAGAATGGCTTGAACCCGGGAGGCGGAGGCTGCATTGAGCCTAGTTTGGGCCACTGCACTCCAGCCTGGGCGACACAGCAAGACTGCCTCAGAAAAAAAAAAGGTTACACTTGCATTTTCTACTCTCAAGCGCATTACCCTCTCATCCTCTCCAGAAGCAACTATTATGCATTAGAATTAGCTGTGTGTTCTCTAATCCCTTTTTAAAAATTGTACATATCCATGACTATATAGTATTGTACTGTGTTTCATTTTGCTTTTTAATTTGAGTGCTTTTTGTTTTCTTTGAGACGGTGTCTTGCTTTGTCATCAAGGCTGGAGTGCAGTGATGTAAACTGGGCTCGCTGCAGCCTCCTCCTCCCAGGTTCAATCGATTCTCATGTCTCAGCCTCCCGAGTAGCTGGGACTATGGGCACGAACCACCATCCTCGGATAATTTTTGTATTTTTAGTACAGATGGGGTTTTCACCATGTTAGCCTGACCTCAAGTGAGCCTCCGCCTCCCAAAGTGCTGGGATTACAGGCCAAGCCACTGTGCCTGGCCTGAGTGATACAGGATCAGGCTCTGTTCCCCAGGCTGGAGTGCAGTGGCAAGATTTTGGCTCACTGCAGCCTCAACCTCCGGAGTAGCTGGGACCACAGCTGTGTGCCACCATGCCCAGCTAATTTTTGTGTGTTTTTGTAGAGAGGGGGTTTCACCAGGTTGGCCAGGCTGGTCTCAAACTCCTGAGGTCCAGCAATCTGCCCTCCACCTCCCAAAGTGCTGGAATTACAGGCTTGAACAACCATGCCCTTGTTATTAAGTGCTATTTTCTATGTATCATTATGTAACTTAATTATTTCACACTATATATATTTTAAATTTTATAAATGGAGATGGGGTTTCACTATGTTGCCCAGGCTGGTCTTGAACTCCTGGACTCCAGCAATTCACCTGCCTTGCCTTCCCAAAATGCAGGGATTACAGGCATGAGCCACAGTGCCTGGCCATAATAATATTTTTGAATCCTGTTCATGTTTACATATGTTTATGTCTAATTCATCCTTTTAACTGTTGTGTAGTGCTGTATTGTGTGGTTTTATAAAATTTCATTTATTCGTTCCTCAATTGAGGGACATTAGAGTTTTATAATTTTTGCATTTAGAAACACTGTATGTCTTTTTGTACACATACAAATAAATTAGCTACTAGCCAGATATGCCTATTATGTTCCTGAAATGTGGCTAGTCAGAATTGAGATGTGCTGAATGTATTTATGAGGGGGACCCATTTCCCCACATTGTAGCCAGTCATTTATATTATCAGACTTTGAAGTTTTTGCCAGTCCTCGAGGTGAGAAACTGTATTTGTAATTTCCTTATAGCATGGCAGGTTGAAGATTTTTTTACACAGGTTTTTGGCCATTCGGATTTCATCTGATGTGAGTTGTCTGTTTATATTTTCTCCCCAGTTTCTGTCAGATTGCTTTCCCTTACTGATTTGTCATTTTAAAAAATACATATTTTCTACATACTGTCCAAGTTTACGTGTGTTGCAAAGATCTTTTTGTTAAGCATTTGTATTTTAACCTGGTTTGTGCCTTCTTACTGTTTTTCATATTTCTGTCTTTGATCCATTTTGGAATACAGATTTTTTTGAGACAGGGGCTCACTCTGTCACCCAGGCTGGAGTGCAATGGTGTGATCACTGCTCACTGCAGCCTCCATCTCCCAGGCTCAAGCAAATCTTCCACCTCAGCCTTCTGAGTAGCAGGGACTATAGGCATGTGACACCATACCTGCCAAATTTTTTAAAAATATTTTTTAGAGATGGGGTCTCACTATGTTGCTGGTCTTGAACTCCTGGGTTCAAGCAATCCTCCTGAGCCTCTGCCTCCCAGAGTACTGAGATTCAGGCATAAGCCACTGTGCCAAGCCTTTTAGGTATAATTATTTATTTTTATTTCATTTTATTTTTTGAGACAGAGTCTCAATCTGTCACCCAGGCTAGAGTGCAGAGGGGTGATCTTGGCTCACTGCAATCTTTGCCTCCCAGGTTCAAGCAATTATCCTGCCTCAGCCTCCCCAGTAGCTGGGATTACTGGGATGTGCCACCACGCCCAGCTAATTTTTATTTTTTGAGTAGAGACAGGGTTTCTATTGACCATTTTGGCCAGGCTAGTCTTGAACTCCTGACCTCAAGTGATCCACCCACCTCAGCATCCCAGAGTGCTAGGATTACAGGTGTGAGCCACCTCACCCAGTCTAGGTATAATTTTTTAAATATGCTGTGAGGTAGGGATCTACTTTTATTTTGCTTTACATTGTCAACGAATTTCCTGAACATAACTTATTACTTTATTGTTTCTGACAGAATCATGATGCTGCTCTGAAGTGTGGGAGATCATGAACGTGACAAAAATCCACATCCTTAAAAAGCTCACTACTTAGTGAGGAGGCACATAGGGTAAAATAATGGCAACAACAATTTTTATAAGGGAAGGCATTCTGTTTTTTTCTCTTTTTTTGAGACGGAGTTTCAATCTTGTTACCCAGGCTGGAGTGCAATGGCACGATCTCGGCTCACCGCAACCTCCGCCTCCTGGGTTCAGACAATTCTCCTGCCTCAGTAGCTGGGATTACAGCTAATATTTTGTATTTTTTTTGGTAGAGATGGGGTTTCACCATGTTGACCAGGATGGCCTTGATCTCTTGACCTCGTGATCCACCCGCCTCGGCCTCCCAAAGTGCTGGAATTACAGGCATGAGCCACTGCGCCCAGCCGGGAAAGCATTCTGAAAGAACTTAATCTTGGCTGGGCGCGGTGGCTCACGCCTGTAATCCCAGCACTTTGGGAGGCTGAGGCAGGTGGATCACAAGGTCAAGAGATCAAGACCATCCTGGTCAACATGGTGAAACCCCGTCTCTACTAAAAATACAAAAAAATTAGCTGGGCATGGTGGCGTGTGCCTGTAATCCCAGCTACTCAGGAGGCTGAGGCAGGAGAATTGCCTGAACCCAGGAGTCAGAGGTTGTGCCATTGCACTCCAGCCTGGGTAACAAGAGCGAAACTCCGTCTCAAAAAAAAGAACTTAATCTTGTGAGAACTACAAGCAGTTTGACAGGTGATAATCTTCATGAAAAATATTGTATGTGTCTTATTCACCACTGTGTATCTAGCACCTGGTACAGTGCCTGGTACCTACTAGATGCTCAACAAAATACTATCTGAATGAGATATCCAAGATTGACAGCTTCAGAATTGCCAAGCCAAAAGTGTTTGTTTATTTATGTATTTATTTATTTTTGAGACAGGGTTTCACTGCCTCCCAGGCTGGAGTGCAATGGTGTGATCTCAGCTCACTGCAACCTCTGCTTCCCAAGCTCAAGCAATCCTCCTGCCTCAGCCTCTTGAGTAGCTCAGACTCCAGGCACATGCCACACATCTGGCTAATTTGGGGTTTTTTTTTTTTTTTTTTTGTAGAGACAGGATTTGACCATGTTGCCCAAGCTAATCTTGAACTCCTAGGCTTAAAATATCCACCCTCCTTGGCCTCCCAATGTGCTGGGATTACAGGCGTGAGCTACCGTGCCTGGTCCAAGTGTTCATTGATGATGAGAGATGGTGGAGTTTTTCACGTGAAATCTCAAAAATATACTGTGAGTTTCTTCGAAACAGAGACTATGCCTTATTTATTTTTATGTCTCCAAAATCTAACAGAGATAAGGAAAGATTTTTATATTCCCAGTAAGTTCCTGTAGCAGGAACAGTGAGGCCTAATTAATCTGAGCCCTAGGGAAGAGACTCAGGATTCATCCTTCATTCTTCTGTCTTTGAAGCCTTAGTACTGTACGGGCTATGGCCTGTGAGGAGTGATTGACGTTCGGATGGCATTCACTAAGAGTTTGTTACTGCTGTTGCTGCAATCTACCCCATTTTGAATGCTTTATGACTATGAGCCCTTTGGAGCACAATTTTTATGGTCATTCATTCAGCAGACATTTGCAAATCAGGAACTATATTCTCCCTTTTTTATTGGGCACACAGAAATGAATCAGACATAAAACCTGTCCTCCAAGAGCTTACAGTTTGTCAAGAGACAAAAGAAGACATATACCCATATGAGGCACTCTGTTAAAGGCTAAGTGAGAATTGACAGGATGGAGCTGTCACCCTGAGCTGTTTAAGCAGCGGAGAGATAACATTTGAGCACCATTAGATTTGCTAAGTGGGAAGAAGAAAGAACATTCCAAGCAGAGGCAATGGCATGAGCAAAATCTTGGAGAAAAGGGAAAAAATTTTGGTGGGAAGGGTAAGCAAAAAGACCATTATGGCCAGGAGTATATCAAGAGTCACGGACTCATATTTTCAGGAGCCAGATGGGTTATAAACATGAATAAAATGGACAAGCATAAATATCTGAAGAGAGATTTTCTAAAGACATTCAGACAACTTTAAAACTCCTCTCACCAAGGAATTGTTGAAGCAAGGTGATGGATACATGAGTATATTATACTAATATGTGTGTTTTTGCATATTTAAACTTAGATAAAATGTTTAGCAAAACATGAAGTACAAATACTCACAAGAACTTTTTTTTCTTTTAGAGTTAGGGTCTCACTCTCACCCAGGCTGGAATGCAGTGGCACCATCATGGCTCACTGCACCCTCTAACTCCTGGGCTCAAGTGATCTTCCTGCCTCGCTCTCCTGAGTTGCTAGGACTACAGGCACAGGCTTAGTAGTCCTGTGCTAAACACCCAGCTTAGCAAGGGGTTTGCATAAAGCAGCAAGTCATTCAAGATGTCTAGTAGAGGAATAACTTCATGAAAAGCTAAATTTAGGAAGATTCATTTTAGGAGAAGAAGAAAAAAAGAGTTGTATCATATATTTAGTTGAACATTTGTTGCCTATCTTTACTATGCACTAGGCTCTAGTGATATGAAGGTGTACAATTTAAGGCACAATTCATGCCCTTGAGAGCTCACCTATATATAAACCCAACATTAACATCTTGATATATTATTTTGTACTTGCTGCTGTGTTGCCTTCTGGTTGCACTTGAGTTATTTCATGTTTGTTGGAGCCTCATCAGCTGATCCAAACCTACTCCCTCCCACCAGGCCCATGTTGGTCATCAGAAATGGACTGACTGCTGCAAATAACTCCTGTTATCATAGCCATGGCTATTTCATTTTTCTTCTGTTCTCTATTTCAGGAGTAATGTGAGGATTCTTGCTTTTCTGGAAGCTAACATATAGTGAGTGCCAAAGTGGTGACAGAAGAAATCTTGGGAGAAAGCATTTTTGCTTGTACTTGACACCGTGCTGGGCCCACCATGGCTCCTGTGAAGATCAGCCACGTGGTATCATTTTCTTCTCAGGTATCTTAATTAGCAGGCATGATTTGTTTTCTTGATAACTGAAAGGAGTGAAAAAAATAGGAGTCTTGGCTCCACTTTCAGAAAACTCCCAATCTAATAGAAGAGACATTGTGAGTTCAGAGTCTAAGAGAAGAAACAACTCTTGTCCTCAGGTTGTTCCCATAGAAGTACAGGAAGTGAAAAGAAGTGTTCTCAGAAGTGGAAAGTACAGAAAGAAGCACCCTCAGAATTCCACCCAGTTTGAAGGGTGCTGGCAAAGCTGTAGGCCCAGAAACTGCAGCAGGATCCTCAGAAGGGGAGTTTGATCATTCTGTCATTGAGAACAGGACAGGACACTTGAGGTAATCCCAGACCTGTGAGGTTATCACCACCATCAAGTGTGATCTCAACCTCCTTCCTAAAAGTTCTACAATATCCCAATTAGAGCTAGATCCTAGGCCCTGAGTCCAGGCCTGATCTGATGTGATTCTTAGGGACTTCCTACTTTTTCCTCTTTTGTCACTGCTCTATTTACTCCTACTCCCCCTCTTCCCCTTCTGTTACCCTGGTCTTTCTCAAGGGGTGCCATTGGCATTTAGGGGCATAAGTCTGTATTTTGTAGCAATTTCATTTGCATGATGGGATATTTAGCATCCCTTGCCCCCAGGTTTCCTAGTCATTGTGACTGTCAAAAATATCCCCCACACATTTCAGGGAGATCCTTAGACCGGGCACAGGTGATTCATGCTTGTAATTCCATACTTTGGGAGCCCAAGGCAGGAGGATCTCTTGAGTCTAGGAGTTCAAGGTCAGCCTGAGCAACACAGGGAGACCCCATTTCTATAAAAAATAAAGAATTAGCCCTGTGTGATAGCATGTGCCTATGGTCTCAGCTACTTAGGAAGCCAAGGTGGGAGAATTGCTTTGAGCCTAGGAGGTCAGGGCTAACCGTGAGCCATGACTGTGTCACGGTACTCCAGCCTGGGCAACAGGTTGAAAACCATGAGTCTGGTCTCCCTCTTTTACTTATGGATGAAGACATTTAGATTACAGGGCTCATACCTGTAATCCCAACACTTTGGGAGGCTGAGGTGGGAGGACAGCTTGAGGCCAGGGGTGGGAAACCAGCCTGAGCAATATAGCAAGACCTCATCTCTACAAGAAATTTAAAAATTAGCTAGGTCTGGTGGCTCACACCTATAATCTCAGTACTTTGGGAGGCTGAGGTGGACAGATTGCTTGAGCCCAGGAGTTCAAGACCAGCCTGGGAAACGTGGAGCCCCATCTCTACAAAATATACAAAAGTTAGCCGGGTGTGCTGGCATGCACCTGTAGTCCCAGCTTTTCAGGAGACTGAGGTGGGAGTATCCTGACCCTGGGAAGTTAAGGCTGCGTTGAGCTGTGATTGTACCAGTGTACTATACCGTGGGCAATGAGCAAGACCCTATCTCAATTAAAAATAAAAATTAGCTAGGTATGGTGGCACACACCTGTCGTCCCAGTTACTCGGGAGGCTGAGGTAGGAGGATCAATCAAGTGATCGATCCTCCCAGGGATTCGAGGCTGGAGTGAGCCATGATTTTATCACTGCACTCCAGCGTGGGTAAGACCATGTCTCTAAAAAAAAAAAAAAAAGAAAGAAAGAAATTTTTTTTTCAATTTTATTTTGAGACAGGGTCTCACTCTGTCATCCAGGCTGCAGTGCAGTGGCACAATGTCAGCTGATTGCAACCTCTACCTCCCAGGTTCAAGCGATTTTCCTGCCTTAGCCTCTCAAATAATTGGGATTACAGAAAGAAATTTAGACCCAGAGAGGGAAAGTTGTTTACTCAAGATCTCTCAACCAAAAAATATCTGACTTTAGGTTAGAACTCAGAATTTATATCTCAAGATCACTAATTAGACTTTATTAATCACTTTATATCTAAGTATCATTTATAAACTTAGAATAAAAATCTTTGACTTATCTCACAGGATAACTATAAAGATAAATAAATGTCCTTGAAAATGTCTTATAAATGAAATAGTATAACATGGTGATTAAGACCTCTGCTTTTAGAAACCTGGGAATTCTGTTTTGCTTGGTTATTTAGCCTGTGGCCTTCAGTAAGTTTCTGAACCTTTCTAAGCTTCCATATTGATCTGTTAACTTGGAAGTAGTAATATAACCAACTAAGAATTGTTACAGAGATTAAATGAGGTCATCTGGTAAATGGGATAGAGGCAAATGGTATCTGTAAACTACTTGGCACATGATAATGGTATTCCTATGGCCTCCCATCTAGTGCCTTTTCTATCATGTTAGGATGACTGGGAAGGTTTGAGATTGTAGGGATCCCTCATTTGTGGGCATCCTTTTTCCCTTGAGCTCAGTGAGACTGCTGATTTTCTCCTCCTCTCTTACTTAGGATCCCAAGTATCCTGTAGAGAACTTGCTAAACCCAGACAGTCCAATGAGACCTTGGCTCAGCTGCCCTCAGGACAAGAGTGGGCAACTGAAAGTGGAACTGCAGCTGGAGAGGGCAGTGCCCATTGGCTACATTGATGTGGGTGAGTTCTCTGTGGCCTAGGAACCTCAGAGGAAGAACACAGAAGTGATATTCCCCTCTAACCACTCCACTAACATGTCTCAGTTCATTCCAGCTGAGCAGCATTTACGGAATAAGTTTTGCCTGGGTGTCAAAAGGAAATGTGGCCCTTGCCCTTGGAGCAAATCTGTGTGATGAACTCCAAGGGCTCTATTCACGTGGAATACAATGTGAATGGTGCTCCTCAAATTATGCAACATAACTATCATGTTTTGATCTGAGTGGTCTGGGTAAAACCTTAGGACACTGACATAATGATAAATCCCAACCAGGCACAGTGGCTCACACCTATAATCCCAACACTTTGGGAGGCCAAGGTGGGAGGATCCCTTGAGCCCAGGAGTTTGAGATCAGCTTGGGCAACATGGCAAAATCCTGTCTCTACCAAAAATGCAAAAATTAGCCAGCTTTGGTGGTACATGCCTATAGTCCTAGCTACATGAGAGCCTGAGGTAGGAGGATCACCTGATCCCAGGAGGTCAAGGCTGCAATGAGCTGTGATGACGCCACCACACTCCAGCCTGGGCAACAGTGAGACCCTGTCTCAAAAAATAAAAATAGGACCAGGTGCGGTGGCTCACATCTATAATCCCAGCACTTTGGGAGGCCAAGGTGGGCAGATCACAAGGTCAAGAGATCAAAACCATCCTGGCCAACATAGTGAAACCCCATCTCTACTAAAATACAAAAATTAGCTTGGCATGGTGGCACATGCCTGTAGTCCCAGCTACTCGGGAGGCTGAAGCAGGAGAATTGCTTGAACCGGGGAGGCAGAGGTTGCAGTGAGCCAAGATTGCACCAGCCTGGCGCCTGGCAACAGAGTGAGACTCTGTCTCATAAATAAATAAATAAAAATCCCAACAAATAAAACCAGCATACACCTGTAAATATCAGTATCAGGAGGATGCTAGAGAGATGACCTGTGCAAGGATAATCTGAGAAGGCTAAAAAGGAGTTTATGAATTGAGAAGATTGACCTTAGAATTCTCTGGAATCTAGAACTGTCAAGTCCACTGGTCTCAGTTTTGTCAGGACAGAGAGATGTCAAGCTCCCTAGAAAGGAATTAAGAGACAGAATTTAGTGCTGACCACCAGGGCCAGAGGACAGAAAAGCCACAAGTCTCTTTAATCAGGGGAAGGTTTTTGGCTGGGAGCAACATGGTAAATGTGTGACATTGGTATTTAGTGGACTACAGTCTCATTCCACTACAGTCAATGATTCCCTGTGGGACTCCACACATCGGTGAACCTTTCTGGCTTTCAACTAGCTATAAAGTAGAGGAATGTCCTTCTTCCACCCTATTCCTTTGTCTTTAGTCGTCTCATCCCTCTTATCCTTCTCTCAACCTTTTGTCCCCAGGTAACTATGGCTGTGCATTCCTGCAAATTGATGTGGGCCGTTCTTCCTGGCCCCTGGACAGACCTTTTGTCACCCTGCTCCCTGCAGCCATGCTAATGTCTCTAACTGATTCAAAGCAGGGGAAGAACCGCTCCGGGGTCCGCATGTTTAAAGATGGTAAAGAGGGCAAAAGCAGAGAAGAGTGGGATGGTCTTTATGAGAAACAGAGATGCAGTACTAAAGAGCTGTGGGTGCTATTAGGTTGTAGACTATGGGAGGCAGTCTGTGCAGGGGCTTAATTACATCTGTTGGAGGCAAAGGGTGGTTAAGGAATGGTGTGCTTGTGTGTGAGATTGGTTAAGGAATGGTGTGCTTGTGTGTGAGATTGGTTAAGGAATGGTGTGCTTGTGTGTGAGATCTGTGTGGTAAGGATGTGTGCCAGCTGGGGAGAGGGAGATTTATGAACTATTTATATTTATACATGTGATTCGGTAGGGCCCAATATATAGAACACACACACTTATTGATTAATATGTTTTTGTGGTCAGGCATGGTGGCTCACACCTGTAATCCTAGCACTTTAGGAGACCAGGGCAGGTGGATCATCTGAGGCCAGGAGTTCAAGACCAGTCTGGCCAACATGGTGAAACCCCATCTCTACTAAAAATACAAAAATTAGCCAGACTTGGTGGTGGGCACCTGTAATCCCAGCTATTCAGAAGGCTGAGGCAGGAGAATTGCTTCAATCTGGGAGGCAGAGGTTACAGTGAGCCAAGATCATGCCATTCATTGCATTCCAGCCTGGGTGACAAGAGGAAAACTGTCTCAAAATAATAATAATAATAATAATAATAATAATAATATGTTTGTGTGTGTAAGCGTGGATGTAGGATAGATGTTGATGTAAGTAATGGAAGGCTACATAGTGGTTATAGTTATGTAGCATATAATGTTTACTGAATTCTGTTTATACAAATCTGTGTTCACTAGGCACTACAGAAGAAACATAAGATCTGATTCCCAGCCTCTAGGGATGTACAGTTTCATAAGGATTTGTCCATTTTTAAGTTGGAAGTATTTGTAATGTTGTAAAGGAAGAGTGACATTAGAGGGCCATATTATTTGGAGGAATCGAGGTACTGACTGAACAGTGTTAGGAACTAAAGATGTTCAGGGTTTGTGATATCGGAGTGTGATACTGTGAGCATGTGGAGCACCTGGTGGTGTGAGGGAGGTTGAGGTCTTATGATCCAAGGAAGGTCAATATATATCTCAGCCAATCCACTAGGCCCCTACTCTACAGATAACTTCTTCTTAAAATGAGATATTGATGAGGTCCCTGGAGAGGTATAGAATTCATGCTGGGAATAGTGTGGAACTGTGACAGAGGAGTGATGGGGAAGGCAAGGGACTGGATATGAGAAGGCCCTGACTGGTCTGCTTGGCATGACCATACCCTGAGCACCCAAGCCTAAGGGGACATTTACTGATGACCGCCTTCTTCCTTTTGTTGGAGTTTACTCTCTATAGTGCCTTTCCTTAGTATTGACCTTTTCTTCCTCTTTCTCTCCCATTTATGCATTTCCATTCCTCTAATTTTCTTTCTCTTTTTTCATTGAGTTGACTTCCTGGCTCCAGCCTCTAGAGAGTCATGGGATCGACTTCGCCTGACCTGTTCCCAACCCTTCACACGCCATCAGTCCTTTGGCCTGGCCTTTCTACGGGTGCGTTCTTCTCTGGACTCCTTAGATGACCCTGTGTGGGGTCCCTCAGCCCGTGTGAGCTCTGTGCTGAACCAGGTATGTATGATGGTGGAGTGAGGATTTAATGTTCTCCCTTCCTTTTCAGGTTTCTGGTTAAGAAGATGGTGCTTGTTTGAGGCATAGAGAAACACACACACACACACACACACACACAAGCATCAGTGGGCTTGATACCCTTTCTTACAGGTAGGAGTGAACTCCTCTCCTTCCCTCACAGGTGGAATATGCAAGTGAGGGAGACTTGGATACAGCATACACAAAGCTTCTGGACCATTTGCTCTTTAGCCTAAATAAATTATTCTTGGATCCAAACTTAACTTCATACTTTCTTTCTAAGTTATTGGGTGACTGTAGCTTTTATCAGACTTTTCCTTTGAACACTGAAAGTCCCAAAGCTCCCATGTAGTTTCTCTGTCATTATTCCTTACAAAGATATGTCTTTATATGTGTGCTTTGCAGTTCCATTTGTTCCCCTGCTTTTCTCCCTGTACAACACACGTGTACAGACACACCTTGGAGATGTTCCAGATCTGGTTCCAGATCATGGCAATAAAACAAGTCACACACTGTCTTTGGTTTTTCAGTGTATATAAGCCAACAATTATCTGAACCTTCAGCGAGTCATATCTTTTTGCTGGTGGAGAATCTTGCCTCAGTGTTGATAGCTGCTGACAGATCAGGGTGGTGACTGCTGAGGGTTGGGCTGGCTGTAGCAATTTTGTAAAATAAGACAATGAAGTTTGCCACCTCAGTCTACTCTTCCTTTCATGAAAGAGTTCTGTGTAGCATTGATGCCATTTGATAGCATTTTAACCACAGTAGAACTTCTTTAAAAATTTGAGTCAATTCTCCCAAACACAGCCACTGCTTTATCAACTAAATTTATGTAATATTCTAAATCTTTTTTAATCATTTCAATGATGTTCACAGCATCTTCACCAGGAGTAGATTTCATCTTAAGAAGCCACTTTGCTCATCTGTAAGAAGCAATTTCTTATCTGTTCAGGTTTTATCTTGAGATTGCAGTAATTCTGTCATATCCTCATGTTCCATTTCTATTTTAGTTCTCTTACTATTTCTTTTTTTTCTTCCAAGACAAAGTCTCACTCTGTTGCTCAGGGCTGGAGTGCAATGGCACAATCTCGGCTCACTGCAACCTCTGCCTCCTGGGTTCAAGCAATTCTCCCACCTCAGCCTCCCGAGCAGCTAGAATTACAGGTGTGTACCACCATACCCAGCTCATTTTTTGTATTTTAGTAGAGATCGGGTTTCACCATGTTGGCCAGGCTGGTCTTGAACTCCTGCTCAAGTGATCCACCCACCTCAGTCCCCCAAAGTGCTGGGGATTGTGGGCATGTGCCCGGCCTAGTTCTCTTACTTCCTCCACTGAAGTCTTGAAAGCCCACCAGGAAATTTGGAATCAACTTCATCCCAACTTACGTTAATATTGATATTTTGACCTCCTCCTGTTAATCACCAGTATTCTTAATGGCATCCAAGATGGTAAATTATTTCCAGAAGGTTTTTGTTTACTTTCCTAGATCCATAAGAGGAGTCACTGTCTATGGCTGCTATACCCTTACAGAATATGTTTCTTAAACAGTAATGCTTGAAAGTTGAATTACTCCTTGATACATGGGCTGCAAAATGGATGTTATGTTAGTAGGCATGAAAACAACATTAAGCTCCTTGTACATCTCCATCAGAGCTCTTGGCTGACTAGGTACATTACCAGTGAGCAGAAATGTTTTGAAAATGAATCTTTATGAGTATTAGCTTTCAACCCTGGGTTTAAAATACTCAGGAAACCATGCTGTCAACAGATGTGCTGTCATCCAGACTTTATTGTTCCATTTATAGAGCTCAAGCAGAATAGATTCAACATAATTCTTAAGGGCCCTGGGACTTTCAGAATGGTAAAAGAGCATTGGCTTCAACTTAAAGCCACCAGCTGCATTAACCCTAAGGAGAGAGTCAGCTTGTCCTTTGAAGCTTTGAAGCCAGGCATTGACCTCTAGCTATGAAAGTCCTAGGTGGCATCTTCTTTCAATAGAAGGCAGTTTCATCTACACTGAAACTCTGTTGCTCATCAGTGATCTTAGCAAGATCTTCTGGATCTTGCCTCAGTGTTGATAGCTGCTGACAGATCAGGGTGGTGACTTCAGGGTGAAGCACTTGCTGCTTCGCCTTGCACTTTAATGTTAAGGAGACGGGTTTTTTTCCTTAAACTTCATGAACCAATCTCTGCTAGCTTTAGACTTCTCTTCAGCTTCCTCACCTCTCTCAGCCTTCATAGAACTGAAGAGACTTAGGGCCTTGCTGTAGATTAGGCTTTGGTTAAGTGTATATCGTGGCTGATTTGATCTACCTATACTGCTAAAACTTTCTCCATGTCAGCAATAAGGCTGTTTTGCTTTCTTATCATTCACGTGTTCATTACAGTAGCACTTTTAATTTCTTTCAAGAATTTTTTTCAGCTGGGCATGTTGGCTCCCTCATGTTATCCTAGCTCTGTGGGAGGTCAAGGCAGGTGGATTCCTTGAGCCCAAGAGTTTAAGACCAGCCTGGGCAACATGATAAAACCCCATCTCTACAAAAAAATACAAAAATTGGCCAGGCGTGGTGGTTCATGCCTGTAATCCTAGCACTTTGGGAGGCCAAGGCAGGTGGATTGCCTGAGGTCAGGAGTTCGAAACCAGCCTCAGCAATACTGTGAAACCTCGTCTCTACTAAAATACAAAAAATTAGCCAGGTGTGGTGGTGTGCACCTGTAGTCCCAGCTACTCGGGAGGCTGAGGCAGGCGAAGTGCTTGAACCTGGGAGGCGGAGGTTACAGTAAGCCAGGATTGTGCCACTGCACTCCAGCTTGGGTGATAGAGCAAGACTCCATCTCCAAAAATGATAGTAATAATATAAAAATTATCCAAGTGTGGTAGCATGTGCCTGTAGTCCCAGCTACTTGGGAGGCTGAGATGGGAGGATCACATGAGCCTGGGAGGTGGAGGTTGCAGTGAGTTGAGATTGCGCCACTGCACTCTTGCCTGGGTGACAGTGAGACCCTGTCTTAAAACAAAACAAAACAAAACTTTCTGTTTGCATTTACCACTTGGCTGTTTCCCACAGGAGGCCAGCTTTAGCCTACCTTGGCCTTTGCCATGCCTTTCTTACTAAGGCAGTCATCTCATCCCTCTTATCCTTCTCTCTGTGGCTGTGCTTTCCTACAGATTGATGTGGGCCATTCTTCCTGGCCCCTGGACAGAACTTTCATCTGCTCCCTGCAACCACAAAGTGAGAGGCATGTCACTCTCCACTTCATTTGAATACTTAGAGGCCATTGTAGGGTTATTAAATGGTCTAATTTCAATGTTGTTGTATCTCAGGGAGTAAGGAGGCCTGAAGAAAGGGAGAGAGACAGGAGAATGACCAGTCAGTGGAACACTCAGAACATATACAATATTTATCAATTAAGTTTGCCGTCTTAGGCTAGGCACAGTGTCTCATACCTGTAAGGCTAAGATGGGAGAATCACTTGAGATGAGGTGTTTAAGACCAGCCTGGGCAACATAGACCCCATCTCTTTAAAAAAAAAAAAAAAAAAAGGGCTGGGCGCGGTGGCTCAAGCCTGTAATCCCAGCACTTTGGGAGGCCAAGGCGGGTGGATCACAAGGTCAAGAGATCGAGACCATCCTGGTCAACATGGTGAAACCCTGTCTCTACTAAAAATACAGAAAATCAGCTGGGCATGGTGGCGCGTGCCTGTAATCCCAGCTACTCGGGAGGCTGAGGCAGGAGAATTGCCTGAACCCAGGAGGCAGAGGTTGCGGTGAGCCGAGATCGCGCCATTGCACTCCAGCCTGGATAACAAGAGTGAAACTCCATCTCAAAAAAAAAAAAAAAAAAATTAACCAGGCATAGTAGCACACATCTGTAGTCCCAGCTACTTGGGACTGAGGCAGGAGGATCACCTGAGCCCAGGAGTTTGAGGCTGCAGTGAGATATGATTAGTGCCACTGCATTCATGCCTGGGTAACAGAGCGATACACTGTCTCAAAAAAAAAAAAAAAAGTTTGCCGGCACGGTGGCTTACACCTTTAATCCCAGCACTTTGGGAAGCCGAGGCGGACAGATCATGAGGTCAGGAGTTCAAGATCATCCTGGCCAACATGGTGAAATTCCATCTCTACTAAAAATACAAAAATTATCTGGGCATGGTAGCACACACCTGTAGTCCCAGCTACTCAGGAGGCTGAGGCAGGAGAATCACTTGAACCTGGGAGGCGGAGGTTGCAGTGAGCCAAGATTGCGCCATTGCACTCCAGCCTGGCAACAGAACAAGACTGCCTCTCAAAAAAAAAAAAGTTTAGCATCTTATGTGAAGACAATTCATGGCACCCCTAAAACAGTTACAATAGTAACATTAAAGATTGCTGATCACAGATCACCTTAACAGATGTAATAATAATGAGAAGGTTTGAAATGTGAGAATTACCAAAATGTGACACAGCAACACGAAGTGAGCACATACTATTGGCAAAATGGTGCTCACAGACTTACAGCATTGCCACAAACTGTCTTTTTTTTTTTTTTAACCACACAGTATCTATGAAGCACAATAAAATGAGGTACACCTGTATTCCTAAGATAAGATACATGGATTTCTAGCCCTGAGGTTATATCAGTTTACTTTGATGTGCTCAACCAGGCTTCTGTTGTTTTCTTCTTGAGTCTGTTCTGACTGCTTTCCTCTTGCTTTCTTGTTACACTGGTTCATCTGTCTAAACCAGTACCCTCCATCATATTTCATTCCTAAAAAATGAGTGCTTCATCATACAAAGCTAGAGTCATGCAATTTTAGAGATCATCTAGCCCCCACCATCTCATTTTCCATCTCAGATAGGAAAACTTCTATATGTTCAAAGTCATACAGTGAGTCAGAGCAGCATAAGGACTAGGTCTCCTGTCACTACATTCTCTGCCTCTACTATACACTCTGCCTCTTGCACACACAATACATTTCTTTTTTTTTTTTGAACTACTTAGTTCTCTTTTTATTTTGTTATTTTTTTTTTTTGCTTTTATTTTATTTATTTATTTAATACATTTCTTAGAAGTTTTAAACCTATCACAACCACAAGAATCCCAGTTCACATGAGTAAACTTCACATGAGTCCCTCCTTTTGAGGTTCCTGAGAAAAAGCAGAGGCAGCATTAGGAAGAGAAAAATGAAGTCAGAGCAGAAAGAACAGGAGTAGATGCTTGTGTCATGCAGTTTGAGAAGAGATCCAGAGAGGTAAAACAAAGTCAGGTTTGGTCTGAAACTACTCTTCCATTGTGTAAAGGGGTGAAAAATGTAAAAGTACTGATGGCGGCAATTCAGTATGCTTTACCAGGTTCCACTATTGCAGTGTTAGGAGCTGACATGAGTGGAGCTAGATCTCTGTGATCCTGCCTAGTCAATAAAATGGAAGCTCCGTGAGATTAGAAACCTGTCTGTCTCATTCTGTAATACATACCTGGCACCTAGAACATTGCCCAGAGCAAAGTAGCCTTTTAGTGTAAATGTTCATTATATAAGTGACCTTTTAAAGGGGCGTTGTAGATAGAGTCACCATAAAATTTATCATCCAAACCAGGACACTTTAAGGGCAAAGGAGAGTGCTATTAATAATTATACTAGGGCCAGGCACAGGCACAGTGGCTCATGCCTTTAATTCTAGCACTTGTGGACACCAAAATGGGAGGATCATTTCAGTCCAGAAATTTGAGACCAGCTTGGGCAACATAGTGAGATGCTGTCTCCACAAAAAAATTCTCATTTATTATTTATTTATGAGACAGGGTCTTGCTCTGTCATCCAGGCTGGAGTGCAGTGGCATGATCAAGACTCAACACAGCCTCTACCTCCTGGGTTCAGGCAATCCTCCTGCCTCAGCCTCCCAGTAGCTGAAGCTACAAGTGTAAACTACCACGCCCAAATAATAATAATAATTATTATTTTAGATGAAGTCTCACTCTGCTGCCCAGACCGGAGTGCAGTGTCATGATTTCGGCTCACTGCAACCTCTGCCTCTATTTTTTTATAGAGACCAAGGTCTCACTATGTTATCCAGGCTGGCCTCAAACTCCTAGGCTCAAGCAGTCCTCTTTTCTCAGCCTCTCAATGTGCTCGTGTTACAGGTGTGTACCACCACCCCCAGCCTCTACAAAAAAAAATTAAAATTAGGTACAGTGACTCATGCCTGTAATCCCAACACTTTGGGAGGCCAAGGTGAATGGATCACTTGAGCCCAGGAGTTTGAGCCCAGCTTGGGTAATATGGCAAAACCCCATCTCTACAAAAAAAAAAAAATTAGGAATGGTGGTATGTGCCTATAGTCCCAGCTATAGTCAGGAGTCTGATGTGGTAGGATCATTTGAGCCTGGGAATTCAAGGCTGCAGTAAGCTGTGATTGTGCCACTGCTCTTCAGCCTAGGCAACAGAGTGAGACCCTGTCTGAAAAACACAAAAATTAAAAATTAGCCAGGCATGGTGTCCCACGCCTATCATCCCAGATACTTAGGAGGCTGAGGTAGGTGGATCACTTGAGCCCAGGATATCAAGGTTGCAGTGAGCTGTGATCATGCCACTACACTCCAACCTGCGTGACAGAGTTAGGCTCTGTCTCAAAAAATTATAATAATTATTACTGTACCAAGACAACAGATGTAAAGTAGGACTGTTCCAGGCAAACTAGTATATATGTTCACCCCAGTTTTAGGGTAAATAAACGTTTCCCAGAGTTCTTTTCCATTTTGGCCATCTACATTACATTGCTCTGCACTTCTAGGACCATGGTGGAATGGAAGTAGAAGGGAGTCAGCAACTGCAGAGCCGTGTCAGAAGGGCACTGAACACCAACAGCAGGGTGAAACATACATGCAGGTACCTCATGAAACTGTAGGGAAGGAAGGTCCTGAAATATTTCAATAAGAGACAGATGCTACATGTAAGCTGGGATTCCAAATTAATGACACTCAGTTTTATAATTTAGGATGCCTAAAACGTCATAGACTTTTTTTCTAATGAGTCATTCTAACTGAAAAGTTATAGTGAAAGCAAATCATAGGGCTTTTAACTCTGTGAAATAGGGTTATTATGATCACCAGTTTTCCAGTAAGAAAAACAGCACTGAGAAATTTAGTGGGGTGACCCCTGGTCACACTGCCAAATAACTGTTGGAGTGGATTTGAACCCAGGCCACTTGATTCCAACTAACCTTTGCTCAGAAGCTAATAATCATTTCCTAACAATTTCCCGATAATCTCATTTAGAGTTAAAGTTAAATAAACTATCTCTACACACCCTTCTAGTTACCCTTTCTAGTAGCATTCACTGTAACATTCATGAGACAAGGTAAAGAAAAAGTGAAAAACCTGGACAATTAAACAAAATATTTCAAGATTATTGCTAGGTCCAAGTAAAGATTGTAATGGCAATTAGAAAATATTAAAGAGTTAATGAGAATGAAAATACTACTCAAGCTTATAGAATGAAGCCAAAGTCATGCATAACAAGAAAGACATTTCCCTTTAAAATAACCTGTGATAGAAGAATCAGAGTTGAAAATTAAAGAAAAAAAATTTTAAGATAGGGGAAAAAGGAAATTTCAATAAATAAAAAAGGAATCGGGGTCAGGTGTGGTGGCTCACACCTATATTCCCAGCACTTTGGGAAGCCGAGGCAGGCAGATCACTTGAGACCGGGAATTCAAGACCAGCCTGGCCAACATGGCAAAACCCTGTCTCTACTAAAATACAAAAATTAACTGGGTGCGGTGGCACACGCCTATAATCCTAGCTACTCAGGAGGCTGAGGCATGAGAATTGCTTGAACCTGGGAAGCGGAGGTTGCAGTGATCCACTGTACTCCATCCTAAATGGCAGGGTGTGACTCTGTCTCAAAATATATATATATATAAAATAATAATAGTTAGGGGCTAGGTGCAATGGCACATGCCTGTAATCTCACTGCTTTGAGAGTCCAAAGAGGGAGAATTGCTTGAGCCCAGGAGTTTGAGACCAGCCTGGGCAACACAGTGAGACCTTGTCTCTATAAAAAATTTTTTTTAATTAGCTGGGCATGGTGGTATGAGCCTGCTGCCCCACAGGCTGAGGTGAGAGGATTGCTTGAGCCCCAGAGTTCAAGGCTACATGAACTATGATCCTGCCACTGCACCCCAGCCTGGGTAGAGCAAGATCCCGTCTTTTTTTTCTTCTTTTTTTTTTTTTTTTTGAGACAGGGTCTTGCTCTGTCACCTAGGCTGGAATACAGTGGCGCAGTCACAGCTCGCTACAGCCTTGGCTTCTGAATTCCAAGCAGTCCTCCCACCTCAGCACCTCAGCCTCCCAAGTAGCTAGGATCACAGGCATGCACTACCATGCCTGGCTAATTTTTTTATTTTTGTATAGACAGTGTCTTACTATGTTGCTCAGGCTGGTCTCAAACTCCTGGGCTCAAGCAATCCTTCCACTTTGGCCTCCCAGAGTTCTGGGATTACAGGCATGAGCCACTGTACCTGGGCTGAGACCCCATCTCTTTTTTTAAAAAGTAGGGGTGTAATCACAGATAAATTGAATTTTGACAAAGAATTAAGAAACCAGCATGCTACAACATAAATAAGATATGCAGAAATTATCTTGGTAAGTAACTGCACATAGACATTTCTGGAGCAAGAAGGTTATAAAATCCCTGTGATAGTTAGATACAGTAGTTAACGCTAGAGACACGCTATGCCTCCATGCATACACACAAATCTCTTCATCGATAGCTAGAAATTGTGGCCAAAATTGGTAGGTTTTTAGTTGCAGTTTAGCAAAATTGTTCACAAAATGAATCATACTGAAAACTAAACAATATTATTAAATAATATTTAGAAGGAAATAATGAAATAAATGTCCCCAAAAGTTCAATCATTTAAGTTCGATAGTTTGACTAGGCCCCAGCACTAGGTAGCAGCGTCCCCTGGTGGTGAATCTTGGTATTTCACATCTCCATTTTTTTTTTCCTCAGGGTTCTTATGCTCAGGAGTCTGGTCCTAGCCCCTGGCTAGCTAATCCTTCCATCCAGAGGACATTCTTCCCACATCCCCACGCGTATGTACCTGACAGAGTGGAAGTCTCCAAGCCACCTCTCAGATCTTTCTCCAAAAAAGAAAAACGCTATCAAGTCACTAACAAGCACCAAGCCCAGCCTGGATTCAGCAAATTTATCACATACTCTGGGCCTAACCCTATCTTGCTTAAATACATACCATTGACTTGAGTGAGCAGAATGGGATCTATGTTCCAAGTGGAACCAAGTACTCTCTGTTTCCCTGCAGGGACACCAAGGAAATTTCAGACCTCAGGAATATCCTAACACAGCTGCAGCCAGGGACTCTAGGGCGTTCAGCCCACATGGTGCTTTCTGCTGCCCGCAGGGTACCTCCAGCCAGTGTGGCAAGCCCAAAGAACAGCCATGCAGAACCAGGTCCCAGTCATCCAGGCAGGGCAGGTGAGTGCACATGACCTGTTCCTTCCTGTCCCTAGCAGTATCCTTCCTCCTTGAATCTACCATTGCTCTACAGGGATGGCTCACAAGTGGGACTTCATGTGGTAGGAAAGATAATTGTTGGTGTCTTGTTACCAGAAGAAATCAAATATTGAAATATTGAATAGTATTTGAAAGAGCACTGGCCTAGGAATCAGAAATCCTTCTCTCTTTTGGCTTCAGTTTCCCTCATCTTCAAAGTGAAGGAATCAAACCAACTAGTATTTAGGCCTCTTACAGTATTAATGTTCTGTGATCATCTCAGAAAGACAAGTAAGTCATGGTGGTGATGTATGGAGTTTATTGGAGAAATAAGGCAGGGGAATAGTTTTATCACTGTGAAAGAAAGGATTGAAAAACAATCTACTTCTTCACATCAGATATATTACTGGGAGCTTTCACTAACTTAGTTAATGTTCACAACCAACTTATGAAGTAGACACGGTTATCCTCATTTTACAAAAGAATCTGACATTCAGAAATGTTAAATTTTCTGAATCACACAGCTAGTAAGTGGCAGAGACAGGATTTGAACCCCAAAGCTCTTGTTCTTTACTATTCTAGACAACAAGAAAGAGAAAAGCCAGTAGAGTTCTAGCTGAAAAGTTAAGAAAACAGAATGGGGCAGGTGCAGTGGCTCATGCCTGTAGTCCCAGCACTTTGGGAACCCAAGGCAGGGGGATCACGAGGTCAGGAGTTCAAGACCAAGACCAGCCTGGACAACATGGTGAAACCCCATCTCTACTAAAAATACAAAAAAAAAAAAAAAAAAACTAGCCAGGCAAGGCGGCACATGCCTATAGTCCCAACTACTCAGGAGGTTGAGGTAGGAGAATCACTTGAACCAGGTGGGGGCAGCGGGGGTGGGGCAAAGGTTGCAGTGAGCCGAGATTATGCCACTGCCCTCCAGCCTGGGCGACACAGCGAGACTCTGTCTCAACAAAAAGAAAAAGAAAACAGGATGGTTCATTGTTTCTTTGGGAAGACATTAGAAAAGGAAAAGGTTTATTTGTTACTTCAAAGGACTAAACAAAATTATTGAAATAAAGAGTATATTATTTCATTGCAAAAATAGGGGATATTTGTTATCTCTTATTGTATAACAAATTTGCCTGGAAATGTAGTGTCTTAAGACAACATTTATTATCTCACCATTGTGCTGGTTAGAAATCCAGGCATGGCTTAGCTGGGACCTCTGGCCCTAGATCTGTCACAAGGCTACAGACATCTCAAACCTCAACTAGGAAGGATTTGCTCCCTCCGTCACTCACATGGTTGTTGATGAGATTCAGTACCTCATGGGCTATTGGACTGACGCTTCCTTTAGTTCCTTTGCCACAAGCACCTCTTCTTAGAGCATCCCACAGTATGTCGACTTGCCTCATCAGAGTGAGCAAACAGGAGAGCAAGAGAGAGTATTAGTAAGACAGAAGTCACAGCCTTTTACAACCCAGTCACAGTAGTGCATCCCATCACATTTGCGAAATTCTATTCATTAGAAGCAAGTTACCAGCCGGGCGCGGTGGCTCAAGCCTGTAATCCCAGCACTTTGGGAGGCCAAGGCGGGTGGATCACGAGGTCAAGAGATCAAGACCATCCTGGTCAACATGGTGAAACCCCGTCTCTACTAAAAGTACAGAAAATTAGCTGGGCATGGTGGTGTGTGTCTATAATCCCAGCTACTGAGGAGGCTGAGGCAGGAGAATTGCCTGAATCCAGGAGGCAGAGGTTGCGGTGAGCCGAGATCGCACCATTGCACTCCAGCCTGGGTAACAAGAGCGAAACTCCATCTTAAAAAAAAAAAAAAAAAAAAGAAGCAAGTTACCAAGCCCAGCCCACACTCGTGGAGGCATGAATACCAGGAAGGCTACAATCGATGGGAGTCATTTCAGAAGCTGTCTATCACATAGGGAAAGATGTAGTTTATTATTTTAAGAGAAAGCAACTAGAAGGGAACTCATCATTTTTGGGCATCTGCTATAGGCTGGGCCCTGGAGCTATGAAAGCACTTTAAAATATATTAAATAAGTAAATAAGACCAGGTGCAGTGGCTCACACCTGCAATCCTAGCACTTTGGGAGGTCAAGGCAGGCAGGTCATGAAGTCAGGAGTTCGAGACCAGCCTGGCCAACATGGTGAAACCCTGTTTCTACAAAAAATACAAAATTATCTGGGTGTGGTGGCAGGCACCGGTAATCCCAGCTACTCGGGAGGCTAAGGCAGGAGATCGCTTGAACCCAGGAGGCGGAGGTTGCAGTGAGGTGAGACCATGCCATTGCACTCCAGCCTAGGCAACAGAGCGAGACTCCGTCTCAAATAAATAAAATATATTAAATGCTGTACAAAGTGTTTCACAAATTCGGAATAACTAGATGAATGGTGGTTGATGGTTTTTATTATCGCTTATTTCACAGATATTTATTAAACATCTGTTTGTGCCAGGCTTTGTGCTAGCAGCAGGGATACCACAGTAAATAAAATAGCAATGCTTCTTCCCTGGTGGAGAAACACATGTCCGTGTCATACAAATAAGTTTAAATCCTCAAACTGTGATGAGTAGTTTCAAGGAAAAGCATAATTAGATGGCTAGATTTAGACTAGAGAATCCAGGGAAAGTACCTCATAGGAATTAGCATTTCATCTAAGACTTGAAGAGTGAGAAATAATTATCCAGGCAAAGAGGGTAGAAAGAATATTCTTAGAAGAAGGAACATCATATGTGAAGACTTTTGTTAAAGAGCTAAATTTAATGAGCATTTCTAATACAGAGCCCAGAGCAGAGGAGCAAAACTCTGAGAGTGATGTGGGCAGGATGAAAAGACGGAAAGTGCAGCACCAAAGGTAAGTAGGTCAACATGAAAGGCCCAAATCACCTCCCCAAAGTTGATTGCCGTTTTGCAGCTGTCCTTCCCTCAGCTCTTGTGTCAGTAAGGTCAGAGAGTATCCTTGTGTCTGGGTTTGACCTCTGGGTCCAAACCTAAGGGCAATGAACAAAAGACATCCTTGTCCACATGGTATCAGGTTTGGAACTAGACAAAGAGATAGTTCTGTAGTGAACCGGAATCTGAAGATGAATATGCTCTATTTCGTGGGCTTCATCAAAATCTAAATCTTTTCTGCTTCAAAGGATACTATCAAGAAAGTAAAAGACAACCCATAGAATATGGAAGAAAGTATTTGCATGTCATATATTCAGTAAGGCTCTTGTATCTAAAATATATAAAGAACCTTTACAAGTCAACAATAGAAAGATATCCTCATTTTTAGAATAGACAAAGAATCTGAATTTTCTCCAAAGAAGATAGATAAATGTCTATTAAGCATGTCGAAGATGCTCAACATCATTAGCCATGAGAGAAATGCCAATCAAAACCCCAAATGATTATTTCATACCTACTAGGATGGCCGTAATAAGAAAGATGGACATTATAAAGAACAGGGATCTGGGAATAAAAAAAAAAAAAATAAGAAAGATGGACAATAACAAGTGTTGACAAAGATACGGAGAAATTAGCACTCTCATACTTATCACCAGTGGGAATGTAAAATAGTGCAGCTGATTAGAAAAAGTTTGGCAGTTTCTCAAAATGTTTATATAGAGTTGCTGTATGACCTAGCAGTTCAGCTCCTAGGTGTACATCTCCAAAGAATCGATAACAGGTGGTCACACAAAGATTTCCGGGCAAATGTTCAGAGCAGCATTATTCACAATAACCAGAAAATGGAAACAACCCAAGTATCTTTCAGCTGATAAATAAGATAAGGTATAACTGTGGAATGTTACTCAGCCATAAAAAAAGGAGGATAGTACCAATAGCTGCTTCAACGTGGATGAACCTTGAAACCATACTAAGTGTCAGAAGTCAGTCACAAAAGACCACATATGGCATAATTTCATTTACATGGAATGTCCAGAACAGACAAATCCAAACTAATAAAGTAGATTAGTGGTTGCCAGTCTATAGTTTTGGGTTTCCTTTCCTTTTTTTTTTTGAGACAGAATCTTGCTCTGTCACCCAGGCGGGAGTGCAGTGGCGCAGTCTCAGCTCACTGCAGCCTTCACTTGCATATCATATATTCAGTAAGGCCCTTATATCTAAAATATAAAGAAATACATAATCCCAGCTACTTGGGTGGCTGAGGCAGGAAAACCAGGAAGGTTCAAGCCATTCTCCTGCCTCAGCCACCCAAGTAGCTGGGATTACAGGTGTGCACCACCACACTCAGCTAATTTTTGTGTTTTTAGTAGAGATGGGGTTTTGCCATGTTGGCCAGGGTGGTGGTGAACTCCTGATCTCTGGTGATCCGTCCACCTTGGACTCTCAAAATTCTGTGATTACAGGTGTGAGCCAGTGTGCCTAGCCTGGGTTCGGGCTTTCTTTTGGGGGTAATGAAAAATGTTCTGGAATTACATGGTTGTGGTTATACAACCCTGTCAATACACTAAAACAATTGATGTATGTGTATATATATATATATACTTTTTTTTTTTTTTTTTTTTTGAGACACAGTCTCACTTTCTCACCCAGTCTGGAGTGCAGTGGCATGATCTTGGCTCACTGCAACCTCTGCCTCCCGGATTCAAAGAATTCTCCTGCCTCGGCCTCCCAAGCTGGGACTACAGGTGCATACCACCACACCCAGCTAATTTTTGTATTTTTAGTAGAGACAGGGTTTCGCCATGTTGGCCAGGCTGGTCTCGAACTCCTGACCTCAGGTGATCCACCTGCCTCGGCCTCCCAAAGTGCTGGGATTATAGGGGTGAGCCATCACGCCTGGCCTTGAATTTATATTTTTAAAGGGTGAGTTTTATGGTATGTGTATTATATTTCAATTAAATAATAATAAGCCAAGGGCTGTAACAGAATCTATGTTCTCAGGTATTCAAAGATTAAATGTGTTCCCTCAAGTCTGGTATATCAGGTGGGAAAACCAGGACCCCAACCCAGAGTTTCTAGGTCTACATTAACTTTTCTACATTATTTTTGCTCTGATTCCAGGCTCCTTCAGCCCTTATGGCCTCTTACTAATACCTCTTTTTAATTGTTCTTTCTCACAGGCCTTTATCCCACTCTAATTCTCGGCCAAACAGGAGGGAGACAGCAAAAGCAGGGCAAAGAAAACAACACCGACCACAGGCCCAAAGCAGTAGCAGCCAGGATAGCAGACAGTGCCCAATTTGTGCAGGTAAGATGCTTGGGAGTTGTTGTATGACAACTAGGCATTCCTTGAGGGGGGAATAGGAGATCTGGGGATACTGCCAAAAAACATTTGAATTTGGAGTGCTGGCTTCCATCATCTCTGCAGCTCCCAGGTATGGAACTGTAATTTTAGTCAAGTGTAATTCAAGACAAGTCTGTACTGAGCACCTGTTCACACTATGCCAGCTCATCTGAGGAAGGGACGTGGGCCCTGCCCTCAGGAGAAGCATGAAACTAAACAACGTAAAACGCTATTGGACAGGGCCTAGAATTTCCTCCGTAACTTTTTCCTGCATTTCCAAATGCTGCTTACTCTTTCAGTCTTTGTTCAAATGACCCTTCTTTGCCACGTGTTCTCCTTATCTGCCCAGATGATCTTTCCCAACCGAGCTTCTGCAGGATTCTCTGATTCCCTTGGACTTAGCACTTCTCACCATCTGCTGTGAATCAATGTTATTTGTCTTCATAGCTTATCCAGACTTTGTAGGGTGGCAGCCTGCCTGGGAGCAGGCCCCAGTTTTGTTCATCTCCTTCTCTCCCCCATAGGCTCCTTCAGGATTGAGATTCTTCCGCAACACGCTGCCACTTGTGGAGAGACCTCCCCACCTCACTCAGCTTCTCCCTCATCCTCATCATCATCGTCCCAGCCTGTACTGTGGGTGTCCTCCCCAGAGAACTCACCCCCCACCTCCTGGGTTCAGTGCCCTATCTGCCAGTTGCATTTCTCAGCAAGAGAAGTAGAAGAGCATGCCAGCGTGTGTGGGGACTTCCTATGACTATGACTGAGATTGGGACTAAATCGCTTGACAGCTGAGAAGCGCTGATGAGGCCGAAGCTCCCTCTCTCTCCCCACCTCTCCTTCCCTCAGGACTCTGCCTGAGGACACCTCTGTGCCTAACCTGATCCCCATTCCCAGTTGTCAAGGCTTCTGTGACCATGGCACCTGATTCTCCTAAGGCCAGCTCTGTTCTTTTCCCCCTTGGAAGTCTCCTTGGAACTTTTGGGCCTTGGGACACCATGTAGAATGTCTTTCCTTCTGTGAGTGGTGCACATTCTCATGCCCATTTTCCTGAAAGGAAAACTGTAGGCCCAGTGAAGAGCAAATGCTGCCTGACAAATAAAATCCTGTGGTATGCTGGGAATGTGCACGTTAGTTTTGAGCATAAGGCTGACATCCAGCATCCCGTGAACCGAGTTCTCAGTCTCCTTTGTGGGCTCCTATCCTGGGTATAATCAGGTAATGGTGATGCTGTTGACACCAGGCAAGTTATTTATCTTCATCCAGAATTACCTGAGAGAAAAAGTGTTCCAATCCTCCCACTCACAGAGCTATGATAGGGACCAGGTGGGTTAATGACTAAAGAGTAGTTCTAGGCCTGGCTGTGGAACCTTGGGCAGATCCCATTCCTCATCTACACAAGGAGGTGATTGGACCAGAGGGTGTTGAAGTTTCCCTCAAGCTGTGATATTCCAAATTCTGCTCCTACCTTCTTTGAGCAAATATGTCTTCTCTCCCCTTTCCCAGAAGATTTCACTGTGTGGCACTAACACCGGTTCCCCAGGGTACAGAGCAGAGGGGGAGCAGCTGGTCCTGTAAAGGGAGGGCCCAGGGCGGGGTTCTGAATGGACAGGAAAGAGGGTGCTAGGCACAGTCAGGGAGAAGACTGAGCAGGAGTTCAGTCCTTTGGTCCCTGCCAGCACAGGTTCCAGCATAGGTGGGCACAGCCATGGACCCCATCACGGTAAGAAGCCTGCTCTCCTACCTTCTCACATCCTTGTCTCATTTCTACCCATGAATGAAACAAAAGATTGGCCCAGACGCGCTGCAGGGGCATCCTAGCTGCCAGGCAGGTGGCGGACATCACTATGTGGGTGGGAGAAGAGCCCCTGGAACCTTGAGCCTGGACCCAGAATAGAAGAGCGATGAGGATGGGGCTGGGGCTGGGGCTGGTAGAAGAGAGGGACAAGGCAGTACCAAGGGGGAGAAATGCCCCCCCAAAGCAGGGGAGGGCAAAGCAGGAGGATTGGTGAAGAAAGCATATTGGAATCCTGCTGGGGCCCTGGTCAGAGCTGAGGGGCTTGGCGAAAGCCCAGTACAAAGACCCTCCTGTGTGGACATGTCTGGGCCTGCCCTTGGGAGAGGCTCTGGGACTTTGAGAGGAAAGAGCAGCTGGGAGATGAAGTCAACAAGAGGGGAGCTGAGTCCAAACAGATCCCATGCGCCTGTATGTGTGGTTAGACTCCCAGGGCCGCCCACCCCTGCTTTAACCTACCCTTGCTCAAGGTACCCACAGGTAGCCCTGCTGTGGGGGGTTCCTGTGAGGGTGGAAGTTGAGCTGAGAAAGTGGCCTGTAGTCTGTCCCCAGTGGGGGGAGAATTAAAAGCCCCTGCTGCACACAATGTAGATTTTCCTAACCTGAGAAGCTACACAATAAAATGATGAATAAGACAATATTTGCCAGTATGTGTTTGGGACAAGGAAGAATATAGTGGTGGCTACATATAGAGGGTTAAGAGCTAGAACATGGGAGGGTGAAAAAGGCCCCAAAACAAAGGGAGTTGGAACTCAGGGTCCCAGCATCTCCACTCCTTCATCTGCCAACAGCCTAACTGGACTGAGATCGTGAACAGGAAGCTCAGGTTCCCACCTCTACTCCTGGGTGCCATCCAGGAGGGCCGACTGGGCCTTGTGCAGCAGCTTCTGGAGTCAGGGGTTGAGGCCACACGCAGTGGGCCAGGCGGGCCCCTGTGGAATGTGGAAGAGGCCGAGGACCGCTCCTGGAGGGAAGCACTCAACCTGGCCATCCGCCTGCGCCACAAGGCCATCACTGATATGCTGTTGGCCAGTGTCAAGTTTGACTTCCGCCAGATCCATGAGGCCCTGCTAGTGGCAGTGGACACAAACCAGCTGGAAGTGGTGCGTCACCTGCTGGCCCGGCTGGAACGGGAGAAGGGTCGTAAAGTAGACACCAGATCTTTCTCACTGGCTTTCTTTGACTCATCAATCGATGGCTCCCGCTTTGCACCTGGTGTCACTCCCCTCACCCTGGCCTGCCAGAAGGACTTGTATGAGATAGCGCAGCTGCTCATGGACCAGGGTCACACCATTGCCTGGCCCCACCCAGTCTCCTGTGCCTGCCTCGAGTGCAGCAACGCCCGCCGCTACGACCTGCTAAAGTTCTCGCTGTCCCGCATCAACACCTACCGTGGCATCGCCAGCAAAGCCCACCTCTCACTGGCCAGTGAGGACGCCATGCTGGCTGCCTTCCAGCTGAGCCACGAGCTCAGGCGCCTTGCACACAAGGAGCCTGAATTTAAGGTTGGTTTCTCATACTTCCCTCTTCCCTTGGTGCCCCATGTCTGTTCTTCCACCAGAGCATGGGTGGGCCTATCGTGGGTGTTCTGGGAAGCTGGAAGCCACAGAGAGAGGGATGGGGACTGTGGAACATCTAGTTTGATAGGGAGTCACAGAATCCCCCCTGAGGGGATTTCATTCTAATGGCAGAGAACAGCCACTTCAGAGGGGCCTAGTCTTATGGGAGAGGTATAACCCCCAACCCAGGGGAGCCCTGGGTCTGTCTGAGGGAAGAGAGAGAACAGAGACAACTAGAAAAGAAGTTGGACGGACTTGGAGATGACATTCAGTAGAATACATTACGTCTGAATATCTACTAGGTGCTCCCGCCCAGAGCACTGTTGCGGCTCTCAAGCTTATGATTACAGCAGGGAGAAGGCAGAGAGAGGGGGACAAGGCACTCCCAGTACACTCGTCTTCATTCAGTGCTGCAGCGAATGGTGCTAACAGGGCTTCCAAAGCCCAGAAAACAGAGGTCAGGAAAGCTACAGCTGTTGTGTTCAGAGAGGACTCCTTGAAAGAAGTAGCATTAAGCTGTGCTGCCAAAGTGGGTGGCTTCAAACACGTGAAGAGGAACAGGGAGGGTATTTCAGGTAGGGCTGCAGTCCACGCAAAGGCTCTCAGGTAATGAAGTATATGCACAGGAAGGTCTAAGAATGCACGAAGCAGAGCCTGGAGGCAGGGACTAGTGAGGGTCCTGGAATGCCGCCAGTCCAGTTTGTCTATCCCTCACGCCCTAAGGGTCCCTGAGTGTCAAGCTAGACTCATCCCCAACCCCAGGATGACCACTAGGTAGGGAAACTAACACAGATGTTAAAATAGTGGGTTAAGGAGGTTGTGACCGGGGTGGTGGAAGGATAGAATGAAAAGCCCCCACTGCACAGCTAGAAGGAAAGGGCAGTCCTTTCCAAAGGACTTTCCCTCCATTCTCACAGCAGCCTAAGAGAGAGGCATAGCAGGAAGTATCGTCCCCACTTACAGTAGGGAAGCTGAAGCCTGGGAAGGGGAAGTACCTTGCCCAATCTCGATAGTTCAAGATACCACCTGAGGACAGTGTTGGGACTAAGACCTCGCCTCCTGAAAGCCATCTCTGGATGCTCTCTAGGGTAAGGGACCCAAGTAAAATCCAGGAGAGGACAGATAAAGGGGAGCCAAGGGCTGTCTTAGGCCAGGCACAGTGGCTAACGCCTCTGACCCCAGCAGTTTAAGAGGCTGAAACAGGAGGATGAGGAGGCCAGGAGTTCAAAACCAGCCTGGGCAACATAGTAAGATCTCACCTCTATTTATTTTTTTGAAACGGAGTCTCACTCTGTAACTCAGGCTCGAGTGCAGTGGCACAATCTTGGCTTACTGCAACCTCCGCCTCCCTGGTTCAAGCGATTCTTCTGCCTCAGCTTCCTAAGTAGCTGGGAATACAGACACACACCACTGCACTTGCTAATTTTTGTATTTTTAGTAGAGACAGGGTTTCACCAGATTGGTCATACTGGTCTCAAACTCCTGACTTCATGATCCGCCCACCTCAACCTCCCAAAGTGCTGAGATTATAGGCGTGAGCCTCCACGTCTGGCCTTTTTTTTTTTTTTTTTAAATGTTTTGGAGACAGTTTTACTCTTGTCACCCAGACTGGAGTACAGTGGTGCCATCTTGGCTCACCGCAATCTCCGCCTCCCGGGTTCAAACAATTCTCCTGCCTCAGCCTCCCAAGTAGCTGGGATTACAGGTCCACGCCACCATGCCCGGCTAATTTTTGTATTATTAGTAGAGACAAGGTTTCATCATGTTGGCCAGGCTGGTCTTGAACTCCTGACCTCAGGTGATCTGCCTGCCTCGGCCTCCCAAAGTGCTGGGATTACAGGCGTGAGCCACCAAACCCAGCTATTTTTTAAAAATAATAAATAAATAATAACTGCCTTGGGGCCAGACATGGTGGGTCATGCCAATGGTCCCAGCACTTTGGGAGGCCAAGGCAGGCGGATCATGAGGTCAGGAGTTCAAAACCAGCCTGGCCAACATGGTGAAATCCCACCTCTACTAAATATACAACAATTAGCCAGGCATGGTGGCACATGCCTGTAATCCCAGCTGCTCAGGAGGCTAAAGCAGGAGAATCACTTGAACCCAGGAGGCGGAGGTTGCAGTGAGCCAAGATTGCACCATTGCACTCCAGCCAGGGCAACAAAAGCCAAATTCTGTCTCAAAAAAAAAAAAAGAAAAAAAAAAACCCTGCCTTATTTATCTTATTTATTACTGCATCTCCTAAAATTGCCCACACAGGTTCTCATATAAGGTAAGTATTCCAATAAATTAATTAAATGAGTACATCAAGGGTGTAAGGAATAGGAGTAAAAGTGGGACAAGAAACAGAGATTAGAAAAGGAAGAACAAGAGACAGAAAATGACAGAGGGGTTTGGTTTGAAGTGACTTAGTGATGAGGTAGAGATAGCACTAGATAAGCAGTGACCCAGGAGATACCTCATCAGAGCAAGAAGGATGAGTGAGGTGGCAAAGAAGAAAAATCAATGCCCCAGTGACACCAGATGTAGGAAGTGATGGTGCAGAGGCAGGACACAGGTGGCCCAGGCCCACTATTTGTGGCTGTGTGGAGCAGGGAGGAGTGGGCTGATTTAATGGGGTTGAGTCCACAGGGTAGTAGGTACATACAGACCTGCTTCCCTACAGCCTGAGTACATTGCCCTGGAGTCACTGAGCCAGGACTATGGCTTTGAGCTGCTGGGCATGTGCCGGAACCAGATCGAGGTCACTGCAGTGCTCAATGACCTGGGTGAGGACAGCAAGACTGAGCCTGAGACTGAGGGCCCAAGCCTGGCCTTTGAGGAAGGCATCCCCAACCTGGCAAGGCTGCGACTGGCCATCAACTACAACCAGAAGCAGGTCAGCTGGGCCCTACCTATATCCCCTCCCTGTCCTTTTCTCTTGCCCTGCTACCTCTAGGTCTCCCTGACCCAGCCCTAAGCAACTCCTTTACCTGCCCTCAAGACCCTCTCAGTCCTTGGTCCTGAGCACCCTTCTCGCTAGGCCCTTGACCCTGTGGGTCCCCTCCCTTCTTACCTTCAGTCTAAGCCCCTAATCTCTCCCCAGGCCTTGGAAGACCCACTACCCCACCAAGACCTCACCTTCAGACCAGGACATCTGGTCTTAGCCAGCTTTGCTCTGACCTGCTGAATGACCTCAATCCAGTCTTTTTCTGTTGTTCCACTTCAGTACATCACTCTATAAAGCAAGATAGGGCTAGATTTCTCAGACCTTGAATAGCCCCAGAAGTCTCTATTATTCCCTGCCTCCTCAGACATCTTCCCCTCTAAGCTAAAGACAGGCTCCTTTTCTAGCCTCCCCAAGTCCCTTGCTCCTCACTCTCATCCACCTTCAGACATCCTAGCCCACCAGGAACTTAACCAAAAGTTAATAATGGCTCCCCTGGCCCTGGCCCCCAATACAGCAAACCCCAGTTTCCCTCTTCTGCCCTCCTCAAGACCATCCAGGCTGATGTCCCACATCTCTAAGAAGGCAGGGGACCCTGGGGGTTCTATATCTTGGGTCCCCATTTCTACCCACCACTCTCTAACTTGGACTCAAGAATGTGGGTCCAGAGAGTTCAGGAATATCTTTGATTTCAGTTTCCCCTCCACAGACCAAGGCCTAGAGAGGGATGGGTCTGTCCATGATCACATGACAAGTGAGTTGGCTGGTGTGGGGAGAAAAGGATCGTTCAATCTCTGCAGGGAAGGAAGGGCTGTGTTCCTAACTGGCTCCCCCATCCTCCTGCCTTCCTGGTGGTCTTCCCCTCTGCTAATGCCCCATCTCTGCTTAGTTTGTAGCACACCCCATCTGCCAACAAGTCCTGTCCTCCATCTGGTGTGGGAACCTGGCTGGCTGGCGTGAAAGTACCACCATCTGGAAGCTCTTCATTGCCTTCCTCATCTTCCTCACCATGCCCTTTCTCTGCCTTGGCTACTGGCTGGCACCAAAGTCCCGGGTACTAAGTTTAAGATTAATGATAACTGTTACTTATTGAGCACTTGTTTCATGAGGCCCTGGGCTGGACACTTGGTGAATATAACTTTGTGAATGTTTTCATTAAGTAGCTGGAAGTGTAGCCCTGAGGAAGGCAGACATTCTGCTTCAGTGGTGCAGGGGAGCAACATGAGGCACAGGAAAGGCAATGTTCTTTTTGTCAAAAGTACAGAGGAAATAGCGGAGTCAGGATTTAAAGCAAAGTCTCTCTACCTCCAAAATCTTAATCCTATTAACAGCCCTATCCTCTCCCAAAGAGAGTTCCACTCCAACTACAAATTATTTGGGAGCCCTTTATCCAACCAATAGATCCTTGAGACTCAACTATGAGCCAAGCATGATGCCTGGCACTGGGGCTATCATGAAGAAAAGCCCTGTTCCTGCTGAGCAGGTGAGGAATGGGGAGAGGGGTGTTCCAGGAAGCAGGAGCAGTACATGTGGAGGCCTGGGGCAGGAGGGGAACCCTAAGTGTTAGAGAACCTGAAAGGAATTAGATAAGAATGGTATAGATGTGCACAGGGGCCAGATCACACAGAGCCTTATAAGCCACGGAGGATGGAAGCCATTGTAGGATTACTGAGGTGTGCCCCCCATCAGTCTTGTGTTTCAGAAAGTGCCCTCTGCTAGGGGTGTGAAAGGTGGGCTGGGAGCATGGGGACAGGAGTTAGGGAGACTGAGTGTGTAAGAGGACAAGCACGTAGAGCTGCCTCATATTCCTGGCCTGGGTGACTGGTCATTTCATGAGGTGGGGACACAGGAGAAGGAGGAACAAGATGGGATAGAAGCCTTTGTTTTTAATGTGGTTGAGTTTGAAGAGCCTGTGGGGCCTCCAAGGGAAAGTTACTTCTGTGATCCTCAGTTCTTGAAAAAAAAAAGGCCAGGCATGGTGGCTCATGCCTGTAATCCCAGCACTTTGGGAGGCCAAGGTAGGCTAATCACCAGATCAGGAGTTGGAGACCAGCCTGGTCAATATGGTAAAACCCAGTTCTCTACTAAAAATGTAAAAAATTAGCTAGGCATGGTGGCATGTACCTGTAATCCCAGCTACTTGGGAGGCTGTGGCGGGAGAATTGTTTGAACCCAGGAGGTGAATGTTGCAGTGAGCCGAGATCACGTCACTCTCTCTAGCCCAGGTGACAGTGCAAGACTCTGTCTCAAAAAAAAAAAGAAAAAAAATGGGAATAATAATGGCTACCTCATAAGGTTGGATAGGAGACAATAGATATGAGTCTAGGGCCTGATACGTAGCACATTCTCAAGATATGTCTCAATAATGCGTGACTGAATCTGAGCAAGGGGAGTCACATGTGGGCTGAGCAGTCTAGAAGGGCTCACAGGAGGGAGAGATACCCAGGACTGAGAGCCCTACTCTCCCTCCTTCCCCTGGAAGCTGGGCCGCCTTCTAAAGATCCCAGTACTGAAGTTCCTTCTGCACTCCGCCTCCTATCTGTGGTTCCTCATCTTCCTGCTGGGAGAGTCCCTGGTCATGGAGACACAGCTGAGCACCTTCCGTGGCCGCAGCCAGAGTGTCTGGGAAACCTCACTACACATGATTTGGGTCACAGGTATATGTGCAGGAACCTTTATTTGTGGCCGTCTCCCTTAGGGCCCCCCCGCCCCACTTACTGTCCTTCGCAATAAGCACCCCACCAGGGGGATCCTGCTTTGTAGATGACCTCTGAACATATGGCCAGACCCTTCTGGGCTGCAGCACAGCACAGGGCCCTTTCCCTTCAGCCCTAGTCGGGGACCTAACCCTGTGGCAGACTCCCTGATCAAGGACTCCTTCTTTCCCTTCCCTGGCATCAACCACTACCCACCCTGGACATTCCTGTCCTCACACAAATAAGACCGTGGTTCATAGTGTGAGGTGGGAAACTACCTTGATGTCATGGCAGCCTGCAAGTACTGCGAGAGGCTCTCCTGGAGGTCATTGGAGCAGAAAGGCTTACAGACCAAATGAAAGGACTCAAATCATATAGCGAGTTAAATCTATAAGTGCTATAGTTATGATGGTGTTGTTATGAGGGCCAGAGGTGGGGTTTGAGTGTCTGGGGTTGGGGTGTGGTACAATGGACAGAAGGGTCTTGGAGCCAGGCATGGTGGCTCATGCCTGTAATCTCAGCAACTCAAGAGGCTAAAATGGGAGGATTGCTTGAGGCCAGAAGTTCAAGACCAGCCTGGACAACACAGAGAGACTCTATCCCTTAAAAATAACATCAGATTGGCCAGGTGTGGTGGCTCACGCCTGTAATCCTAGCACTTTGGGAGGCCAAGTCAGGTGGATTACCTGAGCTCAGGAGTTCAAGACCAGTCTGGGCAACATGATGAAACCCCGTCTCTAATAAAATACAAAAAATTAGCTGGGCATCGTGGCGTGCGTCTGTAATTCCAGCTACTCAGGAGGTTGAGGCAGGAGAACTGCTTGAATCTGGGAGGTGGAGATCGCAGTGAGCCAAGATCACGCCACTGCACTCCAGCCTGGGTGACAGAGTGAGACTCCATCTCCAAAAAATAAAATAACAAATAATAATAATAAAAGAATATACCTTGGCCCAAGACTTGATCTATGGGAAAAGCACAGTGACAAGTATGTTTCGCCACAGCTATAGCTTGCCAGTTATCCTGATGAGCAGCTGTAAATTTTATATGCATTATTTGGGCAGAGGAAATGTGGAAACAGAATGGCTGGTGCCAGTGTGTAGCTGATTTAAGATCTCCTGAATACTGAGGGCCTCACATGCTTCATGCATATTCAGTGTATCACGAATATTTAGAGTCTGTCCTTCTCTTTCTATGTATGTTTCACATACACATGCTCTACTATTTGTTCAACATGTCACCAAAGTAACTAACCTATACTTAACACATAAGTTTCATCCATTCCATTGGTTTTCTTTTCTTCTACACCAGAATTGAGTATTCTCAAACAATTTAGCAAATGCAGTTTACAAGAATCCCCAGAGCTTTGGCCAGCCTCGGGCCATCAGCTTAGCAGGGGCAGAATTGGTGGCACCGTCCTCGGCTGTCCTCCTCTCATTTAGCTCTGCCTTGGTTAGTAAACTCCAGAGCCACAGTTTACCGAGTCTACTGCTCCACCCTGTACCAGGTCAGTCAGTGAAGTCAGAAAGGAAATCAGGAAATCTGGCTCAGAAACTTTAGGGAAAGAAAATAAGAGCAGCCTGAGAGGGAAAGTTTCTCATCCTATTATTTACTAAACATTTATTGACCTGAGCTGAGTGGAGAGGAAACCAGTACAATTCCTACCCATGGGAGAAGAAAAGTCTTAGAAACATATGAAACAGACGGGTGCAGTGGTTCACACCTATAATTCCAGCACTTTGGGAGGCCGAGGCAGGCGGATCACAAGGTCAGGAGATGGAGACCATCCTGGCTAACACAGTGAAACCCTGCCTCTACTAAAAATACAAAAATTAGCCGGGAGTGGCAGTGCGTGCCTGTAGTCCCAGCTACTCAGGAGGCTGAGGCAGGAGAATTGCTTGAACCTGTGAGGCGGAGGCTGCAGTGAGCTGAGATTGTGCCACTGCACTCCAGCCTGGTTCTGGGCACCAAGGACAGAGATGAGTGGACATGGTCCCTGCCCTTGAGGGGCTCCAAGTTCAGGGGGAGGCAGGGTAGAGACAGGCCTGTGGAGAGATATCCTGCAGTGCCTGTAGCAATGGCATCACAGAGATATGAGCTGTGAGAACACAGAACCCCGAGAAATTCACTCCACCTGCTTAGGGAAGGCTACTTGGAGGAGATAACACGTGACCTAGGCCACAAAGGTGAGCTGGGCTTCCAGAGGGTATGGAAGGGCATTCTAGGCAGAGGGAACAGTGAGTGGAAAAGCACATGATTGTATCCAGGGAATGAGAAGGGTGTAATGTGGCAGGGCCACCTGGCTAATGGGAGCCAGCTCCCAAGACCCCCAGCCCCAGGTCTGGTTCTGGGCCTCACTGAAACACAGGCACCCTGAGCAGCCTGAAAATTTGGAGCCCCTTCAAGTCAATATTCTGTATTTTTAAATTAAAAAAAAAAAAAGTTAATAAAGATGGGGTTTCACCATGTTGCCCAGGCAGGTATCAAACTCCTGGGCTCAAGCTGTCTTCCTGCCTCGGCCTCCCAAAGTGCTGGGATTACAGGTGTGAGCCACTGCACCCAGCCTCAAATCAATATTCTTTGTTTGTCCAGTATTTGCTTGGTAGAGGGCATGGAGAAACAAATTTCAGTCATTCCCTCCTAATAAACAGCCTGCCCCCAGCAATACTCACTTTCTGAGTGTCTGCTGACTGAGCTCATTGGTGCAGGTCACACCAGCAATGTCTACATCAGTCTTTTTTGTGTTTACAGAAGATCAATTGTTCCTGAGTAGATTACATGTTTACAGGTCATTGACTTCACCCCAAAATGTTTTAGGTCCCCACTGCCATTCATAGGATCCCCCTGCCTCGTAATCTAGCTCTGACGTAGGAGGAAGCGTTCTGTTCTATCCTGTCCTGGCTCCCTGCTACCCCCTTCAGGCTTCCTGTGGTTTGAGTGTAAGGAAGTATGGATTGAGGGCCTGCGCAGTTACCTCCTGGACTGGTGGAACTTACTGGATATGGTCATCCTGTCCCTGTACCTGGCAGCCTTCGCACTGCGCCTCCTCCTGGCTGGACTTGCCCACATGCACTGCCAGGAGGACTCCCAGGGGGCTGCCTGCCACTATTTCACCATGGCTGGTGAGTATCCCCTAACTCAGCCCTGAATCCCCCAGTTCCTCTTCTTTCTTGGCTCTTGGCTCCCAGCCACAGCCCCCATTCCACCCCGCACAGAACGCAGCGAGTGGCGCACCGAGGATCCCCAGTTCTTGGCTGAGGTGCTGTTCGCTGTTACCAGCATGCTCAGCTTCACCCGCCTGGCCTACATTCTGCCAGCACACGAGTCACTGGGCACTCTGCAGATTTCCATTGGCAAGATGATCGATGACATGATCCGGTGCGTACCGGCCCTGCTCCAAGCTCGCTCCTCTCTGCAGACTCCCCTTGACCTCCTTCCAAAATTCCCCAGCTCTTGGGTAACACAGGAGTCCTTGACCTGCATTCCTCCAGAGGTATGGGCTCCAGAGACCTCTGACCCCCTGAAACCACAGGCAAAACTTGAGGATAAATGTGTATTTCTCTGCAGAGAGGGTCTACAACTCTCATCTAATTCTCAAAGAGGCCCATGATACCAGAAAAGATTACAAACCATGAATAGCAGAAAGAGCCCTCAGCTGGGCGTTCCAATCCCAGTTCTGTCCGTCTCCATGACCCCTCTGCAGGCCTCGGTTTTCCCATCATTAAGGAAAAAGCAAAGGCACTGGACTCAGGGGTCCCTTTGGATCCTTTCCACTCTGCAGCTGCTCTTTGAATCCCTGATCTTATCTGGTCTTCTTGGTGCTCATCACCTAATCATGGGCAGCCAAACCTGGCCTCTCACCTAATCAGGGGCCATAGTTAATGCCCACCTCCCTGGGAATCCCCAGCCTGAGGTAGGACTACAGTGAGTGTCATCAGTGGGAAAAACCTTCGCTACATTTAATATTAACAGCTTCAGCTCAGTTTAGCTTGGGGGAGAACTTCCAGCCCCACCCCAGGATTCTTCTGGCTTCCCTGCAGCAGGCTAACTCATTCTCACATGTGGCTCTGATTCTTCTGGCCATAACTCCTGTTCAGTGGGATTCTGACTCCCAGCTGTCCCTGTGCCATTCCTGTATAATCTCAGCATCTCATTCCCTCCCTGGGAGACTACTCCATCCTCAACTTTGACTGCTTGGACTCAGTACCCATTATTCTTAAAAGGAGAGCCTCCACTTGGCACTCACTTTATTAAAAAAAAAAAAAAATATATATATATATATATATATATATATATATTTGAGACAAGGTCTCATACTGTCACCCAGGCTGAAGTGCAGTGGTGCCATCTCAGCTCACTGCAGCCTCGACCTCCTGGGCTCAAGCAATCCTCTCACCTCAGCCTCCTGGGTAGCTGGGACTACATGTATGCGCCACCATACCTGGTTAATTTTTTGTAGTTTTTGTAGAGACAGGGTTTGGTCTCCCAAAGTGCTGGGATTGTAGCACCTCAGCCTTTTGAGTGGCTGGGACCGCAGGCATGCACCACACAAAAATACAAATTTTTGCATTTTTTTGGTAGAGACAGAGTTTCACCATGTTGAATACTTGCTCAACAGCTATTCAATTTGGCCTCCCAAAGTGCTGGGATTACAGTCGTGAGCCACTGCACCCAGCCCAGCACTCACTTTAAATCCCTCTTGGCTGGGCACAGTAACTCACGCTTGTAATCCCAGCACTTTGGGAGGCTGAGGCAGGTGGATCATGAAGTCAGGAGTTCAAGACCAGCCTGACCAACATGGTGAAATCCTGTCTCTACTAAAAATACAAAAATTAGCTGGACGTGGTGGCATATGCCTATAATCTCAGCTGCTTGAGAGGCTGAGGCAGTAGAATTGCTTGAACCTGGGAGGTCGAGGTTGCAGTGAGCTGAGATCACATCACTGCACTCCAGCCTGGGTGACAGAGCAAGTCTCCATCTCAAACAAACAAGAAAAAATCCCTCTCATTTTCCACCCCCTAATTTATCTATTCTTAATAATAACTAAATTGGGCTGGGTGAGGTGGCTTATGCCTGTAACTCTAGCACTTCGAGAGGCCAAGGTTGGGGGATCACTTGAGGTCAGGAGTTGTAGACCAGCCTGGCCAACATGGTGAAACCCCCCATCTCTACTAAAAGTACAAAAATTAGCCAGTTGTGGTGGCACATGCCTGTAGTCCCAGGTACTTGAGAGGCTGAGGCAGGAGAATCGCTTGAAACTGAGATGAGGAGGTTGCAGTGAGCCAAGACGGTGCCACAGCACTCTAGCCTGGGTGACAAAATGAGACTCCATCTCAAAAATAAATAAATAACCAGGCCGGGCACAGTGGCTCACACCTGTAATTCTAGCACTTTGGGAGGCCAAGGCAGGTAGATTGCCTGAGTTCAGATGTTCAAGACCAGCATGGGCAACATGGTGAAACCCCATCTCTACTAAAATACAAAAAATTAGTGGGTGTGGCAGTGTGCACCTGTAATCCCAGCTACTCGGGAGGCTGAAACAGGTGAATCACTTGAACCTGGAAGACAGAGGTTGTGTGAGCTGAGATCATGCCACTGCACTCCAGCCTGGGCGACAGAGTGAGACTCCGTCTCACAAAATAAAAATAAATAACCAAATTGAATACTTGTTGAGCAGAGAGCCAGGACGCCTACATCCCTCTTCCTGGAGCCTGACTTCTCTCAAGGTGGGGACCTTCTCTGATCCTTTCACATCCCACTCCCTGCCAGGTTTATGTTCATTCTCATGATCATCCTGACTGCCTTCCTCTGTGGCCTCAACAATATCTATGTGCCCTACCAGGAGACAGAGCGGCTGGGCAAGTATGCAGGGGCAGAGGCAGGATGGGAGGTGGAGAGCCTGGGATCTTGCAGCTTGGAGCCCTAGTGATCTCTCCTTTGTCCCTCCCTCCCTCATTTATTCACTCAATGAATTCTCTTGTTTGCTCATTCCCTCTTTGATTCACTGTCACTCATTCATTTGTTCATTTATACATTCATTAATTTTCTCATTTTCTCCCCAAACTTCTTATTTTGAAAAATGTCAATTCTATGAAAAGTAGATGCCCCTATACCCTTCACCTGGCTTCACCAATTGTTAACCTTTTGCCACACTTGCTTGATCTATTGCTCCCCCTTTTTTTTTTCCTGAAACACTTAAAAGGAAGTTGTAACTATCATGACCCTTAATCCCTAAACAGCTCAGGATGTCTCCTAAGAACATAACCACAAAAGTATTATCACACTCAAAAAATGTAACACCCAAAATGCCTAGATTGGTCTCCAACTCTTGGGCTCAAGCAATCTGCCCACTTCAGCCTCCCAAAATGCTAGGATTACAGGTGTGAGCCACCGCACCCTGCCACAATTTAAAATTGTTGGTATAAGTAGGGTCCATTCCATCCTGGCCCCACCCCAGAACATAAGGCCATGAAGACAGGAACATGCTTGTCTTGTCCACTGATGTATCCTTAGCACCTGTGACACTACTGTGCACTCAGTAAATACTGGTGCAAAGAATAACATTTGGAGCTCAGAAACAGCAAGTATCTACACCAGCTGAGGTGGTCCAAAGGGCTGCATAGAAGTGGGCACTCTTGGCCAGGTCCTGGGGGTAGCAGGGAGTGTGTCTGGGTGAGCTCAGGCTCTTCTCCCACCCCTCATTTCCTGTTCCTTACTTGGCCCAATATGCAAGATTCAATGAGACGTTCCAGTTTCTGTTCTGGACCATGTTTGGCATGGAGGAGCACAGCGTGGTGGACATGCCTCAGTTTCTGGTGCCCGAATTTGTGGGACGGGCCCTATATGGCATCTTCACCATTGTCATGGTCATTGTGCTGCTCAACATGCTCATTGCTATGATCACCAACTCCTTCCAGAAGATCGAGGTGAGTAACCGGAGGCCAATTTAGGCCAGGGAGAAGAAGGGAGAAAGGAATGGAGAAGAATAGGGTGCAAGACATTGGTGTCATGCTCTGCCTCCACTGTTGTCTTGTTCGTGGCTTTAGACAAGTGTTCCTCTGTAAAATGAGGGTCTTAGTGATGCTGTTAGTATTTCCAGACACCAAGTCTAGTGCTCATTCCCCTTTAGGGTTGGGCAGAGGAGTGGTGTTGTAGAAAAGTAAATGGGAACATGAGAGGGAGATGATGGGTTAGGGTCTGCAGGCTGGAGAACAGGCTGGGCAGGAACTGGATGTCAGAAAGATGAAAGAGTGGTGGGGAGAGAGGAAGCGGGGGACAGGCAGGAGAAATGTGGGTGATAGGGAAGGCTGGAGATAAGACTGGGGAGAATAAAGAGCCTGGCACACCACACTGGAGAATCAAAATTGTGAGGACTGGAGAAAAGAGAGGCAGTTTGAGTGGGCAGGAGGGTCATGTGCCAAAGGGGTCCTTGCACCACCCCCTGCTGCCCGGCCCCCAGGATGATGCCGACGTGGAGTGGAAGTTCGCACGCTCCAAGCTCTATCTGTCCTACTTCCGGGAGGGCCTGACGCTGCCTGTGCCTTTCAACATCCTGCCCTCCCCGAAGGCTGTCTTTTACCTTCTCAGGTGCTGACCTCAGAGCTCCCACTCACACCCCCAAGTCCCCAGGCCCTGCCCCCATTTCCCTAGGTCCTGTCCTCTAACCGACCTCTTCCCACCACTGAAATCTCTCAGGAGAACTTGCCAGTTCATCTGCTGTTGCTGTTCCTGCTGCAACACCAAGAAGCCAGAAAATCCCCCCGTCCCTACCTTTGTGAGTACCTCCTCAGCCTGTTGCTGGTCTCCCTGGCATCAGGCCTTCAACTCTATGTCTATACCATCAATTTGTCTGCATACCCCGGGCTTATCTATCTCTCCAGGTATGTTCTCCAGAAAGACTGTCCCAATTCCTACTCTCGGACATGGCTTCCCTTTCCCTCTTCCTGGCTCTGGCCATTTCCTAAATTTCCAACTCTGTGTCATGAAACCTAAACAGAAGTCCTTGCCACCCTCCTTCCAAGCTAGAAATACCCCTAAGCTCCAGACAGACCTTTTTTGTCCTAAACTGCTCCAAGACTTAGTTGAACATTTTTCAAAAACACATGTTAAGAAGCCAAAGGTAAATGTCCCACAAACTGAGCAGTTAGACGGCTAAGTGGCCTGAAAGAGGAGGCCAGGAGGCCGGGCATCCAAGGAGCTCACTTGCCCTCGAGGTCTACTCTCCAGCCCAGTCTGGCCTGGCATGAGGGTGCCTTCCTAATTCAGGCACTGCAGGTCTGTAGGGGGTTCTCCCCTCCTTACCATCGGCCTCCCAGCCCTCACCCATCCGTTCCTGGTTCTCTGTCCATCAGCCCTTCCCCAGCTTCTGGCCCCTGTCCTTCTACCTTCCAGATCCACACTGTGAGATGGAGGCCAGGGCCTAGGCGGGTCAGGGACAGAAAAGTCTACACAGACTTTGCCCTGGGTCTTTTTTGCCCAGGGCTGGAGAGGCATGAACAGTGATCAGAAGAAGGTTGAAGAGAATCTCTCTCGCCCTCCTGTCTTCCCATTCCAGGCCAATCCCGGGGCAGGGGCCATGCCTGGGGAGGGAGAGCGTGGATCCTACCACCTTCGCGTCATCAAGGCCCTGGTACAACGCTACATAGAGACTGCCCGGCGTGAGTTTGAGGAGACCCGGCGGAAAGGTGCGTCACCCTCCTCTAAGCTCTCCCCATTCCTGTTCCTTCCTCAGCTGGGATAAAGGCCCCATATCAGGGTCAGGTCCGCATTCAGCCTGCATAATATGTGGCCCCCTCCTGCCCTTGGAAGGGCAGCCTGCACAACGCAGCCCCTTGCACTCCATTACCCTCTGACCCATTCGGCATTGATTCCACTCATTTCATTTAAGTGCTCCTTCTTGCCTTCGTGTGTATTCAGTTATTCTCCCATCCAGTCCCTTACCCAGTCACTCATTCACCTCCTTCATTCACTCACTCATTTACTGACTCATCCCACCAACATTCATTGCTATGGCCTCCTTCGCTCCAGGCCCTGTCTTGGGACAGACGGGGCACTGTAGAGCAGGGGCACATGGGAAGCTTTCAGTCTAGTGAGGAAGAGAAACCGTCACACTGGGCATGAAGTGCAGCTAAGAGAGATGCGAATTGCTATGGGCGCCGAAGGAAGAAGGAGCTTGTCATTTTGAGAGGCAGAAGGAGAGAGCAGCAGAATGGATAAAGGGGCGGGGATCTGAATGGGACCCTGAAGGCTGGATGTGAGCTGGCTGGCCGTGACTGGGGAGAGGGCAGGTGGGTGGACGCACGAGTCTCTACCCAGTAACAGCTTTCCCCATGGCTCATTACCCTTCTCTGGCCCCCAGACTTTCCTTCTTTCCAGCTCCTCCCTCCCACCCCTGCTAGGATTCACCTGCCCCGGCTTCACCCACCCACCTGAGTCTTAGCCCACAAGCCTGATCTTCACTTCTTCCAGTTCTCCCTCAGAAACCCCAGATAGGGCAACCCCTGGGATTCTATAAAGGGTAAAAGGGGTACAGGGCAGGCTCATGCTCTGAAAGGCCCCTTGGTACTCCACCTCCTCCAGACCTGGGCAACAGACTCACAGAGCTGACGAAGACCGTATCTCGACTACAAAGCGAGGTAGCCGGCGTGCGGCGGACTCTGGCAGAGGGAGGAACACCCCGGCCTCCCGATGGTGCCAGTGTCCTCAGTCGCTGTATCACCCAAATGCGCAACAGTTTCCAAAACCTGGGGCCCCCCATTCCTGAGACCCCAGAGCTGACAGGACCCAGGATTGTGGGGACCCAGGAATCATCAGGAACCAGGCGTCAGGACACTGGAGAGGTGAGGACTCTGGCTTCTGGAGAGTCTGGCCCCAGATCCCCAGCTCATGTGCTAGTGCACAGGCAGCAGGAAACAGAGGGGGCTGAGGACCTGCCCCACAGGGAGGATTCAGGGACGGAGGAGAGGATCTGATACAGCAGAAGTGTCCCTTCTGTTGCTGAGCGCAGTAGCCTAGGAGGGTGAGGGTGGGGGCCCCGTGGGAGGAACCTGTGCTGCTTTCCTTGCTTCAATAAAGTTTCTCTTCTGGATGTGCAAGGTCTCTGGGCTGTGTGAGAATCTCTGTCTCTTGATGTTTTGAGGTGCTCCTGCTTCTTTCCCCTGAAATGGACCCTTGTGGAAACAGGGCAGAAAAATGTGCTCTTGAGCTTAGGATCCTACTTTGAGCTTCCTCAGATCTTTCATGGAGAGAGTTCTGGACCATGAGGCGGGAGGCCGGGGAGGCGGGAGGCCAGGGAGGCAGGAGGCCGGGGTTCAATGGGAACCCTCTGACCAATTGCTTCCTTCCTTGGCTGTGCATTCCTCACCTGACAAGTGGGGCTGAGGAATCACCTGCCTGCTTTCCTGCTTTCGTGGTTGTCATGAGGACCCTCTAGCTGTTTAAGCTTCTGGATTTGCAAGTTAGAGTGTGTGACATGGGTCTGCACAGGAGACCATGTCTACAAGTGACCAAGAAGTGAGTTTTTTTAGTCCCTCAGTCAGTCCCTCAGCCTTGCAAGGCCAGAGTGAAGCAGTCTCATAGAAGAAGCCAATCATAAAATTCCATTGCTCCACACTGCAATACTGTTTAATCAAATGGCTGACTCATAAAACTCCATGTCTCCACACTACAACACCGCTTAATCAAGTGGCTGCCTCAGTACTTCCCTTGCTTATCCCAGGAAGTCCCCACCACATAGTAGAGTTTCCTCATCCCTGCCGTGGCCTCCCCAGCCCCACATCCTGGTTGGGGAGAAGGCTGCTAGGACTGGGTCTGGAACCATGTTCTTGCTTCTCGAGGCTTCTGGAGGCGCCTCTTCTTCATATGAAGGTCACCCGTTCCCAGGGCTCCTAAGTGGCAGGTTTTGGACTTTCAGGGCCCAATCCCTGAGAGCTGGAACTCCCCAGGGGCCAAGGGCAGGGTCTTCCAGGGAGGCAGAAAGAAGGCACCCTCAGATTGTGACTCTGGCTGCACCCCTGCTGGAGGGAGAAGAGGAAGGGGTCAGCAGGGCGAGGGGGAGTCAAAGCAGCTGAGGGAGGATGGAAGAGCAACTCACCTGGTGCAGACACACAGCCCTGCCTCTTCTCCCCTGCAACAGACAGCAGGGTGAGGCCTCTGTGCTGACAGACTCACACCCAAACTACCTGGCCCACCAGGCCCTTGCAGGGCCATTTCCCCTCTCAATCTATCTTTCCCTTCACCTAAAGGTAAACTTGTGACTTCCCTTCCTCCTCCTTCCTCCAGGAAGTCTTTACAGATTGACTTTCCATCCCTCTTCCCACCCAAGACCCAGCCACTCCTCCATCTGTCCCTGCCTGAGCACTTGGGAATGGCACGTAAGTCCCCTGTCACCTCCATCAAGCCCAGGGCCTCCTGAGATCTGAAGCAGTCTTTCTGCTGCTTGCTAATCTCCTTAACCAGGTTCTTTTGGTCTATTAGACTGTAGCAGATGGACCCATCTGAGACTATTCAGAAATCTGGAAAACATAGGACCCAAAAAACTTGCGTCACAGAAGACAGTAACGCCAGCTGACTTCCACCCCTCAAGTCCCCTTTCACCAATTGGGTCTCCCAAAGGCCCCAAGGATTATTTTGAAGGGACGTCCTGGCTTATTTCACCCACCCTGCCAGTCCTGCTTCCCCCATGCATAGCTCACCACCCAGAAAGGCGCAGTTAAAGTGGCTACAGGTCTGATTATAGCTCCAGAGAGTCACCAGGCTCTGGGCTCCATCCTGGGAGAATCTGGTAACCAAGAAGACTTCATGGGGGGGAATCAACACCTCACGCTCCTTGGGAAAGACAGACAAGGCCTGGATAGGGGCCCCAAAGCAAGTTGTTAGAGAGAAGAGGGTGGCATTACCAAATCTGCGGGCCACTGACTTATCCAGGGAGCTGGAGGCAAACTGGCCTAAGCGGACAGAGTCCCCGAGCCTCTTGGGTTCAAAGCGAAGGCTGCCCACACCTCGGAACACCACCTCCCCAGACCCCCTGCTGCAGCCCCCATCGCCTCGAAGCAGCTGCAGGGCCCGGATCAGGTAGAAATGCAAGGCCTTGAAGGGAAAGTGCCTCATGTAGAGCTCCCGGGAGCCTCCGCCCAACCGCACGGCCTGATTTAACTCCCAGTACAAGGTGTTAGATGAGTTGGTGTAGACCATAATGGCTATTCCATGATGGGCTTTGAAGCCGGGAGGCAAGGTGAGCCCTCGTTGCCTGTGCTCCCAGGCCGCCTGGGCTGCCTCCCAGGATTCCCGCAGCAGGGCATGGTGGGCCATTTCCTCCTTCAGCAAGGGGACTGCCTTCTTCTCCATCTCCTCTGCACAACCCACATAGGCATCATCAAAGGTGTCTGGAGCCAGGCCCAGGGGCAGGATGGGAACAGCCTGGGCCTGTGTAGGAAGGAAGAGAGGTGCCATATAGAAAAAAGCATGAGTTCAGAGCACTGGACAGGGGTACTGGTGACAGACCCATCCAGAAACACAGAATCTCATTTCTATCCCCAAATATCGATGTATGCAATTTGGCAAGGGCCCAAAAAAGGCTTAAATAACAGGTGCTGAAGTCAGACAGACATTAACTAAAATCTTTTTTTTTTTTTGAGAGAGAGAGAATCTTGCTCTGTCGCTGAGGCTGGAATGCAGTGGTGAGATCTCTGCTCACTCCAGCCTCAGCCTCCCAGACTAGACTTATTCTCCCACCTCAGCCTTCTGAGTAACTGGAATTAACTGTGCATACCACCATGCCTGGCTAATTTTTTTCTTTTTTTGAGATGAAGTCTCAGTCTGTTGCCCAGGCTGGAGTGCAATGGCACAATCTCAGCTCACTGCAACTTCCACTTCCTGGGTTCAAGTGATTCTCCTGTCTCAGCCTCCCAAGTAGGTGGGATTAATGGCGCGTGCTACCATACCAGCTACTTTTCTGTATATTTAGTAGAGACAGGGTTTCACCATGTTGGCCAGACTGGTCTTGAACTTCTGACCTCAAGTGATCTACCAACCTCAGCCTCCTAAAGAGCTGGGATTACAGACATGAGCCACTGTGTCGGCCTAATTTTTGTATTTTTAGTAGAAATGGTGTTTTGCCATTTTGGCCAGGCTGGTCTCAAACTCCTGACCTCAAGTGATCCTCCCACCTTAGTCTCCCAACGTGCTGGGATTACAGGTGTGAACCATTGCTCCTGGCCTGAAATCTTGACTTTACCACCTATTTGCTGTGAGGTCTCGGGCAAGTGTTATAACTTTTCTGAACTTGAGGATGCTTCCAGCCTCACAGTTATTATGAAGAAAGCATAAAGAGCTTCACTTCTGTACAACCTAAAAGGGGTCATCCTGTCATTAGAAAGGTTCCTGCAGCTGGTGGGAGGTGGGAGGTGGGACTAGATGACTGCCAAGCACTTTTCTGGCTGTAAGATCTGGCACGCAGGCATCTGCAAATATTACACACAGCCAGTGTCCTGACCTTCAGCCGCATTCTCCTCAGGCTCTCTTTCCTGCTCACCCTGAAGGAGGCCCTTGCAGGTGCTCAGCCACCACACCAAATCGCTGTCAGCTCTGAGACACCTGAGTCCTCCCCTGCTCTATACCCACATTTGGGGTAGGGAAGGCGGGGAGGCCAAGCCTTGGTTAGGAGAAGCTGCCAGGACTGAAGCACACAGGTAGCCCAAGGAGGCTTGCCCGGGCTGTGCCTGCGCTGGGAGATGAGAGGTGGAAAGGAGAATGTTGGAGGCATCCAGGGAGGGATGGAGGCGGGGGTTCTAGGAGACAGAATGGGACTGGAGCTCCCTGCAGAGACAGAGATTTCTGAGAGGCGGAGAGTTAAGAGTGGAATCCTAGGGAAGAGTCCCTGAGAGAGGGTTGTGAGGAGTCTGCCCCGCAATGTCCTCCATGGGGGCAGGAAATGGTTCCTGGAGTTACCTGCCAGAAGGCTTGGAGGCCGAGGCAGCCCAGGGCGATCAACAGACCAGCCAGCGCCATCCCTGGTGGAGACGTGAGGGCCAGGTCCCAGGTCCGAGTGAGGGCGGGACCACCGGCGCTGGAGTCCTGGCTTCGAGGGGCTCCAGGCGCGCGGGGTCCCGGGTCCAGGACTGAGGCCCCGGCGGGGCGTGGGTGGGGTCTCGGAGTTTATGGATCCCCCGCCCCGAGTCTTCGCTCTCAACTCGCGAAGCCACTTCCTCAGAGCCTCCGGTCCCGGGACCTTTATGAGACGGTAAAGGCGGGGCCGCAGTTTGTCTCCGCCCGAGAGGGGAGGGCCGGGGGCCGAGGACCCACCTGCGGGTTGCGGAGGCCGCGAGCCGGAGGGAGCCTCAAGGGTTCGGGCGGGCGCTGCGCAGTCCCGGAGTCCGGCTGAAAGCGAGGTTCCCGGGGCTAACTATAGACCCCGCGCAGTAACCCGACACCCCGTTCCCAGCGCCGCACGCGGGGGCGAGAGCGGGCGCGGCTGGGCTGGGGGCCTGAGGCCAACTCCCCTTCCCAAGGACTGCGGGGTCTTTCTGCGGGACCCTCTGGCTGTGAGCGAGCGGGAGGGAACTTGTGAGACTGGGCCTCTCCCTCAGGTGGGCCCTACCGGGCTGTCCCCAGGCCCCCAGACCACCAGGCCAGGAGGCCCCGCGGGGATCCCGCCAGCTAAGAGGTCACCCTTCGAGCACTCGTATTTGCATACAGTTTGCATATGGCCCACACCCTGGGCCACGTGCTCCAGCATCTGAGCAGCGCCCGCTCCCTCCTTGCTCTGCGCCCTCTCCCCCTTCGCCTTCAGGAGCATTCAGAACCCTTGGTCGCCGATACACCAGGTCCAGGTTCGCCCCTCCCCCAGACCTCTGAGACTCAGGTGACCCGTGTTTGTAAACACTGGCCTTTCCCCCATCTCCTCTGGGCTTATCTATAAATAACCTGGCTCTGAGAGTTGGATGCCGCCTCAGAGGTCATGGGAGAAGGGGCCAGCAGAGGAACTGGTTGCTCAGGGAAGAGCTACCTAGTAGCCTGAGCCAGGAAGAGCTGGGATGTCACCCCTCCTCCCGCCAGCGGCCGGAGGACTTGAGAGATGCTAGAGCTACCCAAAGGACTCCATCCTGGTCTGGCTCATTAGTTTCCCCCATCCCTGTCCCCTTGCCCCCTCAGATTGTCAGCCAAATAAAAAGTTTCTTCCACCTAGAATCCTGCTGTCTCCCAAAATCCTTTCTGTAGACCAAACAGAAAGACAAACTGTTGGTCCAGGCTTGAAAGAGGGTGGGAAGGGAGGTGCTCCTAAGTGCTTGTTAGAAAAACGGCTCCAGGACAAGTTCTTTTGCCCCCTTCTTAGAGTCTAGTCATCCCAAAGCCCTCCCAGATTTTAAAATCAGCAATCACCCTACTGTTTACCGACATGGTGAAAAACAGCATTTGCTTGCGTATGCTGCCTGCGTATCCTTCCTCTCTCTGGAGGAAGCTGAATGTTTGCAGTTGCTTGAAGAGAAGATACCACCTGGAGTCAGCTTGGCCTCCTGGGACAGCCCCTGAGACCAGATCTACGGGGATAGCTGCTTTGTCCCCACACCCTCTGGCTTTGAGGAATTGTTTCTCCCATGCCAGAACTCAAAATAAGGTCCCAAGAGATGGACTCAAGTCTAGTCATTGGGTAGGGATCCTAAGTGTTGGCAGAAAGTCCTTCAAGATCACCTGGCAAGTCAGGACTGGGCTGGGACCCAGAACCCAGCCTCCTTAGTCCCAATCTCTCCTGGCACCTTAGTTAAGTCTCAGTGTTCACATGAAAGGAACAAAATCCAAGGAGATGCTCTCTGAGTCCAGGGCTCTGAAGCTTCCTCCTCTCTTCCTCCTCCCTGGCTGACCAGAGTGCAGGATCACAGCCAGTGAGGAGGCAGTTGTCCCAGCCTGGATCCCCAGTGCTTCAGTCCATCTCCTCTCTGGGATTCCCTTTTTTTTCTTTTTTCTGTGGAAAGAACACTGGGCAGGTCAGACTGGGAAGAGGCTGGTGTTCATGAGACCTGAGGAGACATCCAGAAATAGATGGGGAGTGTAGCCTTTCTGAGCAGCTGTGTGGGGGAGGTGCAAGGGGTGGGGATTGACAACATAAAAAAAAACTTGTCCTCTCCTTTCCTGGTGGCCATGGAGGAGACCAGCAGCAGCTTCCCCACACAGGACAAGGCTTAGGTAAGGAGCACACCATTCTCCTCCTGGGTGCTGGGCAGGAAAGATGATTTTGAGGTGAAGTTTGGGAGATGAATGGTGGAATTTTAGGAGTCGTGAGAAAGTTTCCAGGAAACTTTGATGCAGAAGTTTGGGATACCTAGGAAGATTGGGAGCCATGGGAAGTTTGGGATTCCTGGGGAGAGATTTGAGGTCACATTCCCAGAAGAGGATGTTCAGCAAGGGCCTTGATGAGAAACTGACAAAAGAATTGCCCCGAGTGGGATGAGAAGGAGGACAGAAAGCCAGCTCCCTTGGGCTAGAAAAGCAATTGCTTAGAGTCCCCGGCTCCTTGGGCCCGTGCCCACCCCATCCCTCTGGCTCCTGCCACATCTCCCCTAACACTGGTCACCAAGGCCAGCCACCCACCTGCTCTGCAGTGGTCTACACTGCTAGCTGTGCTGAGAAAGCTCCTCAGACTCTCAACAAACATTTTGGGGGCATCCCCTGTGCCTGGCCTTGGCATATATGGTCCCTGCCCTCAAGGAACTCACAGGCCAGGAGAGGAGCCAGGCACACATAAGGGCAGCACAGTGTGATAAGGACAGTGACAGAGGACAGCACAGGGTGATATGGAAGCTCAGAGGAGTCAGGGGGCTTCCTAGAGGAGGTGACCCCCAGGCTAGGTCTTCAAGAGTAGGTAGCCAGGAGAAATGTCCCAAGGAGAGGGGCGATGTGTGCAGAGCGACAGGGAGGGGAACCACGGAGCCCCACCTGGGACTTTGTTCTGTACTACAGAAGCCAAGCAGGAGTGGTGGGTGCGGGGCTGCAGAGGGCATAGAGGGCCAGGATAAGGATGCTGGCCTCTGTCCTGAGGGTATGGAGGGATGTTTTGTTTATTTGCTTTTTTTCCCCAGATGTATTCTTTTTTTTCTGGAGACGGAGTTTTGCTCTTGTTGCCCAGGCTGGAGTGCAATGGTGCATTCTCAGCTCACCGCAACCTCCGCCTCCTGGGTTCAAACGATTCTCCTGTGTCAGCCTCCCAAGTAGCTGGGATTACAGGCATGTGCCACCATGCCCAGCTAATTTTTTGTATTTAGTAGAGACAGGGTTTCACCATGTTGGCCAGGATGGTCTCGATCTCTTGACTTTGTGATCCGCCTAACTCGGCCTCCCAAAGTGCTGGGATTACAGGCGTGAGCTACCTCTCCTGGCCCTTAGATGTATTCTTATCTCTTCCCTCATAATTTTCATCTCTGCATTTTTACTCTGTATTTTGAGATATTTATTCTAGTCAGTTTTGGCACAGAGGGCTTTTAAGCAGGTAATGAACATGACCAGAGTTGCCCTTTAAAAACATCGCTCTTCCTGGCGCAGGTTAGTGGGGCTAATTTTGGAGGTGGGAGGTCAGCAAGGAGCCAGACAAACCTGAGCCAGGACAGAGGGTGCGGCTATTGAGGGGAAGGAGAATCTAGGATAGACTCCATCTCACCCAGCATTAGATGGCAACTATGTGAATGTTTGATGACTGACTGACTGAATGGACACCAGGTGACCACCACGGGTGAGTGGGTGAATAATAGGGATGGTTTATTATGTGAGACTTGCCATGGCAAATTAACAGGAGCCACCCTGAGATAAACTAAGCCTAAAGAGGATTTTTTTTTTTTATGAGATGGAGTTTCGCTCTTGTTACCCAGGCTGGAGTGCAATGGCACGATCTCGGCTCACTGCAACCTCCACCTCCTGGGTTCAGGCAATTCTCCTGCCTCAGCCTCCCAAGTAGCTGGGATTACAGGCATGCATCACCACACCCAGCTAATTTTTTAGTATTTTTAGAAGAGACAGGGTTTCACCATGTTGACAAGGATGGTCTCGATCTCTTGACCTCGTGATCCACCCACCTCGGCCTCCCAAAGTGCTGGGATTATAGGCGTGAGCCACCTCACCCGGCCCCTAAAGAGGATTTTATCACAAGGATACCAGAGTGTCTCATGAAACCCAAGGGCCAAATGCAAAGAGCCTTTAGAAAGCCAAGGAGGAGTGTGGTTCCACCTGACCTCTGGCTTCATCCATCAAGCAGCTCGCCCTCTGCCTTTCAGCCTTCTTGCTCTGGGGACCTCACCTCTTCCCTGATTTCAATCACCTGTGACTCAGATGGCTCCTTGATTATCCATTCTACTACCTCTTCGACATTTGCTCCAGGGAGTTCACATTTCTCATCATTTCCCCTCCAAACCCAATAATTCATTCAATACATTTTTAACTGGGACTACAATAATGAGCAAGATGGGCTTTTCAAGTCTATTCGGATATAACATCGTGCCTATAGTAACAAAAAGTTATTGTGCACTTAAACATGAGTGAAGAGGATAGATCTCACATTAAGTGTTCTTGCTACATGAAAATCAAAAACAAAACAAAACAAAATAAAAATAAAAACAAGGCCGGGCGCGGTGGCTCAAGCCTGTAATCCGAGCACTTTGGGAGGCCAAGGTGGGTGGATCACGAGGTCAAGAGATCGAGACCATCCTGATCAACATGGTGAAACCCCGTCTCTACTAAAAATACAAAAAATTAGCTGGGCATGGTGGCGCGTGCCTGTAGTCCCAGCTACTCAGGAGGCTGAGGCAGGAGAATTGCCTGAACCCAGGAGGTGGAGGTTGCAGTGAGCCGAGATCACGACATTGCACTCCAGCCTGGGTAACAAGAGCGAAACTCCGTCTCAAACACAAATAATAAATAAAAATAAAAACAAGAGGCCGGGTATGGTGGCTTACACCTGTAATCTCAGTAGTTTGGGAGGCTGAGGCAGGCCAATCACCTGAGGTCAGGAGTTTGAGACCAGCATGGCCAACATGGAGAAACCCTGTCTCTACTAAAAATACAAAATTAGCCAGGCGTAGTGGCACATGCCTGTAATCCCAGCTATTTGGGAGGCTGAAGCAGGAGAATCTCTTGAACCCGGGAGATGGAGATTGTAGTGAGCTGAGATCACACATTGCACTCCAGCCTGGGCAACAAGAGTGAAACTCCATCTCAAAAAACAAAAAAAAAAACCCAAGGCTAGGTGCAGTGGCTCACACCTGTAATCCCAGCACTTTGAAAGGCCTAGGCAGGTGGATCACCTGAGGTCAGGAGTTTGAGACCAGCCTGGTCAACATGGTGAAAACCCTTCACAACTAAATACGAATGCAAAATCAGGTCCTCTGATCCCATGTCCTCAGTCTGTCTTCATGCTGCTCCTCCACCCCAAGCCTCTGATTTATCTCATTTACTGTAGAGCAGATGCAGACAGAAACAGAGCTGTGGAGATGCAATGAGAGATACAGTTGGGCATAGTGGTGGGCACCTGTAGTACCAGCTACTCAGGAGGCTGAGGTAGGAGAATCCTTTGAAGCTGGGAAGCAGAGATTCACTGCTCTCCAGCCTGGGCGACAGAGTGAGACCTTGTCTCAAAATAATAAATAAATAAATAAATAATGAAAACAAAGGGATACACAGAAACTTGGAGGTGTCAAAGCTGTTTATAACCTTGATTGTGGTAATGGTAACATGAATGTAGCTTATTTCCAAACTCACCAAATTGTATGTATTAATTTTGTGCAGTTTTTTTGTATACTAATTATACTTCAATGAGGCTGAAACAAAAAAAGTTGCGCAAGGCTGTGTTGGAGCAGGACACTCTGCAGTCACGTAAGAATGGTGAAAGAAGATGTGCAATAAAAGAGCAGCTTCATTTTTTTTAAGTCTACTCTGCTTTTCCTCTGCATTTCCAGTTTAAAGTATGAAACCTCGGTGTCATCCTTGATTTTTCCCTCTCTCACATCCGTCTCTATAACCCATCAGACATCAAGTCTTGTAAATTCTACCTCCTAACTCTGTGTCTATCCTCACTGCCATTCTCTTAGTCAGGTCCTCTGATTCCATGTCCTCCATCTGCCTTCATGCTTCTCCCCAATCCCAGGCCTCTGGTCTGTCTTGATTCCTGTAGAGCAGATACAGACAGAAAGAGAGCTGTAGAGACACAATGAGAGAGACAGCTCACCTGGTGAGCTTTTGCTGCATAATCATTTTGCCATGTGCCACAAAATCTTAGTGGCAAACACACATTTACTTCCATGCTCGAAGTCTTCAGGTTGATGCTGATTGGCTCATCTAAACTGGACTTGCTCGGGCAGCTCTGCTCAGGCTGCCCGTCTGGCTCAGCAGGGCTCTTCCTTGCTCTGGGCTGGGCCTGGGTCTGTTCCTCACCTGTTCATTCTGGTGGTCCAGACTAAAGAAGACCAAAGAAAACGCTCTCGGTTTCCTTCCCCCAAAAGCAGACCCGGAGACAAGTCCATGGGTGCAGTGAGCTTCATTGTAAAGCGATCCCAAGAAATACAAGTGAGGGGGTGGCAAAGTCAGACAAAGAAGAGAAAAACAGCCAATAAAAAGCCTGTTACCATTGTGATCAACTAGTCCCACTGGCAGCCCTCTAAGGGACAGGAAGTCTGACTTCCAGATCTCATTGGTTGAAGGCTGTCCTTGGGAACATTAAATTCCCTACACTTTCGGCCTTCCCTGTGCTTGCAGAAAACAGGCTCCCAGGGTGATGGAGAATGCCTCAGACACAGAAAAATGTGAGCCCTAAAAGTGGGAGGCTGACAGCCTGCATGAGAACTACCCACTGCACCTGCATGTGGGCTTGAAGATGGGCTCCGGGTATATGGACTGAGGAATCCACAGTGTCAGGTACACTCTCTTTGCATCCATAGATCAACTCTCAGGAAGACTCTGATTGGCCTTCTTGGGTCCTGTGTCCATCCATGAACCAATCACCATGGCCAAGACCTTAGGGCATCAGTTCTGGGGCATGTGTTCCCCTCTTGGAGTGCATAGAGTGAGAAAAGCCCCACCTGAGCCCATGACTGGAGTCTACACAGGAAAGTGAGGAACTAGTACAGTAGCTCAAGCCTCCTTGGTGGACTTCAAGAGACCACAGACAAAAGCTCAAGTTTTTTTTTTTTTTTTTTTTTTTCTGAGACTGAGTCTCGCTCTGTCGCCTAGGCTAGAGTGCAATGGCGCAATATCAGCTCACTGCAACCTCTGCCTCCCGGGTTCAAGTGATTCTCCCACCTCAGCCTCTGGAGTAGCTGGGATTACAGGTGAGCACTACCACACCTGGCTAATTTTTTTGTATTTGTAGTAGAGACAGGGTTTCACCATGTTGGCCAGGTTGGTCTTGAACTTCTGACCTCAAGTGATCCACCTGCTTCAGCCTCCCAAAGTGCTGGGATTACAGGTGTGAGCCACTACGCCCAGCCTCCAGTCATTTTTTTTGGCTGCCACATACCCTGCCCAATAGCCTTCCATCCTGGAATGGGTTAGATCTCTCATGCTTTACATCCCACTGTGATGCCATTTTCTTCCTCTTCCTTATTCTGTTCCTGCTCCTGCTTCTTTTTTTTGAGACAGAGTCTCAGTTTGTTGCCAGGTGCCAGGCTGGAGTGCAGTGGCACAATCTTGGCTCACTGCAACCTCCGCCTCCAGGGTTCAAGCAATTCCCCTTCCTCAGCCTCCCGAGTAGCTGGGACTACAGGCACATGCCACCATGCCCAGCTAATTTTTGTATTTTTAGTATAGACAAGGTTTCACCATGTTGGTCAGGATGGTCTCAATCTCTTGACCTCGTGATCCGCCTGCCTCGGCCTCCCAAAGTGCTGGGATTATAGGCTTGAGCCACTGCACCCGGCCCTGCTTCTACTTCTTTGAGATGGAGTCTTGCTCCATCACCCAGGCTAGAGTGGTGTAGCCCAATCTCAGCTCACTGTAACCTCTGCCTCCCAGGTTCAACTGATTTTCCTGTCTTTGCCTCCCAAGTAGCTGGGATTACAGGTGAGTGCCACTGCGCCCAGCTCATTTTTTGTATTTTTAGTAGAGCCAGCGTTTCAACATTTTAGCCAGGCTGGTCTCAAATTCCTGACCTCAGATGATCTACTGCCTCGGCTTCCAAAAGTGCTGGATTACAGACATGAGCCCCCATGCTCAGACAGTTTTTATTTTTTTAATGAGACAAGCTGATCTCAAACTCCTGGGCTCAAGTGATCATCCTGCCTCAGCCTCCCAAGTAGCTGAGATTATAGGCATACGCCACCATGCCCAGCTGATGCTGTTCTGTATATACTGTGTGCTTCCTCTGGTTAGCTCCTCATTTAAATAGCACTCCTGCTACCAATTTGTTTTAGTTTGGTTCCTTTTACTACTTGAAATTATACACTTCTCTTTTTTTTTTGAAATGGAGTCTCACTGTGTCACCAAGGCTGGAGTGCAGTGGCACAATTTCAGCTCACTGCAACCTCCGCCTCCCATGTTCAAGCAATTCTCTGCTTCAGCCTCCCAAATAGCTGGGATTACAGGTGCCTGTCACCACACCCAGCTAATTTTTCTATTTTCAGTAGTGGCAAAAGTCAGACAGAGAAGGGAAAAAGAGTGGCAAAGTCAGAGAAGAGAAAAGCAGCCAATAAAAAGCCTGTTACCACTGTGATCAACTAGTCCCACTGGGGACCCTCTAAGGAACAGGAAGTCTGATGTCCAGCCCTCATTTTAGTAGAGACAGTTTCACCTTGTTGGCCAGGCTGGTCTTGAACTCCTGACCTCATGATCCACCAGCCTCAGCCTCCCAAAGTACTGGGATTATAGGCATGAGCCACCGCACCCTGCTCAGGGAAGTGGGTTTTCATAGCTCACTGCAGCCTCAACCTCCTGGTCTCAAGCAATCCTCCTAACTTCAGCCTGCAGAGTTGTTGGGACTACAGGTATGTACCACCACACACATATTGCCCAGGCTGGTTTCAAACTCCTGGGCTCAATTAATCCTCCAGCCTCAGTCTCCGAAAGTGCTGGGATTATAGGCTGGAGCCACCATGCCTGGCTGTAGTTGTTCATAATTATATCCTTAGCGCCTGACATGCTACAGATGCTAAAATAATGATAATTGTTGAGTAAATGAGTAAGAAGCTTTTGAGGGGGAGAAGATAATGAGCTCCATTTTGGACATGTGGAATTTAGTAAAAACTATGGCTAACCCCATTGCCCAGAGACGCTCATACCTCAAATTTAAATTGTATATTAGCAATTACAGAATCGTAAGTTTGAAGATTCATAAATTATAGACATATAGGATCTCAGGGTCTCAGAGTCACTGAGTTAACCAAACTCAGGTTTCCCAGAGCCAGAGTGGAGGATAAAGCACTGACATTTAACCTAAATGAGACTGGGGGCAGAGGCATAACCACCCTGATATTTATGTAACGTTTGTGTGAAGGTGCATATAATCATTTTCTGAAGTGGGGGTTTCAGCTTTTTATTTATTTTTATTTTTTTGATACGGAGTTTCGCTCTTGTTGCCCAAGCTGGAGTGCAGTGGCACGATCTCGGCTCACTGCAACCTCTGCCTCCTGGGTTCAAGTGATTCTCCTGCCTCAGCCTCCCGAGTAGCTGGAATTCCAGGCATGCGCCACCATGCCCGGCTAATTTTTGTATTTTTAGTAGAGACAGGGTTTCACCATGTTGACCAGGATGGTCTTGATCTCTTGACCTTGTGATCCACCTGCCTCGGCCTCCCACAGTGCTGGGATTACAGGCGTAAGCCACCGCGCCTGGTTTCAGCTTTTATCAGATTCGAAAAGATAAAGAATCACTCACTATATTAACATTTGTGTTCAGAAAGAAAACAGAGTCTGGGAGCTATGGTTCATGCCTGTAATCCCAACACTTTGGGAGGCCAAGGAGGGTGGATCCCTTGAGCCCAGCAACTCAAGATCAGCCTGGGCAACATGGCTAAGCTCCATCTCTACAAAAAAATATAAAAATAAGCCAGACATCATGGTGTGTGCCTATAGTCTCCGCTACTCGGGAGGCTGAGGCTGGACGATGGATTGAGCTCAAGAGGTTAAGGCTGCAGTGAGCTATGACTGTGCCACTGCACTCCAGCCTGGGCAATAGAGCAAGACGCTGTCTCAAACAAACAAAAACTAGATACCATTGTTCCTGCCAGTTAAATGGAAATTAAAAAGAGATCAATCATATTCAGCACTGGCAAAGATGTGGAATAAAGGGCACTCTCATCCATTGTTGGTGGGGTGGCAGTTTCTATCAAAATAAAAAATATTCATATTCTTTAAATCTCATTTTTACTTCTCAAAATCTTTTCTATGAAAACACGCACACAAGTAGACAAGAATTTATATACCTGAATATTCACTGTAGTATTGTGTATAATATTTTAAAATTAGGAAGAAAACCTAAGTGTTCATAAGTTATGAAATGGTTTATGGTTTACACCATGAGATATACTAAGCTGCCATAATATGAGCAAAGGAGATATTTATGTACTGATATGGAAGAAAGTTCATGATGTATTTTTTCTGAGAAAAAAAGGTAATAAAATGTGTATGTGTAAGCATGTTTCCTTTTAGTTCTTAAAAAAAATGACAATAAGGCAGGACACGGTGGCTCACTCCTGTAATCCCAACACTTTGGGAGACCAAGGGTGGCAGATCCCTTGAGGTCAGGAGTTCAAGACTAGCCTGGTCAGCATGGTGAAACCCTGTCTGTACTAAGAATACAAAAATTAGCTGGGCATGGTGGCAGGTGCCTATAGTCCCAGCTACTCAGGAGTCTGAGGCAGGAGAATCGCTTGAACTCAGGAGGCAGAGGTTGCAGTGAGCTGAGATCACGCCCAGACAACAAAGTGAGACTCAGTCTCAGAAAAAAAGAAAGAATGAAAGAAAAGAAAAAAACCTGCCTGTTCCATTCGAGACCCGATGCCTGGAGCCACTTGGTACACTCTACCTGTCCCCCAACAGGGAGGGTGCAGAAGGCTTATGGTTCCCACCACTTCCCTTGGGGAAGCCAGTACCCTCTGTCCTCTCCTGCTCTTATGAGTCCCTATTCCCCTAGCACCCAGGGTTTATATCTGTCCCTCCCTGGAAGCACCAAAGACTCATTCCACAAGAGAACTGCAGGGAAAGGGAGCAACCCCTGGACCTGGAGTCCTGCTAAGGCCATATCAGCTGAACACTCCTTGATCTGCCCCTGTCCCAACCTCACAACCCCTGTGAGGTGATACCCAGGCCTCTCACATGGCAGTCGAGTCCCTTCATGAGTGGCCCCAGTCTTCCCAATGTTCCCACCCTGCAAGCTCTGCCAGCCTAGATGACATGTCTTTCCCTCTTCACATACTCAGAGTTCCCACCTCCAATACCTTTGCTTTTCCCATTCCCACTGCACAGAAGTCCTTTCCCAGCTGAAATGCCAATCTTTTCTCTCCCAGTCTCCACTTGCTGACATCTTAGTCTCCTATTCATCCTGCAAGACCCTGTTCACGTCACCTCCCCCAGGAAGTCACCCATGTTCCTTCCAGCAAGGACAGTCATCTCTCTTCTGAACCTCAACATCTATCTTATGACTCTCAGTGCCAAGCACTAGGAATGGCATAGACCAAGTGTCAATTCATGTTTATTAAACTATACAAATTAACAGTGCAATTCTCCAGATGAGGAAACTGAGACCCAAAGAGAGACAGCAACTGGCCCAGTGTCACCAGCATGCAGATGCCTGCCATGATGTCTCTGCTTCTTGTGTCTGTGGGCCTCATGGAAGCACTTCAGGTATGGGCATCCCTCATGGTCCCCATCCCAGCAGGGAACTGAGCTATCGGCTTCTTCTGAACCCTGGATGGAGAAAGAGAGAGAGAGAGGAAAGAATGCCTGATACTTCCCTTGGGGATCACTCATCCTGAGGGGACAGCCCCAGATGCTAGTCTTAGGGAAATTATAGCCAGAGGTTCCCAATCCCCTTCCCCTCCACGTGTGTTTGGGGCCCTTGGTGCCTTTCTCAGTGGAGGGCAGAGCTGGATGGCAGGGGACTCATTCTCCCAGGGGCCTATCCTCTCGATCCCTGCTGCTCCTGCCCCCTCAGGCCCAGAGTCACTCCATCACACGTCGAGACCTCTTCTCTCAAGAGATGCCACTGGACATGGCCCTGACCTCCTTTGATGACCAGTACGCTGGCTGTGCCACCGCCATGACAGCTGCTCTCCTGGATCTCAACCACACGGAGTTCCAGGCCAACAAGGTATATGCAGAAGGCTGGGCACTGGCAAGCAGCCAATGGCAGGAGCGCCAGGCCTGGGGTCCAGAGTGGAGCCTCAGCCCTACCCGTTCACCCCCGCCACCTCCAGGCTTCCGCGATGAGCATGGGGTAGCCCTCCTGGCCTACACAGCCAACAGCCCCCTGCACAAGGAGTTCAATGCAGCAGTGCGTGAGGCGGGCCGCTCCCGGGCCCACTACCTCCAACACTTCTCCTTCAAGACACTCCATTTCCTGCTGACAGAGGCCCTGCAGCTGCTGGGAAGGAGGCAGCATCCACCCCGGTGCCACCAGGTGTTCCGAGGCGTGAATGGCCTGCGCTTCCGACCAGCAGGGCCTGGGGCCACTGTTAGGCTGGGGGGCTTTGCCTCCGCCTCCCTGAAGAATGTTGCAGCCCAGCAGTTTGGTGAGGACACCTTCTTTGGCATCTGGACCTGCCTTGGGGCCCCTATCAAGGGCTACTCCTTCTTCCCTGGAGAGGAAGAGGTGCTGATCCCCCCCTTTGAGACCTTCCAAGTGATCAATGCCAGCAGACCGGCCCAGGGGCCTGCCCGCATCTACCTCCGGGCCCTGGGCAGGCGCAGCACCTACAACTGCGAGTACATCAAAGGTAGGAGGATAAGCGCTGGTCAGCACCTGTGCGGAAGGTGGGCCTTCCGCATCCACCAGGGACTTTGGCAAACCCAAGCCCCTATCCTGTGTCCTGTGTATCCTGTGTCCCAGAGATACATAAATACAGCCAGTCATATCCACTAGCTCACAACCCCTTCCATCTAAGGGGAGACATAAGCTTCTAAGGGGTGCACTTCCTGCCCCTGGAGCAATCTAAGCCATAGCTGACCACTTGCCTGCTGGGAGGCTGAAGAGGGTATCCTGGCCAAGGCAGGGGTCTCTGGCCATTTGAGTGGGCGAGCCGACCTGGTCGGGCTTTTCTCCTGGTTGGAGGCTGGAAGGGAATTATTTTCCAGATTACTGACACCTAGACTGCTGTTGCCAGAATTGAGTAGGATCCCCAACCTCAGTTTCTAAGAAAAGTACATTTATGAGATGGAAGAGGGATTCTGTGCTGCAGGGTGTGCTGGGTGGGGTGGCGGGGGCAGGAAGACAGCAGTCGGGTGCTGTGCTCCTAAGGTCCAGTTCAGGTTGTGATCGGGAAGTGGTGGATACTCCTCCTGTCCATGCCCCCAGCACAGGCCAGAAGAGGAACCATGAGGATGGGCCCAGGTTCTTAATTTCTGAAGGGCTGTGGGCTTCACTTCCTATTTTGGACAGCATCAGGAGTGTGCATCAGTTGACAGAAGGTGATGAAGGCATGTGAAGAAAACAAACCAGGCTGCTGTGAGGCATGGAAGAAGGAGCGATGAGTGCGGCAGAGAGGCAGAGTTACAGGCCCAGGGAGCAGGAGTGCCCCAGAGTGGACCCTGGCTTTAATGGCCCACTCCCTTCTGGCCCTGCTGCTCAGGGGTTGAGGCAAACCTAGTCAAGGGAGATTCCACCATGAAAGAGCAGAATTAGGGGGAAATGCACCAACTTCTCCTAGAACAAGTCAAGGATGGACCACCAGGGTTTGGGAGTCCCTTTCCCTCCTGAGAGCTCCTGAGCCTTTCATTCTTTACTGTTTCTTTTCTATAGACAAGAAGTGCAAGTCTGCGCCTTGCCGTCTAGATAATTCAGGTAAGTCCTGTAGGCACCTATGGGACTCAGTTCAGGGATGAGTGGACTGCCCTGGGGTTGGTCCCATCACCTGGATCTTTTTATTTCACAATGGTGCAATCTTGGCTCACTGCAACCTCCACCTCCTGGGTTCAAGTGATTCTCCTGCCTCAGCCTCCCAAGCAGCTGGGACTACAGGCACATGCCACTACATCCGGCTAATTTTTTGTATTTTTAGTAGAGACAGAGTTTCACCATGTTGATCAGGCTGGTCTTGAACTCCTGACCTCAGGTGATCCACCCGTCTCAGCCTCCCAAAGTGCTGGGATTACAGGCATGAGTCATTGTGCCTGGCCCACCTGGATCTTTTTATCAGAAAACCACCTCATAAATCGGAAAAAAAAAAAAAAAAGTGCACTCTCTGAAGTGGCACCTTGGGGGTTGCCAGCCTCAGCCAGGGGATGTGTGTGTGGGAGAGCAGATGGTTGGGGGAGCAGAGACACCTGCTCTCCAGCCTGAGTCTGCCTATCCCTTACAGGAAAAAGCCAGTCATTAGGCCCCTGAGAGATTCAGGCTGCACTGAGCTGAGGGACGAAAGGGCTGCTTCTCACAAAGTCCTCCTTGGGTCCTTCTCTGCCTCCCAGTTCAGAACCCAATGTCTCTGTAACTGCCCTCAGGGTTCCCTCAAACCCACCTTGGAAGGTCACAAGGCCAAGCTTTGGGTGCTGGAAGCCTGGGCTGTGGTCCAGGCTCTGCTCTTTGTCTATTACCAGCCCATTCTTTCTCTGTGCCTCTGTTTCTCCATGTGTATAAATAGCAAATTGGACTCTTCTCTTCCCTTGGACACTTGGTGTCTCTACATGGGAATGGGCCGTTTCCAGTGAAGAAACAGTAGCTCCTCCCCAAGTCTTGGGTGTTCCCTCTGTCCTTCAGAACTCTGTGAGTGGGCAGAAAGGACCCCCCCACCCCCAGCTTCCTCTGATCCACTTCAGGAACATCATGCCATTCATCCTCACCACACCCCAATGGTACTGTCATCACCTCTGTTCTGCACATGACAGAACCAAGGCACAAGGTGCAAAGAGGAGACAGCAACCAACTTGTACCACCCAGCTACTAAGAACTGGAGGCTAGGGAGCCTAGCTCTAGAGCCAAACTCTGAACTACCACACTAGGATGGTCCCTGCACCTCCCCAGACATCATCTCTTTTTTTTTTTGAGTCTTGCTCTTGTGGTGCAGGCTGGAGTGCAGTGGTGCAATCTCAGCTTACTGCAACCTCCACTTCCCAGGTTCAAGTGATTCCTTCCTGAGACTCTCGAGTACCTGGGATTACAGGAGTGGGCCACCATGCCCGGCTAATTTTTGTCATAGAGATAGGGTTTCGACATGTTGGCCAGTCTGGTCTTGAATCCTGACCTCAGGTGATCCTCTCGCCTCTGCCTCCCAAAGTGCTAGAATTACAGGCATGAGCCACAGCACCTGGCCTTCATCTCATCTTTACTGCACAATAATCTATGGGGAGGCGGCAGAACAGAAAGCATTACGCTCCTTATATGGTCAAGTGAGACCCAGAGAGAGAAGTTATTTGCTCAAGATGACATTGAGTTAGTGGCCAAGCCAGGACCAGAAGCCAGGTTTCCAGCCTCCAACCCAGGCATCTCTGAGTTCTCATTACCTAATTCTAGGCACTGAACGTTTAAGATTTCTCCTCCAAGTCCACCCCACACCTCTCCTACCAGGTTTTGGGCAGAGGACCCAAGTTCAGCCACAGCAGATCCCACTGCGATCTTGAATCCATGTTTCATCCCACTCTGCAGCACCTTATTTATGCCAAGAGAAGGCAGAAAGTTAGACCCAATGACCTCCGGAAGAGAAAGTGGGACTTAAATTGGTCTCCTCATCTGTCTACCTTCCTAAATTATTTAAAAAAGTTTTTTTTGAGACATAGTCTCACTCTGTCACCCAGGTTGGAGTGCAGTGGTGCTACCACAACTCACTGTAGCCTCAAACTCTTGGGCTCAAGTGATCCTCCCACCTTCAGCCTCCCGAGTAGCTTGGACTACAGATACATGTCACCACGCCAGGCTAATTTTTGTATTTTTTGTAGAGAAGGGATCTCCCTATGTTGCCCAGGTTGCCTAAAATTTTTCTAAGCCGGTCTAATTTAGCAGTGGGGGGACTGTACATCAACTTCAGTGACTCTAGTGTTAGTAAGTTCTGATAACCCACTACCATTGGACCACCCCTCCCTAAACTTGATCTTCTCCTTTGCCCACGGCAATTTTAAGTCAGTCTGTCCAGCTCACTCTGCCAATCTCTCCACCTTGTATCTGCGTGTCCCGACTTTGCTCCTGTGCTGCTAAATACCTCTCTCCCTCTCTCCATCAACCCCTCTGCCCGTTTTCTCTGCAGCCATGGGACAGAGCCCCTTCTCTGCAGTCTGGGCTCTGCTGCTACTGCTCTGGTTCCTCACGGTGAGGCCCTTTCCAGACGGTCCAGGCTTCCTTTGATGCGTGAGACACAGGACAGCCTTGCCCACCACCTCTGCCCAGTCTGAGGATGTTGGCCATGTGTGCTTTCATTGTAACCAAGATTCCTGGTAACCCCATCTGCAAGGAAATCCAGGACCTTCTCTGGTAGCTGTCAGACCTGCTGGGGGAGAAATAGGAGACAATCTGGGGACTGAACTTACCCAGGGCTCTAGGAATGAGACTCTGAATAATGGGTTGGGGCCAGTAGGGGAGATTGGGGGGCACTTCAAGACAGGCAGCAACTCACTTGGAGGTAGAAAGGATTTTTGCTGATTTGGGGGTGACTGGAGAGGAAAGCACTTGGCCATGATACCTGCTGGTGTTATTCAGATGCCTCATATGTCCATGTGCAAAGCTCCCGTTCACTCCTCCAGAAAGCCTTCTCTGACCTCTCCCACTGGGCTGGGCTAGGGACCCTGCCTCTACGCTCCCATACAGAGCCCTGGATGCTTCTCTATACCACGTGTCATGTCTGTCTGCCATGTCAGACTGTAAGCTTCCTGAGGGAAGGGACTGGGTCTGAGGCACAGAGGTGGTATCAGGAAATGTGTGAATCTCAGAAAGGAAAAAATGCCTATGAGTGGCTGGTCCCTGCACTGCCCCTGCCTTGGACACTGTAAAGCTCTCAATGTCTATGTGTGGGAATGGGGTGAACAGTGTCTAACTACAGCACACTGAGAGGAGGAAAGTCGGAAAAGAGAGCTCTCGTCCTCTACCAGCACCGCAGTCAAATCCCAGTCATTATTTTTCTCAACACATGTGTAATTTCTGCTCTAATCATGATTTCTGAGGCTCCTCGCATCATGGCTCATGGTAGCCTTGAACTCCTGGGCTCAAGTGATCCTACCACCTCAGCCTCCCAAGTAGCTGGAACTACAGATGCGTGCCACCATGCCTATTTTTTTTTTTTTTAGACAGTTTTTTCACTCTTGTTGCCCAAGCTAGAGTGCAATGGTGCAATCTCGGCTCACTGCAACCTCCACCTCCTGGGTTCAAGCAATTCTCCTGTCTCAGCCTTCCGAGTAGCTGGAATTACAGGCACCTGCCACCACACCTAGCTAATTTTGTATTTTTAGTACAGACATGTATTTTTCCATGTTGGTCAGGCTGGTCCCAAACTCAGATAATAGGTAATCCACTGCCTTGACCTCCCAAAGTACTGGCTTTTTTTTTTTTTGAGATGGATTTTCACTCTTGTTGCCCAGGCTGGAGTACAGTGTTGTGATCTTGATTCACTGCAACCTCCGCCTCTCAGGTTCAAGGTCTTCTCCTGCCTCAGCCTCCTGAGTAGCTGGAATTACAGGTGCCTACCACCACACCTGGCTTATTTTTTGTATTTTTAGTGGAAACAGGGTTTCACTATATTGGCCAGGCTGGTCTTGAACTCCTGACCTTGTGATCTGCCTGCCTTGGACCCCCAGAGCCACCGCGCCCAGGCATAATTTTTGTATTTTTTGTAGAGATGGTCTCCCTATCTTGCCCAGGTTGCCTAAATTTTTTTTCTTTTTAAGCTAGTCCAATTTATCAGTGGGGGGTTATATACCAACTTTAGTGACAGTGGCATTAATAAGTTATGATAACCCACCACCATGGACACCACTAATACCAGACAGCTGGGGAAGCATTATTTCTGGATGTGTCAGTGAGGTTTTTCAACAGGAGATTGGCATGTGAGTTGGTTGACTGAGTGAGCAAGTTCCAGTCTCAATGTGGGAGGGCATGGAGAGGACAAAAAGGCAGGAGAAAGGCAAATTCATGCTCTTTCCTAGAGCTGGGACATCCTTCTCTTACCATTGGACATCAGAACTTCAGGTTCTCAGGCTTTGAATTCCAGGACTTGCACCAGCAGCCATGAGACAGACCTGAAGTACAGATAGACCTGGACCTCCAGCTTCCACCACCACAGATCTCAAGGGTAATGCAGAATATCAAGGAGGTGCTAGGTACACGCTTACTTTATTGAACTGGGAATTTGGAGCCAAATGTCCATAGGGCCTCCTGTCTGGAAACTAGACTGAGAATCCCCAATCCTTTTCCCTGCGCCCCTAGGCAGGGAAAGGTAAGAGCCAAGGCCCTGCAAAGCAGCCATCTAGGAAGGAAGACAGGAAATGTGGCAGTCTGTTTCTCAAAATAACCAGCATGCTCACCACGGACAGCTCTAATACCCAGCACCAACAATTCTGTGCCTCCAAGACTGTACTCCGTGACATTGCCTTTGTAGAGTTCCTTTTTTTGGAATTAGGTCTCTGGACTTCCTTTAGAGTGTGTAGACAATGAGTGCTCCCTCGTGGATTGTGAAGTCAAGTGTACCAGGGTCTTAGGAGTAGTGGGGAGAGACTGGCTGGCCTAAAGACCAGCAGCCACTTGCCTTGGCTGTCCCTTTCTGGAGGAGCTGTGGCTGCAGCAGATCCCTGTGACTTAGTCCTAGTCCTCACAGGGCCTGCACCAGCACCAGGAGGCTCATGACCAGGGCCATGGAGAAGAAGATGCCCAGGAAGAAGCGGTCCATCACACGGGCAAGGCGCTTCCAGTCCTCATGGCAGCGCTGGGCAGCTCGGTGGCTGTGGAAGGTATTGGCAATGGTGGCTACATGGCGCAGCAGGGCTTCCTGGTGGCACAGACACCGTGGCTCATGGCAAGGGCCCTCTGGGTGGCCAGCCCCTCCCTCAGGAGGCTCAGGGATAGGGGATGACTCAGGTGGCCTGGACTGCCCACAGGGCTGTCCTCTTTCCCGCACACACAGGCCCCGTGCCAGGTGTCCCAGCAGGAGGGCCCTAGCCCAGGCTGGCACTGGGCGGGCACTGGGACCACAATAATGCAGGTTCATGATAAGGATGGTGAGTGCTGTCGAGAATGTGACCATGGTCATAGTAGCCATGTAGTACTTCCCTGCAAGAGAGAGAGCCAATTAAGACTCAAAACAAAAGCCTGTGGATCCTGAGCCTCCTCTGCACAAATGGAAATAAGCCCAGCCATGAGCCTCTCCTGACCCTCCAAGCCCCATGGATGGAAGCAGGAAGGAGGTAGGGGCCTAGTTCTTCCCATCCTTCATTCCTACATGTGGGACATCAGAAGCTACTGCTCCCTAATTGCTCCCCTCACTGCTGCAGGCTGTACTCATACACAATCCAGAAGAGTCCTGCTCTCAAATAACGATGGGCATGAGCTGGGGCAAGATACACATCCTTTCTGTACAAATGGAGATAACCAGAGGACCTACTTGCTAGGTTTGTGGTGATGCTTACCTGAGTTAATAAAGGTCAAGTGCTTAGGGGAGTGCCTGGCACACAGCGAGCACTCAGTGGATTTTGCCTATTAGTAGGCTCTAATGTTCCACCACCAAGTAGGCCTTGTTCCACCATCAAGGCCCAGTTATGACAGGCGTTCTCCCCAGAAGGGGCTAATTAGTCCTTTCCTCTCAGTCTGAAAATCAGGACACGTTCCCAGGACAACCCTCTCTCACGCTCTGAAGTAAGGCCATTCTGCAGACCCAGGCCCAGTCGAGGCCCCACCCTGGGGGGACCCCCGTGCATCGTCACCCCCCAACCCGCCCTGCGCCCCAGCTGCTCACCAATGAGCGGCACACTCTCGGCCGGCGGCATGCTCTCGGCCAGCAGCAGCTGGAAGACGGTCAGCGCCAGCAGCACGGTGACGCCCAGAGACACCTTCTCGCCAGAGTCGGCGGGCAGGTGGAAGGCGAGCGGCGCGAGCAGCGAGATGAGCACGCAGGGCAGCAGCAGGTTGCACACATAGGCGGCGGCGCGGCGGCGCAGCAGCAGCGTGAAGGTGACGTCAGGGTAGGGCTCGGAGCAGCAGCCGTAGGTGAGCACGCGCCGTCGCGCCGGCATGCCTAGCACGCGCCACTCCACGTTCTCCACGAAGTCCGCCAGGCTGGCGGCGGCGCCGCGCGGCCGCACATCCAACTGGTGCCCGCCGTGGGTCCAGGAGCCGAACGTCAGGCCGCAGCGCTGGGCGTCGAACGGGAAGGCCGCCACGTCCACGCGGCACGAGCTGCGCGTGATGGCCGGCGCGTCCCAGCGCACGGCGCCGTCGTGGCGCAGAACCACGTTGGTGCTGGCGGAGCCTGGCGGCTGCGCATCCGCCCTGTGGACAGGCGGGGCGGGGCTCACCCAGGCTGTTCTGCCGGAGGAGCAGCCGGCCGGGAGACGGAAACCAAAACTTCTCCCCAGAATATTGAGGCTGCTTAAGTTCGAGACACTCACGACGCAGGGGAGCACCCGGCCCCAGCCTCTACTGGCCTGTTGGCAGGACATCAGTCCTTCCTTGCTGGAGACAGCACTTGCTTATCCAAAGGGCACCAGCAGGCACCAGAGGAATCTGGGAACAGATTTCGCCCTCTTCCCACGTTTGCCTGCCTTTTAAAGACTGGAACTGCCCTCGCCTTTGTCTTGCCACCATTTACAACTTATTGGCTCTTTCTTGAATCTCTATTTAAACAAGGCCCCTAAGCCTCTACCTTCAGAGAAAAATACTTTTGAACTAAGGCCTCTCCTGTGAGGGGTAGAGCAGGTTAATAAACTTCTGCTTTTCTTTCGTTAATTTTATTTTTGTTTTCTTTTTTTTTTTTTATGAGATGGAGTTTTGCTCTTGTTACTCAGGATGGAGTGCAATGGCGCGATCTCGGCTCACCGCAACCTCCGCCTCCTGGGTTCAGGCAATTCTCCTGCCTCAGCCTCCTGAGTAGCTGGGATTACAGGCACGTGCCACAATACCCAGCTAATTTTTTTTTTTGTATTTTTAGTAGAGACGGGGTTTCACCATGTTGATCAGGATAGTCTCGATCTCGACCTCGTGATCCACCCACCTTGGCCTGGGATTACAGGCGTAAGCCACCGTGCCCGGCTTATTTTTGTTTTCAGAACAAAGCCACATAGAGGGTGAAGCACACCTAGAGAGATCCACTGCCTTTCAAGGCCTAGAAGGGGTGGTGCCTGAAGGGCCCAGAAGGGACACAGACTAGCTAGAGGATGTATAAAAAGGCCTTTGCAGGCCGGGCACTAGTAGTACTAATCTACTCGGGAGGCTGAGGCAAGAGAATTGCTTGAAACTAGAAAGCGGAAGTTGCAGTGAGCTGGGATTGCCCCACTGCACTCCAGCCTGGCGATAGAGCAAGACTCTGAAAAAAAAAAAAGGCCTCTACAGAACCCAGAGAGGTACCTCTGGGCCATACAGTGACTTCCCTTGGGGACCATCTGCAAAACTTGTAGAGGGGTTCCCAGAGAAAATATGCAGAGCTATATTTTGGCTGAGAGACACAAAACTGGTCTAGGAGACAATAAAGCAGTGTTCCAGAGGGCTATGTCCTGGAGGAAAGAGACCCTTAGACAGGCTCTTGAGAGAGCCCTGAAAGACCTAGAGCTAAAAGTGTGCCCTAGAGAGGCCCTTGTGATTCAGACATCTGCCCTGGACCACACAGTAGGTTCCCAGGAGACGTTTAGCCTGGGCTGGTCTGGGATGGCCTAAAGTGGGGGTGCCATGGAGGGGCTGTGAGTGCCGGGTACCTTAGAAGGGTCCTGGGGGAAAGCTTCCAGGGCAGCATGGCAACTGGGTTAGGTGGTAGGGAGAGGGCATCAGTGTATACCCAGGGCTAAGGGCAAGTCTAGAGAGGGGTAGGAGAGGGGAGGGGCTCAGATAGGCAGTACTTGTTATAGAGTACGATGTCTGGCCTCCACACAAGACTGCTGGGGATGCGGATGGCATCCAGGCCACCATAGGCATTGGGGTCCCATCGAAGGTAGGCATCTGTCCACTCCTGCCGTATCCACAGGTACAGAGTCAGTACCTGGTTCCGTTCATCCTAGTGGGGGCAGGGAGTGGTAGAGATGTGGACATGTATATGTATATCTTGCCCTGTCTGTGCACACTCACCTGTAGGGCTCTGGTCAGCACCCACAAACCCAACTTGTCCATTCTGTCCAGTTCCCACCCAGGCCTGACCTTGCCATGTGACCTTAGTGGGCTCTTCTTTTTTCTGGGCCTCAGTTTCCTCAGCAGTTATATGGGGTAAGAATCCTTGCTTAGCAAGGATTCAGTAAGTTCAAGTGTGCAAAATGTTGGGTACAAGGTAGGCACCCAACAGTCAGTACCCTACAGTTAGTAACCGTTACCGTTGTTGTTAATATTAATATTTATAGAAAAGGGATTCCATGGAGAAGAATCCCAGTCTCTCACCCCTTCATTTCTTGACACTAAGACAGCTAAGATTCCACAGCTGTATCATCACCACAACGCACCATGTCGATGATCTGGGACAGTGTCACCTCCAGGGTCACATTCAGAGTCTGGTCTGTGTCTGCCACAGGTCTCAAGGCACTTGTGTAATTGGTGAAGAGGTCACGGAACAGCTTGAGAGCCAGCCGGCCCTCAGCTCCCAGGCACTCTGTGGGGATAGTAAGGAGGGTTGTCCATCCCAGGCCCTAGTCCCAAAGCCTCTGCTCCCACCCTCCACTGCCAGGGCTGGGGCCCTGTCCTTATGAATGCCCTCCTGATGTATGCCCTCTCTTGCTCTAGCTGTGGCTCTAGTTTCTCCCTGGCCTGTCTGCAGTGACACATGAGGTAAAGGTCGTGGAGTGAACTGGTCTATTTTCTGGCACTAGGCTGACAAATTTCTCCTCCACCCTTTCCTTTCCAAGGACCTGGAGTCTGCCTGCCTCTCCACAAATGCCAGAGCAACCCAAATAAGCCCCAAGAGTATAGACTTTCACCCAGGGATTATGAACCCCACTGCTCTGCCCCCTCAAGTCTCTCTCAAACTTGTTTCTGTTAGGGTTATAACAAGAAGGGCCCATAGCCCACCCCCTCCATTCTCCCCTGTTAAGCCAAGCTTATAACAGAAACAGCCTCAGGCCTTATAAACAGGGCACCTAGATTTTGGGATGTGGTCACACGTGGCTCTCAAACCCACGATGTTGACCCCAGTGAACAGGATGTCAGCCCTAAGAACCAGAATACAGTTTTTCTTAGAATAGCACCTGACCACCTGCAAACCCCTATATAACCCCCACAGTCTGTAAGCTAGGCAGCTGTCTTCACTTCCTGTGATGAGACAGCCTGGCAGGTTAAATAAACTTGCTAAACCTGACCCTGGGTCTGTCTCTCCTTTCTTTCGAATAATCTTACAGTTTCCACTTCTCCATCTCAAGCTGGTTTCTTCAAAACTTCTGATACGATGGACCATTCCCTCTTTCTGCAAACACACTTTACTAGGCTTTCCTGACACACATTGTCCTCAATCCCAGAACTAAAGATTGTTCCTGAGAATCCTGTCCTTGGCTCCTTTCTTTTTCTTCATCCCAGATTTTTCTCTTGAGCTCGACCCAAATAGAGTACAGTCTACTCCACAGACACCCTAAACTCTGAGGGAACAAAATACGAACTCAGTTCTTCCCTCTATGCTCTGAAACTTGCTTCTTTTTTGAGACAGAGTCTTGCTCTTTCGCCAGGCCCCAGGCTGGAGTGCAGTGGCCGATCTCAGCTCACTGCTCACTGCAACCTCCGCCCACCGGCTTCAAGCAATTCTCCTGCCTCAGCCTCCCAAGTATCTGGGACTACAGGCATGTGCCACCATATCTAGCTAATTTTTGTATTTTAGTAGAGACAGGGTTTCACCATGTTGGCCAGAATGGCCTGTCTCTTGACCTCATGATCCGCCCGCCTCGGCCTCACAAAGTGCTGGTATTACAGGCGTGAGCCGCTGCACCTGGCAGAAAAGTGCTTCTTATCCCATGTTCCCTATCTTAGCAAATAGCATGCTCTCAGCTGGAAATGTGGGAATTATCCCTCCCTTCTCCCAATCCCACCTCCTCCCTAGCGAATCCAGTCAATCTCCAGATCCTGTCAGATCCTTCTAATTCTCCACATTTCGCTAAACATTGTCTTGAGTCCATCCTCTCCCCTCCAGGCCAGGACCCTCCCCTTACTGCCATCCCCTCCCTGAGGCTCACCTTTCCCTACCCATTACATGCCCATAGACCATGCTTTCAAGCATGCACATCTGTCCAGGCCAGTATGCTGCTGAAACCTTTCAGTGCTTCCCATTGTCTGCAAGAGAAAGTCCTGGCCTGGCAGGCAGGCCCTTCAGCATCTGGCCCCTCTGATTTTCCCAGCCCCCTTCTCTGGAGTCTCCCTGCTCACTGCTCCCACCCCAGCCAGGCAAGTCTCCTCTTACCCTCTTCAGCACCCTTCTCCTCTACACTCCCCGAATAGAGAGCTTGCTCTCAGAACAGGTACTGAGGAGAAAGACAAGAGAGACCACATGGAAAGGGATCTGGGGAGGACAGGCATAGCAGCACTGCCAGGAGAGGCCAGGGGTGGGGTACTGAGCTTCATACCTGGAGGGAGTAGAAACAGCAACAGAAGGCCCAGGCTGAGGTGGTGGCTCCGGAGCCCCATGGCCTTGCCACAGTAGGAATTGGGGCAGGTCTCTGTGTATGAGGCCTCCTGGCCAGACCTAGGGCAAAATTAGGCCCAGCTGGCAAGGATGATGTAGACAGTACCTAGAAGTCAGAAGTAAGACTAAGATCTCTGGCAGGTCCAGCCACCCTCTAAGGTGCCCTGCAGCCCCTCCAGTCTTCTGATCATCCAACTGGTGCTTGCCCTGGACTTGAGAGCTTGGTCCTTCTTCTCTGCTGGGCTTTGTTTGCTTCTTCTGGCCTCTGCCTCTGCCCTTTCCTATGCTCCCCACCCGCTTTGCCTTTTTTCTGTCTCTGCTTCCTTGTCTTTTCCTCTGTAATTTTCTTGGTCTCTCTGCCTCCCTGACTCTGATTGTCCCCTGTCCACCTCTTTCCACTCTCTCTCCCTTTCTCCTATTTCTGTTTCACCCTTCCTTCCTTCTTCCATTCCCCACACCTGGACTCTGTATGAGCCTGCTGCTCTCTCAGCACAACAGGGACCAGGGACTTCCCTTGATCAGCCTAGAGGAGTCCAAGGCACAGGACAGCAGCTCCTCCCTCTCTGTCCTTTCATTAGCTTAATTACACACGTGCATTACATAGGTGTTGAGACACCTGTGCCCATGACAACAGTGCAATGAAAACCGACACCTTAGGCTTCTGGCGCTTGAATTATTCAAACACTGTAAAGCAGCACTCAGACTCAAACTCAGCTCAGGCCCACCCTCGGGGGTTGGAGAGTACAGGTATGTGTGAAGGGCATGTGGAAGACCAGAGCTTCAGAGTGTGAGGGGCCAGGGTCAGTGGATGGGTAACTGTCCTCCCATCTTAGCCACCATTGCCTGAATTCTGGAGATGCAGGTTCTCCTTAGACCTGCAGCTCTTCTTGAAGTGCAGGACTAGACACTCCAGGCTAGGCGCTTTTGGCCAAGCAAGCCCTTCCCTCCGGGTGGGAGTGGTGTTGAGCCTCAGGCCACTCCAGGTGACTCAACGGAGCAGAAGATGGAACCCACATCCTTTCCTCAGACTCCCTGCAGTCATTCCCATCTAAGCCTGTTTTTTCACCTTGCCCAAACACTGTGGGCAGTGTGGCAGGGCAAGCACAGGCTTTAGAGTCACTTTCAGCCTTGTCTTAGGAGCACTCTCACCTGCGTAAGATATTGAAACTCTGGGTTTCAGTTTTCTCAGTCTGGGTAATGGGATTAACAGTGCTCAACGTGAACATTGCAAGGATCAAGTGAGATAACCTGATAGTGCGAGGCAGTCTAGCAGAGTGCCTAAGGTACAGCAAGTCATCAACAGTCTTTACACTGTGGTCCCAGTGAGGTAGTCAGGCTATCCTCAGGAACACACACTTACAGCCACAGGTATTTATTGTACACAGAGTTCTGATTATTTTTGGTCAAGTTGCCCAGCTGCCTGATCAACAGCAGCAGCACATACTTCCCTGACCATCATGTCAATAGCCATGACTTCGGGCATTGTGGATATGCCAGTGATTCCCTGCTCTTTCTTGATTCAGTTCCCTCTCCTAGACACTATGCTTATCTCCAACAACCTTCCTAACATTCCCCTCTGGATGTCACACAAGCATTCACATCATTTCAAACTGAAGCCTCAGAAATCCAACATTCACTCATTCAAACTAGTAGAGGGGAACTGTCCTTAACTTACTGAAGAACAACTATCAAAAAACCCTATCGCTAGGGTATACTTAATGGTGAGAAACTAGAAGTTTTCTCCCTAAAATTAGAATAAAGATGTCCCCCTTTTGCCACTCCTATTCAACATCATATTGAAACCCTAATTAGTTCAATAAGACAAGAAAAGAAAATAAAAGGTTGGGGAGGAGGAAATAAAACTATCTTTGTTAACTTTTTTTTTTTTTTGAGATGGAGTGTTGCTCTGTCACCAGGCTGGAGTGTAGTGTCATGATCTCGGCTCACTGCAACCTCCACCTCCCAGGTTTAAGCCATTCTCCTGCTTCAGTCTCCCAAGTAGCTGGGATTATTTTTGTATTTTTAGGAGATGGGGTCTCAACACCAGCCAACTGTTTTCTTTTTCCTTCCTTCCCTCCCTTCCCCCTTCCTTCCTTCCTCTCTTTTCTTTCCCTTCCTTCATTCCTCTTTGCTTTCTTCTTCTTTCCTTCCTTCCTTTCGATAGAATTTTGCTCTTCACCCAGGCTGGAGTGCTGTGGCGCGATCTCAGCTCACTGCAACCACGCCCCCCTAAATTTTGTATTTTTAGTAGAGATGGGGTTTCTCCATGTTGGCCAGGCCTGTCTCGAACTCCTGACCTCAGGTGATCCACTCGCCTCGGCCTACCAAAGTGCTGGGATTACAAGTGTGAGCCACTGCGCCCAGCTCAACTGTTTTTTTTTATATACTAGCAATGAACAATTAGAATTCCACACTAAAAACACATTGCTGGCCAGGGGCAGTGGCTCATGCCTATAATCCCAGCATTTTGAGAGGCTGAGGTAGATGGATCACCTGAGGTCAGGAGCGAGACCACCCTGGCAAACATGGTGAACCCTGTTCACCTCTACTAAAAATACAAAAATCAGCCGGGCGTGGTGGCGTGCATCTGTAGTCCCAGCTACATGGGAGGCTGAGGCAGGAGAATTGCTTGAACTCGGGAGGTGGTGGTTGCAGTTAGCCGAGACCACGCTGAGAGGGGAGACCCTCTCAACTTCTTCAATTTCACCTCCTCCCTCCCCCTTTCCAGAAGGGAAGGAGAGTGAAGAAGGAAAAGAAATAAAATACCAACGAGCTGGGAAAATGACTCCCTCTTCAGTTCCCAGCATCTCTGCTATCTGTTAACCTTGAAAGAGCTGCAAATGAAAGTTATCTCTGCCGGCTGGAGCCAGGCACTGGGTCACGCCCCCACATCTCCACGGACCAGGCTCCCTCCTGGAAACACCTCTGCCGACAAACAGCTTGCTGCTTTTGTCTGGTCTCTGTAATCCCTCTTCCCTTCCCTTCCCCCTCGAGCTGCGTATGAATTAGCAAATCAATGAAGTCAAAAGATTGTAAGGTCGGAAGTCCAGCAAATGGACAATGACATATTTCCGTCCCAGTTTCTCCTTTAGCATAAGCCTATAAAAGAGGAGAGAAGCTTGCAGCTCGGGGAGCTCCGTGAATGAGGCTGCAGCCCCCTGCAGCTCCAGGCCGAATAAAAAGCCACTTCCTCAGTTTGTTGTTCCAGAGGTTTGTTCAACTGCTTCAACACCACTGCACTCCAGCTTGGGCAACAGAGTGAGACCCTGTCTCAAAAAAACAAAAATAAAAAACACACTGCCGTTTTAATTTGCACCAAAAAAATACTTAAGAATGAATACATATAACTTGATCAAGACAGCTGCAGGTGGGAAAAAAAAAGAATACATACAACAAAATGTGGAGAAGATCTATATAAAGAGAACTACACAATTCTGATGAAAGATAATGTTTAAAAACAGCTATGTGAGTAGAGAGAGATGTAACATTCATGGGTAGGAAAACTCAATATTGTAAGATGCCAGTTCTTTCCACCTTGATATATACATTCTATGCAATCTTAATCAAAATCACAGAAAGCTATTTTGTGGTTATCAACAAACTAACTCTAAAGTTTAGAAGGAAAAGGAAAAGACCCAGAATACTAACTTTGAAGAAAAATTGGAGAACTGACACTACACTACCCAACTTTAAAAATTACCATAAAGGTACAGTAATCAAGACAGCATGATATTGGCAAAAGAATTAAGACATGGATTAATGGAACAGAACAGAGAGTTTGGAAACAGATCAACACAAATATAGTCAACTGATCTTTGATGAAGGACCAAATGCAATTCAATAGAGAAAGGATGGTCTTTTCAACAAATGGTGGTGGAACAACTAGATATCCATAAGCAAAAAAACAATGAAACAAAACAAAAAACCCCCCCAAAAACAAAAAGGAAATTGAAACTATACATAGATTTTACATTTTCACAAAAATTGACAAAACTGAGCTAAAGATGAAACATCTCAAAAGAGCAGCTACTCTGCGGGCCTTTGCTCAGCTATTCTAACATTTAATTCTCCAGACCTGTTAACATCCATTTTGGAATTATTTCAGGGTTCTGCTGAGAAAATAAATTATCTGGATGTTATAGATTCCACAGATCTATCAAATCTTGAGGTAACTAGTTCCTGTTTTATGTTTTTGAGCATTTTTTAGAAATGAAAACATTTTTTACTATTTCAAAGGAATTTTGAAATGTAGAAGAGATTGTTCATCACCCTTAACTTGAACTGGAAGTTGATATTCTCTATTATGCTACATGGCTTCTATGATAAATCTCTGATTTAGAACCTTTTTTTCCTTGCTCTGTTGCCCAGGCTGGAGTGCGGTGGCACGATCATGGCTCACTGCAGCCTTCAACTCCTGGGCTCAAGTGATCCTTGTGCCTTAGCCTCTTGAGTAGCTGGGACTATGGGCACACACCATCATGCCCAACTATTCTTTTTAGAGACAGAGTCTCGTCATGTTGCCTGGGCTGGTCTTGAAGTCCTGGCTTCAAACATCCTCCCACCTTGGTCTCCCAAAGTGCTGGGAAAAGAGGTGTAAGCCACTGCTGCTGGCCCACAGTTCTTAACATCGCTAAGAGCTAACCATTTCTATAGCATACTCACTTTTTGAAACATTCCTCTGGTAAGGAAACCAGGTCAGGAGTTCTTTGTTGGAAGAGTCCTATAATGCTCTGTGACTCACTTAGGTTTACATTATGAGTCAGTTGTGAAGGGGATTCCAGCTGAGTAACTCTTGTCCTGATGCATCTAAGTTAAATGGAAATTCCAGCCACAGAGCTGACCTACTCTACTTTCTCATCCCTGAATTCCTCAAAGTCTTAGATGTCTTTGGTCTCATCTTAACTGGAATTTGCTCACATCTCTAGCTTGACAAATGAAAATAAGATCTGGATTAGTACTTATGCTACTCAATTGATTCCTCTTGAAAACAGCCCTGTGAAGTAACATCAGGGATCACTATCCCCTTTACAAAAGGGAATCTAGATTTAGAAAGGTGAAATGTCACTCAAGGTTTAAAAACAAAAACCACTAGAGTAGAAGAGCCAGGAGGCTTTGAATAGTATATTCTATTGGGTAATTTGAGACCTGGGAATCTACATGCATCAATATATGTACAGGAATCAGTATTAATCAATAATCAACTCCCTTACCCCTAAATCTGCCCTTGTAAATCTAGCCATTGGAATCTGTATCTCAGTTTAGCACCAAATTGTTCTCTCTTCAACCCATGGCCTATTTCCATTTAAAGACAAATTCAAAAACAGGCTAAATCAAACAAAGCCACCATAAAGATCCTCAGGGCAAGAAGGCCCAAAAATACAAAGGGAAAGCCAATACCAGGAATGCTATAAACATTTTATTTATTTATTTTTTTAAGAAAGTAGCTTCAGAAAAAGAGGAAAATAATCTAGATCATTTATATATATATATATATATTTTTTTTTTTTTTTTTAATAAAAACCTTTATATAATCTTCATGCATAAAGACCCAGGTATGGCCACATTGCCTAAGAGCCCTAACACTGGCTATCTCATGACATTACCTGGGGCTCCCTATAGCTGTTAGCAGTGTAGCAAAGGCCTTCTGCCTGCCCCTAACACCCAACTCCATGCCTGCCTCAGTCATGGTTTGTTGTTGCTTCTGGGAGGGTAGACGGAGAATGGAAAATGCTCTGGAGCTAACATGGGATGAACAGGGAGGGTTACCCAACTTGCCATCTTTTTATCCAAACTCTTCAAACAAATCCAGACAGTCTCAGTGAGATGACTGAAAACCAGGGACCAAACCAAATTCTGGGAGCTTCCCAAAGACATGTCACCCGTGACCAAGGGCTCCTGCACATGGTAGTAGCAAACGTATGGTGTTCATGGAACATTAAAGGCAGAAACAAAACCAGCCTTGAAGATCAACCCCTCCATAGCAGGCATTCACTTCTGCCCTAAGTGTGTCAGAAAGATCCTGTTCTATTTCCTAACTCAGGCCAATCCTCCTTTGACTCCAAAATTCTGTGTTAACTAACCAATTACTTAAGAGAGGGAATCCCTCTTCCTTCTGTGGATAGTTCATCTGTTAAGAGTCCATTATCATCTGTCTCACCCACCCCAAGGAGTCCTAGTATAAAAGGGCCAGGGTAGGAATAGGGTAGCTGGCATGGAGGGTCACAAGATCCAGAATGGCTAGGGGTGAAAAAGGATTCCCTGGTTCTTTGGGGGATTCTGCCAAAAGAGCTTTATTGACCATTTTTTAAAAGGAAAAACACTGAACGGTCTTGAGCATGGTAAAAGGAGACTTGTCTCCTCTTCTGGGTTCCAGAAGCCCTTATGCTATGTTCAGCATTAAGAAAAGCCATGAATGAGTGGAAGATGCTGCTTGTGGCAACAGGGAGGGAGGGGAGATTCTCTAGCCAACCCAAAGAATGGTAAACAACAGTGCCAATCTAAACAAGGCAGGGAACCTCTGTGTGGTGAGTGTGAACAGGCATGTGAGTGTGATGGAAAGAGCCTGGGGCTCACAGGCTCCCAACAGCCAGTTCTCGCAGATAGGACTGGGTAAGGCTGCGCAGTTCATCCATGGCATAGTCCTCAGGCATGGGGAGCCGGCCAATGTGGGGAGCCAAGAGGCGCAAAGGAACTCGCTGAGGGTCTGGTGTCGAGTCAGAGGTTGTATCAGGAGCATGATGCAGACTCAGCACCACCCGTAGCAGGTTGGCCACACGTTTCGCCATGTCTAAAGAGAAAAAGTAGAGTAAGCACTGAGAATGGGTCTGGAAACGGGTGGCAGGCACTGAGGGTGGGGTGTACTAATCATAAAAACAGGAAGCAAGAAGGCAGAAAGAGTGGGGAGGCTAGAGGCTTACCCGACTGAGCAAGGCGATCCTTAGCATTGTAACACTGAATCTGCTCTATCCGACTGCACAGTGAAATCACTTTGATGTGTAACTGCTCCAGGTCATAACCTGAGCAATCCACCTACAAAGAAGCAAAGAAGCCAATTAATACAAGAGGAGTTCCTATCACTCCAATCCCACCTATAGACTCTATACAAAACCCTGAAACCAACAGTGAGATGAGGGAGGGGAAGACCCAAGATGACACAGGGCCGAGCCACCACCATCTAGCAGGGGACAAGGCATTAATTATGCAGCAATACACAAGAGGAAGGTAACACAGTATACATAGCTTTGGACTAGGAATGTCTTGAGGTCCTGAACCACGCAGCAAGCTTTAACACAGCACCAAAAATCAAGATAAATTGGGTTCAGAGAGATGGTATGACTTCTTTTTTTTTTTGTTCTTTTTTTCGAGACGGAGTTTCGCTCTTGTTACCCAGGCTGGAGTGCAATGGCGCGATCTCGGCTCACCACAACCTCCGCCTCCTGGGTTCAGGCAATTCCCCTGCCTCAGCCTCCCGAGTAGCTGGGATTACAGGCACGCGCCACCGTGCCCAGCTAATTTTTTGTATTTTTAGTAGAGACGGGGTTTCACCATGTTGACCAGGATGGTCTCGATCTCTCGACCTCGTGATCCACCCGCCTCGGCCTCCCAAAGTGCTGGGATTACAGGCTTGAGCCACCGCGCCCGGCCGGTATGACTTCTTAAGAGCACAGAGGAAGTAAAAAATGCAGCCCAAACCAGTATTTATGTTCTCTGACTCCAAGTTTATAGCCCTTTCTCAAACACCAAAAAGGCTGGGTGTGGGGGTGAGGATCAAGAGCAAAGTTATTTGCTCTCAGGAAACTAATAGAAAATAAACAATAAGGCCGGGCGCAGTGGTTCATGCCTGTAATCCCAAAGCAGTCTGGGAGGCTGGGGCAGGTGGATCACCTGAGGTCGGGAGTTCTAGACCAGCCTGACCAACATGGAGAAACCTGGTCTCTACTAAAAATACAAAATTAGCTGGGTGTGGTGGCGTATGCCTGTAATCTCAGCCACTTGGCAGGCTGATGCAGGAGAATCAGTTGAACCTCGGAGGTGGAGGTTGCAGTGAGCTAAGATCGCACCATTGCACTCCAGCCTGGGCAAGAAGAGTGAAACTCTGTCTCAAAAAAAAAAAAAAGAAGGCCGGGCGCGGTGGCTCAAGCCTGTAATCCCAGCACTTTGGGAGGCCGAGGCGGGTGGATCACGAGGTCAAGAGATTGAGACCATCCTGGTCAACATGGTGAAACGCCGTCTCTACTAAAAATACAAAAAATTAGCTGGTCATGGTGGCGCGTGCCTGTAATCCCAGCTACTCAGGAGGCTGAGGCAGGAGAACTCCCTGAACCCAGGAGGCAGAGGTTGCGGTGAGCTGAGATCACGCCATTGCACTCCAGCCTGGGTAACAAGAGCGAAACTCCGTCTCAAAAATAAAAGAAAATAAACAATAAAACATGAAACAGTAATAAATCCTGAAAAATCACAAGCCATGCAGATAATTTAAACAGGTGGATGTGGCAGAGAGAAACTGGATGGCTACTTGAGACTGAAGGATAAGAGACGCTTCTTTAAGGAGGTCATATTTAAGTTGAGACCTGCTAAAAGAGAACAGCTAAAACCCCAAAAGGTGGGAATTCAAAGGAGATTTACATGGTAACATGTGGGGTAAGGAAGAGAAGTAGAATAAGATAATACTAGAGAGGTTTTATGTAACAAGATATCTTTTTTTTATTTTTTGGAGAAGGGAGGTCTCACTATGCTGTACGGGCTGGTCTCAAGCAATCCTACCTCAGCCTCCCAAAGTGCTAGTATTACAGGCATGCACCACCACATCCAGCTATGCGCTGGCATACTGACAGTACTCTTTGTTTAATGCTACACTTATCATGCTACAGTAATTGTTGCTTTACTTGTATCTCCCCCACCAAATCTTCACGTTGGTAAGGGCAGAACACATACTGTTTACTTTTACATTCCCCAAACCCACTAGAGTGCCTGGCACAGTGGGTTCTCAGTAATAGGTTGTGTGAATGAATCATTCAATATTCAATGAGAAAGTGGTTTCTTCAAGTGATTATTCAGAAATGATGCTCTTAATTCATACTAAAAGTACAGCAAACATTGAATTATGCCCATTATGTGCCAGGCACTATACTAGGAGTTGAAACTTTGATGAGGATAATAATAAATAACAATTATCAAGCATTTAGTAGAGGCCAAGGTGGGTGGATCATTTGAGGTCAGGAGTTTGAGACCACTCTGGCCAACATGGTGAAACCCCGTCTCTACTAAAAATAAAAATTAGTTGGGTGTGGTGGCACACACCTGTAATCCCAGCTACTGGGGAGGCTGAGGCAGGAGAATTGTTTGAAGCTGGGAGATGGAAAATGGAAGATGCAGTCAGCTGAGATTATGCCACTGCACTCCAACCTGGGTGACAGAGCAAAACTCTGCCTTAAAAAAAAAAAAAAGGTATTTAGTACATGAAAGGCACTATGCTAAACACTTTGAGTATATTTTGTTTAACCTTTGTGAAAATCTATCAGATATGAGCTATAATCTGTACCACTGTCTACCCCACCCACTTTTTTCTTTCAGACGAGACAAAGGGGGTGGTTAACTTGCACAAGATTGCACAGCCAGTGAATTTGGAAGCCATGAATTGAAATTATGAGTCTAATTCTAGAACTTGAGCTGTTAATTCCTATACTTTACTGCCTCTAACCTTAAAAGATTTCTCCATAAGGGGCTTATGGCAACCTGGAAATGTGAACAAGTAACTACAACATGGTCTGACGGTAGAAAAATGCACTAAGTATCTTGGTAGTAAGAAAGTGCAATTAATTATCTCTGGGGGAAAAGGAGGGAGAAGTAGGGCTAACAGCAACCTAGATGTTAAAGGATGGGTTTAAGTGTGCTAGGTAAAGTGTGGAACATAATATGGTTTGTTAGAAACACCAGAAGTAATTTAGTGTGAGTACAGCAGGGCAGCAAGGCTGGAATGTGAAATGAGTGGTAGGAGTAAGGCTGGAAAGGTAAAGGCCTCAAAAAGGACTTAAATCCTATATTTATTAAAATGAGTTTGGTTTTTGTACCATAAGCAAGCGGTGGAGACCCATTTTATGACTACAAAGACTGACCTTAAGGCTGGGTGCAGTAGCTCATGCATACACCCAGCACTTTGGGAGGCCAAGGCGGGCTGATGATTTGAGGCCAGGAGTTCAAGACCAGCTTGGCCAATGTGGTAAAACACTGTTTCTACTAAAAATACAAAAATTAGCTGGGTGTGGTGGCACACCACTATAGTCCCAGCTACTTGGGAGGCTGAGGCGTAAGAATCACTTAAGCCTGGGTGACAGAGCAAGACTCTGTTTCAATAAAAAAAAAAACAACAAAAAAAAACTGACCCAAGACATTTTAATAAAGACTTAACCATTTTGCAACTTTAAAACCTGCCAAATTAACTATTTTGCTATTTTAAAACATGCCAAATAATGTGTGAAACAATGATCCTCATCGAATCTTCATTCTTAATCTCTCATCTTTGGGTTTTTCACTCAAACTAGGGCTGAACAAGGGAAAGGGACTGTCTATGGACAAGCCTCAGGAATGTCTATTGCACATACTAGTTGTTAATAAACATAAAAAAGCGTTTTTAGGGCTGGGCACGGTGGCTCACACCTGTAATCCCAGAACTCTGGGAGGCCAAGGTGGGCAGATCATCTGAGGTTGGGAGTTAGAGACCAGCCTGACCAATATAGTGAAACCCCATCTTATATATTTAAAAAAAAAAAAAAAAAAAAGCATTTTTAAGTTTCAATACAGCTGTCAAAATGGTTATATCAAATGAGCCTCAGCAAGATGTCCTGCCTGCTTTTACAGTAATATGTCTGCCAATGCGTTCTCAAGTATATACTAAGGCCTTGTGAGGGCTCTAAAGATGGAAGGGCCTGAGAAAAGGAAAATCAGGCAGCAATTTCAGGATCTCAGGTACCTGCTGTATACGGTGGAGCATGTCAATGACTCTAATGTAGTCCAGGTAAACAAGTCCAGATGTTTCCCAATCCTGAATTAGGCTGCTGCGCTCTGGAGGTGCCAAGTCTTCCAAGAACCCCTTCAGGTAGTCATATTTCTCATTAATGATGGCATCTGAAGAAACAAAATATTGAGAACAATGTCTGCACAAGTGCACGGTTTCTAAAAGTACAGAAGACATGGCAGGAAGACAGAAAGCAAGGAGAAATAATGTTGGACTTCAGAATTAAAAGCGCATACAGGCATACCTCAGAGATACTGTGGGTTCCATTTCAGAACACCACGATAAAGCAAGTATCGTAATAAAGTCACATAAATTTTTTGATTGTTTGGTTATGTTTATAGTATACTTCTGTTGTCTATTAAGTGTGCAATGATAGCATTATGTCTAAAAACCAACATACATACCTTAATTAAAAAATATTTTATTGCTAAAAATGTTAACAATCACTTGAGCCTTCAGCATGCCATCTTTTTGCTGGTGGAGGGTCTTGCCTTGATGCTGATGGCTGCTGACTGATCAGGGTGTTGGTTGCTGAAGGATGGGATGGCTATGCTAATTTCTTAAAACAAGGTAACAGTGAAGTTTGCCATATCAATTGACTCTTCCTTTTATGAATGATTTCCCTTGTAGCACGGCATGCTGTTTGATTGCATTTTACCTACAGTGGAACTTCTTTAGAAACGGAAGTCAGTTCTCTCAAACCCAGCTGCTGCTTTATCAACTAGGCTTAAATAATATTCCAAATCCTTTGCTGGCATTTCAACAATGTTCACAGCATCTTCACCAGGAACAAATTCAATCTCAAGAAACCACTTTCTTTGCTTGTCTATATAAAGCAATTCCTCATGAGTGACACCAGTTCAGTCACATCTTCAGGGCCCACTTCTAGTTATCTTGCTGTTTCCATCACATCTGTGATATTTCTCCCACTAAAGTCTTGAACCTTTCAAAGTCATCCATGAGGGCCGGATTCAACGTCTTCCATACGCCTGTCATTTAATGTTGATATTTTGACATCCTTCCATGAATCACAAATGCTTTTTGTGTTTTTTAGTTGGAATCTCACTCTCATTCAGGCTGGAGTGCAGTGGTGCCATCTCAGCTCAATGCAACCTCTGCCTCTCAGGCTCAAGTGATCCTCCTTCCCACCTCAGCCTCCCAAATAGCTGAAACCACAGGTGTGTGCCACTATGCCCGGATAATTTTTTGTATTTTTGGTGGAGATGGGATTTCACCACGTTGCCCAACCTGGTCTCAAACTACTGAGCTCAAGTGATCTGCTCATCTTGGCCTCCCAAAGTGCTGGGATTATAGGCGTGAGCCACCATGCCTGGCCCCAAATATTCTTTTTTTTTTTCATTTCATTTTATTTATTTATTTTTAGGGGGCACCCGGATTTGAACCGAGGACCTCTTGATATGCAGTCAAATATTTTTGCTTTTAAGACAGAATCTCCCTCTATTACCCAGGCTGGAGTGCAGTGGTATGATCATGGCTCACTGCAGCCTCAACCTCCTGGGCTCAAGCAATACTCCTGCCTCAGCCTACTGAGTAGCTGAAATTACAGGCACATACCACCATGCCCGGCCAATTGCTAATGTTCATCTCCCCCAACCCACCCAGACAGCATCTCACTGTGTTGCCCAGGCAGGAATGCACTGGCATGATCATGGTTCACTGCAGCCTCAACCTCCCCAGGCTCAGGTGATCCTCTAATCTCAGCCTCATAAATAGCTGAGTATAATACAGGCATGTGCCACCACACTCAGCTAATATTTGTATTTTCTGCAGAAACTCGCCTTCACCATGTTGCCCAGGCTGGTCGCGAACTCCTGGGGCTCTAGCAATCTGCCTGCCTTGGCCTCCCAAAGTGCTGGGATTATAGGTATAAGCCACTGTACCCTGCCCACAAATACATCTACAATGGTGAATCCTTTCCAAAAGGTTTTCATTTACTTTCCCAGATCCATCAGAGAAATCGCTACCTATGGCAGCTATAGTCTTATGAAATGTATTTCTTAAATAATAAAGTCTAAAAGCTGAATTACTCCTTAACCCATGGGTTGCAGGGTGGATGTGTTAGCAGGCATGAAAACAGCATTAATCTCCTTGTACATCTCCATCAGAGCTCTTGACTGACTGGGTGTATCATTGACGAACAGTAATATTTTGAAAGATTTTTTTCTGAGCAGGTTTCAACAGCAGGCTTAAAGTATGCAGTAAACTGAGCTATAAGCAGAAGTGCTGTCATCCAGGCCTTGTTCCATTTACAGAACACAGGCAGAGTAGATTCAGCATAATTCTTAAGGGCCCTATGATTTTTAGAATGGTAAGTGAGCACTGGCTTCAACTTAAAAGTCACCAGCTGCATTAGCCCAAATCAGAGTCAGCTTGTCCTCTGAAGCTTTGAAGCCAGGCATTGACTTTTCTTCTCTAGCTATGAAAGTCCTAGGTGGCATCTTCTTTCAATAGAAGGCAGTTTCACCTACACTGAAAATCTGTTGTTTAGCGTAGACACCTTCATCAGTGATCTTAGCGATCTTCTGGATCATTTGCTGTGTAGCTTCTCCAACAGCACTTGCTGCTTCACCTTGCACTTTAATGTTATGGAAAGATAGTTTCCTGAACCAACTGCTGCTAGCTTCAGACTTCTCTTCTGCAGTTTCCTCACCTCTCTTAGCCTTCACAGAACTGAAGGGAGGTTAAGGCCTTGCTTTGGATTAGGCTTTTGCTTAAGGAAATGTTGTGGCTGGTTTCATCTATGCAGACCACAAAAACTTTCTCCACATCAGCCAGAAGGCTGTTTCTCACTTTCCTATCATTTGTGTGTTCACTGGAGTAGCACTTCTAATTTCCTTTAAGAACTTTCCTTTAACACAACTTGGCTGTTTGGCAGAGGCTCATCTTTTGGCCTATCTTGGCTTTCAACATGCTTATCTTGCTACACGTAATCACTTCAAGCTTTTGTTTAAAGTTAGAGTTGTGCTACTCTTCCATTCACTTGAACATTTAGAGGCCATTGTAGGGTTATTAACTGGCCTAATTTCATTACTGTTGGGTCTTAAGAAATAGGAAGGCCGGAAGAGAGGGAAAGAGATGGGAATGGCAAGTTGAAGAAGCATTTATCAATTCACCATCTTATATAGGTGCAGTTGGTGGCACCCTGAAACAATTAAAATAGCAACATCAAAGATTACTAATCACAGATCACCATAACAGATAAAATAGGGAGCCGCGGTGCTCTGGCCAGTTGTACTGGCGCTTGAGGAGGCGAGGCTATGAGTTCAAAGCCAACCTGAGCAACACAAGAAGCTCTCATTCATTAACAACAACAACAAAAAAATTATTAAGGCCAGGCCTAGTGGCTCACGCCTATAATCCAAGCACTTTGGAGGCCAAGGCAGGCGGATCACCTGAGGTTGGGAGTTCAAGACCAGTCTGACCAACATGGTGAAACCCTGTCTTTAAAAAAAAAAAAAAAACAACAGATAAAATAATGAGAAAGTCTAAAATATTGTGAGAACCAACAAAATGTGAAACAGAGACAGACATGAAGTAAGCACATGTTGGAAAAATGCTGCTAACATACTTGCTCCGTGCAGAGTTTTCCAAACCATTAATTTGTAAAAAATGTAGTATCTGCAAAGTACAGCAAAATGAGATATGCCTGTATTCTGAAATTCTCCAATGAAAAATGTGAAGAATTTCTAGTTTCAGGTCCCTAAGGAGATTATTTCTAGTGTTGGACAAAATTCCCATAAGTAAACACAGAAGTTAATAATAAGCGTACATCAAGGATATTTCTGGGAAATGATAACAATATAGCTACGTACCCCTGCTACTCTACCTCCTTATTCTGGCTAAGCTTCTTCTGCAGAGACTTTTTGCACAGTGCAATTTGATTCAAGTTGGCCATGTCCTACATTGTCTTATCTCTGGTCTGACTCCATCATGGAAGTTCAGAGGTTGGAAAAATTTGGGTGATTCCAGGAGATGTGGGCCCCAACACTCACCAGAAGCTAAGTGCCGGATGATGAGCTTGTGGCAGCGGTTCCAGTGCCCAGCCTTAAATAAATACAGGGCCTCTAAGTGCTTGTCAGATTCCATGTGTGCTCGCACAGCTTTGGCCTCGTGAATCCATTCAGCAGGCACACAGAGCTTCTGGGTAAGGAAAGTCTCCTTAGCCCAATATTCCGGGGTCTCCAAAAGCTGGCAGTGTCGGGTAAGCAGCTCTCGAACAGCCTTCTCACGTATGCTGCAGGGAGAGATAAGCTAGAATAAATCCTATCCTTATTCATGGAGAAGGCTGCCCCAGGCAGCTTAGAGTGGCTCTTGGGGCATTCTCTTAAACTACAGGTCTTTTTTTTTTTTTTTTAAGATGGAGTTTTTGCTCTGTTGCCCAGGATGGAGTGCAATGGCACGATCTTAGCTTAGGTTGCATTCCCTGCTAATTAAATGTCTAGGAGTGAGAGCCAGACATCAATTCTTTTTTTTTTTGAGACAGAGTCTCTGTCATCCAGGCTGGAGTGCAGTGGTACAATCACAGCTCACTGCATTCTCTGTCTCCTGGGTTCAAGGGATTCTCCTGCCTTAGCCTCCCAAGTAGCTAGGATTACAGGCACCTGCCACCATGCCTGGCTAATTTTTGTAATTTTAGTAGAGACAAGGTTTCACCATGTTGGCCAGGCTGGTGGCGAACTCTTGACCTCAGGTGATCCACCCGCCTCAGCCTCCCAAAGTGCTAGGATTACAGGTGTGAGCCACCGCACCCAACCTAAATATGGGTCTTGATCACTCTAAGCTTCACTAAAAAATCAAAGGCAATCACAACAGTATTAACTTTTTAAAATAACAGCATTAATTTTCAAAAATAAAATAAAGTATTTTCATGTTCAAAAAGTTGGGGCTGGGCATGGTGGCTCATGTCTGCAATCCCACAGTACTTTGGGAGGCCAGAGAGGGAGGATCATGTGAGCCCAGGAGTTTGAGACCAGCCTAGAGAACACGGCAAGACCCTGTTTCTACTAAAAGTTTTAAAAAGTCACCAGGCCTGGTGGCATGTGCCTGAGGTCTCAGCTACTCGGAGGCTGAAGTGGGAGGATTGCTTGAGCCGAGGAGTTCGAGGATGCAGTGAGCCATGATTGTGCCACTACACTCCAGCCTTGGTGACCAAAAAAAAATCAGAATCTAGGAGTGGCTTCCCACTCCCCAGAAAATGCTTACCCCAGCTAGGATTTCTTCCTTATTTCCTATCTAGTAACATTTCCTTGCCACCACCTAGAAGATCAAGGACTAGGATGGGAGAATTCTGCTCCACAGAGCAATCCTCTTAAGTTAGTTCCCAATCTTCTCTTTTCCCTTTCTCCCACATGGTCAGTACAAGTAAACAAAGTAGCTTTAAAAGGTAATGTCTCTTCCAGGTCTTTGTTTCTTCTCTCAAGCCTTCAACCTTCCTAATTCATTCTCTTTCCACCTCTAGATCAAAGCCTCTTTAAGGAGGGTACTTTTATGTCTGGGCCAAAGAACTAGTAATCTAATTTTAGATCAAAACTATTCTTATTGTGGAGCCTTCTCTGAATCCTAGGCTTTTTAATAACCCCCCACTGTCATCACAATGCCTCTTTTCAGGAAACAGGATCTGCTTCTCCATAGTCAACTCTGACACAACAGTCATCCTATCAGCCAGTCTTTTACCATGTGAAATCCCTTATGTCTGTTTTTAAATATACTTAAAAAAATAGCCTGGAGTCATTTCATTCACTGTTAAGGGGAAGAAGAAAGAGAAATTGCTTAATGAGAAGACTGTGCTAGGTAGTTTATACTTTTACTTTTTAATTTCACAATCAACTTTGAACAGGAACTAATGCTATGCTCTTTACAGGCCAAAAAAAAAGAGGCTTGGAGAGTATCTTTACCCAAAGTCAAAAGTAAGCTTTATCCTAGGTCAAATTTAGACCTAATTTCCTTCCACACCATACAACACAACAGTGCAGCACAGTGATAAGAGCACAGACTCTGGATGAAAGTTGGAAACCTCACTCTGCCATTTACTAGCTGTGTGACCTTAGACAAAAGTTAAGCTCTGTATCTTGCGTTACTCATCTGTAAAACAGAGACAATAAAAGTGTCTATCTTGTAGGTCATAATGAACATAAAACAGTTAATATATATGGTGTAGAGTATAAACATGCGTAAAAGCACTTAACTACTACATACATGTTCATTTTTTTGTAATTATTGTAACATCATACTGCTACCATTAACAAAAATCTCCAGCCTTTACCTTGTTCAAGCTGTAGTGAAAAGGCATTTCTCCAGTTCTCTTTCAGGACAGAGAACCAAAACATATATACCTAAGTACAAGGTTGTGTTAATAAATACAATACTATCAAACTTGATGGTTGGGTCAGTGAAAGGATGACTGAAGAAAAAGCAAGTCAGTGGACAGAGAAAAAGCAGAGGGCTTTTTGCTAACCTACTGCCATGGAGTGATTGAGGCAGCTCAGCCAGCACTATTTTCTGTGTAATTCCTAAAAATGCTACATTCATCTGAATCTGGGATTCAGAAGAGTCCACAATGAGGAGGATAGTTTTGATCTGAAATTAAGTGACTAGTTCTTTGGCCCAAGCATAATGCTGTTGTCCCATCTGGGCATATCCTCTCATTTCTACTTCATTATTTCCTATTCCAGTGTTACAGGTTCTTTGACTCTTACCACTGGAAAGAATTTCTCTAATCAATGCAGTTCACAGAGATCTCTTTTTTTCCTCAGACTGCTTTGTGATAAATATACATAAAGAGACACTTTGTGATAAATATTACAATTTGGCACTTAATCAAAGGCAGTTTCATTTTTAACTGGGTTACATGAATACACAAACAGTCTGGGCTAAGGGTTTAACTATCTTGAGGTTTATCAAAACATTGACTCTAACACACATTCTACACAATTACTTGCTGAACTGAACCCTAAAGACTGTGTGGAATTACCCTGTAGTGCCAGATACACCCAGTGGGTTCAATGGCTTCTCACTCACCATGAGTTGTCAATGTGCAGGAGGACAAAGATGGCCCACTCCCAGAGACCCTCACTTTCCAGCTGGCCAGCATAACTGGCCTGTAGCACACCTTCACACTGCTCTGAGAGATGGGTGTAGTTAAGAGCCCTCAGCACTTCCCACAAGTGCCAGCTTAGGCGGTAGTCCAAAGGATCTGCTGTTATGCTTCGAGGCTCCAGCAGCTGGTTGAGATCATAGTATCTGCAAAGAATGTGTTGAGAGTCACCATATGCAGCCAGGAGACTGCCTATAGTGATAGGTCAACTGTTCTGGTTATGTCTAAGACAATCAAAGAACCTGAGGGTAAAAGCATCATAGGCCTTCTCTCCCTCTGAGACTACGTTTCATCAGACTATTTTATCTCTGGGTTCAGCCAGATTTTAGATCCTATAAAGAAACAAGACACCTTCTATTCTGAGGCTGTATGATCTAACAGGTTTGCTGGTAATGGTTTGGTGTATGTATTTTACCATCCTGATCAATTCTCACCCTTCCATTCCTTCATTACAATGTCTATTACTTTACTTAACCATGTAAAAAATTTAGTTACCTTACTATCTTTCAGATTGCTCTATAATCTGAAGTTATTGGGTGCTAATTCTTTAGTCTTCATAATGATTACTTCCTTCTAGGGCTAGTAATTTTTACCTCTTTTTTTTTTGTCTTCAGTAGGTATCATTCTTTACATAGAAATCCAGGTGCCCTGGGTTTTGAAGTGTCCCTGCTGTTTATTTATTTATTTGAGACAGAATCTCACTCTGTCACCCAGGCTGGAGTGCAGTGGCACGATCTCGACTGACTACAACTTCTGCCTCCCGGGTTCAAGCGATTCTCATGCCTCAGCCTCCTCAGTAGCTGGGATTACAGGTCCGCGCCATCACACCCAGCTAATTTTTGTATTTTTAGTTGAAACGGGGTTTTACCATGTTGGTCAGGCTGGTCTTGAAATCCCGACCTCGTGATCCACCTGCCTCCGCTCCCAAAGTGCTGGGATTACAGGCGTGAGCCACCGTGCCCAGCCCCTGCAGATAATTTTTTATTTTTCTTTTGCTGGGAGCCCAGGGATTTTAATGGTCCCAAACCAGTTTATATAACAAGTTCTTAGTTTGCAATTCACATATGTAATAGTAGTATAAACTAAGATCCCACACCTGCAAGTTTTACAGATGCGAGGATTGGATTACCAAACAATATTTTTTCCTTTTCAACTAAGATCTCAGACATCTTACAACTTCCTTACACCTCCCTATGTAATGAGTAAAGGTTTTCCACACCAGTGCTATTGAACAAAACATTGTGTATCAACCAATTTGAAAGCCACTAGCTACCTGAGGCTAGCAAATATTTAAAATGTAGCTATAGGACCGGGTGCAGTGGCTCATGCCTGTAAACCCAGCACTTTGGGAGGCCAAGGTGGGCAGATTGCCTAAGGTCAGGAGTTTGAGAGCAGCCTGGCCTACATGTTGAAACCTCATCTCTACTAATAATACAAAAATTAGCCAGGCGTGATGGCAGGTGCCTGTAATCCCAGCTACTATGGAGGCTGAGGCAGGAGAATCGCTTGAATCCAGGAGGCGGAGGTTGCAGTGAGCCGAGATCACGCCATTGTATGCCAACCTGGACAAGAGCAATGTTCTGTCTCAAAAAGAAAAAAAGCTGGGTGCAGTAGCTCAGGCCTGTAATCCCACCACTTTGGGAGGCTGAGGCTGGCGGATCACCAAGGTCAGGAGTTCAAGACCAGTCTGGCCAACATGGGGAAACCCTGTCTCTACTGAAAATACAAAAATTAGCTGGGCGTAGTGGTGGGTACCTGCAATCCTAGCTACTCAGAAGGCTGAGGCAGGAGAATAGCTTGAACCTGGGAGGCAGAGGTTGTGGTGAGCCCTGAGTCATGCCACTGCACTCTAGCCTGGGTGACAAGGCAAGACTCCGTCTCAAAAAAAAGTTAAAAAAAAAATTAATTGGCTGAGTGTGGTGGCTCATGCCTGTAATCCCAGCTCTTTGGGAGGCCAAGGCAGTGGATCACCTGAGGTCAGGAGTTCAAGACCAGCCTGGTCAACATGGTAAAACCCTGTCTCCACTAAAATTACAAAAATTAGGCCAGGTGCAGTGGCTCATGCCTGTAATCCCAGCACTTTGGGAGGCTGAGGCAGGAGGATCACGAGGTCAACAGATTGAGACCATCCTGGCCAACGAGGCAAAACCCTGTCTCTACTAAAAATACAAAAATTAAGGGGAGGTGATTATGCACGCCTGTAGTCCCAGCTACTCAGGAGGCTGAGGTAGGACAATTGCTTGAACCCGGAGGCAGAGGTTGTAGTGAGGTGAAATTGCACTCCAGCCTGGGCAACAGAGCGAGGCTCCATCTCAAAGCAAAACAAAAACAAAAAGTAGCCAGGCATGGTGGTGTGTGCCTGTAATCTCAGCTACTTGGGAGGCTGAGGTAGGAGAATCATTTGAACCTGGGAGGCAGAGGTTGCAGTGAGCCAAGATTGCACCACTACCCTCCAGCCTGGGCAACAAGAGCAAAACTGTCTCAAAAAAAAAAAAAAAAAAAAAAAGGAAATTAAATTAATTTAAATAGTCATATATGAATAGTGGCTATTCTCCTGGATAACGTGGATAATGCAATTCTGGACCTTTTTTTTGGCATACGAAAATTTATCACTACAGTGTTTTCATCATTAAATTTTATGATCTTGGTCTTTCCTTCCTGCCTTTGTACAGGGCCAGAAGAGAGGCACTGGCTACTTTGACAACCTTAAAGCAGACTTCAGGAATATCACCAACAGCATGACCTTTTTGACCAAATCCAGAAATTCTGGACCATTTTTAAGCAAGAAGGTGTGGATTTTAGCTAAAGGGGTTTTTTTTTTTTGAGACAGAGTTTCACTCTTGTTACCCAGGCTGGAGTGCAATGGCGCTATCTCGGCTCACCGCAACCTCTGCCTCCTGGGTTCAGGAAATTCTCCTGCCTCAGCCTCCTGAGCAGCTGGGATTACAGGCACGCGCCACCATGCCCAGCTAATTTTTTGTATTTTTAGTAGAGATGGGGTTTCACCATGTTGACCAGGATGGTCTCGATCTCTTGACCTTGTGATCCACCCGCCTCGGCCTCCCAAAGTGCTGGGATTACAGGCATGAGCTACCGTACCTGGTCTGCTTAGCTAAAGGTTTTAGTCATACTAATTAGATATTTCAAAAGAACAAGGCTACATTTACTATCCCATTCTGGCTTTGGTTTCTCTCTTCATTTCGGTACTTTGAGGTATCCTTTTCTTTCTTTCTTTGACATATTTAAAACTGCACATATCTAGACATCTGTGAAATCACCATCATGATCAAGAAAACAAACAGAGCTGGGTGTAGTGGCTCACACCTGTAGTCCCAGCACATTGGAGAGCTGGGGAGGGCAGCTCACCTGAGGTCAGGAGTTCAAGACCAGCCTGGCCAATAAAAAACACTGTCTCTACTAAAAATACAAAAATTAGCCAGGTGTGGTAGTACAGGCATGTATCCCCAGCTAGTTAGAAGGCTGAGGTGCAAGAATTTCTTGAACCTGGGAAGTGGAGGTTGCAGTGAGCTGAGAAGATCACACCACTGGACTCACAGAGCAAGACTATGTTGCCAAAAAAAAAAAAAAAAAAGACTTAATTGTAGCCTCAACCTCCTAAGCTCAAGTGATCCTCTCACTTCAGCCTCTTAAGTAGCTGGGACTACAGGTGCATGCTACCATGCCCACCCAATTTAAGAATTTTTTTTCATAGAGATGGGCTCTCACTATGTTGTCCAGGCCGATCTTGAACTCCTGGGATCAAGTGATCGTCCCACTTCAGCCCCCCAAACTGCTGGGATTATAGGCGTAAGGCACCATACCTGGTCTGTTTTCTAATTACTGAATTTTCAGAGTTTTGATATGTTCTTAGATACACGTTCTCTATCAGATCTATGAATTGCAAATATTTTCTCCCAGTCTATGGTTTATCTTTTCATTCTTTTAATTGTCTTTTAATGAGAAGTAGTTTTGAAATTTTGTTGAACTCCAATTTACCATTTTTTTCCCCTTACGATGCGCATTTAGTGTCTACCTAAGAAATTTTTTGCCTAATGTACAGTTGCAAAAATTTTCTGCTTTGTTTTCTTCTAGAAGGTTTATATTTAAGTTGAAATTTAGGTTGATAATCCATTATAAGTTGGATAAATAATAAAGATAACCAATGAAACCAGAAGCTGGTTCTTTGAAAAGGTCAATATAATTGCTAAACTCTAGGCAGACCAACCGATAAAAAAAGAGGACACAATTATTGAACACAAATTACCAATATCAAAAGGAAAGAGATGCTGTTAAAGACCCTGCAGATATTTAAATTGGTTAACAAGGAAATGTTAATAAATTTATGCTAATAAATTTTGTGACTTTGGTGAAATAATTTATGCTAATAAATTTTGTGACTTTGGTGAAATACATTCCTTAAAAGCAATAAATTGGCTGTGTGAGGTGGCTCACGCCTATAATCCCAGCACTTTGGGAGGCCAGGGCAGGTGGATCACTTGAGGTCAGGAGTTTGTGATCAGTCTGGCCAACATGGTGAAACCCTGACTCTACTAAAAATACAAAAATTAGCCAAGCGTTGTGGTGTGTGCCTGTAATCCCAGCTTCTCAGGAGGCTGAGGCAGGAGAATTGCTTGAACCCGGGAGGAGGAGGAGGTTGCAGTGAGCCAAGATCGCATCACTGCACTTCAGCCTGGGTGACAGGGCAAGACTCTGTCTCAAAAAAAAAAAAAAAAAAAAAAAAAAAAAAAAAAAAAGGTAAATAAAAAAGGGCAATAAATTATCAAAATTTAACTTTGAATAAATAAAAAAATCTTATCAGGCTAAATCTTTTAAACAAATTGTACAGTGTAAGCTTTAAGGAAATGAAAAAACATGTCCACATGGTGGAGAATATAAAAATTTCTATCATAAAATATAAAATTTATAATATGTAGTAAGTATATCTAGAATACATAATTATCAAAATATAGTAAGTCAACCCTTTGAAGAAACAAACAAAAGACTTGAATAGACATTTAGCAAAGATGTACAGATGGTAAATAAGCACATGACAGTGCTCAACATCATTAAGCATTAAGGAAATGGAAATGAAACCACAATGAGAATTTCCAGTATGAGAAGATGAAAATGTTCTGGAGAGGGTGGTGATGATTGTATAACAATGTGAATGTACTTAATGCCACTGAACATTGTGCTTAAAAATGATTAAAATAGTAAGTTTTAGTTGCATTTTACTACAATAAAGAGCTATATTAATTCTATATAATTAACATAGTTAAATACTGGCTGGGCGTGACTCACACCTGTGATCCTAGCAGTTTGGGAGGCTGAGGTGGGAGGATCACTTGAGGTCAGGAGTTTGAGACCAGCTGGTCTACATAGCAAAACTGTATCTCTACTAAAAATACAAAAATTAGCCAGGTGTTGTGGTACATGCCTGTAACCCCAGCTACTCCGGAGGCTGAGGCAAGAAATTGCTAGAACCAGGGAGGCAGAGCCTGCAGTGAGCCAAGATCGCGCCACTGCACTCCAGACTGGGAGACAGAGTGAGACTCGGTCTCAGAAAAAATAAAATGACGTATATATTTAAATACCCTATATTTAAAAGAAATCACCTTGAAGATTTGAAATGAGATGTGAACTATCAGTGTGACTGGAGGAAAAAAAAGAAAACCTTAAGTATTTCTAATATAATGTTAGAAGAGCTGCGTGCAGTGGCTGACAACTGTAATCTCAATACTTCAGGAGGCCAGGGCAGGTGGATCACTTGAGCCCAGGAGTTTGAGACCAGCCTGGGCAATGTGGCAAAATCCTCTCTCTACAAAAATATGAGAATTAGCTGAGATGCACTCCTGTAGTCCCAGCTGCTCGGAAGACCGAGGTGAGAGGATTGTGTGAGCCTGGGTGGTTGAGGCTCACAATGAGCCATGATCCCTGCACACCAGCCTGGGTGACAGAGCAAAACCCTGTCCTTTTTTTTTTTGAGATGGATTTTCACTCTGTTGTCCAGGCTGGAGTGCAGTGATGCGGTATTGGCTCACCGCAACCTCTGCCTCCCAGGTTCAAGCGATTCTCCTGCCTCAGCCTCCTGAGTAGCTGGGACTACAGGCACATGCCACCACCACACCCGGCTAAGTTTTCATATTTTTAGCAGTTTCACTGTGTTTTCCAGGATAGTCTCGATCTCCTGATCTTGTGATCTGCCCACCTTGGCCTCCCAAAGTGCTAGGATAACAGGTGTGAGCCATTGTCCCCAGCTGCAAAACCCCGTCTTAAAAAGCAAAAGAAAACACCAACTCTGAGCTAGTTCTAATTACATGATTAGAAATAATAATAGCATGTGCTAATATATTATTGTTGAACACATAAACCACTGTGAATTTCTTTCTTTTTTGGAGACAGGTCTCACTCTGTTGCCTAGGCTGGAGTACAGTGATGCAATCATGTCTCACTGCAGCCTCGACTTCCCAGGCTCAGGTGATCTTCCCACCTCAGCCTCCCGAGTAGCCGGGACTACATAGCACTAATTCTTTTTTTATTTTTAGTAGAAACAGGGTTTTGCCATATTGCCCAGGCTGGCCTCGAACTCCTAGGTGCAAATGATCTGCTTGCCTTGGCCTTCCAGTGTTGGGATTACAGGCGTGAGCCACCACTCCTGGCCTGCATTTTTTTTTTTTTTTTTTTTTTGGAGATGGAGTCTCATTCCATCACCATGCTGGATTGCAGTGGTGCAATCTTGGCTCACTGCAATTTCCAACTCCTAGATTCAAGCGATTCTCCTGCCTCAGCCTCCCAGATGGCTGGGATTACAGTCACCCGTCATAATGCCCAGCTAATTTTTATATTTTTAGTAGAGATTGGGTTTCACCATGTTGGCCAGGTTGGTCTCAAACACCCTGATCCACCTGCCTCAGCCTCTCAAAGTGCTGGGATTATAGGTGTGAGCCACCGTGCCCGGCTGCCTGCATTTTTTAAATAACATGTACACACAGATATACACACACACAAAGCAAGATACTACATGCTCAATAAAATGGTAAAATTTAAAAAACTGCTATCTCTTTAAGCAACTAGAGATATTACACATTATCGGTACGAATATAAAATGATATAATCACTTTTGGGTATGAATGTTCATAGCAGATTTATCAAAAGCCAAAAATAAGAAAACCTAACTGTCCATCAACAAATGAATGGATACATAAATCAGACACTCCCACAAAAAAACACCCCAAACTAACTTTTGATATATTACATAAAAAAAAACCTTAAAATCATTATGCAGAATCAAAAAAGCCAGGCACAGGGAACATACAGTATGATCTCCCATAAAATTCTAGAACAGCAAAATTAATTTATAGTGTAAAACAACAACAACAACAAAAACCTAATCAATAGGTATCTGAGGTGAAGACTGACTGCAAAGGGGCACACGGGAATTTTTCAAGGGTAGTGAAAATATCAGCTTAGTTGTCATGGTAGGTACAATGCGTTAAGTACCGTAAAACTTATCACACTGCATACTTTATTATATGTAAATTATACTCATGAAAGTTGATGAAAATGTTTAGACTTCTAGTTCTAATCCTTTTTCCATTCAACTACTATAAGTTATATATGGTAGTTTATATGGACTTAGCAATTTGGGGGCATATAAAAGGGAAAAGATGCAGGAAAGACTCCCTTGGGGTTCATGGACCACTCAAGTGACTATAATGCCTAGCTCTGGTTTACCTGTCACTGTAGAGTTTTAGAAGGTGAAAGCAGACATCTCGAAGTGGTGTCTGCGAGTTTTGCTCCTCCTCTATCACAGAGCCAGAACCCTCCAGATACGAAGGAAGTGGGGAGCAGGCATATCTGTCACTGTCAGAGGTGTTCTGAAGGAAGAATTTGTTAAAACAATACATTAGCTCCTAATCAATTTTACTAAATGCCATCATGTTTCTTTTGTTTTTGAGATGGAGTCTTGCTCTGTCACCCAGGCTGGAGTGCAGTGGTGCAATCTGGGCTCACTGCAACCTATGCCTTCCAGGTTCAGGCAATTCTCCTGCCTCAGCCTCCCCAGTAGCAGGAATTATAGCTGTGCACCACCACACCCAGCTAATTTTTTTGTATTTTTAGTAGAGGCAGTGTTTTGCCATGTTGCCCAGGCTAGTCTGAAACTCCTGACCTCAGGTGATCCACCTGCCTTGGCCTCCCAAAGTGCTGTGATTATAGGTGTGAATGACTGTACCCAGCCTAGATGCCATCATGTTTCAAATACTTACACTTGTATTAAGAATAAATAGACAGCCATGTGCAGTGGCTTGAGCCTATAATCCTAGCACTTTGGAAGTGGGAAGACTACTTGAGCCAAGTAGTTCAAGACCTGCCAGGGCAACATAGCAAGACCTCATCTCTACAAATAAAAAAATAAAATTAGATTTCTTTTTAGTTCATAAGCACAATGATTGCGTGTTCATGCATGCTTGTGTGAGATGTGATACCCTCGAACCTTGTGAAGACATTGGCACATTACCAGTCTGACATAAAAAGATAAATAAATAAGGAAAAAAAAAAGCTAGGCATGGTGTTATGCACCTGTGGGCCCAGCTACTCAGGAGACTGAGGCAGGAGGGTCACCTGAGCCCAAGAGGACGGGGCTGCAGTGAGCTGGAATCGCCTCACTGAACTCAAGTTTGGGTGACAGAGCGAGACCCAGTCTCAATTAAAGAAAAAAAAAAGTGATTACACAACCCAAAGGATCTATCAGGGATTTTAAAATGTTTTTGTTCAATTATGTATTTCATCTATCTTCAATGGACTGGTAAAGATTTAAAGTAGCCATCACTAAACCCCCATACTTATCTTGCCACAATTCTTAACATACTCAAGTTTTTTTAGTGTTCTCTTACTCCTGACAAATAATTCCGAGAGAACAAAATGAAAGACAAGTATAAAATATGAAAAGTAAGATAATTCAAGAATTGATGGCATTAAAAGTAACAATACTTGAACTTCAAAACTGACAAGGAGTATAAAATATTCTATTTAGAGGCAAATTTCAGAACTAAGTTGGAAAATAAACCAAAGCTAAGGTCAGGCTGTATAAAAGGGAATTCCCAAAGAAATAAGACAGCATTAGAAATGAAGAAGAACCCTCTGATTTACAGTCAACTGTGGAAACTCATGATATTAAATAAAATAAAAACAGACACTTGGAGAGTAGCCTTGTCCAGAGGAAGGAGTAAAGGACAGTTTCCCATGAGATTTCCTGGCTCCATTTCAATTTTACAATACTGTTCAAAAAAAAAAAGGGCAGATATTTATTAAATAGAATTTGATAAGGTTTTTTTTCTGCTGCAGAATTTCCCTGACAAAAACGTAACATCCAACAAGATTCTTGCTTGACTCTACTGGCCACATATACCTGAAATGCTTCTTCATACATGTTGAGAGCCCTAGAAATGGAGGCTGTTGGTGGAAGCAAATACCAAAGATGGATAGCCAGGGAGCGTTTCCAATCCAACTGAGAGCACACGTTGATTTGCTTCTGTTCTGAGAGCTGCCACACCTGTAGGAGACAAAATTATCACTGTGGCTATATTCTACCTTGTTATTCAAGTAATATTTTAAATGACTGGGATGCCGGCGTTAATGAATCAGATATAAAATATACAAATATAATAACATCTCACAGCAAGTGAGAGGGTATATTGATTATTTACTTATTTTTATGGAACAACTGATCGATTGAGACAGAGTTGCACTATGTGACCCAGGCTGGTCTTGAACTCCTGGTTTCAAGCAATCCTCCCTCCTCAGCCTCCCAAAACATTGGGATTACAGGAATCAGCCACTGAGCGTGGTTCCAGGATTTAAACAAATAAACAATCAGTACTCAAATGAGATGAGAGCCACTGAGAGCAGAGAGGAGGTCTTCTCACTGTTTATGATTGCCAATGTATAAAACTTTAAAGTGAGCATAAATTCTGACCAGCTACATTTTTATTTCTGAAACTTTAATTTATAATACTTTAAAATGATAATCAAGAAGAGGTAGGTAGTGTTAAGAGAAATGGCTTAAAATAATTAAAACCCAACAGCCATAAAATGGAACAGAAGTGGCTATAAAAAAGAATAATGCTGGCCGGGCACTGTGGCTCACACCTGCAATCCCAGCCCTTTAGGAGGCTGAGGTGGGCGGATCACCTGAGGTCAGGAGTTCCAGACCAGCCTGGTCAACATGGTGAAACACCATTTCTACTAAAAATACAAAAAAAGGCCGGGTTCAGTGGATCACGCCTATAATCCCAGCACTTTAGGAGGCCAAAGCAGGTGGATCACCTGAGTTCGTGACTTTGAGATCAGCCTGACCAGCATGGAGAAAGGCTGCCTCTATTAAAAATACAAAAAATTAGCCAGGTATGGTGGCACATGCCTGTAATCCCAGCAACTAAGGAGGCTAAGGTAGGAGAATTGCTTGAATCTGAAAGGCGGAGGTTGCGGTGAGCTGAGATCACACCATTGCACTCCAGCCTGGGCAACAAGAGTAAAACTTTAAAAAAAATAAAAATTAAAAAAAAATTTTTAAAAATTGGCTGGATGTGGTGGGGCAGGCACCTATAATCCTAGCTACTTGCTTGGCTGAGGCAGAAAAATCACTTGAACCTGGGAGAGGGAGGTTGCAGTGAGCCAAGACTGCACCACTGCACTCCTGCCTGGGCAACAAGAGGGGAAACTCCATCTCAATAATAATAATAATGCTTCATGACATGGAAAATATTCATATACAATAGGTTTTTAAAAAAAGATACAGGGCTGGTGTGGTGGTTCATGCCTGTAATCTCAAAACTTTGAGAGAACCAGGTAGGAGGATCCCTTGAGGCTAGGAGCTCCAGACCAGCCAAGACAGCATAGTGAAACCCTATCACTATAAATTATTTATTTAAAAAAAAAAAAAAACAACTATTTTTTTTTTTTTTTTGAGACAGAGTTTCACTGTTGTCACCCAGCTGGAGTGCAATGGCACTATCTCGGCTCACCGCAACCTCCGCCTCCTGGGTTCAGGCAATTCTCCTGCCTCAGCCTCCTGAGTAGCTGGGATTACAGGCACGCGCTACTATGCCCAGCTAATTTTTTGTATTTTTAGTAGAGACGGGGTTTCACCATGTTGACCAGGGTGGTCTCGATCTCTTGACCTTGTGATCCACCCGCCTTGGCCTCCCAAAGTGCTGGGATTATAGGCTTGAGCCACTGCGCCCGGCCAAAAAAAAACAAAAACTTTTTTTTGAGATGGGAGTCTCATTCTGTCACCCAGGCAGGAGTGCAGTGGAGTGATCTCGGCTCACTGTATCTTCCACCTCCTGGGTTCAAGCAATTCTCCTGCCTCAGCCTCCTAAGTAGCTAGGACTACAGGTTCACACCACCATGCCTGGCTAATTTTTTATTTTATCTTATTTTGTTTTTAGTAGAGATGAGGTTTCACCATGTTAGCCAGGATGGTCTTGATCTCCTGACCTCATGATCCACCCACCTCGGCCTCTCAAAGTGCTGAATTATAGGCGTGAGCCACCATGCATGGCCTATATATATATATTTTTTTTCAAGAGACAGGGTCTTGCTATGTTGCCCAGGTTGGAGTGCAGTGGCTATTCACAGGCGCGATCCCACTACTGATCAGCACGGGAGTTTTGACCTGCTCGATTTTGACCTGGGCCAGTTCACCCCTCCTTAGGCAACCTGGTGGTTCCCCGCTCCCAGGAGGTCACCATATTGATGTCGAACTTAGTGCGGACACCAGATCGACATAGCGCACTATGGCCTAGAACTCCTGGGTTCAAGTGATCCTCCCACCTCAGCCTCCTGAGTAGCTGGGACTATAGGCATGCGCCACCGCACCTGGCTAAATTCTTTTTAAAATGGAAAAAATCATGGGGCCAAAATTGCCTACTGCACTCCTGCCTAGTCAACCTAGCCATACCATCTCAAAAAAATTAATTAAATAAAATAGACTCTTTCTGGAAAGGTAAGTTATTTACATTGTTTACTGCTATATGATATGGGATATGATACATTTTAAACATTTTAATTTCTATATAACTAGCTTTTTAAAACAGTGTGCATGTCTGTCTTTATAATTTGAAAATATTTCCACCAAAAATTAAAAACAAATTGGCAAATGTGTAACGCATTTTGTGTAATTGTGCACAATTTACAAAGATCACTCCCTACCTAAACCTCAAACCAGCTTCAATTTATGAAAACACTGATATAAGAGTATGGTAAAAATGGAAGATACCGGTTTTCCAGCCAACAGAGCAAAGATGCGCAGTCTCTCATCCTGGATGAAGCAGTCTGCTTGGAGCTGATGCCAATCCACCAACTGCATGGTGAGCAGCTCCCGGATGGACTGGCTACCCACAAACTGAGATAAAAGAAGAGCAAGACGATGATCACCTATAAGAGAAATACAAGTTTTTTTGGTTATTACTAAGGGTTTACGAACTTGGTCAAATACTTAGGGGCATTATTTTTATTTCTTCTAGCCTTCAGGAGGGAGGACTTAACACTGGTGACTGCTTTCTGCAGTAGTACTAAAATATCGATCAAAACGTATTTTCTGCTTGGATAGAAATTTGCAGTCAGGCGCTGTGGCGCACGCCTGTAATCCTAGCACCTTGGGAGACCTAGGTGGGCAGAGTACAAGGTCAGAAGTTCGAGATTATCCTGGCCAATATGATGAAACCGTCTCTACTAAAAGTACAAAAATTAGCTGGGCGTATCGGCACAAGCCTTGTAGTCTCAGCTGTTCTGGAGGCAGAGGCAGAAGAATCACTTGAACCCAGGAGGCAGAGGTTGCAGTGAGCCAAGATCATGCCACTGCACTCCAGCTTGGGTGACAGAGCAAGACTGTATTTCAAAAAAAACTTTGCAAAGTAGTTTAAGCTAAATTAAATATAGACTGAATAGCATATAGAGATCAATAACAGACTACCACTACTTCTCTGTGGAAGAAAAGAGCACGGTGTGGTGTCTCACTTGAGGCCAGGAGTTCAGGATCAGCCTGACCAATATGGTAAAACCTCATCTCTACTAAAAATACAAAATTAGCCAGACATGGTGGCGCATGCCTGTAATCCCAGCTACTGGGAAGGCTGAGGCAGGAGAAGTGCTTGAATCCATGAAGCGGAGGTTGCTGTGAGCTGAGACCACACCATTGCACTCCAGCCTGGGCAAGAGCGAGACTGTCTCAAAAAAAAAGGACAAATGGAGGAAAATGTTGGACACAGTAGGTCGCACCAGTAATCCCAGCACATTGAGAGGCCAAGGCGGGCAGAACACTTGGGGTCAGGAGTTTGAGACTAGCCTGGCCAACGTGGTGAAATGCTGTCTCTACGAAAAATACAAAAATTGGCTGGGCACGGAGGATTATGCCTGTAATCCCAGCACTTCAGGAGGCTAAGGCAGGTGGATCACAAGGTCAGGAGTTCCAGACCAGCCTGGCCAAGATGGTGAAACCCCCGTCTCTACTAAAAATACAAAAATTAGCCAGGCACTTGTAATCCCAGCTCCTCAGGAGGCTGAGGCAAGAGAATTGCTTGAACCCGGGAGGTGAAGGTTTCAGTGAGCTCAGATTGTACCACTGCACAGTCTCAAAAAAACAAATAAATAAAAAAACAAACAAAAATTAGCCCGGAGTGGTGGTACATGCCTGGAGTCCTGGCTACTTGGGAGGCTGAGACATGAGAATCACTTGAACCCAGAAGGCAGAAGCTGTAGTGAGCAGAGACTGCGCCATTGCACTCCAGTCTCGATGACAGAACAAGACTCCATCTCAAAAAAAAAAAAAAAAAAAAAAAAGGACAGAGGTGGTGGCTCACGTCTGTAATCCAGGACTTTGGGAGGCTGAGGCAGGCAGATCACCTGAGGTCAGGAGTTCAAGACCAGCCTGGCCAACATGACAAAACAACACCTCTACTAAAAATACAAAAATTAGCCGGGTGTGGCAGCGCATACCTGTAATCCCAGCTACTTGGGAGGCTGAGGCAGGAGAATCGCTTGAACCTGGGAGGCGAAGGTTGTAGTGAGCCGAGATTATGCCACTGCACTCCAGCCTGGGGGACAGAGCAAGACTCCGTCTCGAAAAAGAAAAAAAAAAAAAAAGAAAGAAAAAGTGGGAGTAGTAAAGCAAAAGCTTTTAGTAACCTAAAAGGCAGTACCCTACCAAAGCGTTAGCCTTGGAGTCAGAAGAAAAAGGACAGAAGTGGAGTTTATGAATGAATAGACCTACGAATCTGACTTCTGGCACACCTTAAGAGACTCTCCCACTACATGTTGGTGTCTTGCTGAGCATAACCTTTTTTTAATGATTCATAATCATTATGAGTTCATACAAGTTCAATCCCAAACATAAACTCTCACTGTACAAATATAAAAAGACCATAAAGGGTACCAGGCTGAGGCTGGTGGTTCATGCCACTAATCTCAGTATTTTTGGGAGGCTGAAAAAGGAGGGCTGCTTGAGGCCAAGCGTTTGAGACCGGCCTGGCCAACATAGACACCCTATCTCCATTTAAAAAATAAAAAAAGATAGTACCAGGCTAAATGTGTAATGATAGTGGAATGCAACAGGCCCTTTATATATATCTTACTGATTCTACCTTTTCCTGTGATTTGTTCCTTATAATCTCAAAAGTAGCCAAACCCTTCATTCAAAATAAATCCGGTTGATGGCTCCAATTAGTTGGCTTTGGATAAATTAGGTTCCAACAATCAAGGATTGACCAAGGATCTAATCATATTAAATTAAGCTGAACTATGATATCCTGTAGTTTAATCAAGATTTATGGCCAAGCACAGTGGCTCACGCCTGTAATCCCAGCATTTGGGAGGCCAAGGTGGGTGGACCACTGGAAGTCAGGAGTTTGAGACCAACCTGGTCAACATGGTGAAACACTGTCTCTACTAAAAATACAAAAAAAATTAGCTGGGCATGGCGGTAGGTGCCTGTAATCCCAGCTACTCGGGAGGCTGAGGCAAGAGAATCACTTGAACCAAGGAGGTGGAGGCTGCACTCAGCTGAAATTGTTGCACTGTACTTCAACACCCTGGGTGACAGACTCTGTCCAAAAAAAGAAAAATTTATATCTAGGCAGTCATTAAGCACTTGCTGAATTGCCCCATTAGTGAAAAGAAACTTTAAAAAGTAAATATATGCATACAAACTCCTTTTAAAAAGCCAGTGAATATCTCAACTCAGAAATTCAATTTCTAAATATTTACTTGGATGAAGTGAATTGATATAGATTTTGTAGCAATTCAGAGTATTGCTTATAGTTTAAAAAAAGTCTGAATGTGAAGGAATAAATTTGTTAATATGGGCCATTTATACACAAAAGAATGCTAAGAAGCATTTGATAATTATCTGTATTATAGGGCATTTGTTATGTGCCACATGAAAAGAACAGAATACATAGCAGGATATCATCTTTGAAAAGTTTACATGTATATGTCACACTGTGCACAAATTTGTATATAATACAGAGTAAAGAGCTAAGTACAAATTGCACATTAAAATGCTTGCAGTGGGTAGTAGTCACAGGATTTGGGTGATTTTGACTTATACCTTATTTATGTTTTCTAGTTTTATTACAAATGTAATATAACATAAAATTTAAATTTTAATAAACAATGTTTAAGGTCTTAAAAAGAGAATCAGAAGACGTAGTTTGGCTGGGTGCGTTGGTTCGTGCCTGTAATTCCTGCACTTTGGGAGGCAGAGGCAGATGAACCACCTGAGGTCAGGAGTTTGAGACCAGCCTGACCAACATGGTGAAATCCCGTCTCTACTAAAATACAAAAATTAGCCAGGCATGGTAGCGGGCGCCTGTAATCTCAGCTACTCAGGGGGCTGAGGCAGGAGAATTGCTTGAACCCGGGAGAACGAGGCTGCAGTGGGCCAAGATCATAGCACTGCATTCCGGCCTGGGCAACAAGAGCAAAACTCTGTCTCCAAAAAAAAAAAAAAAAGTAATGGTTCCTACTCTACAGGAACCAGCAATCTTCCTGGGAAGTCCACAATTAACACTCACAGGCTAGAAGCCGAAGAGAAATCCACAATTAGGGAGGAGGGATAGAAGGCATTCATTCAGTAGGAAGGGGAAAGGGGTGCAGAGAAAGACCATATTCTTTCCCTACCTGACTGCTGGGCCAGAGAGCAGGCTTCACTGATCCTTTTGCCTGTGAGGTAGCTGAATACAGCCTCCACAGGGCTGTTTTTTTGGGTTAAGGAGACTTCCTCTTCAATTTGCGGTGTGGCAGTATGGGATAGCCAGCGGGAGAAAGCTCTTCGCCGCTCTAGAATTTGAATGTATTTATTGGGTTCATCTAGCTGGCTGTCAAGCTCCTTCAGGTGGCCCCATAATGCTTCACATAATGTCCATGTCAGGCTCCAGTGCTTCACAACTAAGGCAGGAACAGAAAAACTGTTATGAGACAAAGTCTTACAACAGCTTCACAGAAGGCATCTTTCTAATTGTGATGTTAAAAATACATAAATTAACAGACATCTCAAACAACCACTCAAGTCAATTACCCTCAATCTGTCTCTACCTCACTCAGCTTTGTCTTACAATTTCCTGAAGTACATGGTATTCATAAATGCCTGCTCACACATGTATGTGGTACTTATATAACAAATGTAACTGTTTTTCTTTTTAATTTAAAGATGGGGTTTCACCATGATGGCCAGGCTGGTCTTGAACTCCTGACCTCAGGTGATCCACCCACCTCAGCCTTCCAAAGTGCTAGGATTACAGGTGTGAGCCACCGTGCCTGGCCAACAAATGTAACTGTTAAACAGGTTCCCCAAGCCTAATTATGACTAATGTCATCTCAGATGATATCTAATTTGATAAAATTCTGTCTACAAAATTCAATCTAAAAAAGTACTTTATCATTTAAGCCACTTACAAGTATGTATTGGTAAAATAACTTACACATTTGAAAAGATGATGAGATGGTTAAGTAAATACAAAGAACTGAATGAACATAAATCCCAAAATGTGTGGCATAAGACATTCTAAAACAACCCATTTTTCAATAAAGGTGATTTGCTAAACACTGTTTGAAATACTAACAAATTAGAAAATCCCTTTATCAAAGTATTAATTCAGAAAAACATGGTCACAATAGAGAAAGGTAACAGAGAAGCAAGGAAGAAGAATTACAACAAAGTTGTTGAGAAGATCAATAGTACTTGAGCTGGACATGGAAGAATGGATAGGATTTAGAAAAGCAAGAAGGAATGCATCTCTCTCCCTATGTTTTCTGGGTTGGGTAAGAAATGCAATTTTATAAATCCAAAGATTTGACTGGCTACAATTTTTTGTTGAAGAATTTGTACATTAACGGGTACAAGAACAAAGTGACAAGAACATAGTGACAATTTTTTCTTGCTTGGGAATCTGCTTAAACTCAACCTCAGAAAATGACAAGCACAGGCATTCACCTACTAGATTGGTGTCAGGAAATTCACCCCCCCGGTGAACATCCAGTAACACCCCATGACTGAGACATCAAAGATTAGAAACATAGTTCATACTCACTTTGTGCTTCGGGTAAGTCTCCTGATGCTTCTTTAACCCAATCTGCATAGTCATGAATGACAGCAACTCCCGGATTGGGGACAATGAGAGGACACAGTTCATCCACATGGACAGTGCTGTGTTTTAATTTGAGCTCCAGAGGTGTCTGGTATAATTTCATGTCTTCATCTGGCTTCCTTTGTCGCAAACTGAGTTTTTCTAAGTGAACTTTGAATGGGGACTCAGTTAGGCTACAAGAGCAAATGAGGAACAGAATAGAAAAGGAACATAAAACAGAAGCTAGGATTTCACTTCAACCAAACCAGTCTCCTTTTATGATTACAAACAGAATGCAAAACATTCCACTGTGCTTTGAAAGAAATTTTGCTTCTTAAACTATACCAAATTTATCTGCTATATACTGGAAATAAAAATTATCTGACCAATGCATTCAGAACACAAAAGTTTCTTAGGCCAGGTTATAACAAGCAAGAGAATCAGGTTATAACAGAATGAGAACTGGCTAAAACTCAAGTGCCACAAGTTATTGTGGGATGTCTGTTTCGCAAATTATACTTGGATATCAAAACTCACGAGGCTAAGCTTACAGATACTAAGGAACTGACTCTAAATTACAATGAGCAGCTAAGCTGGCCTTGATCCAAAAATTTTTTTTTTTGAGATGGAGTCTACTCTGTCGCCCAGGCTGGAATGCAGTGGCATGGTCTCAGCTCACTGCTACCTCTGCCTCCTGGGTTCAAGTGATTCTCCTGCCTCAGCCTCCCAAGTAGCTGGGATTACAGGCATGCACCACCATGCCCGGCTAATTTTTGTAATTTTAGCAGAAATGGGGTTTCACCATGTTGGCGAGGCTGGTCTCAAACTCCTGACCTCAAGTGATCCGCCTGCCTTGGGCTTCCAAAGTGCTGGGATTACAGGCATGAGTCACCGCACCTGGCCCCTTGATCCAATTTTTAAGATTGATATTAATAACCTTCAAAATTCACAAGGTAATACTTAACCTAGAATTAATAGCTAAATTTAGTATCACTATTCTTAGTTGTGAGGTTCAAGAGACATTGTTTTTCATTTTTTCAAAGTCATTTTAAAAAGGAAGGATAGGCTGGGCAGGGTGGCTCACTCCTATAATCCCAGCAAGTTAGGAGGCCAAGGCTGGAGAATCACTTGAGCTCAAGACAACATGGTGAAAAGCCCATCCCTACAAAAAATTGGCCAAGCATGGTGTGTACCTGTAGTCCCAGCTACTTAGGGGGCTGAGATAGGAAGACCACTCAAGCCCAGGAGGTGGAGGCCTGTGCCACTGTATACCAGTCTGGATGACAAAGTGAGACAGGGCTTAAAAATATGTAATTGGCCAGGCGTGGTGGCTCACGCCTATAATCCCAGCACTTTGGGAGGCCGAGGCAGGTGGATCATGAGGTCAAGAGCTCGAGACCATCCTGGTCAACAAGGCGAAACACCATCTCTACTAAAAATACAAAAATTAGCTGGGCATGGTGGTGCGCACCTGTAATCCCAGCTACTCGAGAGGCTGAGGGAGAATTGCTTGAACCCAGGACGCGGAGGTTGCGGTGAGCTGAGATCGTGCCATTGCACTCCAGCTGGGGGAACAAGAGTGAAACTCCGTCTCAAAAAAAAAAAATACGTAATTAAGGTCAGACGAGGTGGCTCACGCCTGTAATCCCAGCACTTTGGGAGGCTGAGGCAGGGGAATCACCTGAGGTCGGGAGTTTGAGACCAGCCTGACCAGCAAGAAGAAACTGTGTCTCTACTAAAAACACAAAATTAGCCGGGTGTGGTGGTGCATGCCTGTAACCCCAGTTGCTCGGGAGGCTGAGGCAGGAGAGTCACTTTAACCTGGGGGGCTGAGGTTGCAGTGAGCCGAGATCGTGACATCGCACTCCAGCTTGGGCAACAAGCATGAAACTGTCTCAAAAAAATAAAATAAAAAATAAATAAATTAATATGAAGGATAATAGGTAATCATCTTCATTTAATGTGTAGTGAAGATGACACAATTTGTTATAATTATAAAAAATATAAAATGTTACATATTTTACAAAGGACACTGAATACATACTGCCTGATAGCTACCAAAAAAATTTATACAGTATTGTAAAGCATATATATTTATTATACATATAAAGTGTAGGCAGTACTATATCCACATATATGTACTTGTTAATAGTGGAGATGGTATAGAATGTAACTATGTATGAATAGTTGTAACTATATATGAATAGACTATAACATATAAACATATTTAAAGAACATCCAAATACTTACATATGGATTCTCCACAGTTCAACTACTTTATGAAAAGACAGAGGAAATGTTGAGAATATCATTTATATGTGAAGAAATCACAAATAGTGAAGCAATAAATTTTCTGGGCGCGGTGGCTCAAGCCTGTAATCCCAGCACTATGGGAGGCCGAGGCAGGTGGATCACGAGGTCAAGAGATTGAGACCATCCTGGTCAATATGGTGAAACCCTCTCTCTACTAAAAAATACAAAAAATTAGCTGGGCATGGTGGCACATGCCTGTAGTCCCAGCTACTCAGGAGGCTGAGGCAGGAGAATTGCCTGAACCCAGGAGGCGGAGGCTGCGGTGAGCCGAGATCGCGCCATTGCACTCCAGCCTGGATAACAAGAGCAAAACTCTGTCTCAAAAAAAAAAGCTAATTCAATAAAAAGGCTGAAAAGCAAAGGAATGTTGCAACATTAGCCTTGGGTCCCTTACTTTTCCAACCAAAGTTAAGCCATTAGGTATATATTATATACTCTTCATAATTCCATGATACAAACAGTCATCTTATTAATCATTTGTTTATCATTACACAAATATCTTCTATTTAAAATTGGGCCAGGTGCAGTGGCTCCCACCTGTAATCCCAGCATTTTGGGAGGCAGAGGTGGGTAGATCACCTGAGGTCAGGAGTTCAAGGCTAGCTTGGCCAATATGGCAAAACTCCATCTCTACTAAAAATACAAAAATGAGCTGGGTGTGGTTGCACACGTCTATAATCCCAGCTAATCAGGAGGCTAAGGCAGGGGAAGAGCTTGAACCTGGGAGGCAGAGGTGGCAGTGAGCTGAGATCATGCCCACTGCATCTCAGCCTGGGCGACAGAGCGAGACTCTGTCTCAAAACACATGCACGCACACACGCAGAATATATCTAGAAAGATCACAAAGCAGGGCCCTAACCTCCTGATAATGAATAGTTTCTTTCACCTATCATGTTGCCTTTCTCCAAAAACATCAAGAAATGTGACTCACGATTTAACAGCTACTGGATTGGGCAGGAATCCATACTCCATAGAATCAGCAATCTGATGATTTTCTAGTTCATGAGAGCCATTCAGCTGCTCTCCACTGTTAGCAAGAGTCCAGTTGGGGCCCCAACCAACACGAAATGAGCGTCCCATGAATAGGGCCATGTCCATCAAGAGTTTTCCCTTGCCATAGGTGACAGACTTTTCAAGAGGGACTAGGCCTAGTTGCCTACGTGTACCCACTGTTTTCAATGGAACCTCAGGGGCTGGGCTGGGCATTGTGAACACAGAAGCCAGGGGTGGAAGGACAGACCAAGAGGATGTAGATGGGATATTAATTAAAGATGCTGTTCTGGGAGTACGACATTCTTGCACAGAGGCACTTGGTGAAAGAAAAGCTCCACTTGTAAATTTTGATTGTAGTAACCCACCAACTGAAATGAAGAGAGAATAAGAGGGGAAAAGACTATTATAAAACACAAGCTATTGTTTCTTGAACAATTACAAAAATCAGTAAGGCTGAAATCATTCAATGTTTTATCAAACTACTTATATCAGACGTGGATGATGACCAGAAGCAGGCTAAGTCAGATTTTGCAGAAATTACTCTCTGAACTAGAAAATCAGGTCAAGAATTCTAATGATGATAACAACAATGATAAAAGCAACAACATTATTACCATGATTTAAAAAATGATCTAGCATGTATATGCAGCTGACTCAGTATGAGTCATTTGTGTATGTTATTTCATTTCATTCTACAAAAACTTTTAAATGATTAGCATTATTATCATTCTCCAATGTTTATGTGAGAAAACTGAGTGATTTGTCCAAATCCACAAAGCTACTAAGTGACAGGACTAGGAGATAAGCCCAGGTAAGTCTGGCACCACTGCTGATACCCTTGTCAGAACCCTAAAGGTAACCATTTCTCAGGACACATAAAAGTAAGATCAAAACTCAAATTCCTGTTCTACTCTAAACAATGCTACAGTCAATGAAATCAAAATACACTAGGTATCTTAAAATTGCACATGTGACTTTCTAAAAAAGTTATTTAAGAAAATTTTTTTTAACATTAAAATTTTTAATCTAGCTAGCTAGCTATTATAGGGATGGAGTCTAGCTATGTTGCCCAGGCTGCTCTCCAACTCCTAGCCTCAAGCCATCCTCCTTTCTCAGCCTCCTAAAGTGCTAGGATTATAGGCATGAGCCACTGTGCCCAGCTTAAGGTCAGTTCTTATTACTAGTGCCTGTTGCCCAATTTTATAAGGCTTTTATCTAAAGCATGGAGTTAAGAGTTATTAAAGTATGAGATTTTCATGCAGTATCCATTATGGAAAAGGTTATTAAGAATGTTTAATTGATACTTTATTGGTTAAAATATATTTTTTCTTTTTTTCCTCTACACCAAAGGGAAATTTAAAATATTTTTAAAGAGCAAAGTTGATAATAAGGGAATTCAAAAGAATTGAAAAATAAATATTTAGTTTTTAAGGCAGTATGAACAAATGTCTCTCTGCCACCTTCTCTGGCTTTCAAAATATTTGAAACTACATCTGCTTAAGTTCTTTGCTGATAATAAAACTTCCAATTTCATGTGAGTTAACAAGCCCACTAGAAAAGAGAAAACTTTAAAATCAAATATGTAATCATTTCCCTAGGAATTTTAAAAGGTTTAGAGAAAAGCAGAAATGTGATGTGCTCTGTGCATTATGAGAAACAATACTTCTCCCTAGAAGACAAGGCAGTGTTATAGCAATAGGACTGCACCAAAAAAGTACAATGCAGGACAACTTGCTGAACTCTCTAAGTAACACATAAAAATTAGGAAGTCAGAGCTTACTATCTAATCTACATTCATAAGCAAATAAAAATATCAACCTAAACAAAGCACAAATGCTTTTTTTCTCCATACACTTTTGCATCTGCACAAAGAGTGGTAATTATAGTTCTTAAAAACTGGCCCCTCCTGCCAGGTGCAGTGACGCATACCTGTAATCTCAGCACTTTGGGAGGCTGAGGCAGGATGATCACTTGAGGCCAGAAGTTCAAGACCAGCCTGGGCAAGATAGCAAGATCCATCTCTACAAACATTTAAAAAAATAGTTAGTTGACAGTGGTGGTATATGCCTGCACTCCTAGCTACTTAGGAGGCTGAGACAGGAGAACTGCTGGAGCCCAAGAGTTCAAGGCTGTGGTGGGCTCGATTGCATAACTGCGCTCTAGTCTATGCAACAGAACAAAACTCTGTCTAAAAACAAAAACAAAAAAACTGGCTACTCTTAATGAATACTTATGAGTAAAATTTCTCTTAGCATCCTTATGTCACAGGTCTAGTTGCTTGGCAGATATTTGCTAGAAAAGTCCACTTGGGTTAGAAGACGAAGGTGAAAAGCAGAACTTGGCAGGACTTGATGACTCCATATAGCTTTCTTATAAAATAGCATATTTTATACTGTACCTAGTGAACGAGTTTTCGATGAGTGGGATGCTGAAATGGGGAGTCTGGGAGAACAAATTTCTTGAGAAGTATCTGCTTTGGAAGGAAGGCGACTGAAGCGTTGATCCAGTGCCATATCTATATCTTCTTCCTCAGTAAGCAATGATGCTTTCATGATCTAAAAAGGCAATATCTACAGAATAAATGTGCTTCCCAGAATGAAAAGGCCACACCAAAAAAAAAAAAAAATGCAGTTTACAACAACCAAAAATATATCTCCTCCTTAAGGCTGTATACAGAGCTAGTATATCTGTGTGACGGATGGACCTCATTACGCTGTATGTGCTTGAAAGGCAGAAGTCATATAATACTCCTCTTCTTTGTATAGTCTTGCCAGAACCTGGCACACAGGAGTTGCTATGTTTGCTGATAAAATAATTTTAAAGTCAAACAAAAATGAGGTTAAACACATAACATGCCAAAAGGCACTGGGATAAACGGAAGTAAAGACATAGCTTAAAAAAACCTGTGCTACCAGGTTTTAAAATTTTTTAATTTTGTGGCACACTTAAAAGTACCCTGTGATATAGACAAAGTAATATTTTATAGAGAAAAATCAGTACCCACTTAGTATAGATGTTAAATGACTTGCCTGAAGTTACAAAGTAATAAAGTTACAAAATTGGGATTGGGGCTGGAAGCAGTGGCTCATGCCTGTAATCCCAGCACGTTGGGAGGCTGAGGCAGGCAGATCCCCTGAGGTCAGGAGTTGAAGACCACACTGGCCAACATGGTGAAACCCCCATCTCTACTCAAAATACAAAAAAGAAAAAAAAAAAAATTAGCCAGGTGTGGTGGCACATGCCTGTAATATCAGCTACTCTGGAGGTTGGGGCAGGAGAACTGCCTGAACCAGGGAGGTGGAGGTTGCAGTGAGCTGAGATCGCACCATTGCAGTCCAGCCTAGGCGACAGAGCAAAACTCCATCTCAAAAACAAAAACAAAACTGGGATTGGAATTAGGTCTCTGGATTCTAATGCAGTTAAAACCAGAAGCTCTATTAGTTCTCAATATAGCCTTCTCTCCTTGAATAAGAAAATGAGGCCCAGACATTGGCCAAATTCTTGTATTTTTTACTCCATTACAGTGAGTACTCAATGGTCTTAACAACCAAGAAAGAGACTTGATCCCAGGCAATAGAGATAAAACATTAGTTTGGTTTTCTGTCGTAAAAAAGATGGTTTAGGACTTCACCTGTAAGACATGTGGATTAATTCCCAGTGAAGATGCAATATGTGTTGAGGCAGATACAGGTTCCTGATCCTCAGGCATGCTCTCTTCTAACATGGTATCCAAAACTGGCTCCTGGGTGATATCTACCATGTCACTGTCCAGTTCCACAACCCTCCCTAACTGCTCCACCTCTGGACTCTGGCTCTGTAGACAGCAGAAAGATCAGGAAAGCAGCATTAAATTACACCAAACAGACACAAAGATTCTAAATCAGATTTACTTTATTCAGAATATGATATAGCAATTACTGGATTTAGCCCATTATATGATGAAGTAAGGTAGCAGATTTCCTAGAGTGATTTAAAAATCATTTACCCCAAGATAATCCTTATAAAAGTACTTGGATCTAAATATGGACTCATGGAATCATCCCATTCTAATATGATAACCTGGTGTCTGGGACCTAAGCCAGCACCCATAGTGAACAAAAGGTCTTCAGAGTCAAAGATTATGCTTTACTTGATCTAGCTAGCAACTACATTTCCTGGTTTACACAGTGTCACTGTTTCTCCTGATACTGTCTTATAGCCAGAAGACACTGGAAAAAGAGAAAAAAGGTACAGATATAAAAATTTTCAGTAACTTTGCTTTTTCTTAAAAACATTTAGAAATAAATTTCTAGTCAACACAATCTTGGGTCTAGAATTTAACTTTCAGGTTATTGAATCCTAAGGTTAGGTGGGCTCTACTTGTGCAGTACCATGTAAGATATAAGGACTACCCACTCTTCCAAAAACCAAAGTAATAATATTAGGAACAGTTTTAATCTGAGAAGAATCCCTTTACGTTTAAAAATGTCGAGTTATATTTACATTTATTAAGCAGTTTTTTGGTTTTTTTTTTCAGACAGAGTTTTGCTCTGGTCGCCCAGGGAGTGCAATGGCACAATCTCGGCTCACTGCAACCTCCTTCTCCACACCACGCCTGGCTAATTTTTGTGTATTTAGTGGAGATGAAGTTTCACCATGTTGTCCAGGCTGGTCTCAAACTCCTGACCTCAGGTGATCCACCCACCTCGGCCTCCAAGTGTTGGGATTACAGGCATGAGCCACAGCGCCCAGCCTATTAAGCAGTTTTAAAGACAACTATGACTAACACTGTATGATTTAAAAGGGTAAACACTCACAAAGCTGAAACATATTGTAAGTCAATCATTAATGTATAAATTCAATTACCTATGTACTAAAATGTTAGCAAACAACTAAGCCAATTTCTAAAATATTTTCAAACCAAAAAAACCTCTAGGCTGGACGTGGTGGTTCATGCCTGTAACCCTAGCACTTTGGGAGGTCCATATGGGACCAGCTTGGCCAATATGGTGAAAATCCATCTCTACTAAAAATACAAAAATTAGCCGGGTGTCATGGCACGCGCCTGTACTCCCAGCTAATTGGGAGGCAGAGGCAGAAGAATCGCTTGAACCCAGGAGGTGGAGGCTGCAGTCAGCAGAGATCACGCCACTGCACTACAGCCTGAGCAGAAGAGAGACTCCATCTCATAAAATAAATAAATAATTTCTTTTCTTTTCTGAGACGAAATTTCACTCGTTACCCAGGCTGGAGTACAATGGCGTGATCTCGGCTCACCGCAACCTCTGCCTCCTGGGTTCAGGCAATTCTCCTGCCTCAGCCTCCTGACTAGCTGGGATTACAGGCACGTGCCACCATGCCCAGCTAATTTTTTGTATTTTTAGTAGAGATGGGGTTTCACCATTTTGACCAGGATGCTCTTGATCTCTTGACCTCGTGATCCACACGCCTTGGCCTCCCAAAGTGCTGGGATTACAGGCTTGAGCCACCACGCACAGCCAATAAATAAATTTTAAGAACTGTGGAAAACACTCCTACTTCATAAGTTCCCTACTATGTTAACTTTTCATCAAATAATTCATCTTAAAGAAAAGGCCTGTTATTTCCCATTGCCTGTCAATCTGGTCAGTATGACATCCTGTTAGGTTCCCAAAATATCCCATTTATATCTACTTTATACTGTGTATCCTAAGTTACTATAATTTCTTGAAAAAAAAAAAATATATATATATATATGTATATTTGGCTCAACAGACTGTAAAGGCTTGGCAAAATGATTTATGGCTTACTGTTTTCTGTATATAGTACATCATTAAGTTCAACATTTACTGAACATTCACTTAGTTATTTCTATTACCTAATGCAGTGCTTGGCACATGGTAGAGAAAGCAGTAAACTATAAAAAGATAAAAAGGAGTGAGAGTGAGTGGGAGGAAAGAAAAAATGGGGAGGGCAAGAGTGGTTCCAATTTACTATACTACTCAACAAAGTAATACTGCTAATACCAAGAGATGCTTACCTTGAACACTTTCAGACAAAATGAGAGGATTTCATCAAATAACTAGATTAGAGATCTAAGGGACTCATCATATGTTTATGAAGAATGCTAAATGTAAGTTTTTATTTACTCTACTCATATAAACAGACTTCAAAGCTACAAGATAGCAACTAAGTGGTCAAAGGGAAAGGGAATTACTATGAAACTATGGTTAAGTGGCTAGAACACCATATATATAAATTTTGTTAAAGTATAAGTAATCGCAATAAACTCCCCAAAGCTGTCTGTGTACTTATTTTCCTGGATACCTTGGCAGATCAGGTATCCTTTTAAAGCCAGTCTTGGAAAGAAAAGTATAATTTTAAAAAAAAGATGGCTCAGAAGTAATTGAGCAAAGGGAAGAGAAAACCTGTCTATGGAAAAGAAAGGCTTGTATAAGCAGCAGCAGGCAACTAAGACACCATTTTAACTCTCCCTTTCCTACAATATAATCCCTTGAAAACAGGATCATATTTGTTTCTAAATGACAGCACAACCTCTTATGAATACTAATTACACAGATTATATCTGTAAAATGATTGTCTAAATATATGGAAGGTGAGGTTTCACAACTGAAACCTTCAATAACCTGAGATATCTCAAAAGACTATTCCTCATAATAGGACTATCAATACCTAAAGATACAGCATCGCTTAATTCAGTAGGAAAAGTGAGATATATCAAGACACCCTTATTCAACAGAGTGAATAGCAAGTCCAAGGTCAAACAGATATTTAAATAATTCACACGGTCTTCTCAGAAAAATAATTTGATTCAACGTAACTACTATTGTTGCCTGCCTGAAAAAGAACTAGTTTTCTAACTGTAAAGAATGTTTTAGGCTGGGCGTGGTGGCTTATGCTTATAATCCCAGCACTTTGGGAGGCAGAGGCAAATTAGCCTAGGAGTTCAAGACCAGCCTGGGCAACATACTGAGACCCTCCTCTCCACAAAAAATAAAAATAAAATATATTAAAAATATATGGATTCATTGGATCAATTTAGAGAGCTGCCATTTTATTTCAAATTAAAGTAAAATGAAATAAATTTTTCTTCTGAACGCTGATCCCTTCTATCCTTCAAAAAAGTTTTTAACTTATTTAGGCAGGGTGCTGTGGCTCCTTGGCCTGTAAGCCCAGCACTTTGGGAGGCCAAGGCAGGATACTCACTTGGCCAAGAATCTGAGACCAGCCTGGGCAACAGAGCAAGATCCTGTCTCTCTCTCTCTAAATAAATAAATAATAAATAAATAGAATTAGCTGGCATGATGGCATGCACCTGCAGTTTCAGCTACTTGGAAGGCTGAGGTGAGGATTGCTTGATCCCAAGAGTTCAATCAGCCTGAGGAACATAGGAAAACTTTGTCTCAGAAAAAAAGTAATTAAAAAAAAAAAATATGACTTATTTGAATGGATTCACTGAGTGAACAATGCTAAGTTTCTGAGCAGGCCAATTAGCCTGCCTTGATGTTACTGAACACAAGTTACTCTTCAGTTTTAAGGCTAAGGCAAAAACCTACATGTATCTCTACCTGACTGTCAAAAGCCTGAGATCTTTAAACAGTTTTGAAACCTGATTGCACATTTCAACCACACCTGGAGAGAAGCATTAGAATATAAATATGCCTGAGCCCCATGCCAAATCTGTGGAATCTAAGTCAAGCTTACCGGGGCATTGATGCAACCAGATGGAAATTGAATTCCAGACCAGGATTTTGAAACTAATGTTCTAACCACAGAACAAAATATTTCTGCAACTACCTTAATACATCTGTGTGACTAAGGTTTATCTGCCAGCATTTTCTCTAACCTAAAAGGTTTAGGAGAAAAGATCACATGAAAATTTAGTTACCTTTATGTTTCCTGGTTGCTTAGACTTGCCTTTTTTTTTTTTTTGTGACGAAGTTCTTACTCTGTCACCCAGGCTGGTGTACAGTGGCATGATCTCTGCTCATTGCAACCTCCACCTCCCAGGCTCAGGCAATTCTCCTGCCTCAGCCTCCTGAGTAGCTGGGATTAGAGGCATGCACCACCATGCCCAGCTAATTTTTGTATTTTTAGTAGAGATGGGGTTTCACCATGTTGGTCAGGCTGATCTCCAACTTCTAACCTCGTGATCCTCCTGCCTCAGCCTCCCAAAGTGCTGGGATTACGGGTGTGAGCTACTGCGCCTGGCCTTACTTGCTTTAAGAGCAAAAGCAAGGCTTAAGAACCAACTGAAAAGAAGGGGACTGAGGATATCATACAAAAGGTAATGGAACAAATGTGACCATTTAACAAAAAACTCACATCTTCCTAAATACCTAAAGAAACAGGCCTCTCTCCCCCAAGGAAAAAAGTTGAAGTTGTACAATCAACCTCTTTAAGGGGCCAGGTGACAGTATGCAGTCATCTTGACACAGAGGTAAGACTGCTGTCTGTTTCCAGTTTACTCAAATGGCTCAAGTAGTTTCCCTTTGCCAAGTAAAATGTAGGGTCTTTGGTGCTACTAACAAACCACTGGCATTTCCCATCCACCTCACTTGAGTCACTGGGCAATAAATATTAAAGAATTCTCTAGAGTCTCACATTTCTGTTCCAATATACCAAGCTCAAGGCCTTCAAAAATAATGCAAGTAAACAAAACCTAAGTCTAGACATCTAAATGCCTCTATCCATTTCTCTCATTTCTACTCTTCCCAACCAAAAGGTCAAAGATCATTTCCACTTCCTCAGTCAAAGCTACTTGCCCATTTTAGGCCAGGCACTGTGACTCACACCCTGAGTCACCAACACTTTGGTAGGCCAAGGTAAGAGGATCACCTGAGGCCAGGAGTTCGAGACCAGTATGGCCACCATGGCAAAACCCCATCTCTACTAAAAATACAAAAAATCAGATGAGTGGGGTGGTGCGCACTTGTAGTCCCAGCTGCTTGGGAGGCTGAGGAACAAGACTACTTGAATCTGGGAGGTGGAGACTGCAGTGAGCCAAGACTGCACCAGTGCATTCCAGCCTGGGCAACAGAGTGAGACTCTTTCTCAAGAAAAAAAAAAAGCTACTTGCTATCTCTTTGCTAGAACCTTCTTCTGAAATTTTTGGGTGCTCAATATTTCAAAGCATCTCACTAACACAAGTGTCAATATAGGAGCTTATAGTTATTTTTCTAGTATTTGTATTCTGCAATTAAAGAACATGGAAACTACTGATTGTCAATACTACACTTTCCTGTGTGTTCATAAATGAAGCTTTTCTTTTTCAGCTGGGCCAACTAGAAAGAGGTAACTTTAAGATCCTGCATATTACTTTGTTATAGAAAATAAGGCCATCTGACTCTTGTCCTAAGAAAATATATATATGTTTATGAGAAATATATGTATAGTATGTAAGATTATAAAAAATTAGCAAAGAAGGAGATGCTACAAAGCATATGACAGATAAAATGAATATGGATAACTGGAAAACCACATCTATTTATAGTAGTTCATTTTGTCAGTGGAGATTTCTTAGGGGTATTCTAACTGCTACAAAGATTAGAAACATAAAAGTCAATATATTTCCAGTTTCCCTCATTTATCATGCCCTCCCCCTCACCCTGTACGCGCAAACATGTACATACACACATTCTCCAGAAATGCCTCCTAGGAGATTATTTAATAAATCATAAAAACCACACATTTCAGCAGCCATAAGAATTATAGCATGGAAAATTCCAAAGGTCTAGCTTTCAGCAGCAGAGAGGTAGAGGATGCTTTACAAAGAAATCCCGTATCAACGATACAAATAATTGCAATAAACAATATAGGCCCTGATCTCCCCAAGCCAAATAATTCATTTACATTTCAAAACTGTCTATTTTCATAAAGATTATGTATTAAAATACAAATATCAAGGTTACCTGAAGTATAAGCAAACAACTTGAAAAAATGGAGATTAAAAAACCTTCCAGAAAGCTAATTTAACTTTTAAAAAACCATGGAGGTAAAGAAAAAGATTAAACTGCACATAGAATTTACTGTGCATGAACCCGCATGAGCAAATCTTAATCAATGAGCAGAGAATTCAGCAAGTCCAAATGAGAGAGAAGAAAGGGTTTAAGAATGACAATCTGTAAAGGAATGATCCAAACAGCAAGAGAATTCTTTAAATCTCTCAAATAAAAAGACAGATGCCCGTATGACCTCACGCCCTCCCTTGTACTTGTTTCAACGCGATTGCCAATGTTTGTACTCTTCAAAGTTCCAAGGGTCATAAAACAGCTTTGTATCAGCTGAGTGACTTGCTTTCAACTTCTGTATCACCGATTCCATTCAAATTCACTGTCCTTTCTCTACCTGAGGTGGAGGTGCAGGTTTGCCATTAAGAGCCATCTGGAAAGGGGCAGTCTGCCCTGCAGGAGGCAAAGGAGCAGTCTTCAACTTCTTTGTACTAGTTTTAGATGGATGCTCCTCCTCCTCCTCATCAGAATCCTGAAGGCCATACTTAGAAAAATGGGAGACCTAAGGAAGAGAAGAATCCCACAAAATCAATTTAAACATTATGCTTTCACGATACTTGCCTTTGCAATCTTGTAGTATTACTTGGAGAAAAAAAAAAAAAAGGGAGAAATATCAAAGTATTTAAAGCAAAATGTCAACTATCACACTTTTCTTTTTCTAAGATTCAGAAGATGTGTGATATATGTACTCGTTGCTCATACTAGTATAGAGATTACATAATACATTAAAATGTCATTTAAAATGCTATCATTAATGTATGAAATTTAATCCAAAGACTTATTATTTTCACAGACATATATTGCCTGTTACCCTCTATCTACACAGGGCCCTTAACATGTTAAATAATCCAAACAGCCTAGAATGAGAGGAAACCACTGGGTTAAACTATTAAGGACAATCAATCTTTTCTTCTCTAAAAATCTTTAAAAGTAAAAATGACAATTACATAGGAAGAGCCTGTTGAATTACTGAAGTCCCTAACGATTACAAACATTAGAAATACTACTACACTTGGCCAGGCATGGTGGCTCACACCTGCAATCCAAGCACGTTGGAGGCCAAGGTGGGCAGATCACCTGAGGTCGGGAGTTCAAGACCAGCCTGACCAACATGGTGAAACCCTATTTTAAAAAAAATAAATAAATAAAATAAAATAAATACTACTACTACACCTTAGAAATGTATTTCTAAATGCTCATAGGAGGTGAGTAGAGGACTTGAATCATGTACCCAAAGAGTTTATAATAGCTCATTACTGCTGCATTTTGACTAGGTGTGTAGTTTGGAGCAAATCATAATGTATCTAGACATCTCTTTCCAAATTTATAAAAATAAAGAGAATTTGGCCGGGGGCAGTGGCTTACATCTATAATCAGTACTTTGGAAGGCCAAGAAGGAAGACTGCTTGATCCAGGGAGTTGGGAGACCAGCCTGGTGAACATTAAGAAATCCCATCTTTACAAAAATTTAAAAAAGTAGCCAGGCATGGTAGTGTACGACTGTAGGCCCAGGTACTTGGGAGGCTGAGACAGAAAGACTGCTTAAGCCCAGGAGTTTAAGGCTACAGGGAGCTATGATCCCACCAATGCACTCCAGCCTGAGCAACAGAGCAAGACTCCCATCTCTAAATAAATAAATACACAGACAGACAGACAGACAGAATGAATTTAGGAAAGGATCCCTTCCAATATCATCATTCTGTGACTGTAAATATAGTTAGTTTATAAAGGTGTGAACTGGGTTAAATGACTATACCTTAAACACCCAAGAACCAGTTTCAGGTCGATATTCTTTAAACTGAGCTCCCTGTTTCCTTGAAACTGCTTCCAATCTTCCTTCATAGTTGATATCAGCAAGGCGATCTGGGCTCTTTATTAAACAACGAGATGTTTTATCTGTTGGCCAAACTCCATCCAATGTAACTTCAGCCTTCCTATAAAACATAACCAACTGAAGTAAAAATGCTTCATGTAAGACCAAAAAGGCACCTAACACATAAATAGTGAATAATGATAACTATGTTGCCTTGGAATTATTCTGCATGTGACATAAACTTGAGTTTTGCCCCATAAGCTTATGAGCAAGGAGTCACTCCTACATGAACACAGTAGTATCTGATTCTAGAATCACAGTGCATTTATTTCAAATTACCACAGTACATCAATTATTTCCAATCTAATTTCCATAACATTTAAGCTAGGGATCACTAAGTTATTTAAGTCACAGTCGAGTGGTATGACCCAAGTCTTCTGTAAGTCTTAAAGGGCTACTGTACTAAATAATAATAAAAAACAGGGTATGACCCATTTACTAAAAACAAATGCTTGGAAAATGAAGTATCAAGAATATCAGTGTGAAGATCACTACAAGACTGGTAGCATACCAATTCTAGTATTAATACTAGATTCAAGTGCTATATCCTATTCATTTTGTATGCCTTACACCTGAACACAGTAACTACTAGGATGTAATAGGCAGATGCTGCTCTCCATTTCCTGCTTCCCCTCAGCCCCTGGCAAATACCACTCTACTTTGTTTTTCTAAATTTGACTTCTCCTAGATACCTCACAAGTGGAATCATACAGTATTCATCTTTTTGTGACTGGCTTACTTCATTGAGCATGTCCTCAAGGTTTGTCCATGTTGTACTGTATGTCAGAAATTCGTTCCTGAGGCTGAATATGTATTTTTTAATTTTTAAAATAAAAAATATGGCCGGGCGCAGTGGCTCACGCCTAATCCCAGTACTTTGGGAGGCTGAGATGGGCGGATTACGAGGTCTGGTGTTTGAGACCAGCCTGGCCAATACAGTGAAATCCCGTCTCTACTAAAAATACAAAAATTAGCCCGGCGTGGTGGCACATTCATGCCTGTAGTCCCAGTTACTGGGGAGGCCGAGGCAGCAGAATCACTTGAACCGGGAGCAGAGGTTGCAGTGGGCCGAGATCACGCCACTGCATTCCAGCCTGGGTGACAAAGCAAAATTGCGTCTCAAAAAAAAATTATAAAAATAAAAAATATGAAATGCTTCATGAATTTGTGTGTCATCCTTCTGCAGAGGCCATGCTAATCTCCTCTGCAGGCTAAATAATATTTTACTACATGTATATACCACATTTTGTTTACCCATTCACTTATCAATAAACATTTGGGTGACTTTTACCTACTAGCTGTTGTGAAAAGTGTTACTATGAACATAGGTATACAAAGATCCTGATTTCAATTTTTTTGTATATATACCCAGAAGTGGAGCTGCTGGATCAGACAATTAATTCTATTTTTAACTTTTCCGAGAACCACCATAGTGTCTTCCATAGTAGCTGCACTGCTATACATTCCCACCAACGATGCACAAAGGTTCCAATTTCTCCACATTGGCAGACACATGCTAATTTGTTTCTTATTAGACTAAGTCTTGCTCTGTCATCCACGCTGGAGTACAGTGGTACAATCTTAGCTCACTGCAACCTTCTCCTCCCAGGTTCAAGTGAGTCTTGTACTTCAGCCTCCCAAGTAGCTGAGTGTGTGCCACCACACCCAGCTAATTTTTGTACTTTTAGTAGAGATGGAGTTTTGCCATATTGGCCAGGCTGGTCTCGAACTCCTAGGCTCAAGCGATCCACCCACATCGGTCTCCCAAAATGCTGGGGTTATAGGCGTTAGCCACTGTACCCAGCCAATTTTTTTCTTCTGGTAACCATCCTAATGAATATGACATCTCATTGTGGTTTTGCTTTGCATTTCTCTAATAATTAGTAATGTTGGGCATCTTTTCATGTACTTCTTGGTCATTTGTATATGATCTTTGGAGAAATGTCAAGTCCTTTGCCAATATTTTCTTTTTTGTTTTTAGAGACAGGGTCTCCCTCTCTTGCCCAGGCAGGAATGAAGTGGCATGATCACAGCTCACTGTAATCCTGACTCCTGAGTTCAGCTGAACCTCCTACCTCAGCCTCCTGAGCAGCTAGGCCTATAGGTTTGTGCAACCATGCTCAATTACTTAAAAAACCTTTTTTGCAGATACAGAGCGTTGCTATTTTCTTGAACTCCTGGCCTCAGGTAATCCTCACTTCTCTGCCTCCCAAAGTGCTGGAATTATAGGAATAAGCCACTGTACACCCATCCTCTTTGCTCACTTCTGAAATGGGTTACCATTTTTGTTATTGCTGTTGAATTGCAGCATTCTTTATATGCTGGTTATTAACTCCTTATCAAATATAATTGGCATATATTTTCTCCTATTTAGGTTGCCTTTCTACTTTTTGTCTTTTGCTGTGCAGGTTTTCAGTCTGATATAGTGTCATTTGTCTATTTTTGCTTTGGTTGCTTATACTTTTTGATGTTATATCTGAGAAATCATTGCCAAAACCAGTGCTATGAAGGTTTTCCTCTGTGTTTTTTCCTAAGAGTTGTACATTTTTTAATCTTACACTTAGGTATTTTATCCATTTTGAGTTAATCTTTGTATATGGTGTAACTTCACGGTTTTGCGTGTGGATATCCAGGTTTGCCAACATCCTTTGTTGAAGAGACTGTCTTCTCCCCATCAAACAATTTTTTTTACTTTTTAAACGCTTGTGCCCTTCCACCCTACACCTAAATAATTTTTATACCTTACTGAATACCATTTGAAGCTGGATGTGTTGGCTTACACCTGTAATCTCAACACTTTGGGAAGTCAAGGCTGCCCAAAAGCTTTAGCTCAGGAATTTGAGATTGGCCTGGGCAGGCAACAAGGCAAAACCTCATCTCTACAAAAAATACAAAAAATTAGCTGGGTGTGGTGGTGCCTGCCTGTGGTCCGAGCTACACAGAAGGCTGAGTCAGGAGAATCACTTGAACCTGGGAGTCGAAGGTTACACAGAGTCATGATCACACCACTGCACTCCAGCCTGGGTGACAGAGCAAGACCCTGTCTCAAAAATCATTTGACTATATAGGTGAAGTTTTATTTCTGGGCTCTATTATATTCCACTGGTATTTATGTCTATCTTTATGCCACTACCATGCTGTTTTGATTATTGTAGATGTATAATAAGTTTTGAAATTGGGACACATGAGACATCCAAACTGTTCTTTTTTGAGAGTGTCTGGGTATTCGAGGTTTCTTGAAATTCTGCATGAATTTTTCTATTTTTACAAATCATGCCACCGGGATTTTGACAGGGACTGCATTAAATCTGTGCATCATTGTGGGTAGTACTGACATTATAACAATATTAAGTTTTTTCTTTGGAGTTTAACTCTGTCGCCCAGGCTGGAATGCAGTGGCGCAATCTGCAACCTCCACCTCCCAGGTTCAAGCCATTCTCCAGCCTCAGCCTCCCGAGTAGCTGGGATTACAGATATGTGCCACCACATCTGGCGAATTTTTCTATTTTTAGTAGATATGGGGTTTCACCATGTTGGCCAGGCTCATCTCAAACTCCTGACCTCAAGTGATCAGACCATCTTGGCCTCCCAAAGTGCTGGGATTACAGGTGTGAGCCACCGCACCCAGCAGAAATATATGAAGTTTTCTAACTCATGAGTATGGTCTGTCTTCCATTTATCTATGTCTGGTTTACTTTCTTTGAACAATGTTTTGTAGCTTTCTATAAACAAGTCACTTACCTCCTTGGCTAAGTTTGTTTGTATGTATTTTATTCATTTTGCTGCTACTACATACGTGAAATGTTTTCTACATTTCTTTTTGTTCATTGTTAACATAGAGCAGTCTAACTGATTTTTGCATTTTGATTCTGTATCCTGTAACTTTACTGAATTTGTTTATAACTAGTAAGTTTTCTTGTGTGGCATTATTAGGAATTTCTACGCAACATTATGTCATCAAAGAACAGAGATAATTTTGCTTCTTTTCAAAACTATTAACTTTTATTTCTTATTCCTGCCTAACTGCTCTGACTAGGACTTGCAGTAGTATGTTTGAGAAAAGTGGCAAAAGCAGGCATCCTTGTGTTGCCTTGTCTCAGAGGAAAAGTTTTCTGTATTTCAACGTTGTAATATCAGCTGTGGTTTTTCATATATAGCCTTTATTAATGTTGAGGTAGTTTCTTTCTGTCCCTATTTTGTTGAGTGCTTTTTTGTAGTTGTTGTTGAGTGCCTTTATTATGAAAGGGTGTTGAATTTTGTTAAATACTTTTTCTGTATTATGAAGATGATGATGTGGTGGTACTCCTTTATCTTGTTAAAGTGGTATGTTTCACTGATTTTCAAAGGTTGAGCCATCCTTGCATTCCAGAATAAATCACATTTGGCTGTGATGTGTAATTCTTTCAATATGCTATTAAATTCTGCTTCCTAGGGCTCTGTTGATGACTTTTTCATCAATATATTCATCAAGTAATCTGTAGTTTTCTTTCCTTGCAGTTTTTTCTTTGGCTTTTGAATAGGGTAAAGCTTGCCTCACAGAGTGAGTCCGAAACTATTCCCTTCTCTTTAATTTTTTGGAAGAGTTTGAGAATAACTGGTATTAATTCTTCTTTAAATGTTTAGAATTCACCAATGAGACCATACGATTCTAGGTTTTTCTTTTTTGACAAGTTTGTGATTACTGAGTCAATTTCCTTACTAATTATTGGCTGGGCATGGTGGCTCACGCCTGTAATCCTAGCACTTTGGGAGGCTGAGGCGGGTGGATTGCTTGATGTCAGGAGTTCGACACCAGCCGGGTCAAAATTGTGAAACCCTGTCGCTATTAAAAATACAAAAATTAGCTGGGCATGGTGGCAGACACCTGCAATCCCAGTTAGTTGGGAGGCTAAGGCAGGAGAATCACTTGAACCTAGGAGGCAGAGGTTGTGGTAAACTGAGATTGCGTCACCATACTCCAGCCTGGGCAACAAAAGCAAAACTCCATCTCAAAAAATAAAATAATAAAATAAAATAAAATAGAATCCAAGGAATATTTTTTAAAATTAAATAAATAATAAAATCAGGGAAAAGGAGTTCAAAATCATAGTGCAGCATTTCTTTGCCATTTACACTTTTAAATCAAAGTAGAGAAACAAAAAATGTACTCTACAGTAAGACAGGAAAACAAACTACAGAGGCATATATCTGAACACATTCATGTTTGCAGAAAAACAACTGTGATTTAGCTGATTATTTTCTGTATGTATATAAACTCTTACCTATTTAGTCCTTCACCCACAGGTGGTTTTTTGTTATCATCTACGTAAACAACTACTTCCTTCCTTCGGATATGCACAATATCATCCAAATTTAGATTTGTCAAATTCACATCTCCTTCAAAATAGATTGAACCATAACCTATAAATCAGAGCAAATAGTTAAAAATTCATTCTGTATGAAGGCAAATACCTGCTTTACAACTATAGTGATTCAACAATCACAAGGAGAAAGCAGTTTTAAATATTAATAATTTAAACCATTCAGGAATTCCTAGACTGCTAAGAATGGGGACTTAGGGAGTAACATCAATTATACTGTTATCTGATTTAACATCTGTCTTTTTCTTTTGCTTTTTTTTTTTTTTTTTTTGGTAATGTCTTGCTCTGCTGGACCAGACTGGAGTGCAGTGGTCCTGGCTCACTGCAGCCTCAACCTCCTTGGCTGAAGGAATCTTTCCACCTCAGCCTCCCAAGTACACATCACCATACCTGGCTAATTTTCTCTACTTTTTGGTAGAGATGAGGTCTTACGAGGTTGCCCAGGCTGGTCTCAAGCTCCTGAGCTCAACTGATCCTCTCACTTTGGCCTCCGAAAGCACTAGGATTACAGGCGTAAGCCATTGTGACAGGCCTACTATCTGCATTTTTACAACTTCCATTAGCTTCAAAACAACCTTCTTAAATCTCTTCCCATTTATCTACAACGCTGCTATATAAACAAACTTTAGCACTTGGCCTGTCGTTTGGGTTAAAATGCCTGAGCTCTTTTTAATACAATATAACGTGATAACTATTCCCCAAAAGAAAATTATCAGCAATAACTTAGTAACATGAAGTTGATGCTAAGTGTTATACATCTCTTGGCTATTATTCAATTTTCTTAGTAGTTCTTTGTATTTCCAGTATTCTATTTAATTACAAAAAATTAAAATGACCCAAATAGTTACTAGCACCAAACAGGTATACCTAAGCCCAGATAATATTATATGGTTCTGTGCTTCTCAAGAGGCGGAATGTTTGAGCCCAGGAGTTGAGACTAGTAAGACTCTGTCTCAACAGAAAAAAAAAAAATCTACACGGTTGCAGTCTTTCTTGTTTTATTACTTATCAAAGCATCTAAGATTCAGGCCAAAGTGGGACAAAATGTAGAAAAAACACAGATTCAGCTATCAAGAGCTTCCCCAAATTTCAAAAACAAGGTGCAACTCCCTGGTTTAATCACTAAGTGCTAAACTCACACTTACCTTTCCGACCAATAGTGAAGTCAGAGACAATGCACTCTCCTTTTTCATTGGTAATTTTAGCAAGGTCATCCATAGATGGAATAGTATAGTAACCAACCTTAGTGAGAACGATACCTGTGACCAAAAACAAAGAAGCAAAGAAAAAAACACAGGAAAAAAAAAACCTGAAATAATCAGCAACTAAATCATCATATAAAGAGAAAATATATAGGAATGAAGAATTTTTCCAAACTGCTTTTCTACCAAACATGATTCCTAGGAGAAGCCGTGTGTGTGTGCATGTGTGTGTCTTATAAAAAGCTTCATGGGGCCATGTTTGTGGTACAAAAAGCTTCATGGGGCCGGGTGCAGTGGCTCATGCCTGTAATCCCAGCACTTTGGAGGCCAAGGCCAGTGGATCACTAGGTCAAGAGATGGAGACCATCCTGGCCAACATGGTGAAATCCCATCTCTGCTAAAAATACAAAAATCAGCTGGGTGTGGTGGCATGTGCCTGTAGTCCCAGCTACTCTGGAGGCTGAAGCAGGAGAATTGCTTAAACCCAGACAGAGGTTGCAGTAAGCCATGATCATGCCACTATACTCTAGCCTGGCAACAGAGCAAGACTCAGTCTCAAAAAAAAAAAAAAAAAAAAAAAAAAAAGCTTCATGGTCAAATAGGTTTGAAGAACATACATATGTTATATCAGAGACGCTAAAAACATGCAATAAGCAGTCTATCTATTAAACTCTGCTTAACCTCGTGTTTTTCCAGACTTAAGCACAGAACATTCTTTTCAAAAAACACCCATTAACATCCTGGACTGTAAAAGGCATCTCATAAAATATTCTGAGAAAGGCTTAATCAGCTTTTCCTTTTATTTTACATACATGGATACTAAAACCCAAAGTAGATATAAAACTCCAAACCCAATACTTCTTGTTTTATAGCTTGTTTCCCATACACCTCCTCTATCTTTCAAATTTACACCCCCAAATAGAGCTAAAAGGAAGATAAAAAATCAGGCCAGGCAAGGTGGTTCAAGCTTGTAATCTGAGCACTTTGGGAGGCCAGGGTGAATGATCACTTGAGTCCAGGAGTTCAAGACCAGCCTGGCCAACATGGCAAAACTTCATTATCTATCAAATATACAAAAATTAGCTGGATGTGGTGGCACATGGCTGTAGTCCCTCAGCTGCTCAGGAGACTGAGGCACAAAAATTGCTAAACAGAGGAGGCAGAGATTGCAGTGAACTGAGATTGCGCCACTGCACTATAGACTGAGCAACACAGCAAGACTCTGTCTCAAAAAAGTAACTGATATTTGATGGCCAAAGGACAAGAAATATTAGGCCAGGCACGGTGGCTCATGCCTGTAATCCCAGCACTTTGGGAGGCCGAGACGGGCAGATCACCTGAGGAAAGTCTGAGACCAGCCTGGCCAATATGGTGAAACCCCACCTGTACTAAAAATACAAAAATTAGCCAGGCGTGGTGGTGGGTGCCTGTAATTCCAGCTACTCGGGAGGCTGAGACAAGAATTGCTTGAACCAGGGAGACGGAGGTTGAAGTGAGCCGAGATTGCACCACTGCACTCCAGCCTGGGCAATAGAGTAAAACTCCATCTCAAACAAAACCAACCAACCAACCAAACAAAAAAAGAATTATTACAATAGAAAAAAAGAGACCAAAATAAAAAAAGAAGAGAGTTGAAAAACTCAAGGGAAGTAGAACACTGGTATGCTTGCTTATTCTATTCACTCCTTGTCCCATTTGTAGTTACATATAAGGCTAACTTGCTCTCTAAGAGAAAAGTATTTCAGGCCCACATCAAATCAAACTCCAGCCTCAAGCAAACACCCAGTTGTATACTTGTTTCTTGGGAAGGGAACTCGAAATTGGGTGGCAGCAAACAAGGTAAATTAGAAATAATATAAAAATTCCTATTAAAAAGATATATAGTAGCATAATAAATTCATGTAGCTCTATATACAAAAATACAGATTAAGCACCTAGAATTCTTTTTACTTTTTTAGGAGACAGGATCTTGCTCTGTCACCCAGGCTAGAGCGCAGTGGCATGATGATAGCTCACTGCAACCTTGCATTCCTGTGCTCAAGTGATCCTCCCACCTCAGCTTCTACAGTAGCTTGACAACAGGTACGTGCCACCACACCTGGCTAATTACTTTTGTTTTTAAGTTTTTTGTAGAGATCAGGTCTTGCTATGTTGCCCACACTGGTTTCAAACTTCTGGATTCAAACAATCCTCCCACCTCAGCCTTCCAGAGCGCTGAACCACCACACCCAGGCCACCTGGGATTCTTAATGTCAAAGTACAAAGTTCTTTCTTTAGGATACCAAGTGACCAAATATATATATGAAGGCAATAAGAAAACTAAATATAAATTTTGCCAACACTTCAAGAATACTGTAAAACACCCAAAATGGGCTTGGCATGGTGGCTCATACCTGTAATCCTGGCACTTTGGGGGGCCAAGGTAGGAGGATTGCTTGAGCCCAGGAATTTGAGATCAGCCTGGGCAACATGGCAAAAAAAAAAAAAAAGATGCAAAAATTAACTGGGTGTGATATCACATGCCTATAGTCCCAGGTACTCCGGTGGCTGAGGTGAGAGGATTACCTAATCCCTGGAGGTTGAGGTTGCAGTGAACCAAGATTGCACCACTGCACTCCAGCCTGGGCAACAGAGTGAGACACTACTGCAAAAACAAAAAACCAACAACAATAAGCAATCTGCCCTAGTTTACAAAGCTAGGGAAAATATCAGGATAGACTCTGGCTATAAAATTTGGGTTCTTTAGACTGTATCAGGACAATTAAAGATGCATAATTTTAATACTCTAAAGGTCCAAAGAATACGCAAACTTGGAATCAACTAAAGCATGAGTCAAAATTGTTTAAATATTAAACTCTCCTATGTGAGATCATATAAAATAATACTTAATATGTCAAACAGCTGACTTCTACATGTTGAATATTTGCAACAAGCAAGTAACCTCAAATGACTGGTAAGAGATTAAACATGTACCAATCTGAACCTGACCTGCTGGATGCATATGGTAAGAATTATTTTCTATTTCTTCTCGGTCATCCTGAAGTGACTCATCATGAAAAGACGTTTCTTCACTGCTTCCTTCCAGCCCATTTCGCAAAGCAGCACGCATGTTTAATGCAACAATGGTATCATCCACACTGCTGCTGTTGTGTTTATTTCCAGCACTTTCTGGGGTTTGAGGAATAGGTTTGGCAATAGGGTTAGTATAAAAACGTGACACAAGGGAATCTTCATCTCCATCCTGCTGGTGATTCTCATCAACAGGTTTGCTCAGGAAACTAAATCTGAAAAGGAAAAAAAGAAGTAATACCTTAGCCTCCTGTAGTAGTAATAACAATGATAATAAGTAACTCATACTGAGCTTTTACTAAGGGGTGCCTGGCAATGTTCTGGATAGTTACACGTATTAAAAATCCACTTAATACTTACAGCAGTACTGTAAAATAGATAATTACTGTCTCTCTTGTATATGCTCCTATGTGGGATCAAATAATTGGTGGTTAATTTTAAGATTAAAAAAAACTGAAAAAAGTTAGATTTTAAGATTACAATTAACAAAAATGTTAGAAAAACACTTTGTTAAATAAAAAACAGAAAAATCACACTAGAATTTTATCCAAAAGAAAAAAACAGGAGTGAAAAGGTGTCTATACAAGGGGTTTCTTTTCTTTTCTTCTTTTTCCTGATACAGCCCTCAGGAGGCCCTGAGAACATGTACAACTACATAAGGATTTTTATTGAAAGATTGTTTAGAGTAGAGGAATACCAGATAATCTAAATCTCCACTAACAAAGAACTGGTCAAGTTATCTTACATTCACAATAATGACTTAGGTAATCATTAAAAAAAGAAGAGACAAATACATTCATACAGATAATGGAAAGGCATTTCTAACAAAATAAATGGAAATAAGCAGGTTACAGAATATATCATTCATACATAATCTTTATATTATAAAACATATTCATAAATAAATTTCGGCTGGGCGTGGTGGCTCACACTTGAAATCTCAGTACTTTGGGAGGCCAAGGTGGGCCGATCACCTGAGGTCAGGAGTTCGAGATTGGCCTAACATGGCAAAACCCCATTTTTGGGGTTTTGTACTAAAATACAAAATTTAGCCAGGTGTAGTGGTGCATGCCTGTAATCCCAGCTACTCAGGAGGCCGAGGCAGGAGAACCGCTTGAACCCAGGAGGAGGAGGTTGAAGTGAGCTGAGATTTTGCCATCACACTCCAGCCTGGGCAACAAGAGCAAAATTCTGTCTCAAAAAAAAGAAAGAAAGAAAAAGAAATTTCTAAAATGAAAGAACATAAGCACTTTGGGAGGCTGAGACAGGCGGATCACTTGAGGTCAGGAGACCATCCTTGGCTAAAATGGTGAAACTCCGTCTCTACTAAAAATATAAAAATTTGAAATGTAATCCCCAATGAAAGAAAAAAAAAATCAACCAGCCCTGGTGGCTGGCAGGAGGCTGAGGCAGGAGAATTGCCTGAGCACAAGAGGCGATCTTGGCTGATGTCACTGCTGTCCAGCCTAGGCAACAGAGCCAGATTCCGTCTCAAATTAAAAAAAAAGAAAATCATCACAGACAAAAATCCCTTATTTTAAAGGGCTGAGGGGTGTCAAATGCATGCTAACCCTGTCCAAAACAAGATACACAAATACCAAAATAGTTCTGAAACACCGAATCAGAACTCCAATAATTTTAAGGTTTAATGAATTTAATTTCTCATTAGTGCTCATAAGCTGTATTACTTCTATGCAACATTCACCAAACTTCCTAAATTTTCATAAATTCCTAAGAATGTCTTCAAAATGAGAATATGACTCTATTCAGAACAACTCAAAACAGAATTCAGTGTACCTCTCTCCATTTTCTGGATATTCAGACGGTGAAGCTAGAGTTTCTGAATCTCGATTAACAGGAGAAAAGAGACTGCTATTATTAAGGTTCTTCAAAACCAACTTCTTAATGCTCTTCCTATAAATAAGAAACCAAAAAAGAAAAATGAAAGAATTACTCAGGCATACACTTATGTCCCAGACATTATCTTAAAAACTGGAGTCCAATGATGCATGTTTGCTCAACTCTTGTACACTTAATAATAACCTAACAAGTTTCCTTTATAAACGCTTCCTAGGACCGTATAGCCGAAACACAAGGCATCAAATACATTGCACTCCAGTGTTTAGAAGAATAAAGCTAAACACCTTCAAGTCAAAGGGGAAAATCCCCTTGAAACTATCTTCCTCCCAACCCCCTGAGCACTTCATCCAGACACTTTGTTCACTCATCACACTATGCTTGTATTTCAATCATCAGTATACATATCATTTCTCTAAATGCTTTCTCTCTCTTTTGGCAGTACGAATATATGGCTGTTTCATCACAGAGTTCATTCTGCTGTCTTATACGAAAAAGGTAGACATTTGCTGACCAAAAAGTTCTTTTTTAGCCAGGTGCAGTGGTTCAATCCTGTAATCCCAGCACTTTGGGAGGCCGAGGCGGGCGGATCATGAGGTCAGGAGCCAGGCGTGGCGGTGTGTGCCTGTCATCCCAGCTCCTCAGGAGGATGAGGCAGGAGAATCGCTGAGATTGCCACCACTGCACTCCTGCCTGGGCGACAGAGCGAGACTCCATCTCAAAAAATAAAAAAGTGTTTTCTTTCTTTCTTTGATTTGTCCAAAGCAAAAGAAACAAGGCTTTTCACCAGGTTGCCCAGGTTCTAACTTAGCCTAATGTAAGAGCGCTGTACTCATTCGCTACCTATAAAGTACACATTCTTTTCAAGTACACATGGAACATGTTAACAAAGAGTGTATTGTGGCAATTCAGGCAAGAGATAGCGGAGGCTTGTATCAGGCTAATAGCAATGAATGTGGTGATATCTATATAGATTCTAAGTAATATACATGGTAGAATCAAGATCATTTGCTGATATCTTAGATGAGAAATGTGAGACAAAGTAAAGGAAAATTCCAGAAATTCTGACCTGAGCAACCAGAATGACAGAAATGCAATCATCTGAGATAGGTTTTAGGTAGAACAGCTTTCAGAAAAAAGATCAAGACTACAGTAAAGGACATGTTGATTTTGAAATAAATGTCTTTCAGACACTGAAGTGAAGACATAGAGATATAAGAATATATATAAGAATCTTGAGTATGGGAGAGAGGTCTGGGTTGGAGATTAAAATTTGGGAATCATCAGACTATAGATGACATTTAAAGCCATAAGAATTGAAGCACTCTGGAAATTAAGCGTATGTAAAATGTGATCAACAACTGAGCCAAGGGCACTCCAATTAACAGAAGACTAAATGAAGAGGAACAAGTAAGGGGGACTGAAAAGCAGCAACCAGTGAGGCAGGAAGGAAACTAGGAAATTGTGGGGTCCTAGAAGACAATTATTAAAGTGAATCAAGAAGGAGGGACAAGATCAACTATGTAAAATGCTTCTGGTACATTAAGACTGTTGATAGGTGACTGGGTGCAGTAGCTCATGCCTGTAATCCTAACACTTTGGGAGGCTGAGGGTTAAGCCTAGGAGTTCGAGACCAGCCTGAGCAACACAGAGAGACCCCATAGCTACAAAAACTAAAAAAGAAAAAAAAATTAACGGGGTATGTTGGTGTGGGCCTGTGGTCTCAGCTACTTAGAAGGCTGAGGTGGGAGGATTGCTTGAGCCCAGAGGTCAAAGCTGCAATAAGGTATGATTACACCACTGCACTCCAGCCTGGGCAATGGCATGAGACTGTTGTATCCAAAAAAAAAAAAAAGACATTTGACAGCAACATCACAGAAGTGAAGCCAAGGAGGTCAGATGGTATTAACAGCAAAATACATGCCTTCTCACCTTAATCCTTTCTATTTGTATATTTGAAAATCCTAAGCCCTGGTGAATCTGACCTCTGAGCTATTGACCTGATGATTGGACCAGTGTAAACCTTTTTACCTTCTCTATGCAAAAGCAGTGTATAAAATGCCAGGACAAGGACGGGCACGGTGGCTCATGCCTGTAATCATAGCAGTTTGGGATGCGGAGGAGGGTGGATTACCTGAGGTCAGGAGTTTGAGATCAGCCTGGCCAACATGGCAAAACCTTGTATTTAGATAAAAATTAGCTGGGCGTGGTGGCACGCACCTGTAGTCACAGCTATGAAGGAGGCTGAGGCAGGAGAATCACTTGAACCCAGGAGGCGGAGGTTGCAGTGAGCCAGGATCGCATCACTGCACTCCAGCCTAGGTGAGAGAGCAAGACTCTGCCTTAAATAAACAAACAAACAAACAAAATGCTAGGGCCAGGCACAGTGGCTCATCCTTGTTTGGGAGGCCCAGGCAGGCGGATCATGCAGTCAGGAGATCGAGATCATCCTGGCCAACATGGTGAAAACCTGTCACTACTAAAATACAGAAATTAGCCAGGTGTGGTGACACCCGCCCCACCTGTAATCCCAGCTACTCTGGAGACTGAGGCAGGGGAATCACTTAAACCCAGGAGGCAGAGATTGCAGTGAGCCAAGATCACTCCACTGCACTCCAGCTTGGCAACAGAGCAAGATTCTGTCTCAAAATAAATAAAAAAATAAATAAAATAAAATGCCAGGACAGATACAAATAATACACAGTCCCTGGCTTCAAAATAATTTACTGATATTCTAAGAAACATGCAAAATTAGACTTTCCATCTTTTGTGATGCAGATTACCATATTTTTAAGGAAAGAAAGTTACATGTGATGTTTTTAACTTATTAACATTCATAGAGAATTAGGAGTGATAAAATTTGTTTATTCTCCAACACTTAAAAAAGATTCCCCCCAAAACCACCACCTCTTCTCTTCCAACTAGAAAAGTACTTGTTAAAAAGCCTGTGTGTTTGTGTGTCTAGCTATCAAGACACATATCTAGAAAAATAAACAACCAAGAAATGAAACGCGGTAACATTCCCTCTCCTGATGTTAAACAATGTTAACAGTTTTGTGTTTAATTTTTCTCAGGTTTTTGTTTCATGCATATATCAACGCTCTGGATTTTATTTGCTCTAAAACATCATTTAAGTGTAGTGTTCTATGCTTATTAATAACTTTTCCACATACTTTCCTGTATTTTCTTTTCTGTGTAATTATTTTATTATTGGTTCTATTTTGTATAAAATTATAATGTATTTTTAAAAAATAGGCTGGGCGTGGTAGCTCACACCTGTAATTTGGGAGGCTGAGGTAGGCAGATCACCTGAGGTCAGGAGTTTGAGACCAACCTGACCAATATGGAAAAACTTCATTTCTACTAAAAATACAAAAAAAAATTAGCCAGGTATGGTGATGCATGCCTGTAATCCCAGCTACCTGGGAGGCTGAGGCAGGTGAATCACTTGAACCTGGAAGTCGGAAGTTGCAGATCACGTCACTGCACTCCAGCCTGAGCTACAAGAATGAAACTCCGTCTCAAAAAAACAAAACAAAACAAAATAAACAGAATCTTCTTAATCTATTTGACTATTTTGAGTTGTAAGAAAAAAAAAAAAAAGTAGGCTAAGCACAGTGGCTCACACCTGTAATCCCAGCACTCTGGGAGGCCAAGGTGGGAGGATCACTTGATGCCAGTTTGAGAGCAGCCTGGGCAACATAACAAGACACCAACTCTACAAAAAAAATTTTTTTAAGTAGCCAGGCATGGTGGCACATACCTATAGTCCTAGCTACTTGGGAGGCTCTTGTGGGAGGGCTGCTGGAGCCCAGGAGCTCAAGATCACAGCAAACCCTGATCACGCCACTTCACTTCAGCCTGGGCATGAGAGAGAGACCCTGTCTCTTAAGTAAACAACACAGTCAAATGTGGTAGCTCATGCCTCTAATTTCCAACACTTTTGGTAGGCTGAGACAGTTGAATTACTTGAGCCCAGGAGTTCAACACCAGACTGAGCAACAAAGGGAAATCCCATCTCTACAAAAAATACAAAAATTAGCTGGGCATGGTGGCACAAGCCTATAGTTCTAGCTACTCAGGAGGCTGAGGTGGAAGGATCACTTGAGCTGCAGAGGTCAAGGCTACAGTGAGCAGTGATTGCGCCACTGCATTCCAGCTTGAGTGACAGTGAGACGCGAACTTTTAAAAACAACAACTATTCAAAACCAAAACAAAATTACGCATATGTACAATAAGAGGCATATTTTTCAAAATATTTTTATGCTAACTATGAGTTATCCCTGGGAGTGATCAGGTCACTTTTCTTCTTCTCTGTGATATTATGCATTTTTTAAATTATAAAAAAGTGTGGCCGGACACAGTAGCGCATGCCTGTAATTCCAGCACTCTGGGAGGCCCAAGCAGGCAGATCACAAGGTTAGGAATTCAAGATCAGCCTGGTCGACATGGTGAAATCCCATCTCTATTAAAAATATAAAAATTAGCTGAATGTGGTGGCGGGCACCTATAATTCCAGCTTCTCGGGAGGCTGAGGCATGAGAATCACTTGAACCCTGGAGGCGGAGGTTGGAGTGAGCCCGAGATCTTGCCATTGCACACTGCAGCCTGGGTGACAGAGTTAGACTCCGTCTCAACAACAATAACAACAAAGTAAGTGGGCCAGGCACGGTGGCTCACGCCTATAACCTCAGCACTCTGGGAGGCCAAGGTGGTGGATCACAGATATCAGGAGATCTAGATCATCCTGGCTAACATGGTAAAACCCCATCTCTATTAAAAATACAAAAGATTAGCTGGCCGTGGTGGTACGCACCTTTAGTCCCAGCTACTTGGGAGGCTGAGGCAGGAGAATTGTTTGAACCCAGGAGGTGGAGTTTGCAGTGAACAGAGATTATGCCACTGCACGCCAACAGAGCAAGACTCTGTCTCCAAAAAAAAAAAAAAAAAAAAAGTGGACTGGCCAGGTGTAGTGGCTCACACCTGTAATCCCAGCACTTTGGAAGGCCAGCTGGCAGATCACTTGAGGTCAGGGATTCAAGACCAGCCTGGCCAACATGGTGAAACCCCACTTCTACTAAAAGTACAAAATAAGCCAGGCGTGGTAGCACACACCTGTAATCCCAGCTACTCAGTAGGCTGAAGCAGGAGAATCACTTGAACCTGGGAGGCAGAGGCTGGAGTGAGCCAAGATCAAGCCATTGTACCTCAGCCTGGGCCTGGGAGACAGAGTAAGACTGCCTTAGAAACAAACAAAAAAGCGGACTATTATTACATCTGTAATATATTTAAATAAATAATTGTATGTTATTTCATATTGAATTTATGTTAGTATTTCATACTTAATTCCTGTTAACAAAAATAAACTCACTTGGGCATGAATGCTCCATTAGCTAGGGATGGTTCATCGTCATCTAGCCCATCAAAGAGATGTGACTTGGCTGTGCCTGTCGTTTGTAAAGCCTTTGGCCGGACTCTAGTGGCAGGGCGGGGTGTCAGTTTATAATGAGTAGGTGTAGTAAGAGCCTTCTGGGCTGCTGGATTTGTTGGTTTCAATCTCTGAAAAATAAAAGCATCAAGGAATATTTCAGATCACTTTAAATGTATGGCACTGGCCTTAAAAATCACAAGTTCAGATTTCAATCCTCCCTGCTAGATATATGTTCAAGTCTCTGCTCCTATAAAACAAGGATGTTAATACCTAACTTTGTACATGTTGAGCATTTCTGATCCAAAATGCTTGGGACCAGAAGTATTTTTTTCTATTTTGAAATATTTGCATTATACTTGCCAGTTGAGTACCTCAAATGTGAAAATCCAAAATTCAATATGTCCCAAAGAGCATTTCCTTTGAATGGCACATCAGTGCTCAAAGTTTTGGATTTTGGAGCATTTTGGATTTCAATTTTTGGATTTGGGGTGCTCTATATGTAAGTATGTGTGAATACTAACAGAACTGTCTTGATCGTTCTAAACCTGATTTTTACTCATTTTTCCAGCCCCCATTTAGACTGACATCTTTTAAAATGTAATTAAGATAATGAATCTGTTAGCCGGACAATGGTGGTGTGCACCTGTAATCCCAGTTACTAGGGAGGCTGAGGCATGGGAATGGCTTGAACCCAGGAGATGGAGGTTGCAGTGAGCAGAGATCTCACCACCACACTCCAGCCTGGGTGAGAGAGTGAGACTCTGTCTCCAAAAAAAACAAAGATAATAGATCTGAAAAAAAGTTTTATAAATTAAAATGAACTAACACAACATATTAATATATCTTGTTCATTTTCTTCATCCTATGAAAGAGAGTTTAGCTTGCAATCATTCTGCTTTGAAAAAGTGTTTATGTTCATTTGATGAAAACATGTTACCAAAAAAATCCTAAGCCACAGACATTTTAAATTAAACCAAAAATCTTATATTTCAAGAAACACTGAGACTCTGCCATGAATTAATATTCAACTTCTATGCAATCCAAATTGCTCTGGGAAAAAAAAGGACAGATATTAGCTTACATTTATCTGCCTTTTAGTAAATATTAATACTTACCATAAGTCAAACTCTGGGAACTAGGAATAAAGTTACTTCCCCTGATTACTAAGGAACTACAAGTTAGTGGACGACACGCAACTAAATTTCAGGGTGCTTCAGAGGGCACCTCTATAACATTCTACAGCATCCTGAGGATGTTCTACATTTGCTTTTTCCTAAAAACATAAATGAAATTATATAACCACTTCAAATAAAAATGTCTAGCATATCAAGCCTGTCACAATTCTTCTCTTCCCAGTTTACACTTTAGTAACAATGAATCTCTGTTATTCCCAGTTTGTTGTGATCTTTCAGGATTCAGTTTTTGGTTGGAATACTTGACCTAGACTTGCCAATACCTACATAACGATACAAAAAATTATAATGTTCCTCTTCTGAAAACTAAGCCTTATCAAATTCATCCAATCATCTATGATCTTTTCACTATATTATAAATTTTATATTAAGATAAAACTCACATGACATAGAATTCACCATTTTAATTCATTTACTTCAATAGTTTTTAGTATATTTACAAGGTTGTGCAACCACCACCACTATCTAATTCCTAAAAAGTTCGATTATTTCAAAAAGAAACTCAGTTCCTCTCAATTTCTTCCCTCTGCAACTATGAATTTGCTTTTTTTCCTCTACGAATTTGCCTGGATATGTCATATAAATGAAATCATGTGACTCTCTGTGTCTGGCTCCTTTCACTTCTGTTTTCTTTTTGTTGTTGAGACAGTTTCGCTCTTGTTGCCCCGTCTAGAATACAGTGGTGAAATCTCAGCTCACTGCAATCTCCAGCAACCATGTTCAAGCTATTCTCCTGCTTCAGCCTCCCGAGTAGCTGGGATTACAGGCATGAGTCACCATGCCCAGCTAATTTTGTATTTTTTTTCTTTTAGTGGCTTCCACCTGTAATCCCAGCTCTTTGGGAGGCCAAGGCGGGAGGATCGCTTCCAGGAGTTCGATACTAGCATGACCTCGTCTCAAAAAAAGAAATAAAAAAAACTTAAAAAGAAATTTTTTAGATTAAAAACAAGAATATTAATATCTGCCTTATTTTCAGGGCTGTTGAAAGCCCTCAGCCTTCATCTTCAGTCTAGTGCTCATTTCACTGTCACAACACCTTCCAGATACAGCAAAAATAATTTACCCCTTGGCTTAGTGAAATAATGTCTTCAAAAATGAATTACACCTAGATTTACTTAATCCCTTAACATATACAGACAAAACAAAAATATATTCTGCACATTCAATTTCTCTTTCTCTAATATGATATTTTAGAGAAGTATCCTTAAATTTACCTCTTCCTTCTTCTTAGGGTCTGACATGGGATTTCGGAAGAGAGGAGAGTCTCCAAAAGGTGAGTATGTTAGACTGTTGATGTGCTGCTGGAGAACAGCCTGCTGGGCAGCAGAAGCATTTGGATCTGTCAAAGCTTTTTTTAAAAAAAGAGAAGAAAAAAATATATATAAATGCAAGGATACGATGTATTTATAGCACAGAGCTCAGTATTCCTTTTTAAGAAGTGTTCTTCAAAATGTTCCTATCAATAGTATCATTGAGGCAGGGTGTGTGTACAGCAAACTGTGAAGAAAATCAAGAATCAAATAAGCTAATAGGTCAAACTTAGGAAGTGGCATTTTGTAAGAGACAATACCCATATAAATTCATTTACACAGTGTTCACTGTTACTACTAATCAAAGGCAAATTTAAACAACACTGATCAAATACTTTATGCATACCTATCACTGCAATAGCTGCATAAAAGCCAGTCTTTGACTTCTGAAAATATTATAGACTGATTTAATTTGTCTAAAGGAAATAAGATGACAGAATACAGGGCAAGTACTCTGTGTGTGTGTGTGTGTGTAAATATACATATACACATACATATATGCATGTATATATACACATTTACACACACACACACACACACACACACACACACACACACACACCAAGGCTGGAGTATAGCTGCACAATCTTGGCTTGCTGCAACCTCTGCCTCCAGGTTCAAGTGATCCTCCAACCTCAGCCTCCTAAGTAGCTGGGATTACAAGGGCGAGCTACTACACTTGCAAATGCTAACTTGTGTGTTTTTTTTTGTAGAGATGAGGTTTAGCCATGTTGCCCAGGGTCGTGAACTCCTCAGCCTGAGCTATCTGCCCACCTTGGCCTCCCAAACTGCTGAGATTATAGGAGTAAGCCACCACGATTGACCTATATTTTTTAACCTAATAATTTTAATCATGAAAATTTAACTGAAAGACTTAATTAAACTAAAAAGAAAATGAAAAAATATTCCTAAGTGTTCACTACACATTATATACAATAGTCAAGATACGGAAACAACCTACGTGTCCAATATTAAGTTAACAGTTGTAGGCCAGGTGTGGTGGCTCATGCCTGTAATCCCCGCACTTTGGGAGGCCATGGCAAGTGGATCACTTGAGGTCAGGAGTTCAAAACCAGCCTGGCCAACATGGTAAAATCCCACCTTTACTAAAACTACAAAAAAATTAGCTGGGCGTGTAAGAACATACCTATAATCCCAGCTACTTGGAAGGCTAAGGTGGAAGAATGGCTGGAACCCAGGAGGTGGAGGTCATAGTGAGCCAAGATCACGTCACTATACTCCAGCCTGAGTAAAAGAGCGAGATTCTGTCTCAAAAAAAAAAAAAAAAAAAAAAAAAAAAAAAAAAAAAAGAAAAGAAAAAACCTGTAAAAATATGACATATCAACATAGTTGATTATGTAGTTATTAAAAATTATAGGCTGGCCACAATGGCTCATGCCTGCGATCCTAGCACTTTAGAAGGTTGAGGCAGGCAAATTGCTTATGCTCAGGTGTTAGAGACTAGCTTGGGTAACATAGCAAAATGCTGTCTCTATTAAAAATACAAAAAAAATAGCTGGGCGTGGAGGTGCACACCTGCAGTCCCAGGTACTCGGGAGGCTGAGGCAGAAGAATCGCTTGAACCCGGGAGGCAGAGGTTGCAGTGAGCCAATATCATGCCACTGCACCCCAGCCTGGGCAACAGAGCAAGACTCTATCTCAAAACAAAACAAAATAATAATAATAATTTGTTTCATTGTGGAAGTATGAAATTACTTTTGATTCATTAAATGAAATTTCCAGAATAAAAATATGTGTACACTAAGGCTACAGAGGAAGGCAGCATACAAACAAAAATGTGGTGGTTTTTCTTTTTTCCCCAAACACAGGTGTCTTCCTGAAGAAAATGGTTAAGTTATCCTTATAAATTTATTATTTACATTTAACATTCAAATAATATAAAGAAAAAAACAAACTCAAGTCAGTCTAATTTTCTCTCAAAGTGTAAAAATATTTGTTATCAATTGCAGAGAATTTAGGGAACAGACATAAGCAACAATGAAAACTTTTCGCCATCTTTCATTATACCAAGTAAGAAATAAGAAAAAAGCAAAACCACTACAGTATACCCTGACTGATGAAGAAAATCTTTGCAAGATAAAATCTCTTTCCAAAAATACTGATCAAAACTCAAATCACACTAAAGTCATTTTACAAAAATACTACCTTTTCCCCTTATAAACATTTGCAAATAAAGTTACTGCCAAAATATAATACAATAATCCACAATAAAGGAGTGACATAAAACATTCTGAAAATTCTTACAATGTTGTGTGTGTGGGGAGAGGGGGACAGGTGGTATGGAGAACAAAAACAGTAATAACAAAAAAAACAGAACAGGCTGCTATAGCTAAATAATTGAAAAAGAAGTAGAGCTACCTTAGTCAAAGGTTTCTTAAAACTGATGTATTCAATAAACCCTAAAACATCATATACTGATGTTGATATTTGCTCAGGATTTCAAACCAAGAGATTATCAATTTAAAGACCATATAGTATATCATCTACATTCAGAAAGGTCCTAAATCCAATATAAGAGCAAAAAATATACAAAATCACCCAGTACTACAGATTTTTTTTTTTTGGTACACAGTACTACAGATTAACAGCATACTATTATTTTGAGGACTATGCAAGAAAGAAGATTCAAGAAAAATTTTAGAATTCCAAACTTTACTGGTCATTTTGTTACTGGACAGGCAATTACTCATTTAAAAAACTGACCTGTATTAGTTGATCCCATCACTCTACCTGGGCATGCTCAAAAAAACCAAAAACTTACTGTAACAAATCCAAACACAATTAAGAAAGTGTATGAGCATAATTTTATTTTTGTATGAATAAATATAAATTTTGTGTTAAATGTAGTATTTAAAGACAAAGATAAAAGAGTATCTTGATAGGTTAGTAAAAACAAGAAAACAAGCAAGTACTAGTTAAGCAACTACTGGTATTACATTTAATCTTGGTCAAAATAATTTGAAAACTTTCCAAAGAACTAAATTCCCAAGAAAATTTCACAAGAAAAAATTCCAAGAACTGAATCATGACCAAATGATTAAAGAGATAGGGAAAAGTATAAACACTAAGTCTGCTGATGAAACAGAAGAATCTAATGATACTTTATCCAGAAGAAAGCCAGTGGGCTACCACAAATAAATTATACTAGTGTGAGGCATGGTGACACACACCTGTAATCTCAGCACTTTGAAAGGCTAAATCAGGCATATCACTTTACTTCAGGTCAGGAGTTCAAGACCAGCCTGGCCAACATGGTAAACCCCCATCTCTACTAGAAATATGATAATTAGCCAGACATGGTGGCACACATCTGTAGTCCCAGTTACTTGGGAGACTGAGGCAGGAGAATCACCTGGGGTGGAGGCTGCAGTGAGCCAAGATTGTGCCACTGAACTCCAGCTTGAGTGACAAAATGAGACTCCTCTTAAAAAAAAAAAAAATTGGTTTTGCTTAGCTTTATGAGATAAAAGTAGGAACACTGGGTGGAAATTCTATGGAGGCAGATTTGGTTTGTAAACAATCAGGACAGCACTTCCTTACAGTGCTGCCTGTAAGGAAGCCACCGTAACTGAGGTTTTTAAAGACAAGGTCGACTCACATAGTTCTAAAGTACCTTCAACTAAGATTCTATAATACAAAGATGTACATTCTAGTAAATACAATTACCTTTAAATGAGCAGTAACGTTAAGGCAAGCAACTTTAATATTAACTAAATTCTTGTGTCAGGAACTGTTAATTTGCTTTGGAGAAAGAGATGGATTATTAAAAAGCAGTCTATATAAGTAAAAATGGCACATTATGGTAATTTATGCTACCTCCTTCTACTAAAACCAAGTTAATAAAAATGGAAAAACACCTTTTTTTTTTTTTTTTTTGAGACAGAGTCACACTCTGTGGCTCAGGCTAAAGTACAGTGGCTCGATCTCAACTCACTGTAACCTCCACCTCCCTGGGTCAAGCAATTCTACTGCCTCACCTGGGATTACAGGTACCTGCCACTATGTCCAGCTATTTTTTGTATTTTTTGTTGGCAAGGCTGGTCAAACTCCTGTCCTCAGGTGATTTGCCCACCTAGGCCTACCAAAGTGCTGGGATTACAAGTGTTAGCCACCTGCCTGGCCTATAAAGCTGAGTATAAAGTTCACACAGAGATCAATAAAAATTCTAATTCACTCCCCCCTCCAAAGACCTTATTAAAATCTATGGCTAAAAAACCATTAAAATTTATCTATATAACCCACGATGACAAAGAATGGGAAGGTGGTAAATAGACAAGAAAATATGACAAATTTCTAGGGGAAAGATGTGAACAGAGGAGTGATGAAGCAGGATAGAGGAAACAACAGCTTAGAGTACACTCAACAGCAATTATAGCTGACCCTTGAACACAAGTTTAAACTGTGTGGATCCACTGATGTGTGAATTTCTTCCTCTGCCACCCGAGAGAGCAAGACCAACCCCTTCAACCTCCTCATGATGTTCTTTCCTTTTTCTTTTTAAGACGGAGTTTTGTTCTTGTTGCCTAGGTTGAGTGCAACAACTCAATCTCGGCTTACCGCAAGTCCCATCTCCTGGGTTCAAGCGATTCTCCTGCCTCAGCCTCCCGAGTAGTTGAGATTACAGGCATGCACCACCACACCCAACGAATTTTGTATTTTTAGTAGAGAGGGTTTCTCCTTGTTGGTCAGGCTGGTCTCGAACTCCCGACCTCAGGTGATCTGCACACCTAGGCCTCCCAAAGCGCTGGGATTACCAGTGTGAGCCCCGGTACCCAGACAGCCTCATGATTTTCTTAATAACATTTTCTTTTTTTCAGCTTAATTTATAGCAAGAATATAGGTTCTACATATAATATACATAATGTGTATTAACTGTGTCATCAATAAAGCTCAGGAATCAAAGAGTATTTGCAAATTTTCTACTGTGTGGGGGTCAGCACCCGTAACACCCATGTTGTTCAAGGGTCAACTAGTATGATCAAATGAAGCATATCTACCTTGGAGAATTCCAGAAGTCTAGGGACTTGGGAATACCAGGTTTGAAGTAGAATTGAAAACAGAAAGAAGAAAGAATTAATGGAAATCCCAAGTGCAGTGGTTCATGCCTGTAATCCCAGCACTTTGGGAGGTCAAGGCGGAGGATTTGCTTGAGGTCAGGAGTTCGAGACCAGCCTGGCCAATATGGTGAAACCTTATCTATACTAAAAGTACAAAAATTAGCCAGGCACAGTGACATGGGCCTGTAATCCCAGCTACTCAGGAAGCTAAGAAATGAGAATTACTTGAACCTGGGAGGTGAAGGCTGCAGTGAGCTGACATTGAGATCACACCATTACACTCCAGTCTGAAGGAAGGGAGAGAAGGGGAAGGGAGGAGGGAGTATGGAGGGGGGAGGGGAGAGAAGGGAGGGGGAGGGGAGAGGGGGTAGGGGACAAAAGTAAAAGGAAAAAGGAAACAGAAAAGGAAAGGAAGAAAGATGAGAACTGACTGGGCACAGTGGCTCATACCTGTAATCCCAACATTTGGGAGGCTGAGGTGGATGGATCACCTGAAGTCAGGAGTTCAAGGACAGACAGGCCAACATGGCAAAACCCCATATCTACTAAAATTACAAAAATTCAATGGGTGTAGTGGCAGGTGCCTTTAATTCCACCTACTTGGGAGGCTGAGGCATTAGAATTGCTTAAACCCGAGTGGCAGGGGAGGCTGCAGTAAGCAGCACTCTAGCCTGGGGAACAGATCAAAACTCTCCAAAAAGAGAAAAAAGATGGGAAAAGAAATAAGGGTGTTAGAAGCATAGGAAAGGGTAATAATATCCTCATTTGACAAAGAAGACTCAAGAAACACTATCACCTAGTTTGACAGAATAAGAAAAATATGTAATCATGTAGCTTAAATTTGCAAAGGTTTCTCAAAACGTGACACATGTATCACCATAGTACGGGAGATGAATTTAGTGATACAGAAATATTATCTATCTATCTATTCTATTTATCTCAGTTACACTATTTATGCCAGGTGATAATCAGTTTTTCACTTCCCGTGAAACATAATTTTCTTTAAAAAGCCATATAAATTAAAAAGTTAATTTCCTTAGGTTCAAAATAAATAATAAAAAAAGTGGTAGGTGGACATTGCCAAAATTGGGAAGGAATATTCAAATGAATGAAGTATGAAAAACACTTCAATAGATAAACTGAATTTAGTAAATACAGTATATTTAGTAAACATAATTATATTGGAAGAAGTCTGAGCTCAATTCTTATCTACCATAACAGGTTAAATTTACTTAGATTTAATAAACCAAAACACAGTAATATAAGCACATTATTTAACAATATGAACGACATTATATATCAGATGAATTAAAAACAGTAACAAAAGTGGTTTGAGAGAGAAGGCCTAGGAGCAGGGAAACTAGAGTAGGTCAGGATCTCTTAATAAGCCCTCTTTACTACAAAACTGTTTAATGACATACATGTATGCAATGCCTTGGCAGGAATGGAATGGGTGGGATGAAAAATCAGGTCAGCAAGTATTAGCAAATAATTAAGTAAAGCCTTCTAAAGTGACTGACACTTACCTACTGGGACCTGGGGGGCTCCAAAGCCCAAAGTGGCTGTCGTAGTATTAAATCCAGGGGCCCCAAAGGCTCCCGTACCAAGAGGCCCTCCAATTTTAGGTTGGCTGTTCCCAAACAAAGATGCCTGTCCAGCACCAAGAGCTATGGAGACAAGAGGAAAGAAAAAGCACCAAAGAGGATCCTTTCAATGTTGTGCCAGAGGTCAGTTACTTAAAAATGTAATACATTTGGAAACTTCATAATGACCACTCATTTCAACAAAGGGTGAATATGGTAAGTACCACTACAGGTCAAGCACTGGGCTCAGTACATTATACACATCATAGGTAAAACACTTAAATCTCTATGTCCTTCAGTTTCCTCAGCTATAACTGATGTAATATACTGCTTAGATATTTATCCTATGATTAAAATAAAATATAAAGCATTTAGAAGAGACAGGAGCATATTATAAGCTCATCAAAAGTAGCTATTATACCTGATGTAGAAACTATTATTCCCATTTAACAGAGGAGAAAATTTAGACTTTAGTAATTAGCATGACATGATATCACAATGTTACAAATGATAGAAATGGGATTCAAACGTAGGTGTATTTGACAACCAGAGCTCTTAGCTGCTACTCTGTAGTAAAACAATTTCCAAACAATTTTTTTAAATTAATTATTTTTAAAATTCAATATTCGCAAATCAAAATACTCAACTAACACAATCATGTCATCTTTCTGACTGACATACAGGCTAAACTATAGAAAACTAAATCCAACATATCTTCTTTCACTAACACAATAGTTTCAATTATACCATCTCATGAAAACTACTTTATCTAGACAAACTTGTTTTACAAAAAGCTCCACGTCTTCTGGTGAGGTTACTAAACAGACTCAAATTTCAGTATGAGTCAGAGTGGTTGGACTAAGAACTTGTTTCACCAGGAAGAAATCCATTGCAGAAACTTCTATAGCTGAATTTGGCTTAGGGACCTTGTTGTTAGCAGTGATTTTAGAAATGTAAAATGTGGGAGAATATGGTAAATACAAGTTAAAATTCTATTCCATTTCCCACCATATTTCCCCCAAATTACTGGCAATTTCCTTTTAAAAAAAAAAGAGAGAAGGCTGGGCACGGTGGCTCAAGCCTGTAATCCCAGCACTTTGGGAGGCCAAGGTGGGTGGATCACAAGGTCAAAAGATCGAGATCATCCTGGCCAACATGGTGAAACCCCGTCTCTACTAAAAATACAAAAATTAGCTGGGCATGGTGGTGAGTGCCTGTAGTCCCAGCTACTCAGGAGGCTGAGGCAGGAGAACTGCCTGAACCCAGGAGGAGGAGTTTGCAGTGAGCCAAGATTGCGCCACTGCACTCCAGCCTGGCACCTGGCGACAAAGCAAGACTCTGTCTCCAAAAAAAAAAAAAGAAAAAAAAGAGAGAGAGACAGGGTCTCATTATGTTGCCCAGGCTAAGTCCTGGATGCAAGTAATCCTCCCACCTTAGCTGGGACTACAGGCATGCATCACCATGCAGGGCTTCTGAAATTCTTTTTAACATATCAACTGCATCTTGAAACAAATATCGTTTACCAGTAAAATCACTTCAGAGATATAATACTTGCAGGTTAAAAGTACTGTATGGGAACTGCTTGGAAATCACAATCAAAAAAGAACAGAAAGTTTATATACCAAGACAATAAGTCAGTAAGGATGACTATTGACCAGAAATTACTCTGACTGTCCAATCTCATTAAAAATAAAACAACAATGTAACAATAAAAGTATTTTTAACTCAAAAAGTACAGCTTTGGGACACAGAATAATACTTTTAAAGTTCAAAACTATGATGCAAGCTCTAAGAAATACTAAAATTGTATTACTTCCTCAAAGGAAATAGTTTACAGCACAAATTACAGAATTTTTTATTTTCTGGTAGGCTAATACCTCCTTGCCTCCAAACAAAAACTTAGGTGAAACTCAAATATATACAACAGGTGAAAAATTCTGCTCTGAATATGTATTGCCCTCACCCTTACAGCATCCCTGGATGATGACCCATGAATCAGTCTAAAATCACTGTACTGTTTTTCAATAATCCACAGAATAATAAAAAAAGGCACTGTGAGGTTCACATTGTCTGTAAAGGGATTATCATAAAATGACTTTACAGATTGTTGCAATGTATCAATAAAAAAATAGGTATTTTATCCTGATCTGCCTTGTTTTATGCACAAATGGTTTTTTATATTTAATGAAAGAAGTAATACTCCACAATTTGAGAGACATCCTGTGTGATGTTGTGTGACATAATAAAGTTTTGGTAATTTGTCAAGATAGAAAAAATGTGCTATATTTATGATTAGCTGTAGCAGTTATAAAGAAGCTATATGCGGGACAAAATGGTAAGAGTGGCCTTAGAAACTCCAAAGAAGATCAAGAAAAAATTGAAAATGATTGTTTTCCTTTTGAGATATTCCAATAAATGCTAGAATTTAAATTTATCTGAGGCATCTTTTAGCACCAGATTGATTTTTTCTATGCGTCTCTTAATATTACAATCAACTTTACTACATGTACCCACTACTTCAAGGAAAACCTGTAGAACCAAGATTTACTATTATTACTAAGTAACCAAGACAATGGTGTGCACTTGATAGTGCTAATTATAGTTAATATCACTATAAAACAAGACATTGTTATGTCCATGAGTTAATGAATGTTTCTTAGCCTCAACACATGGGGCAAGAGAAAAATCACATGACAAGGGACAATATAAAACCTTTTATACTAAATTGGTTTCTTAATTCTAAGCATATAAAAAAATCTTACGTATTATACATCAACTACTCATCATTAAGCACCCAAAAGCCCAGTTACAGGACATACCCAAAGGCCCATGTTACAGGAGGCCTGAGTTTGAATCTCCATCACTGAAAATAAGAAGCTACAGAGAAACACCCACTTAGCTAATGCCTCCCAAAAATATAGCCCAAAGCTACAGTGCTAGTCTACTCATTAAACCATGAAATAGAGTTCAGGAATGTGGGTGTTTATATGCAAATCTCATGAAATGTTCCTTTCAAAGCCAACAGCCTGCTTCAGCAGATGTGATAATCAGAATTGCAACAGTATGTATGCTTAGTGACTCACAATTCTCCTTTTCCTACATGATATGCTGCTGCTAAGGTTAGGGGTGTAAAATTCTTAATTGATTGTATTCATCTTTTAGTTTACAGGACAGGCATGTATAAGGAATATACAAGAGCAACCACAAATGCAATTTGTTCATTGTGAGAGAACTGTAGAAGGAAACAGAATATATTAAAATAAAATGGGATATTACATTATTGTGGAATAAGAAAAGCATCAGAAAAAGAGTTACAGAATCTTGGAATATGGGGGAAGACACTGCTAATAATAATCTAAAAGACTCAGGAACCAAAGAGAAAGTAATGCTGATCACATAAAAATAAAACTTCTGGCCAGGGGTGTTGGCTCACGCCTGTAATCCCAGGACTTTGGGACGCGAAGCAGGAGGATCACAAGGTCAGGAGTTTGAGACTAGCTGGGCCAACACGGTGAAATCCGATTTCTACTGAAAATACAAAAATTAGCTGGGCGTGGTGTGCACTTGCAATCGAAGCTACTCAGGAGGCTGAGGCAGAAGAATTGCCTCAACCCAGGAAGCAGAAATTGCAGTGAGCCGAGATCACACCACCGCACTCCAGCGTGAGTGACAGAGCAAGACTCCATTTTGGAATAAAATAAAATAAAAAACAAAACTGTGGCCAGGTGCGGTGGCTCACACCTCTAATCCCAGCACTCTGGGAAGCTGATGCAGGGGGATCATCTGAGGTCAGAAGTTTGAGACCAGCCTGATCAACATAGTGAAACCCCGTCTCTACTGAAAATACAAAATTAGCTGGCTGTGGTGACACATGCCTGTAATCCAGCTACCTGGGAAGCTGAGGCAGACAATCAGTTGAAACCAGGGGGCAGAGGCTGTAGTGAGCTAAGATCGTGCCATTGCACTGTAGCCTGGACAACATGAGCTAGAATTCATCTCAAAAAAGTAAAAAAGAAGAAAAGCCTTCCTTAATTTACCCGTACCAAAGCTATTTTTTTCCTACAGGGTTGGAAGAAAACATTATTTGATTGCAGATCATATCATCTGCGTATGTTTAGGAATCACACTGTACAAAAAAAATTAGAGCTTTTATTTCTAGCGAAATTTATGTGGTAGAAGTTTGATAAGTTGAAAAGCTCAAATAAAATTCTTTCTGGGGCATAATGGGGACTTTTCATTAAAAAAAATCTATTATATAACCAAAAAGAGTTAATATTAAAAAAGAAAGTTCATATCCACAATACACAAAGCTTCCTTAAAAATAAAGATCTCAAGTTAGTGGCAGATGCTGGACAAAAAAGAAACAATAATACAATATTATGAACAGAGAACTGAAAGACTCAAATGGCAAATAAAAACACACAAAGGTATTCACCTTTGACAGTAATCAGTGAAGTGCAAATCGGATTTACGAATTTCTACTATCATGTATGTAAAGGCAAAAAAACCCAACACAGTATGTAAAGGGTGTAGAAAAATGGGCATTTTATACAATGTGAGCAATAACACAAACTGGCATTGTTTTTGGAAGGCAAATTAGCAAAAGCAACCAAAATCTGAAATATGCATATCTTCCAATACTGCAATTCAAATTTGCTGTACCACTGATGTATCAATCCTACAATAACACTAACACATGGAAAATTATACAAAAATCTTCACTGAAGGCTTTGCCAACATCATCAAATAACTCAAATGTCCATCAATAGGTGAAATGTTAAATAAATAATGGTACATGTATGATGTGTGTAAATTATGTATATATGAAGGAATACTAGTTTTTTTAGGGGAAAAGAGTTTCATTCCCATTGCCCAGTCTGGAGTGCAGTGGCTTGACTTCCTACGCTCAGGTGATTCTCCAACCTCAGCCTCCTGAATAGCTAGGACTACAGGCACACACCACCACGCCCAGCTAACTTTCTGCATTTTCAGTAGAGACAGGGTCTCCCTATATTGCCCAGGCTGGTCTTAAACTCCCAGGCTCAGGCAACTTGCCCACCTCAGCTTCCCAAAGAGCTAGGATTACAGGCGTTAAGCCACCTCACCCAGCTCTTGTTTTTAAAAATTACATTGATCTGTAGATACTGATCAAAACAAAAAAAAAATGGTAATATGTGAAATGAAAATACAAGTCACAGAACACTATGTAAGACAGCACTTTCAAACATTTTTGCTACAACACATGCTATAAAAGCACTGAGACTCAAAACACATAAAAACAACTAAAACAAAGTTTCATAAAATGATATTATACCTTAATATTAAAAATGATTTTTTAAAAGACAGAGTCTCACTCTGTTGCCCAGGCTGGAGTGCAGTGGTACGATCATAATCCATGGCAGCATCTATCTCCCAGGCTCAAGCGACCTTCGCACAGCACATCTCGCTGAGCTGCTTGAGTAGCTAGGACTATAGGCACATGCCACCATCCACACCTATTTTTTCTTTTCTTTTTTTTTTTTGATAGCGTCTTACTATGTTGCATGGGATGTTAAACTCCTGACCTCAAGCAATCCTCCTGCTTAGGCCTCCCAAAGTGCTGCAATTACTAGCATAAGCCACTAGGTCCAGCCTACTGATTTTTAATTCTACTTCATTTTCTTAAAATGCTGATTGCAGGCAACTACATTAATATTATCATTAACAATGCACCTCATACAGGGTATAGTTTCCATTTAAAAATATAATCCTAGGCCAGGAGCAGTGGCTCACGCCTGTAGTCCCAACACTTTAAGAGGCCAATCTTGGCAGATCATTTGAGATCGGGAGTTCAAGACCAGTGTAACCAATATGGAGAAACCCCATCTCTACTAAACACACAAAATTAGCTGGGCGTGGTAATGTGCGCCTGTAATCCCAGCTACTCGGGAGATTGAGAAAGGAGAATCGCTTGAACCTGGGAGGCAGAGACTATGATGAGCCAAGATTGCAGCATTGCACTCCAGCCTGGGCAAAAGAACAAGATCCTGACTCGAAACAAAAAAAAAACAAAACATTTTTTGTATCTTAAAAAGATAATTAAAGGCCAGGCGTGGTGAATCACTCCTGGAATCCCAGCACTCTGGGAGGCCGAGGTTGGGGGAATCACAAGGCATAAATTCAAGACCAGCTGGCCAACATAGTGAAACCCTGTCTCTACTAAAAATGCAAAAATTAGCTGGGTGTGGTGGCACACACCTGTAGTCCCAGCTACTTGGGAGGCTGAGGCAGGAGGTTTGCTTGAACCCAGAGGTGGAGGCTGCTGTGAGCCGAGATCGGGAGGCTGAGGCAGGGGAATCACTTGAACTCAGGAGGTAGAGGCTGCTGTGAGCCAAGATCACATCACTGCACCCCAGCCTGGGGGACAAAGCAAGACCGTCTCAACACACACACACATACACATGCACGCACGCACACACACACGGCAAGACTCACATACACACAGCAAGACTGTCTACACACACACACACACACACACACACACACACACACACACACCCGCCCCTCGCAGTACAAAATTAGGTTCCATTAAGAAGGAAATGATAGCTAGGTGCAGTGGCTCATGCCTGTAATTCCAGCTACCTGAAACTAGCCTGACCAATATGATGAAACCTGGTCTCTACTAAAGATACAAAAACCAGGTGGGCATGGTGGTGCATGCCTGTAATCCCAGCTACTTGAGAGGCTGAGGCAGGAGAAGCACTTCAACCCGAGAGGCGGACATTGCAGTGAGCCGACAAGATTGCACCATTGCATTCCAGCCTGGGCAACAGAGTGAGACTCCATCTCAAAAAAAAAGAAAGAAGGATATGACAGATGAATGCTCAGATGGTAGAAACAAAATCAAAACAAAACAAAATAGATAACTGGACAGTGGAAGCAGAGACTACAGAAATGGTCTGCAACTAAATGACCATGCCTGCAATCAAATGAATTACAAAAAGTAGGCAAAACTGTATGTTCAATTAAACAACCTTGTTTTAACTGTACATGATAAAACACTTATATATTTTAAGACCATCATCACCCTCCAACTGTTTAAAAACAGCTGGGCAGGTAGAAAGCTCTGTATCTTCAAAGACCCTGAAAAATAGTTGTTAACACTAGGAATCAGGGAAAAGGGGTGACATTGGTCTATATGACAATGGAACTAAATGAAAGGTATGCAAAGAGCTTGCAAAGGATAATTTATTAATTTCAGCAGCATGTGCTCTTATTGCTCTGCTCTTCTGTTAGGGCTTACTTGATAAACAGTTTAAGATCTTAAATCCCTGCTACAAAAGTAACATGGGGAAACTGAAAGTTAATGTCCTCATCACAATTCTCACATTAAATACTAAAAATCCCAAACAGACCAGGACCATTAGAGGACATTTTGTAGAAAAGGGAACGTACAGCTTCTAAGACAAACGTGCCAACGTTTTAAGGCTGTTAAAGCCATAACTGCTGGGAATGTTTTACAAATCCAATTGTAAAAATGAAAAGCTAGAATTCTTAATTCCAGCAATATGATCAAACAGATCTCTCAAGTTCCAGCAACTAGAAAGTTAAGTTGTGTCACTGTCTACATCTCATGGTAGCAGCTTCTTACCTGTTCCAAATCCTGCACCAAGCCCAGTTCCAAGAGTACCAGGTGCTGGTTTACTTCCAAAAATACTATTCCCACTGGTATTTGTGCCAAAACCTAGGAAGACAAAAGAATGAGTGGATTGTACTTTTAATATGACTCTCAATTTCCTCTATAAGGGATTTTAACACAAAGCAGTCTGACTCTAAGTTGTGAACCTTTCAGTTAATATTTAGGACTCCTAACTTGTAGGTTAATTTAACTTTTTAAATAACAATTTCATACCTGCAAACAAGTCTTCATATTTACTTAATTATATTTCAGCCTTGATATATCAATTCAAAGGCTGGACGTGGTGGCTCATGCCTGGAATCCCAACACTTTGGGAGGCCAAGGCAGCATCACCTGAGGTCAGGAGTACAAGATCAGCCTAGCCAACATGGTGAAACCCCATCTCTACAAAAATACCAAAAAAAATCAGCCTGTAATCCCAGCTACTCAGGAGACTGAGGTGGGAGAATGGCTTGAACCTGGGAGGCAGAGGTTGCAGTAAGCCTAGATCAAGCCATTGCACTCCAGCCTGGGCAACAGAGCAAGACTGTCTCAAAAACAAAAATAAATAAACAAAATTAAAAAGTATCAATTCAATACAGGATAATAACAATAGCCAAGCAAAGTGAATGTGCTTAAGCTTTGGGAACATTTCCTTTGTAAGACCCAAAGTGTTCCATGGATGTTTCATGTTTATTTAGAAGAAAAATTCATTCCCCCCAACTTGCACTAAAAATAAAACAACTGGCTAGGTGTGGTGGCTCATGGCTTTAATCCCAGCACTTTGGCAGGCCGAGGCAGGCAGATTACCCAAGGTCAGGAGTTCAAGACCAGCCTGACCAACATGGTGAAACCCCATCTGTACTAAAAATACAAAATTAGCCAGGTGTGGTGAAGTATGCCTGCAATCCCAGCTACGTGGGCGGTTGAGGCAGGAGAATCACTTGAACCTGAAAGACTGAGGGTGCAGTGAGCCAAGATCGTGCCATTGCACTCCAGCCTCAGCAACAGAGAATGTTTAAAAAATAAAAATAAAATAATCAATGAAGATACTTTAACTGAACCTAAAGGTCCCTGCTAAGAAAAAAATTTCCTACAAAACTCTCTATAGTAGCTTTTATTTTGAATAGATGGACCTGGCATGGATAGCAACATGTGGCTGACTGTACATGAGAAGTCTCCTTCACTATGATCCACCATTTAGGCAAGGTCCTATGATTTCCCTTTAAAATCCACAGGTATCAGCCGGGTGCAGTGGCTCACAACTGTAATCCCAGCCCTTTGGGAGGCCAAGGTGGGCATATCACTAAAGGTCACGAGTTCAAGATGCGCATGGCCAACATGGAGAAAGCCCATCTGTACTAAAAATACAAAAATTAGCCGGGTGTGGTGGTGCACACACAGAATCCCAACTACTCAGGAGGCTAAAGCAGAATAATTGCTTGAACCCAGGAGGAAGAGGCTGCAGTGAGCCAAGATCACACCACTGCACTCCAGCCTAGGCAACACAGCGAGACTCCATGTCAAAACAAAAAAAAATTCCCTAAGTTTCAAACAAAGATCCTATTCTGTACTGCTGTCATTACTGTTCTTTTGTTCACATATGTTCACAAAGTTTCATTATTCCTTCTGGAGATAAATATCAACAAAACAATTCATGAATGTCATTAATCTCTTATAAGAGAAAAAAATAATCAACTGTTAGCCAGAAAACCCTGTTTGTAAAACATAGGAAGTCATTTAAAAATTGTGGAGCACCAGGCACAGTGGCTCATGCCTGGAATCCCAATACTGGGAGGCAGAGTTGGTTGGATCACTTGAGGTCAGGAGTTTAAGACTAGCCTTGCCAACATGTGAAACCTCTTCTCTACTAAAAAAAAAAAAAAAAGAAAAAAAGAAAAAAATTAGCCAGCCATGGTCGTAACACGCTTGTAATCCCAATTACTTGGGAGGCTGAGGCAGGAAGATCACTTGAACCCAGGAGGTGTAGGTTGCAGTGAGCCAAGACCACACCACGGTACTCCAACCTGGGCAATGTTGCAAGAATTCATCTCAAAGAAATCATAGAGGGAATCCAGTCCAAAAGATAAGAGTATTTTGGAACAGATGATAGTATCACTAAGAATGTCATACATTGTCATGCCAGTATTTGGATTATTATCTCAATAAAAAAGGTCAAGAAAAAGCTGAAGAACATAAAAGTTTAAAAACAATCAAATTTCATGTCATTTTAAAATCCAATCAAGTAACCTGACTTAACTGCAATATATTTGACTTAGACATTTAACCTCTTCTTGAATTGTTTTAATAGCTATGCCACAAAAATGGAGTGCTGCCTAGTTAAGCACTATCAACTTTCCTTGATGAAAAAACCGAAAATATACTTTGAGATATTTTCTTTCTGAATAAAAATTTAATGAAAAGAGATCTTACAGCCCAACAAGCAGCAGAAAACAAGATACTTGTGAACTACCTCAAACCCACAGGAGGGAAATAAATCCCAATGTACACTGTTTATACCACACATTTCCTCAGATTCTAACTGACAAGTTTATCAACTTGTAAAATTCAATTTTACAAATTAAAATTAAAAAGACAATTCAAATTCAGCACACAAGTTGGTGAAGAAACTCAGATAAAGATTACATCTTTTATTTTTGTATCACTGAACGTGACTATATTCACAAACCAAAAAAACCTCTAAGCAAATCACTTGAGCTCAGGAATTCAAGACCAGCCTGGCCAAGACGGTGAAACCCCATCTCTACTACAAATACAAAAATCAGCTGGGCCCAGTGGTGCATGCCTGTAATCCCAGCTACTCGAGAGACTGAGGCAGGAGAATCGCTTGAACCCAGGAGGCGGAGGTTGCAGTGAGCTGAGATTGTGCCACTGCACTCCAGCCTAGGTGACAGAGCGAGACTCCATCTCAAAAAATGAAAAGAGGGAAGGGGAAGGGAAAATATTAATAATTTCATGTTCCATAAAACTGGTTTAAATTTTTCTAGCATATCTCTAAGACAGGTTATTTTTAAAATTATTGTTCAATCTTTTATTTTCCAGATTTTTAACAACAAATACGCATACAATGAACATGCACTCAAAATTTTTGAAACAGACAAAAAGAAACTACTTTGAATAATTCCCTGAATCAGAAAGGTTTCAACTTTCTTCTATTATTTTTCTTGTTTTATTATTTTTTTAGAGACCTGCTTTCACTATGGTGCTAGGCTGGAATGCAGTGGCAATTCACAACTGTGATCAAAGCACATTGGAGAGCCTTGAACTCCTAAGTGATCCTCCTGACTTAACCTCCATAATAGCTGGGACTACAGGTGCTCACCACGATGTGTAGCACATATCAACTTTCAATAAGAATAACCACACCAGGCGCAAGGGCTCACACCTGTAATCTCGGCACTTTGGGAGGTTGAGACGATATAAAGACCCTGTCTCTACCAAAAAAACACAGAACACAACAAACCAACTAAAAAAAAAATTAATACCTAAATCTCTCCTGTATACCACCCATGTGTTTGAAACTGGCCTCATGCAATGGATTACTTAACCAAATGTGTTTCCTTTATGGTTTCTCAGCTATTGCTGAGGTAATTCAAAGTAAATGAAAGGCAATTTACATGCCTACTAATTACATTAAGCCATATTCACGACTTTAAATCTTTCCCTCTTGTACCTCACATCAAGCCACAGCTTACCTGAGAATTTTTAAATATTTCCAATCATATGAATCAGAAGAATAATGTGTGGTATGGTCAGTGTAACTTTAAGAGAGCCAAACCTGCTTTTTTATATGTACCAAAATTAGAAGTGTTTGTATTGGTTCCTAAAGTCAGGGTTGGTTTGTTACCAAAGAGCCCGCCACTGGTTGTACCAAATGAAGGTGTACTGGTTGTGCTGCTTCCAAATGTAGTAAGCTTGTTATTGCCAAACAGGGTCTAAAAAGAATAAAATACAGGAAAATTTTAAATAATATTAAGATACACATCAAACTTAATACAGGTTACCTCAGGTATACTAGATTGGGTAAGGGGTAGGAGAAAGATGCCTTAACTCTTATTAAAAAGGTAGAAGAAAGGTGAATAAAGGCTATCAAAAAAATACTCTCAGCAAGATTAACTTTATAAACACAGACTGCTCCTAGCCTGAAAAGTTAATGGTAACCCCTCAGGATTACCACTGAAACACAATGAATCCAATGAAACTGGATTTCAGTGAGGAAAAGAAAAAAATAACAAGGCCATCAAATATCTTTTTACCTGTTAAGAGAAATGTAGCAATTATTTACTTTGCCAGAAGAAATCATTACAAGAAAAAGCTACAACATGAATGAACTACGAAAACACTAGGCTAAGTAAAAGACACCAGTCACAGAAGACCACGTATTATGATTCCATTTACATCAAGTGTTCAAAATAGCTAAATCTGTAGAGAAAAAGTAGGCTTAAGATGATTACAGGAAAATCAGGAGTGACTGCCAATGAGTATGGCATTTCTTTTTGGCTTAATGAGTATGTTCTAAAATTAAATATGGTGATGGCTGCACATTTTGTCAATATATTAAAAACTACTATACACGTTAAAGAGATAAATTGTATGGCATGTGGACTACATATTAATAAATCTGTCACTAAAAAGTACTAGAAGCTGGGCACAGAAGCTCACTCCTGTAATCCCAGCACTTTGGGAGGCTGAGGAGGGAGAATCATTTGAGGCCAGGAGTTAACAAGCTGGTCAACATAGCAAAAATCCCACCTCTACTAAAAATACAAAACTTAGCCAGATATGGTGGCACACGCCTGAAATCCCAGCTACTTGGGAGGCTGAGGCATGGGAATCGCTTGAGCCTGGGAGGCAGGGGTTGCAGTGAGCCAAGACTGTGTCACTGCAGCACAGCCTGAGCAACAGAACGAAACTTGGTCTCAAAAATAACAAAAAAGTACTAGACTGTCTTGAAGCATTATACAATTTTCTCAACTTCTCACCTCAAATATCTGTCCACAGTTTAAAAAAAGAAAAGAGAAATTTCAATCTCCATGAAAAAGGACTGTATGTTTTAGGGACGTTGTGTTCCTTTTTTTTTTGGAGACAAAGTTTTGCTCTTGTTGCTTAGGATAGAGTGCAATGGTGCGATCTTGGCTCACTGCAACCTCCACCTCCTGGGTTCAAGCAATTCTCTTGCCCCAGTATCTCAAGTAGCTTGTATTACAGGTGCCCACTACCATGCCTGGCTGATTTTTTTTTTTATATTTTTAGTAGAGACAGGGGTTCACCATGTTGGCCAGGCTGGTCTCAAACACCTGACCTTAGGTGATCCACCCACCTTGGTCTCCCAAACTGCTCAGATTAAAGGCGTGATCCACTATGCCCGGCCCTTTTTTCTTTTTAACCTATTCACAATAGCACGTTCAAAGCTCTTATAATACCATGGGTACCTCAACAACTTTAACAACTTGATCAAACCCAAAAACATTTAATTCCCAAATAGCATGCCAATTTATCACCTACAACAGAGGGAAGAACTAGGAGTTAAAAATGGATTCAAACAAAGAAAAAAAATTTCAATTTAGACCCAAGAATTTAACCAACTGCTATCAAAAGTATGATGTACATAAGTACTGAGGCAAAGAAATTTTAAAAAGGAAAGAACTGGCCGGGCGTGGTGGCTCATGCCTGTAATCCCAGCACTTTTGGAGGCCGAGGTGGTTGGATCACGAGGTCAGGAGTTGGAGACCAGCCTGACCAATATGGTGAAACCCCCACATCTACTAAAAATACAAAAATTGGCTGGACATGGTGGCGCACACCTGTAATCCCAGCTACGCAAGAGGCTGAGGCAGGAGAATCGCTTGAACCCAGGAGGCGAAGTTTTCGGTGAGCTGAGATCAAGCCACTGCACTCCAGCCTGGGTGACAAAAGCAAGACTCTCTCAAAAAAAGTAAAGAATTTACTAATTGAAAACAAACCTGAAGTTAACCTGAAATTCAATTTTATATCAAATAGCTTTTAGTTGTTCTCAAAATCAAATCATATATACCCAATAAAAATACTTGCAAGACAGGCAAATCCTTAAAAGAAAATCCTTTAACAAATTTATATTCATCCTCAAATTACAGTCAACTGTAAAAACCTACCGAACCAACAGCACCAAATCCAGTATTTGTCTGCCCAAAGAGACCTGTTCCTGTTCCAAATGCTGTCCCAGTGCTGGTGTTTGTAGCTGTCCCAAAAAGACCACCAGGCTGTGAGGCTTGAGTTACTCCAAATAAACCCTGCAAAAAAGTTTATACAAATTAAAAGATATCCTATGACAGTTTCCTTAAAGAGTCTCAGATTAATAAAAAAAAGTTACCTTTTTTTCAAGCTTATATGACAGATACTAATAATTTATATAGATGATTTCCTTCAAAATAACCCTGAAAAGCAGGGAGTGTATTTTCTGAAAGAATGTAAAGCTCAGAGCATTTTAATACTTACCCAAGATGCCATAGCTCCTGAGTAGTAGGATCAGAAATTCAAACCTATATTTAAGTTCCTGTTCTTCCCAGGATGATGAACTCCAAGGTCTTAGGTATTTATTAAATAATAAGCCTTTAACTACTGTGCTCTAAGAGATGTCAGGGTTGCAACACTGAATGCACAATGGTCCGACTGGGTGCTTCATTTTCAAAGATTTAGGTAAAAAAAAAACTAATCAATAACAAGCTGTAGAGTAAACTTAGAATCAAGTAACCAAAAATAATCAGCTGAAAATAAATCAACAGGGACAGAGGTGGAAGTGTTATGTTAAAAAGCCTTAATTCCTTTTTTAATTTTTTTTTGAGACGGAATTTAGTTCTGTCATCCAGGCTGAAGTACAGAGCACAATTTCGGCTTACAATAGCATTTGCCTCCCAAGTTCAAGTGACTCTCCTGCCTCAGCTTCCCAAGTAGCTGGGATTATAGGGGCACACCATCACGCCCAGCTGAATTTTGCGTTTTTAGTAGAAATGAGATTTCACCATGTGCCCAGGTTGTTCTCAAACTCCTGACCTCAGGTGATCCACCCACCTCAGCCTCCTAAAATGCTGGGATTACAGGCATAAGCCACGGCACCCGGCCAAAAGCCTTAATTCTAAATGAGAAACTATACTCATTTCCAACGAGCAGTCTGTATCATCCAATGTTTAACAATATATTTTACCTATCCTATAAAGAAAAAATATTGTGCTAATAGACTTGTTGAATAGGGAATTCACTGTGCTATTTTTTAAAGTTTTATTGAGACATAATTCACACACCCATATTCACTCATTTACAGTGCACTATTCAATGATGTTTTACATGTTCAGAGTTGTGCAACCATACCCACTATCTAAATTTTTAACACCGCCAAAAGAAATCTCAGACCCAACAGCAATTTTTAGTAGAGATGGGGGTTTCATCACGTTGGCCAGGCTGGTCAACTCCTGACCTCAAGTGATCTGCCCGTCTCAGCCTCCCAAAGTGCTGGGATTACAGGCAAGAGCCACTGCACTTGGCCAATACATTTTATATGCTGCTGAAATCAGTCTTCTAGTATTTTGAAGATTTTTGGGTCCAACTATATTTTTTATTTTTTGAGATGAAGTTTTGCTCTGTTGCCCAGGTTGGCGTGTAGTGGAGCAATCTCGGCTTACTGCAACCTCCACCTCCCCGGGGGTTCAAGTTATTCTATGCCTCAGCCTCCCAAGTAGCTGGGATTACAGGAACTCACTACTGTGCCTGGCTAAGTTTTGTATTTTTAGCAAAGATGCTGTTTCACCATGTTGACCAGGCTGGTCTTAAACTCCTGACCCTCAAGGGACCTGCCCACCTTGGTCTTCCAAAGTGCTGGGATTACAGGCTTGGGCTACCGTGCCGAGCCCATACTTGTTTTTTAATCAGTAAAGGTATCTCTAATTTTAAGACTAGGTAAATTCCAAGTTCTGATCAACTATTCACATATCGCTTCATCCTTTAATTTTTATACTTCCCTAAAAAAGATCCCTAGAAATAACCTAGTGACAACCATGAGGACCTTCTCTTTGGACACAGTATGGCTCTAAGTTTTAGGTCTACCTTTGAAAAAAACAAAAACAAGATTTTTTTGTATGACTCTATGTAATGGAATTAGCTAAAAGTTCCCTTATTTCCCATTGTCGGCTATATTCTAAAATACAGCCAGTAATGAGTATTTTCTTCTATACACTATAGAATGGCTGCAGTCAATTTTCCAAGGTAGAGCTTCAAGAAGGCCAAGTTCAGCCCACTAGGTGGTTCCTAGGCCTCAACAGCATCTCAACGAGTAGAGCAGAGCCCAGGCTAGAATTTAGGTCTTAATTATACTAAGACTTTGTTCTTTCCCTTCATTAAATACCCTCAACTCTTAAGATCTGCAGTAGAGGTAGAATTTAGTAGTTTGACATGATTAGAAGCCTTGTTACTTAACTTTACAAATAAGACCTGGAGGTAAATAAGGGTCTGTGTCCTTACCATGGTGTTGGTGCTTGGCTGTCCTAGGGTGCTGGTATTACCAAAGGAAAAGCCAGTGTTCTGCGTGGTAGTGGCCTGGCCAAATGGTTTGCTGAAGAGACTGGTAGTCTGCTGATTCTGCTGGCCAAAGAGACCACCTGGATTTGTTCCAAATCCAGTTGTACCTTTTAGGAAACAAATAAATAATAATTTTAAAAATCTAAACACTCTAAAATACAAAAGCTCATATCATTTAGTTATTGCAATAGTTATGTTATCTACTACTTCATTCACTATTGATAACCTTTTCATTTTCCATCCTTCATCTAACTAAATTTAAACTTTAGTTTCTGTAATAACTCCAAGAAGCCTAACGAGGCTAAATGATCTTCCCTTATAAGCCCACAGCTTCCTTCTATTTTACTGGGAATAAAGATTATATAGAGACTATATTAAAAGTCAGCATGTATATTTTAACCTTGCTAGTCTAAGTTATTGAGAACAAAGGTTTCTTCTTTATATGAATATATTCAACCCAGAGTCTAATATGTAATATTCAATAATGAATATGGGCCAGGCACAGTGGCTCACATCTGTAATAACATTTTGAGAGGCCAAGGCAGGAGGATCACTTGAGGCCAGGAATTCCTGAACAGCCTGGGCAACACAGTGGGACCATAACTCAACAAAAAAATTTTAAAAATTAGCCAGGCATAATGGCCTGTGCCTACAGTCTTAGCAACTTGGGAGGCTGAGGTGGGAGTATGGCTTGAGCATGGGAGTTTGAGGCTGTGGGGAGCTGTGATCGAACCACGGCACGAAAGTGTGGGTGACAGCTAGACAGTGTCCTCCAATCCCTGCCAAACAAACAAAACAAAACTATGAAACATAAGCCAGGCAGAATGGCGGGAATATCACGTGGGCCCAAGTATTTAAGGCTGCAGTGAGCTGCAATGGCTCCACTGCACTCCAGCCTATTCAACAGAGTGGGGCTCTGTCTCAAAAATAAATATTAAAAAAAAAAAAGGCCAGGCGCGGTGGCTCAAGCCTGTAATCCCAGCACTCTGGGAGGCCGAGATGGGTGAATCACGAGGTCAAGAGATCGAGACCATCCTGGTCAACATGGTGAAACCCCGTCCCTACTAAAAATACAAAAAATTAGCTGGGCATGGTGGCGCGTGCCTGTAATCCCAGCTACTCAGGAGGCTGAGGCAGGAGAATTGCCTGAACCCAGGAGGCGGAGGTTGCGGTGAGCCAAGATCGCGCCATTGCACTCCAGCCTGGGTAACAAGGGCGAAACTCCATCTCAAAAAAAAAAAGAATGCATGCTAAATCAAATCATGGACTATCAAGATTGAGGGGGTGTGGGGGGTGGCGCGGTGCCTCCGGCCAGTTGTCCTGGCGCTTGAGGTGGCAAGGCTATGAGTTCAAAGCCAACCTGAGCAACATAACAAGCTCTCATTGATTAACAACAACAAAAAAGATTGAAAAGCACATTAGGCTGGACATGGTGGTTCAAACCTGCAATCTCAGTACTTTGGGAGGCTGATGCAGACAGATTGCTTGAGGCCAGGAGTTCGAGATCAGCCTGGCAAACATGCCAAAACCCTTTCTCTACTAAAAATACAAAAATCAGCTGATGCTGGTTGCAGTGGCTCACACCTATAATCCTAGCACTCTGGGAGGCCAAGGTGGGCAGATCACAAGAGGTCATGAGTTTGAGACCAGCGTGGCCAACATGGTGAAATCCCTACTATACTAAAAATACAAAAAATCAGCCAGGGATGGTGGTGGGCACCTATAATCCCAGCTCCTTGGGAGGCTGGGGCAGGAGAATCGCTTGAAGCCGGGAGGTAGAGGTTGAACTGCACTCCAGCCTGGGCAACAGAGCAAGACTCTGTCTAAAAAAAAAAAAAAAAAAAAATTTAGCCAGGTATGGTGGCAGATGCCTGTAGAGTGGTTGAGACAGAAGAATCACCTGAGCCCAGGAAGTCAGGGATGCAGTGAGCCATGATCACACCACCGCACTCCAGTCTGGGGAACAGGAGTAAGACTCTAAGACCCTGCCTCAAAACAAACAAACAAAACAAAGGTCAAACATTACTTAAATATGTATTTTTGTGTGTGTATGTACATCTCTTTAGAAAGCTATGAAAAGCTGTAATTTTTGCTTTTTTCTACAGAGGCAAACTGGTAGCAGGGGAAAGGGTTTAAGGAAAGTTTATAACCATATAACCTCTGGTTAGTTTTTTTTTTTTTTTTTTGAGACAGAGTTTCACTCTTGTTTAACCAGGCTGGAGTGCAATGGCGTGATCTCAGCTCACCGCAACCTCCACCTCCTGGGTTCAGGCAATTCTCCTGCCTCAGTCTCCTGAGTAGCTGGGATTACAGGCACGCGCCACTATGCCCAGCTAATTTTTTTTATTTTTAGTAGAGACGGGGTTTCACCATGTTGACCAGGATGGTCTCAATCTCTTGACCTCGTGATCCACCCACCTTGGCCTCCCAAAGTGCTGGGATTACAGGCGTGAGCCACCACACCCGGCATTTTAGTTTTTTGTATATTATGAACTTTGTACCATATATGTGTATTACTTTTGCAAAAGTAATATTTTTGTAAAGTAAATCAGTCATCATCTTGAATTCCTCTCTCACATCCCACATTAAATCAATCCATCAGCAAATCCCATCACTTCTATAATCAAACTGGGTTCAGAAACTCATCTTTTTTCTTTTCTCTCTTTTTCTTTTTTTGAGATGGAGTCTTGCTCTGTCACCCAGGCTGGAATGCAATGGTGTAATCTCAGACCACTGCAACCTCCACCTCCCAGGTTCAAGTGATTCTCCCGCCTCAGCTTCCCAAGTAGCTGGGATTACAGGTGCTTGCCATCACACTTGGCTAATTTTTTTATTTTTAGTAGACACTGGGTTTCACCACGTTGGCCAAGCTGGTCTCGAACTCCTGACCTCAAGTGACACCCTCCCCCGCCTCAGCCTCCCAAAGTGCTGGGATTAGAGGCGAGAGTCACCACGCTTGGCCTCTTTTTCATCCTTGTCCAAGCCACTAACATTTCTCATGTTGATGGACCAATAGCTTTCTAAGTAATCTGTTTCTACTCGTACAATCTACTCTCAATATAGACTTCAGAATCATCTTTCACTCATAATCACATGACTTGTCTTTCAAAACAACTCTCAGGACTTCCCAAAGCAAATAAAAATTCAATTCTTGATACCAGTCTACAAAGTTGTATAAAATATGTCCCTTATATCCCCCAGTACTTTCCCTTGCCCCCTCTTAAAATGGCAAAAACTCAAGAGTTTTTAGACTCAGTTTCCACTAGCTGGAATGTTCTTCCCCCGGAAATATGTACAACTTGCTCCTTCATCTTCTTCAGATACATCACTGCTCAAACATCATCTTCTCATGTGAAGCACTCCTCAGTCATCTTCATCTTAAACTGTATTTCTCCCTTACCCCACATACATCCAGGTACTCCTCCCTACTCCTATGGTATCCCTAAATTACTATTTTTCTCCACAGCCCTTATCCCAAAATGCAATTATGTTTTAGTTATCTGTCTCTCCTCAATATAATCTAATATGTTATCAAGTGCTTACTAGTTCCAAAGGCAGTTTTGTTCTGACCATATGCAAAGCCTGAATTAGTGGTAGAGGAGCTGAAGAGTCCTGTTGCACTGGAAGTGGCTGGAGAAGACCCAAACAAGCCAGTTGTGGTACCTGCTCCCACCTGGTTCTGTGGGCCTTTCCTGTTAGCCTGATAATCCTCTAAGCGAAGTTCCTGAAGGGAGGGAAAACATATTTCTAATATTAATATGCAGCTTAAAATAATTACTTAGGAGACTAAAGACTTGAATTTAGTACGCAAGTTCTATGCTTACATAGGAACCATGACTAAAAAAGAGAAAACTAAGGAATCACCTTATATCGTTACAGAAAAACATTTCCAATAAACACTAAAATCCATACCGTAATTATTGTAAAACTACAAGCCAAAGGGTCAACCATAAT